>NC_084834.1:16370709-16982376 GCF_033115175.1 Lepus europaeus | reverse complement strand
AGCTTAGCCAGTACTTGGTCCAACTGCCCTCATGATGCTCAAGGTTCTCTTACAACACCTCTGATAAGTGAGTCTCCAACCAGGACTTCAACAGCTCGGGAGTCGTGGGATAATCACCTCCAGTCTCACCTTCCATTTTGGGGCAGCCCCATCTGAACATCGCTTTCTCTGTTGAGTCGCACTCTACCCATAATGCCTAGTGCTGTGGTCTCAGTGTGTCCCCAAACGTTCATGTGTTGGAAAAGTCCATTGGCAAAGTCTTTCACCGGTGGATCTTGAGCAGTGCCCTTGAGAGGTAATTAGAACTGGACAGGGTCAGGAGGGTGGGGTCCGTACAATGGCGCTAATGACCACAAAGGAAGAGGAAGAGAAATCTGAGCCAGGATGCTTGCTCTGTGCTGCCGCACGACACCCCCTCCAGACGTGACACAGCAGGAAGACCCTCACCCAGACCAGGGCCTTGCTCTCGCCCTGCCCAGAC
This sequence comes from Lepus europaeus, assembly GCF_033115175.1. Classification (NCBI taxonomy): domain Eukaryota; kingdom Metazoa; phylum Chordata; class Mammalia; order Lagomorpha; family Leporidae; genus Lepus; species Lepus europaeus. The sequence goes on along the minus strand of NC_084834.1, from coordinate 16,981,895 downwards.
TCCAGAGCTAGGTAAGTACTCTAGAGTAAGTAAGTGCTCCAGAGATAAATCCTCCAGAGCTAAGTACTCCGGAGATAAGTAAGTACTCCAGAGCAAAGGGTTCTAAAGCTAATACTCCAGAGCTAAGTACGTGTTCTAGAGCCAAGTGCTCCAGAGCTAAGTGCTCCAGAGCCAAGTGTTCTAGAGCTAAGTAAGTGCTTAGAGCTAAGTAAATAACGTTAGAGCTCAGTCAGCTCCTATTCTTTGCCAGTTACCCAGCCTGTGGTATCCAGTTTTAAAAACAGAAAATGGACAAATACACCTTTTGTATTTGTATTTGTATTTGTTTTGGCGTTCTTTTGTAGGGAAAAAACTCAGGAATAGCACCAAGGAGAGGTGAAGGTGGTTTTTCTTAATATTTCAAGACGCATTACTCTTTATTTTAAAGATTTATTTATTTGAAAGTTGTAGTTACAGCGAAAGAGAAAGAGATTAAAAAGAGAACGAGACAGAGAGAGATACTATAAGTAGTCTTGTGATGAATGAAAACATCAACTTGTCTAAAGATTAAGAATATTGTTTTGGGGCCTGTTGTGGTGGCATAGCAGGTAAAGCTGCTGCCTGCAGTGCCGGCATCCCATATGGGCACTGGTTCCTGGATACTCCACTTCCAATCCAGCTGTGCTGTGGCCTGGGAAAGCAGTGGAGGATGGCCCAAGTCCTTGGGCCCCTGCACCCACATGGGAGACCCAGAAGAAGCTACTGGCTCCTGGCTTCAGATCGGCCCAGCTCTGGCTGCTGTGGCCAATTAGGGAGTGAACCAGCAGATGGAAGACTCTCTCTCTCTCTCTCTTTTCTCTGTGTGTGTATGTGTGTGTAACTCTGACTTTCAAATAAATAAATAAATCTTTAAAAGAAAAAAAGATTAAGCATACTGTTTTTAGTGGCGGGCATTTGATGCAGTGTCTGAGACACCACCAGGAATGCCTGCATCTCTCATTGGTGTCCCAGCTCGACTCCTGATTCCAGCTTCCTGCTGATCCACACCCGGGGGCGCTGATGGTTAAAGCAGCTGAATCCCCCACCACCCATGTAGGAGACTTGGACTGAGTTCCAGGCTCCTGGTTTTGGCCTGGTCCAGCCCCAGCTGTTGCAAGCATTTGGGGAGGGAACCAGCAGATGGAGGATCTCACTCTGTTTGTCTTGTCTGTCTGCCTTTCAAATACAATTTTTTAAAAAAAGACCCTGACTTCAAATTGGACTACAAAGAGAGGGTATGAGAGAATTCTTTGGGGGATGGAGCTGTTCTTTATCTTGGTAGTGCTCCTGTGGCTCAGTACATGTCCCAAAACTTGCACTAAACAGAGTAGATTTTACATCCTAAACTCCATCTCAACAGACCTGACTTAAAAAATCTCGCCTTTGATCACACAGCTAGCTGGTGCTCTGGTGTGTGTTTGGACATTTGCAATTTTGGATTCGGGAGTTATTTACTTCTTGCCCAAGATCCACAGCTTGGGTCAAGTGCCACACTTGCAACAGGGGTGCATGGCCAAGGCCTGTAGGTTCTTTGTGGGCGGAACTCATGGGGTCACATTCTTGTAGCTGGCTCTGTATCCATCGTTGCTTTATTCATGGGTTCCACACTGCCACCACTAGGAGCAACTCAAAAACAGAGCCATTTTCTTCATTCTAACTATCTCTATAATTATGATCTCTGCGCCTCTAGTATTATTTAGGGTGCCAGACTGAGCCACAATGATTCTTTTCCTTAACAAACAACACTAGGAAAACTGAGATTTGGAATCTGGCTTAAAGCAGTGTCAGATGGTCACCGCCGCTCAGCCACGGGGCAGGTGCCCATTAGAGCAAGGGTGGCTTACAGCAGAGAGCAAAGTGTTTCTGAACTCACCTTTCCCTGAATTTGCCAACATTCCCAAGTAAAAACGCCCATCGGATTCTCCAAAGGCACGGGGAAAGTTGACTCAGCAGATCCGCTAATCACGTGATGAGAGCTGCAAGAGCCGCCCAGGGTTGGTCTGCCCCTCTTCCCTCCTGTCTCCTCTGCTTTGTGCAGACACGGCCATCGTGACCTAGGGCGAGTCCAGGGCAACCGTGTTGAAACAGCACTGGGAGTGATCGATTCTAGAAAGGATGCATGAGTTTATAACTAACCCGTCTGAAGATGTTTTCCAGGTCTTTGGTGTTCTGGCCCCTGGGCGCTGCTCTGAGTGAAAGCGATCTAAAAGGGCATGGCAGGAAACGCACCCAAGTTGTCAGACGGCGACAAAGGCGAGCAGTAGAGCTCCTATCTTTCTTGAGGGATTTTCCCAGTCGCTTCCAAATTTCATGCGACAGACTGGTCCAGAGCAGGAATGCAGGGTGCTGAAAATGCCAGGTGCCGAAGGCCCTGTATTTAGGAGAGGCAATGAGTGGGTTCACGCTCAGGATGGGGACCCACAGAACTGGGGGGTCTGAGCCCCGCTCCAGATGACAACCAGACGGCTGGTGGCTGAGGGACAGCCAGGAAGGGGCTCTGAGGTCCTCTTCCCAGCAGAGCACGTGACCTTAAAACCAGGGCGTGCCTGGCTTTCTCTCTTAGCAGCAACACGAGATGGATGCGACTGCTGGAACACATTTCAGGTCAAACCCGGTATCATCTCAACAGCTAACAGGTTGAACACTTCAAATCCAATTTTGCTCTGACATCGGAAGTCTGGAAATTTTCTAGTTTTCAGTAGCCTCACGGAGTTGAAAGTGTCAGGCTGCTGTAAAAAGCTCCTTCCCAGCCCTCCGACGTCTGGCCAGCCAGGCGGACAGCAGCCCATGCGGGTTGAGTAAGAGAGAGCCACATTTTAAAATAGAAAGATCTTGCCCCATAGAACTTGTGTCACGGCAAAGACTGGGAATTCTCCGAGGACAATTTCTTATCATTGCCCAATAGTAGTAGAAAAGGTTAAATGCAAGGAACAAATTGCCCAATGCGTGCTCCCCTCCGCAACACCAACGTGACAGTCACACGAGGTGAGTGTCCACCATCAGGAAGTCCCAACATGAAGAAGCCAATGTCAAGTGTTGTAGAGCACGCTGTGCACACAGCGGACTCTACGGGAAACGAGGTGGGAGCTTTGCCTAGACCAGCACGTGGCAAGGTTTGAGAACACACATTGATCACATTGTGAACACAATGGGAGCCCCGGGTGCACTAACCTTGCAAGGTAGGTAGGATTCTATGGTTCATAAAGCGCTTTCGCACATGCTGTCTTAGCAAAAAACTCTGAGCTGGAGTAGCCTAGCTTATTTGGACACCTGTTCCTACAATGGGAATGAGCCACGTAAGTCAAGGAGAAGACCTGGAGGTCACGTGACCCTGTGTGCACAGTGAGAGCCGCCGAGGTCGCCCCTTCCGCTTCTGGTCCTGACCCTGGGACAAAGCAATGTGTTTGGAGTGGCGTCAGTTGTAGATGGAGAAGCTGAGTTTCTTTTCTCACATGTGCCGCAGTCCAAGCCAGGCCTGTGTAGGCACAGAACTTTCGGAGACAGTTCATCCCTACGGAAAGTATAATACTGCCTCTGAGGGTTACACTCAGAGCTGCATCTGTCCATTTGTTCGGGGTTTGCTAAGCTTCTACCGTGTGTGGGACCAGCGCAGGCGCCACAGCTATGGTTGTAAAGAGAAGATGTTCCTTACCCAGAACTTGTAGCCTGGAAGGGGAGAGGGGCAAAGACCTCACCTCCTTATTTAACAGAGATGGCAGGCCTGGTTCAGAGGTCAAAACCGAGCAACAAGGATGCAAGTTTGGTGTGGGTCCCTGGCTCTGCTTCCCGCTATCCTGGCCCCTTGAGTCCCAACTCGGATTTTTATGTGCAAAGTGGTGCAGAATTGGGTTCGTGATGATAAACATGTTACATAAGAGATTATTATATAAGTGCAGCCGGGATGTTTCAATATTTTGGTCATGTGAACTCTGGGGCAAGGCCCTCTGTGACTCAAGCCCAGCTCCTCTGCACCTGCAGTGCAAGCTTCAGCTCTCCACGCAGGGACGGTGGAGACGCCAACAGGGGAATCCGAACACTCGCTGATGCCCGGACCTGCGCACACGCGGCCAACTGCAGCACGCCAAAAGTCTCCCAACATTCACCACGCACAGTCAGACTTAGGAGAGGAGGAGTAGGGCTGGGGATGTGGAGCTGGCCATCCTCTGGGAGCACATAAACCAGTGAAAGCAGACAAAGGAGCTGGACCGCCGGCTCCCTTCCTACATCCGGGACGGGATGCCACGGCAGCTCCACATCCCAGGCCAGACCTCGGAATACGAGTCGCTGCTTTCCTTGGTCCGGGTGCCTGTCCGGGTTCCTTTGCGGCTGCTGTGGCATGGTAGGGAAGGTAGCAGGGTAAGAACCAGGAGACCTGACTGTTAGCAGAACATAGCCGCTACCTGGGCAGGTACACACCAACACAGCCTCCATTTCCAAGATGGGCAAAGCCCTGGAGTGGAGTGTGCTAAGTCAGGGAGCTGGGGTAGACAGAGCTCGGGAATGCCTGGGCCTGACAAGTCAGGACTGCGTCACACAGACACCTATCACCAGGCAGCCCCGCGTCAGCACTCCCTACTTGTGTGTGACTTTGGACAAGTTGCTCAACTCCCCTGAGCCCTGGTTCCCTCAGCGGGTAGAATGTGGTTGCTGGCTGCCTTCTGCGTGTGGGGAGGCTCAGGTCGGGCCTTCTTTTCCCTGGGTGTTCTACCACTGTCGACTTGGCCAAACTGCAGGCTGGAAATATTTAAAGATAAATTGCTACAGAACCGAACATGTGAAGATCTTTTTCTCTTGGCATCGTTCCCTAAGCAGCACAGCATAACAGCTTGGTGCGTAGCAGGTGCACTTGTGCTAGGTGTTACAAGTCAGCTGGAGATTATTAAAAGTCCATGGGAGGCCCAGATGGAGTTCCAGGCTCCCAGCTTCAGCCTGGCCCAGCCCCTGGCTGTTGTGGTCATTTAGGAAGTGAACCAGTGGATGGAAGATTCTCTCTCCTCTTTCTCTTTCTCTAACTCTGCCTCTCAAATAAACACAAATATCTTTCAAGAAAGAGGACACACATGGACTGCATGGTGCGCTCCAATAGGCAAACGCCGGTGTGGGAAGGCAGGGCTGAGAATGTGCAGGGCTATATGGCCTCCTGCTCCTACTGGGCCACGGCGGTGATACAGCTGTGGGTCATCAGGCAGACCTGGGCTCAGGGTTCAGATGCCCTTCCAATCCACTTAAGCACTTGGGTGTGGAGTTTTGCCTTTTTACGCTGAGCACATGAGACCTTGGAGCAGGCATGCTCTCTCGTAGTGTTAGCTGTAGGAAAGCTACATCTCCCGTCTTCCCACAGCCCAGGCAAGCAGGCGAGTAAAGCATGAATGTCCTTCCTTCCCGTCTTTAACACGCCATGCACTTATGTATAGATGCTCTCTTGTTTTCACATTTTAACTTTATTCCACTTTTTATTTGTTTAGGTTTATATATTACTTATTTGAAAGACTGGGAGAGAGAGAGAAAGAGAGAGAGAGAGAGACCCCTGTTGGCTGGTTCACTCCCTAAATGCCAAGAACAACTAAATGGAACTGGAACTTGGAACCCAATCCAGGTCTCCCATGTAGGTGGCGGGAATTCGACTACCTGAGCCATCGCCGCTGCCTCCCAGGGTACACATTAGCAAGAAGCTGCAATGAGGAGCCAGAGCTATGTATGAAATCCAGTTACTGCAATATGGGATGTAGGCAACTTACCACTAGACTAAATGCCCACCCTGTATGTTCAGACCATTTAATATGGTTATTACAGAAAGCAGGAGGTACATATGAGGGCATTTCAAAAAGTCTGTGGAGGGGATGGCATTGTGGTGTAGCAAGTAAAGCTGCCACCTGCAGTGCCGGCATCCTATATGGGCGCCAGTTCGAGACCCAGCTGCTCCACTTCCAATCCAGCTCTGCTATGGCCTGGGAAAGCAGTAGAAGATGGCCCAAGTCCTTGGGCCCCTGCACCCACATGGGAGACCTGGAAGAAGCTCCAGGCTCCTGGCTTCAGATAGGCTCAGCTCCGGCTGTTGTGGCCATCTAGGGAGTGAACCAGTGGATGGAAGACTTACTTTCTCTCTCTCTCTCTCTCTCCCTCCCTCCCTCTGTAACTCTGCATTTCAAATAAGTAAATATTTTTAAAAAGTCTATGGAAAGTGGAACTTAAGATGCATTTATTTTGGTGCCATCAATTGTTTCTTCTCTCTCTCTCTCTCTCTCTCTCATTATAAAATGCATCTCCAGGAACTTTTGGAAGACCTCTCCTATTTCTAACTACATGAAAAAGAAGATTCCTTTATATTATGTGGGTCCTATGATTCCCTGCCTTTCTGAGAGACAGCCTGGCTGCACTCCCAACACAACAAGCCTCTCCTAAGACAGACCCCAAAAGGGTCCCACGTGTGTGCCTCCCTGAGGGCCACCCTTTTTTTCCCATCCTTTAATTTTCCTCACCAGTGTCGACTGCATGGTTTCCCAGCTGTGTGCTAACATGTTCCCTCTGCATGGCCCCTGGAAAAAGTGACTCAACCACCCCTCAATGACTGATCACAAAGTTGCTAAACTGGGATTCAGATGAAGGCACAGCTTGTGGGAAAACGCAAAGGGTGCCACCTCCCATATTTCCATCGTTAGCCCAAACTTCTCATTTCCTGGAGGTACCAAAACTTTCAGCCAGGCAGTGAGGCTGTAGAAGGATGATGGCCCAAGGCTTTGCAAACCTTCAGAACCTGCTGGCTGGCTCATCACTTGTTTTCTTAGTCACCTTGGGCAGGAAAATAGGTCCCTGGTGAGGTCTCTGGGTCTCTGGGATGGGACAAAGAGAACCACTCAGAAAAGTGACCTCGGAGTGTAGGCAGAACTGATTCATTGACCAGGCTGCCTTCTGGTTATTCCGACATTTCTTCCAGGTATATATCTACATCTCAGTGGCCATCATTATGGACTGGTGATGAGAACTGTAGCAGTGCATATAAGGAAAATATAGTGGTTGGGTGACAGCCATGCGGAAGTAGAGATGTATGATGACATGTGTGTGTGGTGTTATGGATGCTCAGCATGTAGCTCGCTCCTTACATGGGGTTCAGACACGGTGCTACAGGCCCACACTGAACACTTGGGGCCAAGGACAAGGCCATCAGGTGGTGTGCAGATATTCAGGTGTTTGGTGCCAGGTGGCTGGGAGCTGACCTGAATGCCACCTTTAGTCTTGATGTGATGGCCAACTAGAAATGCTAGGTTTTTGGACGAAGCGTTCAGCTGTTAAAATACAATCAGTTTAAGTTTGCAGTGTTTTGGAAATATGATGCCCGATTGATTGGCTCTCATGATGGAATATTTCAAAGCACAGAATCCTTCCTCACCCACAACAAAAACAGCAACCCAATTGGGAGGCATCTAAAGAGCAGAACCCAAGGCCAACATCTACAACCAATGCTCCTGACTGCCCTGCTGATCACATCTAGGAATCTGCGTTCCATACCAGCTCTGCTCTGTCAGCACAGAACGGAAGTGATTCGAGGATGCGTCATTTCCACCTCACACCCGCATTCTTGACTTCTTAAGGGTGATTCCAGGAGGGAGGGAACCAATAACATGGGCAAGCAATCCTTTCTTTCCAACCAACGAGATCTAAAGACAAGCAGCTTGCTCTTGTTCTAGGCATTGGAGATGATAGGTGATAGGCAGGTACCCAACAAGAATCCGTGAGGTTGAGAAATGGAATGATAGGCATGGCAACAGAGTGTGCATCCGCTCTCAAAGGAAAAACCTCTTAGCTCTGTGCTCCAAGCCGAGATCATTCCAGGAATTTAGGGTTCGTTGTTTATATTCACTGGTGGGTATGCAAAGCAGAGGCAAAGGATGGGTGGTCCAGCATCCAGCCCAGGCTCCTGGCCTCGGAGTCAGTCCAGAGAATGCCACCTCTCACCACCAGGCAGACTGCTGGGCGGTCGAAGTGGAGCTGTCAGCAGAACAAAGGGACACAGGTGAGTGGGCACCGACCAGCCGACCAGCCGGTGAGTCCCTCCCAGTCTGCTTTTCCAATGCCATCCCCAACAGGGATGCCTCTACAGCATCTTATAGAAAAGTGAATAGGCTTGCGCTCCAAGGACCCTCCCACAATGACATACAAGTTAGCACAGCACCAGCGCAATGGTGCCCTGTGTAACCGTAGGACCCACTGTGCCAAAGCCAGCCACTCGGGTGGCAGCCGGGGCCACGCAGACCGCGGGCACGCCACGCGGCAGGGAAGTGTCTCCTGGGGCCTCGGCGTCTGAGCCGTCTCCTGGTGCCCTCCGAGGACTGGGGCGAAATTCTGAGCAAGAGTAGAGCGCTGACCTGTCGCCAGGGCAGGAGCCGAGCCAGGGGCGGTTCGGAGCGTCCTGGCCTCGCATTCCGACGTCAGCGCGGTTTCGGAAACGCCAGGAGGCGGGTAAACGCCACGTGCCTTGGCTTTCGCTGTCATTCTTTGAGATCAGCAGCTTTGGAAGGTTGGCTTTGGGGGAAGCAAGGCGCTGCGTGAGAGCAAAATCGTATTACAGAAGCAGCAGGGAGAAGTCCTCAATCGTCTCCCAGCGCCAGCGAGCCTGCCTCCCTGCTCATTGCACACATTCCGTTTGATGGCATAATCCCCTTGTGCTGCTGGCGGGACAGATGTTCTTATCTCTTTTCTGCAGATGAAGAAACTGACCGGCTCAGATGGCTCAGGCCTGCCGTGAGTAGAAAAACAGGGACTTCCATCCTCCCCTGTGGGTGGCGTTGAATAGTAATTGTTCCCTGTGTCCCAGTTTCCCTTAAACAATAACAACAAGAATAGCCTTGTGCCTTCACCTCCCGTAACTTTCCTTCCAGATCTCACAAAACACAGCTCATGTCAGACCACATCTACTGTTTCCCTTACTCTTCATTCACATATTGCTCAGAATATATATATATATATATACATATATATGTAAATATATGTAATATATATATACACACACACACACACATATATATATATATATGTATATATATTAGCCAGTATCTGTTGAAAGACTGATCTGACCTTTCCCTGGGGCTGTTAAGTGCTTAAGACAATGAACTGAAAAGTTACCTTTCGTTGACAATAGCACTTAATAATCACAGGCCAGGGAACTTCAAAATGCTCGTGGGAAATGGAACCAAAGACAAGCTTATTTTGGTGCAAAATAGTTTTTGAAATCCATGCATATGAGAGACCTTTAAAAAGTTCACGGAACACATATATTATGGAAAAAAAAACATGCATGGATTTTAATATTTGCTGCACCCCAAATCAACATCTTTTAACTCTATTTTCTGTGAGCTTTTTGAAGTACCCTAATATATCAAACTGGGCAGAATGTTTGCATTTATATGCATCAAAATCTTTCAGCAAAATAAATATGTGGCTTCATTTTTCACTTTTTAAATGTTTATTGGTATTTATTTGTTTGAAAGACAGAGAGAGAGAGAGAGAGAGAGAGAGAGCTCTCCCATCTCTGGTTCATGCATAAATGCCTGGAACAGCCAGGAATGGACCAGACTGAAGCCAGGAGCCAGGAGCTCCATCTGGGTCCCACATACGGGTGGTAGGGACCCAAGTACTTGAGGCGTCACCTGCTATCTCCCAGGATGCACATCAGTGGGAAGCTGGAAGCAGAGGGGAGACTATCCCAGGCTCTCCTGTGTGAGATGCAGGCATGCCAAGTGGTAGCTTCAGCCACTGGGCTACAACGCCATCACTGTCTTTTCTGCGTTTTATCTAGATATTTTGGACTCTCCCCTCAAAAGATCAAAGACCCAAGGGACAACGTGTGGTGCTCTGAACTCTCTGCTCTTCCACTGGAAGATGTTCTGATGGAGGAGTTGTGGGCTTGCAGGCAGGAGACGCTGACTGAAGCACCAGATTCGCCCCAGGGAAGGTTTTCAGAGATGCCCTTTGCTCCTCACCCTCCAAAGCAGGGAGCTGTAGACACGCATCTTAGCCAGGTGGCAGCCGGGCTCATTGATCAAAGGGAAAGATTGAAATGAGCTAAGTTGTTGGGGGCTGGCACGGTGGCAGAGTGGGCTAAGCCTCAGCCTGTGGCGCTGGCATCCCATATGGGCACTAGTTCGAGTCCCAGCTGCTCCACTTCTGATCCAGCTCTCTGCTGTGGCCTGGGAAAGCAGTGGAAGATGGCCCAAGTGCTTGGGCCCCTGCACCCACATGGGAGACAGGGAAGAAGCTCCTGGCTCCTGGCTTTGGATTGGCACAGCTCCAGCTGTTGCGACCATTTGGAGAGTGAACCAATAGAAAGAAGACCTTTCTCTCCGTCCCTCCCTCTGTCTGTAACTCTACTTCTCAAATATATAAATAAAATCTTAAAAAAATTGTGAGAATTCAACTGGCAGACAGAGGGACTTAGTGATAAAAAATTAAATATTAAGTAAGTCTGGAAAATATCGCACATTCTAGCAACAGAAATGTGCTGACTGGTGGTCCCAGGGGGTACACAGGGCCTTACTGGTGTCTATGTCCATCCACAAGCCGCCGACTTCCATGGAAGAACACATTCTTCAATGTTAGGACCATTTAGGTCTGCGTGAGCTGGCTGCCTAAGGGGAACGTTTCAGCCCCGTGCACCCATGCTGCTACCTCTCCAGTGCGCGCGCGCGCACACACACACATGTATACATACACATGCACACAATACACACGTGCACATATATACACATCTGTGCACACATACACACACAATACCCAAACGTGAGTAAGAGCAAGATAGGATGACTGTATTGGGATTTGCGAACAAAGGGACTCACCTCACAGGCATGGAAAGCCACGACACGGTGGCAAAAACAACCTAAATGAAAGATCCTGGTGAACAAGACCCCAGCAGAAGGAACAGGCCATCAAGGAGAGAGGCGCCTTTCTCTGAAGGGAGGAAGAAACCTCCGCTGTGATACGGCCTTGACTAGACAAGTTCAGAGTTGGTGAACTCAAGGGGCTTCCATAGCCTAGACAGCTCATGGCAAGAGCCTCGGGTGATTGCTGATGTCATAAATAAGAGTGCCAATTGTTAAATCAACAACGGGAGTCACTGGGTACAGGCTCCCCACGTAGGATCTCTGTCCTTAATGTGTTTTACTATGAAACTTAAAGACAACACTACTAGTCGAACAGTACCCTATACCTTGTGCGGTTGTGTGAATGCAGCCTGTTGAAATCCTTGCTTAGTATGTACTAAGTTGATCTTCTGTATATAAAGATAAGTGAAAATGAAACTCGATGAAGGGTGGGATGGGAGAGGGAGTGGGAGAGGGGAGGGCCACAGGAGGGAGGGAGGTTGGGGGGGGAAGCCACAATAATACAAAAGTTGCACTTTGTAAATTCACATTTATTAAATAAAAAAAGGGGGGACTCACATGACACACACTGTGTACTGACCGACAGCACTACACAGATTCCCAGCCATGGTGCCAGAGGGAATTCCTTGGGGTCTGGTTACCCCCCTGGTGCTGCCAGAAGCTCTTTCTGTTTTTTTTCTTTTGTCTCTGAACAGCTTTACTGAGATACAACTTACACTCCACGCAACCCATGCTTTGAAACCATACAATTCACTTTTTAAAAAAGGTTTATTTATTTGAAAAGCTGAGAGAGACACAGAGAGAGAGCTTCCTCCACTGACTCACTCCCCAATGGCCAAATGGCTGGGGTTGGGCCAGGCCGAAGCCAGGAGCCAGGGGACTCATCTGGGTCTCCCATGTGGGGTGCAAGAATCCAAGCACCTGGACAAGATCATCTTCTGCTGCTTCCTCGGGCACATTAGCAAGGACATGAATCAGAAATGGAATAGCCGGGACTTGAACCAGTGCTCTGATACTGGATGCTTGCATCACAAGCAGTGAGTTCACACACTGTGCCGCAATGCCAGCCCTATCTCGTAGGTATGAAGTGGACTCTTTGGGGTTTTCCTTTGCATTTTCATACGTAGCTATTCGGTTGTTCTAGGAACACTGGTCGAAAGTCCATTTTTTCCCAGTTGATAGCCTTGGAACCCTTGTTGAAGGTAAGTGGCCTGGCATAAGGAACATTTGCTACGCTGGACCACATAGTAGGCAACAAGTCAAGTCTCAGCAAATTTACAAAGATTGAGATCACACCCTGTATCTCCTCAGACAACAAAGGAATAAAACTATCAACCAGCAGCAAGAAAAACCATAGAACACTCATGAATATTGGAAATTAAGCAACATGCTACTGAGTGAGTGATGCATCATTGAAGAAATTAAAAAGGAAATAAAACACCTTCTTAAAATAAATGAAAATGAAAACACAACATAACAACACTTGTGGGATACAGGAAATTCAGTATTAAGAGGACAGTTTATAGCATTAAATGCTTACCTTAAAAAAAAGAAATGTCTCAAATTAAGGATCTATTGGTGCATCTTGAAACCTTAGAAAGACAAGAACAGACCAAATCCCAAGTCAGCAGGAGGCAAGAAATAACAAGGATCAGAGCAGAGATACATCAAATTGAAATTTAAAAAAATACACAGGATCAACAAAAAAAAGTTGTGTTTTTTTGAGAAGATAAACAAAATAGATAAAACTCTAGCCAGACTAACAAAGAAAAAAGAGAAAAACTCAAATAAATAAAATTAGGGAATGAAAAAGGAGACATTACAATCAACACCACTGAAATACAAAGAATCATAAGAAACAGCTGTGAAGAACTATATGCTAATAATTGGGAAAACCTTGAAGAAATGGGTTCATATAACCTACAGGGATTAAATCAAGAAGATATAACTAAATAGACCCATAACAAGCAATGAGATCGAAACAGTTATCAAGTCTTCCGTCAAGGAATAGTCTAGCACCTGATGGCTTTGCCACTGAATTCCACAAAACATACAAAGAAGAAGTAACTCCAATACTCTTCAAAATATTGAACCGGATGGAACTCTCCCAATCTCTTTTTATGAGGCCAGCATCACTTTGATACCAAAACCAAAGATGTGACCCAAAAAGAAAACCGCAGATCTGTATCCTTAATGAACACAGATGCAAAGATTCTCAACAAAATACTGGCAAATCAAATCCAGAACCACATCAAAAAGATCATACCTCCAGATTTATTCCACAAATGCAAGGGTGGTTCAGCATTTACAAATCAATAAATGTCATAAATCACATCAAAAGAATGAAGAACAAAAGCCATATGGTTATCTCAACAGATGCAGAGAAAGTATTTGGTAAAATTCAATACCTCTTCATGATAAAACCCTCCACCAATTAGGTATAGAAGGAACATTTCTTAAAATTATAAAGGCTATATATGACAAGCCAACAGCCAGTAAACTGAATGGGGGACACTGAGAGCATTTCCCCTCAGATCCGGAACAAGACAAAGATGTCCACTTTCACCACTCTTTTTTTTTTAATTTGACAGAGTTATAGACAGTGAGAGAGAGAGAGAGACAGAGAGAAAGGTCTTCCTTCTGTTGGTTCACTCCCCAAATGGCCGCCACGGCTGGCTCTGTGCCAATCCAAAGCCAGGAGCCAGGTGCTTCTCCCTGGTCTCCCATGCAGGTGCAGGGGCCCAAGCACCTGGACCATCCTCCACTGCCCTCCCAGACCATAGCAGAGAGCTGGACTGGAGGAGGAGCAACCGGGGCTAGAATCGGTGCCCATATGGGATGCCGGCGCTGCAGGTGGAGGATTAACCAAGTAAGCCAAGGCACCGGCCTCTTACCACCCTTATCCAATATAATACTGGAAGTTATAGCAAGAGTAATTAGGGAGGAGAACGAAATAGAGTGTATCAGAATTAGAAAAGAGGAAGTCAAATGATCAAGTTTGCAGATGATGTGATGTTAAACATGGGAAAATCTAAACACTCCACCAAAAAGCCCTTAGTTTGATAAAACCAGTGAAGTTGCAGGTTACAAAATAAGCATATAGAAAGCAGTAGCTCTTTGTATGCTGATGATGAACTCACAGAAAGAGAACCAAAGAAAGAAATCCCATTCACAATAGCAACAGAAAAATTAAATAATCTAGAATAAATTTAATCAAAGAAGTGAAAGATCTCTACAATAAAAATTATTAAACATTGATGAAAGAAATCATCAAGGACACAAAAAATAGATATTCTTTGCTCATAGATCAAAAAATCAACATCATTAAAATATCTGTACTACCTAAAGCTATCTACAGATGCAATGCAATCCCTATCAAAATACTAATCACATTCTCTACAGAATTAGAAAAAAGAAACCTAAAATTCATATGGAATCACAAAATACTCAGAATAGCCAAAATGATTCTGAACAAGAAAAATCAAGTGGAGGCATGTTGATACCTGCCTCAAAGCACACTACGGAGCTATATAATTAAAACAGCTTGGCACTGGCATGAAAACCGATATATAAATCAATGGAACAGAGTAGTGAGCACAGAAATTAATCTGCATACATACAGCCAACTGATTTTTGACAAAATCGTTCAGACCGTCCAGTGGAGTAAGAATAATCTCTTCAAAATATGGTGCTGGTATGGGGCCAGCGCTGTAGCGTAGCAGGTAAAGCCACCGCTTGCAGTGCCAGCATCCCGTATGGGTACTGGTTCGAGTCCTGGTTGCTCCACTTCTGATCAAGCTCTCTGCTGTGGCCTGGGAAGACAGAAGAAGATGGCCCAAATCCTTGGGCCCCTGCACCTGTGTGAGAGATCTGGAAGAAGCTCCTGGCTCCTGGCTTTGGATTGGCGCAGCTCCAGCTGTTGAGTCCAATTGGGGAGTGAACCAGCAGATGGACGATCTCTCTCTCTCTCTCTCTCTGCCTCTACTTCTCTCTCTCTGTGTAACTCTGATTTACAAATGAATAAATATTTTTTAAAAATCATTAAATTTAGGTCTTTGATTCATCTTAAGTTAATAAAAAAATCGTGCTGGCAAAACTGGATGTATATATGTAGAAAGAGGAAATTAGATCCATACCTCTCACCATATACAAAAATCAACTCAAGATGGATCAAAGACCTAAATTTAAGACCTGAGACTAGGAAGTTGCTGGAAGAAAACAGGGGAAATGCTCCAAGAAGCTGGTGTAGGGGACGACTTCTTGGACAGGACCCCAAAGCACAGGCAACAAAAGCAAAACTAAACAAATGGGACTGAAGCAAACTCAGAAGTTTTTCAAAAGCAAAGAAAACCTTCAAAACAGTGAAAAGACACCCAAAAGAGTAGGACAAATATTTGCAAACCACCTGACAAGGAATTAATATCCTGAATATATAAGCAACTTAAAACCTCAACCACAAAAAACAATCGAGAAAAAGGACAAGGGACTTTAAAGCACAGTTCTCAAAAGAAGAAATACAAATGGCTAACAGGCTGGTGCCGCGGCTCAATAGGCTAATCCTCCACCTGCGGCGCCGGCACCCCAGGTTCTAGTCCCAGTCGGGGAGCCAGATTCTGTCCCGGTTGCTCCTCTTCCTGTCCAGCTCTCTGCTGTGGCCCAGGAAGGCAGTGGAGGATGGCCCAAGTGCTTGGGCTCTGCACTCACTAGGGAGACCAGGAGAAGCACCTGGCTCCTGGCTTCGGATCAGCGCGGTGCGCCGGCCGCAGCGCGCTGGCCATGGTTGCCATTGGAGGGTGAACCAATGGCAAAGGAAGACCTTTCTCTCTGTCTCTCTCTCTCTCTCACTGTCCACTCTGCCTGTCAAAAAACAACAACAACAACAACAACAAAAAAAAACAAAAACAAATGGCCAACAGATCTATGAAAAAGTGTTCAGCATCCCCAGCCATCGGGGAAATGCATATAGAAACCACAATGAGATATCACCTCACCCTTAGTCAGATGGCTAAAGTCCAAAACCTGGGGAGTAACAAATGCTGGCCAGGATGTGGACAAAGAGAAGCACTTACATACTGTTGGTGGGAATGCAAACTGGTGCAGCCCATACGATTTCTTAAAAAGCTAGAACTAGACTTGCCATCTGATCTAGCAATCCCACTACTAGGTATACACCCAAAAGACTGGACCACCATGTATCAAAGAGACACCTGCACCACCATGTTTATGGCAGCACTGTGCACAATAGCCAACATATGGAATCAACCAAAGTGTCCATCAACAAATGAATGGATAAAGAAAGTGGTGTGTGTGTGTATATATATATATATATGTATATATATATATATATATATATATATAATGAAATATTATTCTACTGGAAAAATGAATGAAATTCTAATGTTCATAGCAAAATGGGCACAACTGGAGGACATCATGTTGCGTGGAATAAGCCAGACCCAGAAAGACAAATACCACATGTGTTTGCTTTATATGTGGGATCTAAACATTAAAAAGCAAGCCAAAAAAAAAAAAAAAAGAAAGAAAAGAAATGGCTGCGTATCAGTATTACTGTAGACATAGTTTTGTCAAAGTTTATTTTCTGCCTTTGTGAAACCAATGGTTAAGAATGTTATGCTACTATATTGATTGATGATCACTTTAAAATTTATTGTATTTGCCACAACCGATCAAAAAGATAGGGTATGTGTCGAAGAGATTTCACAAATAAGACCAGTGTAAGCAAATAATGAAGGATAGAATTTAAAGGGAGAGAATGATCCTTCGGGGGAAGCAGGACACACAGCAGACTCATAGAATGGCAAACGCCCAAAACAGCACTCCGGCCTCAGAATCAACCCTTGGGACATTTGGATCTGGCTAAAAGGTCCATGAAAGTCTCACAGGCATGGAAATCCATGACACGGTGGCAAAAAACAATCTAAATGAAAGATCCTGGTGAACAAGACCCCAGCAGAAGGAACAGGCCATCAAGGAGAGAGGCGCCTTTCTCTGAAGGGAGGAAGGAACCTCCACTGTGACACGGCCTTGACTAAACAAGTTCAGAGTTGGTGAACTCAAGGGGCTTCCATAGCCTAGACAGCTCACTGCAAGAGTCTCGGGTGATTGCTGACGTCATAAATAAGAGTGCCAATTGTTAAATCAACAACAGGAGTCACTGGGTACATGCTCCCCACGTAGGATCTCTGTCCTTAATGTGTTTTACTATGAAACTTAAAAACAACACTACTAGCCAAACAATACCCTATACCTTGTGCGGTTGTGTGAGTGCAGCCTGTTGAAATCCTTGCTTAGTATATACTAAGTTGATCTTCTGTATATGAAGGTAATTGAAAATGAAGCTTGATGAAGGGTGGGATGGGAGAGGGAGAGGGGAGGGCCACAGGAGGGAGGGAGGTTGGGGGGGGAAGCCACAATAATACAAAAGTTGCACTTTGTAAATTCACATTTATTAAATAAAAAAATAATAACTATATAACAAACTTAATACTTTACCCTTTTAGTATTTTTTATGCTTTAAAACTATTGAACTCTGTAATTAATACACAATTATTCTTAGGTGTTTAATTAATGCTATAACTAGTACTCAAATAGTATTTTACACTTTGTGTTTCTGTGTGGGTGCAAACTGTTGAAATCTTTACTTAATATATGCTAAATTGATCTTCTGTATATAAAGATAATTGAAAATTAATCTTGATGTGAGTGGAAGAGGAGAAGGGGTGGGAGAGGGGAGTGTTGTGGGTGGGAGGGAAGTTATGGGGGGGGGAAGCTATTTGTAATCCATAAGCTGTACTTTGGAAATTTATGTTCATTAAATAAAATTTTAAAAAAATTATTGTATTTGGGTGAAATAGTCAATTTTCCAGTCAATTATGTTTATAGCTGTTGTCTGTATTCCAACTAAACTAGGGCCTTTTTGCTTTTTACTTCTTAAACTTCTTATTTGGTGAAGCATTAAGCCTTTTAACTGTAATGTAATTTTTTTTATTTGACATATAGAGTTATAGACAGTGAGAGAGAGACAGAAAGGTCTTCCTTCCGTTGGTTCACTCCCAAAATGGCCGCTACGGCCGGCGCACCACACTGATCCGAAGCCAGGAGCCAGGTGCTTCTCTTGGTCTCCCATGCGGGTGCAGGGCCCAAGCACTTGGGCCATCCTCCACTGCCCTCCCGGGCCACAGCAGAGAGCTGGACTGGAAGAGGAGCAACTGGGATTAGAACCTGGCGCCCATATGAGATGCCGGCGCCGCAGGCAGAGGATTAACCAAGTGAGCCATGGCGCCGGCCCCTGTAATGTATTTTTTTTTCTTTTTTTTTTTTTTGACAGGCAGAGTTAGACAGTGAGAGAGAGAGACAGAAAGGTCTTCCTTTGCCGTTGGTTCACCCTCCAATGGCCGCTGCGGCCGCAACACCGCGCTGATCCGATGGCAGGAGCCAGGTGCTTCTCCTGGTCTCCACATGGGGTGCAGGGCCCAAGCACTTGGGCCATCCTCCACTGCACTCCCTGGCCACAGCAGAGAGCTGTACTGGAAGAGGAGCAACTGGGATTAGAACCTGGCGCCCATATGAGATGCCGGCGCCGCAGGCAGAGGATTAACCAAGTGAGCCATGGCGCCGGCCCCTGTAATGTATTTTTTTTTCTTTTTTTTTTTTTTTTTGACAGGCAGAGTTAGACAGTGAGAGAGAGAGACAGAAAGGTCTTCCTTTGCCGTTGGTTCACCCTCCAATGGCCGCTGCGGCCGCAACACCGCGCTGATCCGATGGCAGGAGCCAGGTGCTTCTCCTGGTCTCCACATGGGGTGCAGGGCCCAAGCACTTGGGCCATCCTCCACTGCACTCCCTGGCCACAGCAGAGAGCTGGACTGGAAGAGGGGCAACCGGGACAGGATCGGTGCCCCGACCGGGACTAGAACCTGGTGTGCCGGCGCCGCTAGGCGGAGGATTAGCCTGTTGAGCCACGGCGCCAGCCCCCTGTAATGTAAATTTAAAATGTTATCTCAGAAACTGAAAGGAGGCTGGCACTGTGGCGTTAGCGGGTAAAGCTGCCACCTGCAGTGCCAGCATCCCAGATGGGTGCCGGTTCAAGTCCTGGCTGCTCCACTTCCCATCTGGCTGTCTACTATGGCCTGGGAAAGCAGTAGAAGATGGCCCACATCCTTGGGCCCCTGCACCCATGAGGGAGACCCGGAAGAAGCTCCTGGCTCCTGGCTTCGGATCAGCGCAGCTTTGGCTGTTCAGGTCAATTGGGGAGTGAACCATCGGATGGAAGACACCTCCCTCTCTCTCTCTCTCTCTCTCCTTCTCTCTCTCCTCTCTCTCCTCTCTCTCTCTGCCTCTGCCTCTCCTTCTCTCTCTGTGTAACTCTTTCAAATAAATAAATAAATCTTTGAAAAAATAAATCCAAAAGGATGGAAAATGAGAGGGAGAGAGGCAGAGAGAGGAAGGGAGGGAGGGAAGAAGGGACTAGCATGATGGTCTTAGAATTCTATCTACAAACCACATTGAATCTGTTAAAGACTACTTCAGAATTAAAAAGAAAAAAGAAAAGAAGTGGCCTGGTTGGATGGGTTTAACTGTGGGCACTACCTATATGACTATTCCACTACCCTATATGACTATCCTTGTACCAGCACCACACTGGCCTTGATTATTGCTGCATTGTAATAAGTTTTGAGTTGGGAGGAATGAGCTCACCCCTATTGTATTCTTTTCCGAGACACGTTTGGCCATTCTGGTATGTTGTCGTTCCATATGGATTTTAGTCTCACGGGAGTTATATTGAATCTATAGGTTGGTTTAGGAAAAAATATCAAGTCAAACCTAATGTTAAACCTTCTTTTATTTTTTTAAAAAAGATTTATTTATTTGGAAGGAAGAATGATGAGTGAGAGAGAGAGAGAGAGAGAGAATCTTCCATCTGTTGGTTCGCTCCCTAAATTTCCACACTGGTAGTCTAGAGCAGGCTGAAGCCAGGCATCAGAAACCCCATCCTCTTCTTCCATGTGGGTGACTGGGGTCACTTTCTGCTGCCTTCCCGAGTGCATCAGCAGGGAGCTGGACCAGAAGCCAAGGAGCTGGGATTTGAACTGGCGCTCTGATATGAACACTCTGATATGGGCTGAAGGCTTTGCAAGTGCTGGCTAAATCCACTGCACCACAATGGTGGCCCCAAATCATGTTAAGTCGTCCTGATTCGTGAACATGGAGATTTTTCAATTATTTACATCTGCCTTAATTTCTTGCAGCAGTGTCTTGTAATTTTCAGAGCCCAACTTCCGTATCTGCTTTGATAAATTTATTCCCGCGTGTTCTATTATGTTTGATGCTATTGTAAGTGGGATTTTCCTAATTTCATTTCCAGACTGTCCACTGCAAGTTTGCAGAAGCACAATTCATTCTGCTCATTGATCCTGTCTTCTGCAACCTTGCTGAAATCGTCCAAGAGTTCCAAAGTCCTTTGGTGTGCTCATTGGAATGTTCCTCAAATAAGGTTCTATGTCATCTGCAAAAAGAGATAGTTTTAAGTTTCCCTGTCCCATATAAATGGCTTTTTGTTGCTCTCCCTTACCCAGTGCCCTCCTCAGATCATTGGATGCAATCGCCTTCCAGGGGCTGCAGAAGTTTAACTTCCTGCCTCCCACTGCTGTCAACACCAAGGAGCTAGGGATTAGGTGCCAAGGGACAGAGCAGGCTGTCGGCCACCAAGCCCCCCTAGTATCCCTTAGCTCTACTTCCACTTCGGAGGCACCTACCAACAATTCTCAAGACCTAGTTGTATTTCAATTTAAAAATATTTGACATCATCTCAAATTTATGGGAAAATCTGTGGGAGAGAGTTTATGGAAGTGAATCTGGCTCTGATTTGCATCCTGTCAACTGGTACACAATGTTGATCTTTCCCAATACATAAGCAGTCACTTGTGTACACCAACTTTTCCACTCTAACCTTACTATTTTTTCTTTTTGTAATTAAAAGGTGTTTTGTGGAAAATTACTTTAAAGCTCTAAATGCCCCTTACTCATCAAACTTAATTTGCTCATTTATTTATGGCTGTTTGTACCCACGCTTCTGACTTTATTCACTTATAATGATAGATACTTACTTCGTTTGCACTCAAGTTGTCCAGACTTGGCCAGTGAGAGCCCCTTCCTGCTGGGTTCGGTGTCCACTTAACTTATCCTTATCATTCTCTAAACCCTCCCCTATTATCTAGAGTAAGAAATTATTCCAGGATAACCTTGTATGTTCTTCCCTGAAGCCCTAAAATAATCAGTCACTAATCCCAAAGTGGCTTTATTCCTTTTGGTAGAAAATGATATTTAGGGCCGGCGCTGCGGCTCACTAGGCTAATCCTCCGCCTTGCGGCGCCGGCACACCGGGTTCTAGTCCCGGTCGGGGCACCAATCCTGTCCCGGTTGCCCCTCTTCCAGGCCAGCTCTCTGCTGTGGCCAGGGACTGCAGTGGAGGATGGCCCAAGTCCTTGGGCCCTGCACCCGCATGGGAGACCAGGAGAAGCACCTGGCTCCTGCCATCGGATCAGCGCGGTGCTCTGGCCGCAGTGCGCTACCGCAGCGGCCATTGGAGGGTGAACCAATGGCAAAAGGAAGACCTTTTTCTCTGTCTCTCTCTCACTGTCCACTCTGCCTGTCAAAAAAAATGATATTTAGAACCCATAATGTGAGTATTAGGTGCCCAGATTGTATTGTAATCATCTATCACCAAACCCTGGTAGGGTTAGAATACACACACACACACACACAGGTACTTCAAAAAGTGTAAAAAAATTGAATTAAAGGATAACTTTATTTTGCAGCCAAAAGATTGAAATCTATGCATTGTATTTTCCTAATACACATTTCCATGAACTTTTTTTTTTACTTGACAAATAGTGTAAGACAGTGAGAGACAGAGACAGAGAGAAAGGTCTTCATTCCATTGGTTCACCCCACAAATGGCTGCCACGGCGCAGCCTGCCGATCCGAAGCCAGGAGCCAGGTGCCTCCTTCTGGTCTCCCATATGGGTGCAGGCGCCCAAGCACTTGGGCCATCCTCCACCGCCTTCCTGGGCCACAGCAGAGAGCTGGACCGGAGGAGGAGCAACCGGGACTAGAACCCAGTGCCCATATGGGATGCTGGCACCGCAGGCAGAGGATTAACCAAGTGAGCCACGGTGCCAGCCCCCTCCAAGAACCTTTTAAAAACAGACTAGGTTGGGGCCCTGCACTGTGGCATGGTGGGTAAAGCCACCTCCTTTAGTGCTGGCATCCCATATGGGCGCTGGTTCGAGTTCCCATCCAGCTCTCTTCCCATCCAGCTCTCTGCTATGGCCTGGGAAGGCAGTAGAAGATGGCCCAAGTCCTTGGGCCCCTACACCCATGAGGGAGACCCAGAAGAAGCTCCTGGCTCCTGGCTTCAGATTGGCGCAGCTCCAACCGTTGCAGCCATTGAGGGGGAGTGAACCATCTGATGGAAAACCTCTTCTCTCTGCCTCTCCTCTCTCTGTGTAACTCCTTCAAATGAATAAATTTTTAAAAAAATAAAAATAAATAAAAACAGATTAGGTTTAATACGTTTTTAAGAATTTCTTGTTTGCTTACTTATTTGAGAGGCAGAGAAACTGAAAGGGAGGGAGGGAGGGAGGGAGGGAGGGAGGGAGGGAGGGAGAGAGAGAGAGAGAAAGCTCTGATTTTTGGTTCACACCCCAATTGCTCAATTGCTGGTAACACTGGGGCTGGCCAGGAGCCAGGTGGGAGGTGGGGTCCCTCCCATGGGAGGCAGGGGTACAACCAGTACCCCATCACTGCGGCCTCTCTAACCCATGCGCTCCAGTACAGGATGAGCGTGTCGCAGGTGGAGTTTTAGCCAGTATTTCTGATGCTGCTGCCCCTGCCCACGGTCTTTGTGGTGCCCCCTTGGATGCAGGCATACATTCACAGGGATGTCTCAGAGTTCATGGGAGAAGGGCCCTGGGAAATGGTGTACATTTTCCATGAACTGTTCGAAACCCACTTTGCCGCTAACACAGTCTCAGTCCCCTGTGAAAGAAACGGCCCTCCATCCTGGCGACAGGTTCTGTGACACAGCTCTGCTTTGATTGACAGTGTTTTCTTTATGGGGAACTGAACTGGCTTTCCTTTGGGCTCGACCAGTAGGCTTCAGCCAACAATGACTCTGTGTGTGTGTGTGTGTGTGTGTGTGAGAGAGAGAGAGAGAGAGAGAGGGAGAGAGGGAGAGAGAGAGAGAGAATCTATACCCATATTTCATATGTAGTTATTTCTATATCTGTCTATAGTGAAAACGTGAACTCAAACAGGTACCTGAAGGGCCCATCCAGCCCCTGGGTTCTTTCTCCGGATTTGTCTTCCCTTCTCCGACACCTGCTGATGTGTGTGATCAGTCGCCTGACCATAACCAGGTCACTCATCCAGCCCCACCTTTCTGTAGAGGCCTCCCATCCCAGCCCTGCCCCCACAGTCCCCCTCCATGCTTGAGTTCTGAACACCTGTCTCAGGCTTCCCTCCTGCAGGGTCACCCTCCTCCCTCTGCAGGAGGCCACCGTGGCTCCTATTATGCCAGACCTACCATGCTCAGCCCCATTGGATGTCTTTGGACAATTTTACTCCCTAAAGCTAGACTGCATTCTTAGGACTACCCCAACCCCATCCCAACCTAATAGCCTTCAGCCCCTCCACCATTCTCCTTATCTTGCATTCAAAATCAGAGGGCTAGGTTTAGTTTGCCCTTTGTCCCAGGAAGCACTTCAGTATATTTCCACTTCATAGCAGGAGATGCCTCTTACCATGGTCTGTGGAATGCCTTGTGGTGTCGACTCCTTCTAGGGCCGTTTTTTATTGGTCTCTTTTAACGCTGCCTCCAGTGTATTTGCTGCCATCAAATTTAGACAGATTTTGGCTTTTCCAGCCTAGCAATAAGGAAGAGCCATGTTGAATTTTTTTTAACAATTTTTTTTTTTGACAGGCAGAGTTAGACAGTGAGAGAGAGAGAGACAGAGAGAAAGGTCTTCCTTTTTCCATTGGTTCACCTCCCAGTGGCCGCCGCGGCCGGCGCACTGCAGCCGGCGCACTGCGCTGATCCGAAGCCAGGAGCCAGGCACCTTCTCCTGGTCTCCCATGCAGGTGCAGGGCCCAAGCACTTGGGCCATCCTCCACTGCACTCCCGGGCCACAGCAGAGAGCTGGACTGGAAGAGGAACAACCGGGACAGAATCTGGTGCCCCGACCAGGACTAGCACCCGGTGTGCTGGCGCCGCAGGCGGAGGATTAGCCTATTGAGCCACGGCGCTGGCCTAGAATTATTTTATTTATTTAAAAGCCAGAGTTACATAGAGAGAGAAGGAGAGGCAAAGAGAGAGAAAGAGAGAGAGAGAGAGGGAGGTCTTACATTCTGCTGGTTCACTTCAGATCAAAAGTGATCTGAAGCCAGGAACCAGGAGCTTCTTCCAGGTCTCCCACGCAGGAGCAGGGGCCCAAGGAGTTGGGCCATCTTCTACTGCTTTCCCAGGCCACAGCAGAGAGCTGGATCGGAAGTGGGGCAGCCAGGACTAGAATCGGTGCCCATATGGGATGCCAGCGCCGCAGGCTGGGGCTTTAACCTGTTGCGCCACAGCGCCAGTCCCCCGTGTTGAATGGTTGAACCCAAGTAGCCAGTACTTCTCTTAACAGAGATGTTCTCGCGTAGCCTACTTTCAACTGTCCTTTACTTTCATTGCATAAATTTCCCAGGAGGTGCAACAAGCATCCAACATACTGATGTTTGCTTATTGTATCCTTTGAGAGTCTAGACTTGCTAGGAATAAGTCTGTGTTCAAAGAGACAGAAGCAGTAGTTTAAACAACTGTCTTCCTGCCCTTTGCTAACAATGGCACATTTGCAACTCAAGATGCAGGGGTCCATAATCACTCCCCCTTGCATCACTTTTGTTCAGCACGGTCTGCCTTGCAGATCTCATCATCTGCAAGTCTCCACCTCCAAGACTAAGGCAGTCAGGCTCCCAAAGTACAAGGGAGAGAAACCAGCAGGAAGCTTCTCCACGACAGAATGGAGATGAGTGACTTGCAAAGTTGATGCATCCACGGCCAGACCCTGGTTTGGGACTTGGGTCCCCGTCACATGCTGGTTGGTTTCCCTCTGTGTGGTTCTGTTCAGGCTCTTCTCTTTCTCAGGGTTCTCCCCTGGGGTCACTGCTGGCTTTGATGTCTCAAGCCCTGGAAATCACACATGGGTTGAGGGATTAGCTGGACATCGGTTCCATGCCCACTCCTAGATCCAGAAGTGGAGGCTGAGCCTAACCCCAAACATGGACCTCTGTTGGGGTGGGGGTGAAAATTGGGGTGCTTATATCAGAACTGGGGTGTCTGGTTGGTCAAAAATGAATACATCAGGGGATGGTCCTTCGTACTGAACTTACAGAAAACGAATCCTGTGAATCTGCTCTGGCAGTGCTGTCCACTGTTCTTCAACCACACCTACTGCTCGGTCCTGTGGCTGT
This sequence comes from Lepus europaeus, assembly GCF_033115175.1. Lineage (NCBI taxonomy): Eukaryota > Metazoa > Chordata > Mammalia > Lagomorpha > Leporidae > Lepus > Lepus europaeus. The sequence continues at coordinate 16,956,474 of NC_084834.1, read as the reverse complement.
AGCTGAGGTTCAGGGTGGTCACTGCTTGCCGTGCACCTTAATCCTGAACCCCCTTCTCCCTTCCATCTCTCTGTGGAGGCTGCGATCAATAGCACTGTAAAAAATAGAATACTATACAGCAGTCAAAAACAATGAAATCCGGTCATTTGCAACAAGATGGAGGAATCTGGAAACATTATGCTGAGTGAATTAGGCCAGTCCCAAAGAGACAAATATCATATGTTCTCCCTGATCGGTGACAACTAACTGAGCACCAAAGGGGAAACCTGTTGAAGTGAAATGGACACTATGAGAAATAGTGACTTGATCAGCTCTCGTCCTGACTGTTGGTGTACAATGTAATACTTTATCCCTTTTAGTATTTTTTTTGTTCTAGTACTATTGGTTGAACTCTGTAATTAACACACAATTATTCTTAGGTGTTTAAATTTTAACTGAAAGTGATCCCTGTTAAATATAAGAGTGGGAATAAAAGAGGGAAGAGATGTACAATTTGGGACACGCTCAATTGGACTTGCCCCAAATGGTGGAGTTAGAAATGTGCCAGGGGATTCCAATACAATCCCATCAAGGTGGCATGTACCAATGCCATCTCACTAGTCCAAGTGATCATCTTCAGTTCACAATTGATCACACTGATAGGTCTAAGAGTCAAAGGGATCACACAAACAAGACAAGTGTCTGCTAACACTAAGTGATAGAATCAAAAAGGGAGAGAACAATCCAACATGGGAAGCGGGATACACAGCAGACTCATAGAATAGCAGATGTCCTAAATAGCACTCTGGCCTCACAATCAGCCCTTAAGGCATTCGGATATGGCTGAAGAGCCCATGAGAGTATTTTAGACATGGAAAGCCAAGACACTCTGGAAAAAAAAAAAAAAAAGAAGACCTAAATGAAAGGTCTCTGCAAGTGAGATCCCAGTGGAAAGAATGGGGCCATCAAAGAAGGAGGTACCTTTCTCTGAAGGGAGGAGAGAACTTCCACTTTGACTATAACCCTGTCTGAATAAGATCAAAGTCGGCGAACTCAAAAGGCTTCCACAGCTTTGGCAACTCATGACTAGAGCCTAGAGAGATTACTGACGCCATAAACAAGAATGTCAAATTGTTAAGTCAACAACAGGAGTCACTGTGTACTTACTTCTCATGTGGGATCTGTCCTTAATGTGTTGTCCAATATGAAGTAATGATATAGCTAGTACTGAAACAGTATTTTACACTTTATGTTCTGTGTGGGTGCAAACTGATAAAATCTTTACTTAATATATACTAAATCAATCTTCTGTATATAAAGATAATTGAAAATGAATCTTGGTGTGAATGGAATGGGAGAGGGAGCGGGAGATGGGGGGGTGCGAGTGGGAGGGAAATTATGGGGGGGAGCCATTGTAACCCATAAACTGTACTTTGGAAATTTATATTTACTAAAAAAAAAAAAATTCAGAATAGCTGAATGAAAAAAAAAAGCATCTGCTTCAGTTGAATCTACACTTAAACTGGAATAAATCTGTTTATATTGGGTATCAGCCAACAGGCATGCTTTCTCTTTTTAAAAAAAGATGTATTTATTTATTTATTTGGCAGAGTTACAGAGGGGAAAGAGAGAGAGAAAGAGAGATCTTCTATCTGCTGGTTTACTCGCAAAATGGCTGCCGTGTCAGGGACTTTGCCAATCCGAAGCCAGAAGCCAGGAGCTTTTTCCAGGTCTCCCATGTGGGTACAGGGGCCCAAGGACTTGGGCCATCTTCTCTTGCTTTCCCAGGCACAATAGCAGGGAGCTGGATCAGGCGTGGAGCAGTCAGGGCTCAAACCAGTGCTCATACAGTTACAGCATTGCAAGTGGTGGCTTAACCTGCTGAACTCTACGCCAACCCCTAACACTTCACCTTATGCATGCGTATTCAGTAAAAAATATTGTTCCAAATAGCAGTATGTTGGGATTAAATAGTGCTTCATTGCATATAAAAGCACAAAGGACTTCACTCTGGAGACAGTAAATAGGTATGAAACTTCTCCCAATGCCTTTTCATGATCTCCGTGGGTTAGAACGGTGATTCAGACGCTTTGCACAATTTCTAATAGTGGAGATCTAGGAATGGGAAACCTGAAAACCAGACGGGCTCGCCTCCTAGTTTGCTGAATGAATAAAAAAACTGAACCTCATTCGTCCTGGGTTCTGATTTTTAAACGAATTCCCTGATGATTTCATCTGGGTCTCCTGGAAACCAATGCTTGAAGAAAAAAGTGTGGGTGCCCTGAGTATTTCTTTCATGTGTTTGGGGGCACAATCCCAGGAAATAAGAATGGGCGAGGGGGTGAGAGGAAGTGAGGTGGGAGGAGGGAAAGCAAACACGAGGGAGTGTGTTACAGAACTGGCCCAGCTGGCTGCTTGGCCTGGCAGGATGTCCAGGGGCTGGAACCACATCCGGTGTGCTCCATGGAGGCGGGGCTGGGACAGGTGAACCACTCCTCTGCCCGTTCCTGCCCGTCGCTGTCCCGGTGGTCAAGATTACCCAACACCACCTGGGTCCCGCGTGTCCGCCCAAGCATCTGCTGGTGTTTCCAGCTACCCCAGGGGTCTGGGCCAACCAGAGCCCAGGGTGGTGGTCTCTGCTTCTCAGTGGTCTTATAGGAGCAGCCTGAGTCCTTTCCAGGACTGCTCGAGCCAGCAGCAAAGGCAAATAGAGGAAACCGGAAACACAGGATGGGTAAGATGAACAGGTGTGGAGCGTGGCGTGGCTCACGCAGCGGCCATCGCCTGCTGCCTTCCCAGGCACCAGAGCAAGAAGCTGGATTGGAAGCAGAGCAGTTGGGACTCCAACTCGCAATCCAATAGGAAACGCTGGCACCGCAAGTGCTGGCTAACCTCTGAGCCACAGCACCTGCCCCTCGCCTTCTTAAATCAGTACTCTGCTATTTCTTGAACCATGTACTATTTTTCTGTTCTGTCTTTTTTTTTTTTAACTTTTATTGTTACAGGAGCTATCTCCAAAAGATGTTACAGTTGTTTAGAGAAGTCGTTGTGTATTTTTTCCTATGGACTCCGTTTATCTGTTTGCACTTCCTGTTGTAGTTCTGTGCTTCCGTTCAAGGTCATTTGCCTGCAGCCTAAAGTCTTCCCCTTGATATTTTCTGTAGCATGAATCTGCTGATAGAAATCCTCTGAGCTTTTGCTTGTTTGAAATATCTGCAGTCTATCCTCTTTTTATCTACCTCGCAGGTAGACAATCCCAGGATGTGGGTTCATTCTTCTTCTGGGATGGGCAGATAGCGGCCCACAGTGTGAGTGTCTGATGGAGAAGGTGGGGAGTGTGGGCTATACACAAAAGGCATCCTTATCTGACCCTGGGATAACTAGGATGGGTGGGCTGTGCCTGGGGTGTGGGAGTCTGATGGAGGAGGTGTGGGGGTTAGGGCCTGCCCTGGTTGGTATGCACACAAAAGGCGTCCTCCCAGGGCGAGTCCTTCCCTAACTCTTAGGAATGGGCCTGGGAGGGGCAGTCCCTCTAGGGCCAGAGCCTCTAGATGCCAAAACATCCAAATACAGAAAAAAAAGGGCAGGCTTGATGAGCACCTATGGGTTGAGCTCTTGATAGCCATTGTCTGAGTATCACCTGAGACCACCTTTTCCTGTTCTCAGAACTGCAATTACGTGTTTGCTATCCACTTTTAAAACAACTCTTTAAGACTACGAAAACCATACTCAGCTCACTAGGCTGTACCAGATCTTGTCTGTTGTGTCTGGTTTTTTGTTGTTTTGTTATTACTATTCCAGGATTCAGCTTGCACATTTTCTATTGTCTTGTGTCCAACATCATTAATTCTGTCATCTGCTATGCTGGATGTGCTGGTAAATCCTCCAATGAGCTCTCAATTTCATACATGAGAGGACTTCAAGAAGTTCATAAAGAGGGCTGGCATTATGGCATAGTGGGTAAAGTCACTGCCTGCGACACCGACATCCCATTTGGGCAACGGTTTGTGTCCCAGAGGCTCCGATCTGGCTCCCTGCTAATGCATCTGGGAAAGCAGCAGCAGATGGCCCACGTGCTTGGGCCCTGCCACCCACGTGGGAGACCCAGACGGAGCTCCTGGCTCCTGGCTTCAGCCTGCTTCAGCTCTGGCCATTGCAGTAACTTGAGGAATGAACCAGTGGATGGAAGATCTCTCCTCCTCTCTCTCATTATGGAACTCTGCCATTCAAACAAAGAAATAAGTCTTTTAAAAAAGAAAGAAGCCACCCATCTTCCCCTCTATTTCACCCATCTCTTCCCACCCATTTGTTTGATGTATTTATAGTGAGTACTGTCAAGTCCTTATCTGCTAACACCGATTTCTGCATGATCTGGGACTGTGTACTTTTCTCGGAGGTTTTGTCTCTTGACTGCAGGTCTCACTCGCCTCTTGGGTTTCTCACGCACTTGCATAACGCCCAGAAGAGTCACAGAAACTGAAGACAACAAGCATTCTCCTGAGGCTTGCCCCTCCTTCTGTGGAACACGTCCCAGTCAAAAACTGCTTTGGGGTAGAGCAGGGTACAGTTGCAGCTAAACCTAGGTGTGGGCATGTTTGAGGGGCTGTTGGTGTGGTTCCAGTCCCAGTAGGACTGGAACAAGACAAGAAATTGCCTTCAAAGCCCCTGGGCCTTGGTGGCTCCCGCTGCCTTCCTGGAGCCCAGCCTTCCCATGTGTGAGCGAGAGTCTGACGGATGACACCTTTTAGGTCTCCCTCCCAATTTCTCATGGCTCAGCTCCAAAGGCCCACAGCCTGGGAAAGATCTCAAGAGGGAAAACTCCTCACGTGGCTGCTGAAAGCTTTGGTCTCCTAAGCCCTAGGCACCCAGTACTCAGCCAACGTCCCATCTTGGGGAGAGGCCCTGAGTTTTTTGAGGCTGTTTTAGAACCTGGCCCTGTTGCACCTGCCCGCTCTGCCCCCACAGAATGTCCTGCTCACTTCTGTGTCCCTCAGGAGAGGTCCCTACCTCTGCCAGCCCCCACATGCAGTCCCTGGCCAGGAAACGGTCTGACCATCACCAGTCCACCAAAGACGGCTTTTCCCTCCCTGGGATTTAAGTTCAGATGCTACTCTTCATTGGCTCCACTTTTGGAAATTGACTTTTTTTTTCTAGCACTGCAGTAGGGGTTGTAACTTTCCACACCCAGGAGCAGAAGCCGCTGCTGCAACTGAAAAGCATTGTTGCAGTTTTGTAGCCTGTGCAACTCCGGGAGGACATAGAGGAGGACAACGGCTCCCTGGCACAAAGACGCAGAACAAGCACACGCAGCTTCTGGGTCCTCCCTGTAAGTCTCTCATTTCCAGTCCAGGATGACACAAGCGGATAGCCAGGCTCCTGACGGATGGTGAAGGGTGAGAGCCAAGACCATGAGTTCCTAACTTGAGCCCTTCCCTTCCTCAGGGGGCAATGATTGGGTTTTGTAAAAGGAGTGAAAAAAACCCAGGTGTATTTTTTTTTTTTAAAAAGATCTACTTATTTATCTGAAAGGCAGAGTTAGGGAGAGAGAAACAGGTTGATTTACCATCTGATGGTTCATTCCCCAAATGGCTGCAATAGCCAGGGTTGGACCAGGAGGAAGCCAGGAGCCATGAGCTTCATTTGGGTCTCCCACATGGGTAGAAGGGCCCCAAGTACTTGGGTCATTATCTGCTGCCTTCGCAAGTGCTTTAGCACGGAGTTGGATTGAAAATGGAGGAGCCGAGACTGGAACTGGCATTCATAGGCAATGTTAGCTTTTCAGGCAGTGGCTTCAGGGCTTAACCCTCTGTGCCCCAATGCCAGCTCCCACATATAATACTTTTGTGTGACCACAGTGTACAAACAGCAATACAGCATATTTGTGGTATTAAAATGTCATAGATTGGGGATTATGAAGGAAAAAAAAAATAACACACAAAAATTTCCATAAAAAAGACTCATGGAAAATAGTAAAAAACAAAACAAAACAAAACAAAAAAACCATCCCAAAACATCTGGATGAGCCTGAGAACAGCAGGTGTGAATTGGGGTTCCTTGTGTTTATTTGGGGGGAGGGGTAGAGAAAACAGAGGAAGGTGATTTTCCAGTTAACCCATTACTGGTGAGGAACAAACGAGGGAGACACAAACAAGGAAGTGATTAATGAAGGAACGTATGTACATTTGTCAGAACTGGCATCGCTTCAAATATCCAAAATTAAATCATCATAGAAAAGTAGACACGAAGTACTGACGGGTCATGTCCCCCAAGCACCCATAAATTCCTCCCTCTGTTGTTTAAAAACTAATCTGCAGATTAAAGATAATCTGATCATTTTTCCACTTGTTACTACATTTCATGGACTCCTATTTATTTAAAAGCAAATTCACAGCACTCAGGGTAGTAAAGACCAGGAATGGAAGGCAGTACATGGCGGTCTTGGTTAGGTAAGCATCCCTCGGTCCACACAGGAGTTACGTGTGAATTTCCTTCCCTCTTCTCCCTTGTGAGGCTGAGATTGAGGCATTGTGAAATTCCCGAGACTGAGTTTCTTGGAAATTTACCGCAAAGAAAGCACAATCAACTTGCAATGGGCAAATTCTTGTTGAGCAAGGAACCCAGTTGGTGCTGGTCAGGAGCCCAGAAATGCTAGGAGGATTCCAATTTGAAAGACATGCTTGTTACTCAAAACTTAAATAAATGTACAGTGGTGAAGTAGGTATAATCGATGTAGCAACAGAAATCAATTGTTATTCTCAGAGATCCACAGTCTGATTCAGGCCACATGGGTAACAGGCAGAGAGGAAACAGTATAAATCTATATTTAGCGAGCCTGGCATCACGTGAAGACTCTGCGGTGCTGGAAAGTTCTGGAAAGATCTCTGAGAGCCGGAGGTGCCAAGGGTAATTTCCTGGAGATAAGAGTGACCGAGGTAGAGTCTGAGTCAGCCGCGGAAGTTCTCACGGGGGGTCACTCAGGGTGCAGAAGCCCTGGGCCCCACGATGGTGACCACGAAAGCCGCCATTTTCCCAGCACTTAAGTGTGGGGACCCAAAGCCCTCTGGGACCAAACAACGGGACACTTCAAAATATTACTTTCGGGTGTTGCGAAAATAAATGCTGTACTCACTGGGTAAAAAGTTCTCCCTAGGTCTTTGCTTTTTAAAGAAAAAAAAAATAATAATAATATCACCAAGGATCTGGATCTGATCCGGTTGTAACCAAACCACGCTAATGAACCTCGTGATTTTTTGGCATGTAACTAGGACGGAATTCCGAGAGCTGAATTACATGAGCATACGAGTGTCCCCCATTTCTATCTATTCCCAGTGCGTACACATCTAAAATCAAGACGAGGCTACACGAGATGCCGAGCCCTGCGTTGTGGGTACTGGGTTCCCCGCCCCCACGCTCGGTTTATTCCCGGTTCTTGCTCACCGGAGGGAAGGCTTCCAAGCAGAGGAGACAGAGGTGCGGGAGGTGGGGGATTCAGTCAGAGAGACAGGGACACTCAGCCGGGAACGGCGGCCTCACCGCGGCCGGGGTTGTCCTTTACGGCGTGGCAGCACGGCGCCCTGAGTCATCTACAAGGGCGGCGGGGTTTGGGTGGCGCTCCAGCACACGGGGTGGTGTCCGGGAGAGTGTCATGGCGGTTCTACGTGGGCGCCACAGTGCCTGCAGCATGATGGGAAATGAGGTTGGGGGCATGATGGGAAATGAGGCTGGGAGGCGCCGGGGTGCAGAGCCGGCAGCCATGGGAGGGGGTGGCGCTTGGGGGCGGTGTGTGGCTACAGCAGAGAGACTGCTGGCGATCCGTTCCTCTTTGCTCAGTAGTGGCTGGCCGCCTGCCCACACCACCTGGGTCATTCAGCGATGACTAACATTGAACCCACACACAGATGAGCTAAATTTGAAGAATTCCATCCTTCTCACTGAGGGTTGATTTTACAAGTGTACTTCTTACATTCACTACTTATTAATATTGTGACCTATGTGATAAGGTGTATAATTATGTTTATATCTTAATCCAAAATACATTTGAGTGCTTATTTTCCAGATAGTAAGTAGTATCAAAAATTAAGACCAATTCAACCTCACTGTACAGATTCTTAAAAAAAAAAAGATTTATTTATTTATTTGAAACAGTTACACAGAGAGAGAAAGAGAGGCAGAGAGAGAGAGAGAGAGAGAGAGAGAGGTCCTCAATCCACTGGTTCACTCCCCAACTGACCTCAACGGCTGGAGCTGCGCTGATCTGAAGCCATAGGACTCTCACATGGGTGCAGGGGCCCAAGGACTTGGGCCATCTTCTACTGCTTTCCCCGGTCATAGCAGAGAGCTAGATTGGAAGTGGAGCAGCCAGGACTAGAACCAGCGCCCACACAGGATGTCAGCACTGCAGGCAGCGGCTTTACCAGCTATGCCACAGCTCCAGCCCCCGTTTTACAGAGTCTTTTGCCAAGTAATATGTAACGAGATTGATCTGCACACGAATCCTCTTCAATTGGTTGCTCACTTCTGACCTGCACATGCATGGGTCAAGGCTCCCTGGAACCATAGAAGAGATGACAGATGGTCGGCATACAAGAGCCAAGCAAAATGGACAGCCTGGTGACCCTGAGGGTGGAATGAGTGGACACTGTTTTTTGTTTTGTTTTGGTTTTTGACAGGCAGAGTTAGACAGTGAGAGAGACAGAGAGAAAGGTCTTCCTTTGCCATTGGTTCACCCCCAAAATGGCCGCCACGCGCAGCAAGCTGTGCCAATCCAAAGCCAGAGCCAGGCGCTTCCTCCTGGTCTCCCATGCAGGTGCAGGGCCCAAGCACTTGGGCCATCCTCCACTGCCCTCCTGGGCCACAGCAGAGAGCTGGCCTGGAAGAGGAGCAACCGGGACAGAATCCGACGCCCTAACCGGGATTAGAACCCAGGGTGCCGGCGCCGCAGGCAGAGGATTAGCCTAGTGAGCCACGGTGCCGGCCGGACACTGGTTTTTAAACAACCACGAATACAAGTTAAAAATCTACAGAGACAGATGGATGAGTACAGGAGAAAAAGGAGTACCAGGGAGGTTGGGTTGTTATAATAAAGAACCAAAGGAGTGCTGGTGCTGTGGTTAATCCTCCGCCTGCAGAGCCGGCATCCCATATGAGTGCTTGGTTCTAGTCCCGGTTGCTCCTCTTCCAGGCCAGCTCTCTGCTGTGGCCCAGGAAGGCAGTGGAGGATGGCCCAAGTCCTTGGGCCCTGCACCCTCATGGGAGACCAGGAGAAACACCTGGGTTCTAGCTTCGGATCAGCGCGATGCACCGGCCGCAGCGGCCATTGGAGGGTGAACCAACGGCAAAGGAAGACCTTTCTCTCTGTCTCTCTCTCACTGTCTAACTCTGTCAAATAAATTAAAAAAAAAAGAACCAAAGAAGAATTTTAGAGGATATTTTTAATTAAAGAGAAATCACATGATGTTAACAGCAAATGTTGTTGAAGGAAAGAATGAATGAATGTGAAAATGGATCAATTTATATCTAAAGTTCTGGGAGGGTCGGCACCGTGGCTCAATAGGCTAATCCTCTGCCTTGCGGTGCCAGCACACCGGGTTCTAGTCCCAGTTGGGGCGCCGGATTCTGTCCCAGTTGCCCCTCTTCCAGGCCAGCTCTCTGCTGTGGCCAGGGAGTGCAGTGGAGGATGGCCCAAGTTGTTGGGCCCTGCACCCCATGGGAGACCAGGATAAGTACCTGGCTCCTGCCTTCGGATTAGCGCGGTGCGCCCACCGCAGCGCACCGGCCACGGTGGCCATTGGAGGGTGAACCAACGGCAAAGGAAGACCTTTCTCTCTGTCTCTCTCTCTCTCACTGTCCTCTGCCTGTCATAAATAAATTTTTAAAAAATTAAAAAAAAATAAAGTTCTGGGAGAAAAATGATTTAAAACATTCAAAAGGACCTGCTGGATAGAATCAATCAGATGGAAGGTAAGTGTAGGTGCGTCCCAGAAGCAAAGGTGGGCAGGAATGCGGCAGAGAAAGCCTTTGGGTTTGAATCTAATTTGTTCCTGAATTTCATCAGTGGCAGGTGTTGTGAAGGGCCACAGTGGGTTAAGCCGCTGCTTGGGACACCTGTATCCTGCGATGCAGCTATATTTGGGGTCCCTGAGTTGGAGTTTAGGCTCTGCTTCCTGGCCCAGTTCCCTGTAATCCAGACTCTGGGGAGGTGGGGGGCAGAGATGATGGTTCAGGTAGTTGGGTACTGGATTGAGTTCAGGTAGTGGCAGACTGGATTGAGTTTCAAGTCTCTGACTTCGGCCTGGCCCAGCCCTGGCTATTGCAGGCATTAGGGGAGTAAAGTAGTGGATGGGAGATTCTCTCTGTCTCTCTCTCTCTGGCGTTCAAATAAATAAATACATAGATAGATAAACAAATTGTAAAATTCACCATACCAAAAGCTGAGAGGAGAGATAGCCTCTGTAAGTCCTGTTCACACTTGGAGGGGACAAAATGTGGTAAAGCCATTTTTTTTAAGATTTATTTATTTATTTGAAAGTCAGAATTACACAGAGAGAAGAGAGAGAGAGAGAGGTCCTCCATCCGCTGTTTCACTCCCCAGATGGCCGCAACAGCCGGAGTTGCGCCGTTCTGAAGCCAGGAGCCAGGAGCTTCTTCCTGGTCTCCCATGCGGGTGCAGGAGCCCAAAGACTTGGGCCATCCTCCACTGCTTTCCCAGGCCATAGCAGAGAGCTGGATTGGAAGTGGAGCAGCCAGGACTAGAACCGGCGCCCATACGGGATGCTGGCGCTTCAGGACAGGGCGTTAACCCGCTGCGCCACAGGGCCGGCCCCGGGAGAGCCATTTGGAAAACAGTTTGGTGTTTCCTTATGATGCTATGCATACGCTCATCGCGTGACCCCGCCGTCTCTTTCCTTCGCATTTACTCGAGTGAGACAAGCACATCCGGCCATTAAAAAAACCGCATGCAAATGCAGTCAGCTTTATTCATCAGCATCAACGCTGGAAACAACTAACACATCTTTCAAGCGCTCCACGGAGCAGCAAGCGGAAACACGATTCTGTGAAAGGAATAGTACTCAGCAAAGAAAACTGTTCCAGTGACACACACACCGCTGGAGATAAATCTCACATTTCCCACGGCAGCCAGATTCCGAAGGCTGCAGGCTGGGTTCTTCTCGTTATATGACGAGGTGGTAAAGGGAGACACAAGGCTGACACAGAAGGCCAGCCAGTGGCTTCCTGCAGTTTGGGTTAGGCGACCAGTTGACTACAAAGCGGCACAAGTAAACTCTGGGGCCATGGAAATGTCCTCTAACTTTCCCATGGTCGGGCTTACGTGGTTGCAAAGGCCAAGGATTAAACTCAGAATGATATACGGGGAAGGATCAGTTTTGCTGTATGTAAGCTATACCCAAAAAAACAAACAAAAAACAAAAAAACCTGACTTCAAAAGGAGGGCCACGTGCAAACCCTGATCATTGCAAAGACAGAACTGTTGTGTTACTACCAAAGTGGAATTCAAGACACGAGTGTTACCAGTGGTTAGCAGGGTCATTTCTTAATGATCAAAAGGTCAACATAGGAAAAGAGGCAAGAATCCGCTCTCTCTCTCTCTCTCTCTCTCTCACACACACACACACACACACACAATAAGCATCTAATAGCAGAGCTTCAAGCTAAATGAAGTAAAAATTAGCAGAAAATGAGATAGCCACAGCCATCTTTGGTAATTTTAGCACACCTCACTAGATAAAATCAGATAAAAAATCTGTAAAGAAGATCCAAACACCCTTTCAGCAAACTACCCAGCTGAGAGTTGTAGAACACTGTGTGTGACCAGTGCAGGCTATATTTTGTTTTCCATTTGCTCTTGCAACATTCACTGGGAGGAAATATAGTGGGTGGCCCATGAAGCAATTTTGTGCAATGCGAAAGATATACAGATATACAGAAAATGTTCATGACCATAATAGAACTAAGTTAAAGATGAAAAAGATACAATATTTAGAAAATCCACAAGTGTTTGGAAATGAAACAACACATTTCTAAGAAAACTCATGTATCCAAGAAGATAAATCTGTATATATGAAATACATGAAACTTGTATAACTTAAATAAAAATATATAATATTATATAAGATATATAAATATATTATAATGAAAATATGATGCATCTAAAGTTGTGAGATATAAGGCCAGCACTGTGGCAGAGTGGGTTAAGCTTCCATCTGCGGCACTGGCATCCCATATGGGCACCGGTTCAAGTCCTAGCTGCTCCACTTCTGATCCAGCTCTCTGCTATGGCCTGGGAAAGCAGTAGAAGATGGCAGAAGTCCTTGGGCCCCTGCACCCGTGTGGGAGACCCATAGGAAGCTCCTGGCTCCTGGCTTTGGATCGGCTCAGCACCAGCCATTGCAACCATTTGGGGAGTGATTCATGAAATGGAAGACCTCTCTCTGTGTCTCTCACTCTCTCTCTGTAACTCTACCTCTCAAATAAACAAATCTTTTTTAAAAAGTCATGAGATCCAGCAGAAGTAATGCTTGGAAAAAAATATATAGCTTAGATGTTATATTGTAGGAGAATTTGGTACTTTGAAAAGACTCATTAAACTGATAAAGTCCTACAGAGATAGTAGTAGAGACACAACATAAGATATTGGAAATGATAGGGGTCATCACTATAGACCATTCAGATATTAGAAAGATACTACTGAATTAACACAGACCATGTTGTGCTTATATGTCTGACAACCCAAGAATTAAACGCCTTAAAATACAAACTTACCAAAAGGAGCACAAGATAAAACTGAAAATCGGAATACCTTTATGTCTACTAAAGAAACTTAATTCCTAAGTAAAATCTGCCCCCAGAGAAAGCTCCTGGTCCAGATGCCCTCCCTGTGGAATTCTATCAACCATGAGAGAAAGAAATAATACTCATCTTGCACAAACCCTTTCAGAACACGGAGAAAGGAACACTTTGCAACTCATCCTATAAGGCACGAATTACCCTGAAGGCAACATCTGAGGAAAAAAAAGTACAAGGAAGTAAAATTACAGGTCAGTTTTACGCATAAACAAAAATACTGAAAGCCCTTGAAAACATTACAAAATGGAAGCTGGCAAGATGTACAAATGTTGTATCGTGAATAAGTAAAGTTTATCCCACAGTGCAAAGTTACTTCACATCAGAGGATCAGGCTGTGTAGTTCAGCATGGAAGGAGACAGACTTTTGATTATTTCAGTAGACACAGAGAAAGCATTTGACAAAATGTATATCAATGCATGATAGTAACATACCAGGAATGGAATAAAACACACTTGATATGATAAAAGACATCTGTGAAAGACCTACTGCCAAAATTAACTCAATTATTATCAAATACTTTCTTTCTAAAATTGGCAACAACAAAAAGATGCTCATTTTCACTGCTTCTATTCAACATTTTACTGGAGGTCCCAGTAACTAGGAAAAAAAGGTATAAAATATAAAGGAAAAAGTGTAATTGTCTTTAATGGAAAATGTCTTATTTATTTGCATGGAAAATCTTAAAAGAAACTTTAAAGGTTTAACAAAATTGTAGTTTAGAGGGGCAATCTATTTCCCCCTAAATCAATTTAATTTCTACATACCAGTGACAATGAAATTTCTTTCTTTCTTTTTTTTTTTTTTTTTGACAGGCAGAGTGGACACTGAGAGAGAGACAGAGAGAAAGGTCTTCCTTTGCCGTTGGTTCACCCTCCATTGGCCGCCGTGGCTTGCGCGCTGTGGCCGGCGCACCGTGCTGATCCGAAGCCAGGAGCCAGGTGCTTCTCCTGGCCTCCCATGGGGTGCAGGGCCCAAGCACTTGGGCCATCCTCCACTGCACTCCCTGGCCACAGCAGAGAGCTGGCCTGGAAGAGGGGCAACCGGAACAGAATCCGGTGCCCTGACTGGGACTAGAACCCAGTGTGCCAGCACCACAAGGCGGAGGATTAGCCTAGTGAGCCGTGGCGCCGGCCAACAATGAAAATTTTAAATATCATTTATCATACCATCAATCAAAAATGGCTAGAATATATTTAAGAATATTAAGACTTGTACATGAAAATTACACAATGTACTGAGATAATTAAAAAATATAACCTAAATAAATGCAAAGATATAACATGTCCATGGGTTAGAAGACACAATACTAATATATCACCTCACCTCAGTTTGGTGAGTGTATTCGATGCCATCCAAACAAAACTACCATGGGCACCTTTGTAGAAATCCACAAGGTAATTCTAGAATTTAAAAATGATTGGAAAGGCCCAAGAGAAGTCAAAACAATTTTGTAAATGATAACCAAAATTAGAAATCTAAAACTACCTGATTTCCAGACCTAATACAAAAAAAAAAAAGACTGAGTCATATTGGCCTAGGATACACAAATAGATTTAAGAAACCCCGTGGAATAAAGAAAATGCTGTGAGATCTGAAATGAGACTTGACAGCAATTTGATAATAAGAAACTTCAATATCACACTTGCAATGACGGATGGAACACCCAGACAGAAAATCAAATCTCAAAAGCTGACTTGAAAGATAGCATAGACCAATGGACCTACCAGACAAACCCTGATCTTTCTACACGGCCTCAGCAGAACACACATGGTTCTCAGGCACACAGAGAACATTCTGCAGGATAGATCACATGTTAGGGCACAGAGCAAGTCTTAAAGCAACTAGAAGATTGAAATCATACCAAGAATCTTTTCTGACTACGGTGGAATAAAACTAGAAATGAGTAACAGGAGGAAACAGGAAAATTCAGATACGTGGAAACTAACCAACGTACTCTTGAATAATCATTTAGCCAAGGAGGAAGTCAGAGAGAATTTAAACAGTATTTTGAGACCATCAGAATGAAATGGGACACAGTAAAAGAAATGGGAAAGTTTATAGCAACAAATTCCTACCTTAAAACAAGATGAAAGATCGCCAATGAACAATTGCATTTTACAGCTCAAGGAACGAGACAAAGAACAACAAACTAAGCTTGAAGTTAGCAGAAGGAGGAAGTAAAGATTTAAGCAGAGCAAAAAACAAACAGAATAGAAAGACAGTAGGAAAAAACAAAAAGATAAGATCAACTAACTTTTGGCTAGACTAAAAGAAAAGGGAGGAAGATTAAAATAAACTCAGAAAAAAGGAGACGTTACAATGGATGTCTCAGAAATAGAATCCTAAGGGATTTTCATAAACAATCACATGCCAACAAGTAGCAAATCCTAGAAGAAATGGATGAATTCCTAGATTTGTATACTCTGAACTACAAATGAATCAAGAAGAAGCAGAAAGTTTGAACAGACCATGAACTGTAAGAATATTGAATCACCCATCGAAACCTCCCCACAAAGGTCAGCCCAGGACCACACGTCTTCATTCAAAGAATTGACACCAGTAGTCTTACATTCTTCCAAAAAATAGAAGAGGGGAAGCTTCCAAAGGCATTTTGAGGCCAACATCACCCTGATAAAAGAACCAGGCAAAGACATCATAAGAAAAGAGACCTACTTTCCTAATGTATATAGACGCCGAAATCCTCCATAAAATACTGTCAGACTGAACCCAACAGCACATTGATGACAAAGCAATCATACTCCAAAATAGTATGGGTC
The DNA here is from genome assembly GCF_033115175.1 of Lepus europaeus. Taxonomy (NCBI): domain Eukaryota; kingdom Metazoa; phylum Chordata; class Mammalia; order Lagomorpha; family Leporidae; genus Lepus; species Lepus europaeus. The sequence goes on along the minus strand of NC_084834.1, from coordinate 16,940,853 downwards.
TGGCATACAGCACATCAGTGCACCAGTCAACTGATCTTCAAGGGTGCCAAGAACACACAATGGGAACTTTCTGTAGTACCCTCACATTCGGATGCTATAAAAACTAGAAGAGTTTTCAGCTTTAAAAAGAAGGGAGGTGAGCATTTGGCACAGTGCTTAGGATGCTGTTGGGGACACACATCCCATATCAGAATGCCTGGATTTGCGTCCCAGCTCCACTTCTAATTCTAGTTTCCTGCTCAATGTATATCCTGGGTAAAATCAGCTCATGGCTCAAGTAGTTGGATCCCTGCCACCCATGTGGAAGATGTGGATTGAATTCCCAGCTTGGTTTTGGCCTGGCCCAGCGGGTTTTTTTTTTTTTTTTTTTTTTTTTTTTTTTTTTTTTTTTGACAGGCAGAGTGGATAGTGAGAGAGAGAGACAGAGAGAAAGGTCTTCCTTTTGCCGTTGGTTCACCCTCCAGTGGCCGCTGCGGCCAGCGCATTGTGCTGATCCGAAGCCAGGAGCCAGGTGCTTCTCCTGGTCTCCCATGCGGGTGCAGGGCCCAAGGACTTGGGCCATCCTCCACTGCCTTCCCGGGCCATAGCAGAGAGCTGGCCTGGAAGAGGGGCAACCGGGATAGAATCCGGCGCCCCAACTGGGACTAGAACCCGGTGTGCCGGCGCCGCAAGGTGGAGGATTAGCCTGTTAAGCCACGGCGCCGGCCCCAGCAGGTATTTGGAGACCTCTCTCTCTCTCTCTCTCTCTCTGTCTCTCTCTCTCTCAAATAAATAAAATAAAAGTTTTTAAAAATTTGTGACAACGTGGATATCCCTAGGGCACAGTATGCTAATTGAAAAGGATGAGATGCGCTCAAGTGGCATAATCTCATTTGTCTGTGGAATCTAAGATCGCTGAACTCACAGAAGCACAGAGTGGAATGATGGTGGCTGGGCGTGGAGATTATGAGGAGGTGTTGGTCAAAGGGTGCAAAGTTTCAGTTATATAAGGTGAGTGAGATCTAGAGATTTAAATCAGAGCATCTGACTACAGTTAGCAATGCTGTATGCTTGCTGTTTGCTAAGGTGGGGGATCTTCAGTGCCACACACACATACACACACACACACACGACAGAGAGAGAGAAAGAGAGAGAGAGGGAGAGAGAAGATGAGACAGGTAAGTTATTAGCTTGATTATGGTGATATTTCACAAGGTACGCATATATCCCAACATCAAGTAGTACATCTTAAATATACTATCAATCAAGTGTACATGGATAAAGCTTAATTTTTTTTTTAAATCAAGAAAAAATGTCAGACTGCAAGAAATGAAACACACATTTGAGGAGGGAAAGGTACTGCTTCCGATTTTTCAATGAATGTGTGACTATGACATCATCATTCCTATGCCTCACCGGTTTCCAACATTTCCTAGAATTCTTGCTACCCTACATCGTAGTGGCTTTGAGAAGCCACTGTGAGCCTGCTTTACCGAGCTGTGTGGCTGAGAGCTGGCACTGCACTCCTCACAGAACGTGGCTGTGTCTTTGGGGGAACACGTGATTGGGAGAGTTTTGAGAACCGAGTGTCCAGCCATGTGAGACGGCCATGGATGGTTATTTTTATTTTTATTTTTGGCAGGCAGAGTGGACAGTGAGAGAGAGAGAGACAGAGAAGAAAGGTCTTCCTTTTCTGTTGGCTCACCCCCCAATGGCCGCTGCAGCTGGCGCACCGCGCTGATCCGAAGCCAGGAGCCAGGTGCTTCTCCTGGTCTCCCATGCGGGTGCAGGGCCCAAGGACTTGGGCCATCCTCCACTGCCCTCCCGGGCCACAGCAGAGAGCTGGACTGGAAGAGGGGCAACCGGGACAGAATCCGGCGCCCCAAACGGGACTAGAACCCAGGGTAATGGCGCCGCAGGCAGAGGATTAGCCAAGTGAGCTGCAGCGTCGGCCCCCATGGATGGTTATTAAGTTAATAGGGAGTGGACATAAAGCTATCCATTTTGTGAAACTAGGTGTGTGTGCATGGAGAACAAGACTGGAAGGAAACACAGCCAGGTGTTATTAATATTATGCTTACTAGATTAGTCTTTGTATTTTTCTGCTTTTCCAAGTGACATAAAATGAACTATATGGGCCTAAGTACAATAATAATAATGATAGTAATAATAATAATCAATAATAATCATAAATAATGTAGTGCTAAGAAGGAAAGAAAGGCATCAGATCAACTGATTTTCTTTTTTTTAAAACAGTTTCCTTTTTTCTTTTTTTTTTTAAGATTTATTTATTTACTTGAAAGTCAGAATTACACAGAGAGAGGAGAGAGAGAGAGGTCTTCCATCCGATGGTTCACTCCCCAATTGGCCGCAATGGCCGGAGCTGCGCCGATCCAAAGCCAGGAGCCAGGAACTTCTTCTGGGTTTCCCATGCAGGTGCAGGGGCCCAAGGACTTGGACCATCTTCTACTGCTTTCCCAGGCCATAGCAGAGAGCTGGATCAGAAGTAGAGCAGCTGGGTCTCAAACTGGCGCCCATATGGGATGCCGGTGCTTCAGGCCGGAGCGTTAACCTGCTGTGCCACAGCGCCGGCCCCAGATCAACTGATTTTCAACAGAGATACCAAAGCATTTTAATGGTGAAAGTATGGTCATTTTAACAAAAAATATCAAAACAACTTAATATGCACATGTAAAATAATAAAACTTGGTTCTTATCTTGGCAAAATTACAAATCATGGATGCTAATGAAAATGTGAAAGCTATAAACTTCTAGGGGAATACGCTGTAGAATATTTTTATAAGCTTGAAGTTGGCAAAGGATTCTTTAAGAGAAAGCAACCACAAATAGAAATGAGATAAGGATACATAGGGCATCACAAATATTAAAAATTCTGCTGCTCAGAAAGCACTGTGGGCCAGCACTGTGGCGTAGCGGGTGCTGCTGCTGCCTGTCGTGCCAGCATCCCATACGGGCACTAGTTCAAGTCCCAGCTGCTCCACTTCCAATCCAGCTCTCTGCTATGCCCTGGGAAAGCAGTGGAGGATGGCCTAAGTCCTTGGGCTCCTGCACCCACATGGAAGACCCGGAAAAAAACTCCTGGTTCCTGGCTTTGGATCAGCACAGCTCCAGCTGTTGCAGCCATCTAGGGAGTGAATCAGCAGATAGAAGTCCTCTCTCTCTCTCTCTCTGCCACTGCCTCTACTTATCTGTAACTCTGCCTTTCAAATGAATAAAAATAAGTCTTAAAAAAATTCCCACTCTGTTGGGGCCTCTGGGAAGAGAGTAACTCATCGGGGAGCAGAGAGAGCAGCCTTTGCCAGACACCATAACTGCCGGCACCTTGGTCGGAGCCAGCCCAACCTTTGGAACTGCAGGCGTAAATGTCTGCTCTTTATGTTTCCTGGTCTGTGACATTCTGTTAAAGTAGTGCGAATGGACTAAGGCAGGGAGTGAGAGGCACGGCACAGACTGGGTATATTTGACAACAAACTCCCCCAGCAGCGGGCAAGGCAGTGGAGAGAAAGCCTGCTCAGACCCGTCTGAGGAGTGTCCAGCTCACCTACTAATCTGTCCGCTGGATCAGTGTGACGTGGCTGATGGGCATATGGGGTCTGTTTCATCTTCGCCTTCTGGAACAATCCTGCACATTCTTTTGTTCTTTATTTATCCGTTCCTTATCTAGTCTCAGGAATGTTCTTTCCGAACTAATCAGTAGCCTCTTTTTCAGAGATAATGTTTGTAACCAATCAAGTTCTAAAGAAAGCAATGTGCAGCCTGTGGGAAACTCGCCCCTACTTACTGAAAGCCTAACATTTGGACCAGGCCAGTGTATGTCCACTGTGTACTGAGAATTTACTCTCCTGAATACGTAAATTTCAACTAGAGTTTGTCCAGCTGTGGACTACTTCCCAAGACTCATCCAAGGTCATATGGCTTGTGTCTCCTGGCCTTGTCACTCAGATTTTTTTCTTTGAATAAACCTTATATTAACATTTGTTAAGAGTCTGCTTTGTTTTCATTGATACAACATACTCATCATCAGCGTGAAGCCAGATGGAGATAGCTATGGTGCTGACGAAAGAAGTATCAAGCCCCAGGGTGTCCAGTCCAAGCCATGTATTCCATGAACTTACACAATGAATACTGTAGCTTGCAACAGACATCAAAGAAATGCTCTACCTAGGTGTCTCTGTAATGGAAGGGTTGGGTTATGGAGGGCACATGAGGGTGTCAGGAATTTAGCACAGGGAAAGGGCGATTTTCTACATGTTTTCTACGTGTTTTAGGCAATTCTTAAGAATACATTCTATGAGACTAGCATTACCTTAATAGCAGAGCCAGACAAGGACACAACAAAAACAACAACAGAAGAAACCTACTGGCCAATAATTTGATGAATATACGTGCAAAAGTTCTCAAGAAACAATAAAAAGATTCTTCATTATGATCAGTGGTATTCATCCTAGGAATGCAAAGATGGTTCTACATATGCAAATCAATAAATGTGATATGTCACACCAGTAGAATGAAGGACAAAAGCCATGTGATCAGCTCAATCAATGTAGAAAATCCATTTAATAAAATTCAGCATCCCTTCATGATAAAAACTCTGACCATATAAGGATTACACCTCAACTTAGTAAAGGCCATCTACCAGACGCCTACAGCTAATAGTGTATTGAATGGGGAAAAGCTGAAGTCTTAGTCTAGGTGATCTGGAACAAGACCAGATGTCCATTTCCATCACTTTCACTCAATACTGGAAACCCTAGTCAGATCCATTAGGCAAGAGCAAGAAACAAAGGGCACTCACATTGGAAAAGAGGAAGTCAACGTGGCCCTGTTTGCAGATAACATGCTTTTATATACAGAAAACCCAACTAAATATTCTACCAAAAAGCTGTTAGGACTAATGAACAAATTCAGCAAAATTGCAGGGTACAAAATCAATGTACAAAATGCACAAAAAGCAGTAGCATTGTCATGCATCAATAATGAATCATGTGCAGATTCATTAAGAAATCAAGAAACCCATCCCATTCCCAATAGCTACAAAACATAAAAAATCTGGGAATAAATTTAACTCAAGGGTGAAAGATCTCTACAAAGAAAACTATTCATCACTGATGAAAGTACCTGAAGAAGACACAAAGAAATGGAAAGATACGTCATGTTCACGTATTGGAAGGATAGCTGTGGTTAAAATGTGCATACTATCCAAAATTAATTTACAAACTCGATGCAATCACTATCAGAATCCAATGACATTTTTCAGAACTAAAAAAAACTGTACTAAAATTTGTATGAACCCATGAAAGACCCTGAATGGTCAAAGCTATTTTGGGCAAAAAGAACAAAGCAGGAGGCATTAATTATCTGACTTTAAAGTGTATTACAAAGCAACAGTAATGAGAGCAGCATGATATTTGTGTAAAAACAGATCTATAGGTAAATGGGATGGATCACATAACCTAGAAATAAGCCCACACAGCTCCAGCCATCTGATCTTTGACAAAGGTGCTAAGAACATACATTGGAAGAAGACAGTCTTTTTAACAAATAGTCCTGGGAAAACTGAATCTACACATGCAGAAGGAGACTAGATCCATTTACAAAAGCCAACTCTAAATGGAGTGAAGACCTAAATGTGAGACCTGGATGTTTGCATTTTAAAAAGATTTATTTATTTATTTATTTATTTATTTATTTATTTGAAAGGCAGAATGAGAGAGAGAGAGAGAGGGAGGGAGAGAAGGTGAGAGTGGGGGAGAGAGAGGGAAAGAGAGAGAAGGAGAGAGAGAGAGAGTGGGAGGGAGGAGAGGAGAGAGAGAGAGGGAAAGAGAGAGTGGGAGAAAGAGAGGGAGGAGAGAGAGGGAGAGAGAGGCAGTGGGAGAGAGAGAGAGGGAGGGGGAGAGAGGGGGGAGAGAGAGAGAAGAAGAGAGAGAGAGGGAGAGAGAGAGAAGGAGAGAGAGAGGGGGAGAGAGAGAGTGGGAGGGAGGGGAGGAGAGAGAGAGAAGGAAAGAGAGAGTGGGAGAAAGAGAGGGAGAGAGAGAGAGGGAGAGAGAGGCAGTGGGAGAGAGAGAGAGAGGGAGGGGGAGAGAGAGGGAGGGAGGAGAGAGAGAGAAGAAGAGAGGGGGGGGGAGAGAGGGAGAGAGAGAGAATCTTCCATCTGCTGGCACCCTCCCAAATTCCTGCAAAAGCTAGGTCAGGTCCAGGCTGAAACCAGGAGCCAAGATTCAGAAACCCCATCCGGGTCTCCTATGTGGGACACAAGTACTCGGGCTATCATCTGCTGTTTTCCTAGGCACATTGGCAGAAAGCTAGATCAGAAGTGGAACGGGCTGGGGCTTGAGCTGGCACTCTGATATGGGATGCCCGTGCCACAAGCAGTGGCTTAGCCTGCTGTGCTGTAATGCCGGCCCCAAGACACAGAGGTTTGAAACTTTTAAAAGAAAACATAGGAAAAACACTTTCAGGACATTAGAATGGACAAGAATTTCTTAATCTGACTCCCTAAGCACAGGAAATAATGGTAAAAATAGACAAGTGGGATTTCATTAAACTAAAGAGCACAGCAAAGGAGACCATCAAAAGAGTGAAGAGACAACCCACAGAAAATATCTGTGACCTGTGCATTTGACAGGGGGTTAATATCCAGAATACCGAAGGAACTCAAATAATCCAACAGCACAAGAACAAATACCCAATTTAAAAATGATCAGTGATCTAAACAGCCATTTCTCGAAGGAAGACGTACAATTGGACAAGCGCTCAACATCACTGATCATGAGGGAAACGCAAATCAAAACCACAAGGACGTAGCACCTCACTCCCCATAAGACTGGCTATTACCAAGAAGATGAAAGGTGCCAAGTACTGGAAATGCTGTGGAGAAAAAGGAACCCCTGCACACTGTTGATAGGAAAATAAAGCCATTGTGTAACAAAAAATTCACAAACAACTCTTAAAACTCAAGAACAAGAAAACAAACAACTTTATTAAAAAGAAGCAAAAGATCTGAACAAGAACCTCACCGAGGAGGCCATACAGATGGAAAGTATGTATGTAAAAGGATGCACTACATCATGTCAGTAGGAAAATGTAAACTAAAACAGCAAAGACATATTACGTGCCTATTACAGTGACCAAAATTCAAAACACTGAGAGTGCCAACCTCTGGGGACAATGTGGAGCAGGATTCTCATTCAGTCTTGGTGGAGGGGAGGGGGAGAATCCAATAGTACAGTCTGCTTTGGAAAATTAGCTTGGTAGTTTCCTACGAAACTGAACATACTCCTTCTATACAATCCAGCAATTTTATTTTTATTTTATCTGAATCTGATTTTATCTGAATGTACTGAAAATTTACGTCAACATACAAATCAGTGCACAGCTATTTATAGCAACTTTATTCATAAGGGCCAAAACTTGAGTGTAACTAAAATGTCTTTCAGCAGGTCAATGGATAAAAAAGCTGGTAGAAGGGTGCTTGAACAAGTTTGTGAAAATATAGGTAAAAGATAAGCTTATTAGGGAGGGCGTTTGGTGCAGCAGTTGGTATATTCACGTCCTATATCACAGTGCCTAGACTCAAATCCTAGCTCCACTCCCAACTCCAGTTTCTTGCTAATGTGCACCCTGGGAGGCAGCAGGTGATTGCTCAAGTACTTTGGTCCCTGTTACTCGTGTAGGAGACCAGGATGGAGTTCTGGGATCCAGACTTCGGATTATCCCAGAGTGCTCGCTTGCTCTCTCTCTCTCTCTCTCTCTCTGCCTTTCAAGTAAATAAATGAAATCTTATAAACAAAGAATGGCATATATAAATGATATTTGTATTTTGGTGCAAAGATTTTGGATATCTACTTGAACTTTGTTCATAATGTCCATTTTCCATGAACTTTGAAGACTGCCACATTAGATCCACCTGATGGAATATCATGCAGTGCTAAAAAGAAATGAGCCATCCAGCCATGAAAAGGCATTAAGGAACCCGACTCAAAGAAGCCAACCTGAAAATGTTGCATTTCGTATCATCCCAACGGCCATTCTGGACAAGAATGACAGAAAATACCAATGGCTGACAAGGATTACAGGGTGAAATTACAGATGAATGACGGATAGCGAAACTCTTCTGTCTTCTACAACAGTGAGTGTGTGTCATTGTACATCCATCCAAATGCATAGAAAGTGTAATACCAGGACTTAAAACACAGCTTGGCAAAACACTATATTTGCAGCAAAACTGAAATACTAGACATTTTTTCTTTGATTTTTAAAAAAATTTCTTTAAAAATGTTTTAACAGTATTTATCTTACTATGTTTGGCTTATTTCACTTAACATGATGTCTTCCAGATGCATCTATTTTGATGCAAATAACAGAATTTCATTCCTTTTTTTAAAAAGATTATTTTATTTTAAAGGCAGAGTTACAGAGAGGCAGAGGCAGAGAGAGAAAGAGAGGAAGAGAGAGAGAGAAAGAGAGGAAGAGAGAGAGAGAGAGAGAGAGAGAGAGAGAGAGAGAGAGAGAGAAAGTCTTCCATCCACTGGTTCACTCCCCAGATGGCCACAACAGCTGGAGCTGCACCGATCCAAAGCCAGGAGCCAGGAGCTTCTTCCGGGTCTCCCACATGGGTACAGGAGCCCAAGGACTTGGGCCATCTTCTACTGCTTTTCCAGGCCATAGCAGAGAGCTGGATCAGAAGAGGAGCAGCCAAGACTAGAACTGGTGCCCATATGGGATGCTGGCACTGCAGGCAGCAGCTTTACCCACTACGCCAGCCCCTCATTCCTTTTATACCCGAATAATATTCCATTTATTTTATTTATTTATTTGAAAGTCAGAGTTACACAGAGAGAGGAGAGGCAGAGAGAGGGGAGAGAGGTCTTCCAGCTGCTGATTCACTCCCCAATTGGCCACAACAGCTGGACCTGCACTGATCCGAAGCCAGGAGCCAGGAGCTTTCTCTGGGTCTTCCACACAGGTTCTGGGGCCCAAGAACTTGGGACATCTTCTATTGCTTTCCCAGGCCATAGCAGAGAGCTAGATCAGAAGTGGAGCAGCCAGGACTTGAACCAGCCCCTGTATGGGATGCTGGCACTGCAGGCAGAAGCTTTACCCAGTATGCCACCGTGCCAGCCCTTTGTTGAACTCTTTAGTGGAGCATTAAACCCTTGACTGTAATGTAAGTTAAAAATGTTATCTCAAAAATTAAAAAAAGGAGAATAAAAGATTGAACTCTATGGTAAGCTACTTAACATAGGTGACAATGTTATGTCAATGTAGATTTGTCTGTTGTAGCATATGTACCAGTGTTTTGAAGGAATCCCCGTAGCAGGAAAGTCGTGTATGTGTAGGGATAGTGTGTATTTAGAAATTTCCTGTTCATTGCACTCAATTTTGCAGTAAACCTAAAATCGCTCTAACAATAAAATAAAAATCAATTTAAAAAATTTTAGTTTTCAAAACTGACTCATACAAGGCAATTCATAAAAAAAATCTGTGTGTGACAGGTGATGGGTAGGGAGAATATGTCTTGTGTACACAATGGAATATTATTCAGCCATGAAAATGAGTGAAGCCCCGGTATTTGCAACAACATGGAGTAATCTGGAGGACATGATGCTATGTGAAATAAACCAGGCACAGACAAATAAACACTGCACGTTCTCACCCACATGTGAAAGCTGAAAAGTTGCTTTCATACAAGTAGAGAGCAGAACAGTGTCCAAGTGGCTCGGGAGGTTGGGGCTAGAAGTGAGGTGAAGACAGGATAACTGATGGATACAGGGGTGCAGTTGATAGGATGGGTAACTTCTAATGTTTTACAGTACCGTACGGTAACTATGGTTGACAACTGTGTGTTCGCGTGGTTTCCATTGCGGTGTGATATGGACTTTTTGGTTTGCATCCGTGGCTCCTGACTCATGCCTCTCTTAGCCGTTATCATTTCTCAAGTGACCAGAGTGAGGTTGGGGTGTGCCAGAGCCCAGAAGCAGAGTCCTCTCCGACCTTCTGCCCTGTTCCCACCTCTTCCTCTCCCCTCAAGGCAGGCCACGGGGACGACACTTTCCCTACCCCAAGGCGGGTCATTGGAATGGAAAATACGCTCTAACCTCCCCGGGCTTGGAGCCGCAGGCCATGCCGAAATTGTCTGGCCTCTCTCGTCTGACAGGCACACGGAGGCCCACTTCAGAAGGGTCCTGCTTGCACGTGGGGGAAGGAAGGCTGCACAGACAGGCCAAGGAGAAGGCAGACAGGCAGGCTCTGCTGCATCAGCTCATAGCCTTGGAATCCAACCACGTTTCTTCCTAAAACCCCACAAGGACAGGGTTTGGAGAGCTTCTGGCTAGCCGGGCACATGGAAGTTGCTGGAAGGAGGTATACAGAGGGACCTCTTCCTATTCCATAACCTACCCCGTCATCTCTTCATTGGTGTCCTTTGGAAGATCCTTTATGATAAACTAGTTAAACGTGTTTCCTGGGTTCTGAGAGTTGCTTGAGCGAATTAATGCAGCCCGAGGAGGAAGGTTGCGGGAGCCCTGATACACAGCTGGTGCTCAGAAGCGTCGCACAAGCAACCCGGGGCTTGTGACTGGCATCTGAAGTGTGGACGAGGGGCGAATCTTGGGGAGTGAGCCCTCCACCTGTGGCTTCTGAAGCTATCTCCCGGTGAGGAGTGTGAGAACTGAACCGAAATGGAGAATTCCCCGCTGGTGTGCGGTGCATAACCCACAGCTTGCTCGGTGAGCAGGGAATTCACTCTGCTACCCGGTATTGGAAGTGATCTGTGTAGTGACGACAGTGGGAAGAAACCAAGGCCTATTTTTCCTCTATGCCTACTCACCAAAACAAAGAAATGACAGGAGTTTGAGGTTTTACATATGCTTCCTGATAAAATCATTGTATGCTGTGTGTATCTATTGAACGGTTTCACTGTATCCCCTAGATATACACAGTTAGTATGGGTTCATTAAAATGTATGCTTTTTTGTGCCAATAATATTTTTTTGTGTAATAGCAAAATGCAGCAAACTACTCAAATGTCTATCAAGAAGTGAATAGATAAGCAAATTGTATGAAAGTATGCAATGAGATGCTCGTATTGCTTAGCAGTAGAAGGCACAAGCCACTGATGTACAAAACAACATGAAAGAATCTCAGAAATACTAGGAGCTCTGGGAATGTGGGCAAAGCTCGAATTCTTTCTAAGCCTCGTGGCTGGACCTGGGACATTGACTGCTTACTCTGGAACTTCTGGTTCTCAAGTTCAGACCTGTGCTGGAATCTACATAATTGTCTCTCTTGGATAAAATAAATAAATAAACGAACAAATAAAAGCAAAACAGAAATAAATAAATAAATGAACAAATAAAAGCAAAACAGAAAAACATGAAATTCAGATACACATGACATGTAGATGGACCTTGAAAAAATTGTGTCAGGTGGAATAAACCAGACACAAAATACAACATTGTAGGATTCTGTTTATGGGCGGGACCCAACATAGTCAAATTGCAGGAAAAAGTAGAGTCATAACAACCAAGGACTAAGTGGTAAGGAGTTAGTGAGTTATAGTTGAATGGTTACAGTTTTGCTTTGGCATGATGAAAACGTCCTGAGGTTACAGAGAGGTGATAATTTCACAAAGGGGTGAATGTACTATCACTGAGGTATGCACTTAAAATTCACTAAAATGGTAAATTTCATCTTGGGTGTTTTCTATAACAATAAAGATACTCATAGAACTACAAAATTAACATTTGTTTTCTGTAAATTTAAATTTAATTTTTATAATCTTCATTTAAAAATTCAAGACTTTAACCATTAGACTTGCCAATGAAACATTCACTCAAGGGAAAAATAATTCAAATTCACTCAAGGGAATGATAAAATACAAAATAACAAAGCCTTCAAAATAGATGCCTGGTCCAAAGCACTTCATTCTGAGCACATTCTGTGCTTTGTTTTGTTTTGTTTGTAAAATTCACTCATTTCAGGATAAAATGCTTACAGATCTGGGGGTAGCAATATACAGTGTTGGGTTCAGTTTCTCTCCTTGTTAGCCTCCCTTCCTCTGCTGTTTGGCCTCTGGATGCTGCCTGGCCTAGTGTTGTCTGGGACCCGGTTTCATCCTCTTTCTGGATAATGCCAACCTCTTTCCCTATTTTACCCATTTGTGGCTGAGAGATACAGGTTGCTATGATTCTCAAAAAATTGAAAGCAAAAGGTGTGTGTGGTAAACTCTATCATAACCGTGAAGAAAATAACTCAAAAAAGTAAAAAAAAAATCACTGAAATAATTTGCATAGCATACTAGAAAATAATTCAGTTTATGAAGAAGAAAACAGTAAAGGATGATGGAGAAGCAGATGAGATTTGACATACACTGAACAGAAAGCAAAATGACAGATACAAGTCCAACTGCATCAATAATAACATTAAATGTGAATGGATTAAATAATGCAACCAAAATGAAGAGATTGTTGATTGACTTTTGAAAACAGATTCCAGCTATTTGCTGTGTATGAGATACACTTTCCATTTTTAAAGATTTATTATTTATTTATTTGAAAGGCAGAGTTACAGAGAGTTACAGAAAAAAAGAGAGGCAGAGTGAGATCTTCCATCCACTGGTTGACTCCCCAAAATGGCCACAATGGCCCAGCCCCAGCTAGGTAGAGGCCAGGAGCTTCATCCTGGTCTCCCACAAGGGAACAGGAGCACAAGGATTTGACCCATCATCTGCTGTTCTCCCAGGAGTATCAGCAGGCAGATGGATTGGAAGTAGAACAGCCAGGGTTCAAACCAGCACTCATAAGGGATGCCAGCATTGCCGGTGGTGGCACAACCAGCTGCACCACACACTGGCCCAGGATGCACTTTAGATTTCAGGATTCAAACAGGTTGAAAGTGAAGTGCTAGAACAAGATACACGATGCAAACAGCAACCACAGGAAAGCTGGAGGGACTAGAAAAATATTATACAAGGTAGAGTTTAAAACAGACAAATGCAATTACTAGAGATAGAGAACATTTTTTAACAACAGAGAATTCAACGTACTGGGAAGATTTGGCAATTATAAATATGAGTGCACCTAGCAATGCAGCCCAAAATACATGAAATAAAAATGGACAGAATCGAAGGGAGAATTAGTTAACAGAGAGCTGCTAAACATCTGCCCAGTGATGGCTGAATATTCATTCTCTCCAGTGCACATGGAATACGCTGCAGGACACAGCACATGCTGGATCATAAAACAAGCTTCAGTAAGTTTAAAGGACTTGAAGTTATGCAACGTATGTTCTCAGGCCACAAACAATGAAATTAGAAATTGATAGCATATGGAAATTCAGGGCCCCGAAATAGCCAACAATGACAAAAAAAAAAAAAAAGAATAGAGGTGGAGGGCATGTATTTCCTGATGTCAAACTTCCCACAAACCATGGCAATCAAGACACTGTGGCCTAGGCAAGAAGTCAGAGATAGAACCAATGGACCAAATTGAGGGTCCAGAAATAAACTTTCGCATGTATGGTCAATTGATTTCTGAAAGGGTACAGAAAGAACATTGTTTTTAAAAAACTATTTTATTAATGGTGCTAACTCACTGAATATCCATGTGCAAACAATAAACTGGGACCCCGGCCTCACAGCATATATAAAAATTAACTCAAATGGACCACAGATCTAATACAAGAGTCTCAACTCTAAAACTCTAGGAATAAAACAGGACTCCATGAATTTGGAGTACTCAGTGGTTTCCTAGCCATGACACTAAAAGCACATGAAATTAAAAAAAAAAAAAAAGATAAATTGGACTTTGCAAAAATTAAGGCCTTTTGTGCTTTAAAGGATACCATCAAGACTAAAAGTCACAGAATTGGAGAAGATATTTGTAAATCACATATCTGACAAAGGATTTGTATCTCGAATATATGAAAAAATCCAATAAGAAAAGACAAATAACTCACAAGGGTAATGCATTACAGAATTTTTTTTTCAAAGAAAAGAATGGCCAGTGAATACATGAGAAGATGTAAGTAAATGTAATGAAAATCACGAGATGCCGTGTCTTCGTGTCTGGTTGGCTGGGATGTCTAGCAGTAGAAGACAGACAGTTACAAGTGCTGGCGGGGATGCACAGGGTCAGAGCTCTCAAACACTGCTGGAAAGAACGTAAAAGGGGATGGCTCGCTTTGGAAAACAGCAGCTCCCCAAATAATTACATACTGGGGTCCCAGGTGACTCAGCAATCCCACTCCTAAATGAAGAACATGTCCACACAATCTTGCCTACTTGGATCCGAACATTCACAGTAGCTTTATTCTAATAACCCCAAAGCAAAAGAAGCCCACATATCCACTGATAAACAGATAAATATAACATATCCACACCATGGAATATGCTTGTCACTAAAGAGGAGTGAAGTACTAACATATGGCTCCACAGAATGAAGCCTGAAAGCTTGCTAAGCAAAACAGTCACAAAAGACCACTCATTTGTACGATTCCATTCATGTTAAATGTTCAGAATACGCAGATCTACAGAGATCTTGCTTAGGGTTGAGGAACTTGGGAGAAAATGGAGATAGAAGAGCACTGAGTTTGAGATTTGTTTTTCATGTATGTTTAAAAATTTTGTTTTCTGGAGCTCGGTGAGATAAAGCCACAGCCTACAGAGCTGACTTCCCATATGGGCACTGGTTCAAATCCCGGCTGCTCCATTTCCAATCCAGCTCCCTGGGAAAGTAGTGGAGGATGGCCCAAGTGCTTGGGCCCTCGGACCCAGATGGGAAACCCAGAGGAAGCTCCCGCTCCTGGCTTTAGCCTGGCCCAGTCCTGGCTGTTGCAGCCATTTGAGGAGTGAACCAGTAGATGGAAGATCTGTCTGTGTCTCTGTCTCTCATTTTCTTTCTCTGTAACTCTGCCTTTCAAATAAATAAAATAAATCCTTTAAATTTTTTTCTTTATTTGAAATAGAGAGAGAGAGAGAGAGAGAGAGAGACAGGGAAAGAGAGAGAGAGAGATTTCCATCTACTGGTTCACTCTCCAAACTCCTGCTCCTGCCAGGATGGGGGCTGGGCCAAAGCCAGGAGCCAGGAACTTAATCTGGGCCTCTCCCATGGGTTGCAAGAACCCAAGTACCTGAAGCACCACCTGTTGCCTCCCAGGGTCTGCATTAGGAAGCTGGAACTGGGCGTAAAGCTGGGACTCAAACTCGGGCACTCTGATATGAGACAGACACCCCAAGCAGTGTCTTAGCCACTTTGCTAATCATCCGCCCCAGGGATCTGATTTAGAGGCCGTGACAATGTTGATCAATTGTGGTGGTTGTTACGCAATTCTGCAGAATCGTTGAATCATGCCCTTAAAATGGGTGAATTGTATATTATGTTATGTTGGGCAGCACCTCTGGCTTCCACACACGAGAAACTGGGGGCCGCTGCCCCCTGCCCCCGCCTTCCAATCCTGACAACCAGATGTGTTTCTGGCCATTGCCAAATGTCACGTAGCTGTCAAAATTATTTACGGTTGAGAACTACAGACTTATATCTCGGTTTTTATGGGGTAAGTACCTAAGGTATATGGGTAAATATTTACTCCTCAGCTCTCTTGTGTTGTTTGCTGATTTCCATGGAGCAAATACAAGGGAACTTCCAAAAGTTCATGGGAAAACGGAATTAAGATACGCTTATCTCAGTGCAGAAAATTTCTGAAAGCCATGGCTAGTTGTTTCACAATGTGCATTTTCCCATGAGCCCTCGGTGGAAGCTACGCATGCTGTCAACCCGTTTGCAAAATTCCCCAAGATTTATCGGTCCACCTTCACCCACCAATGGAAACTGGCTGCAGTGCATTCTAGATAAGGGTTTACAGTGCTTAAGTGAACAGGATATTCCGTCTCAGGGCATCTGAGACTGCCCCTGTCACGGTGTTATCTGGAGCCAGCCTCCTCGCCACCAGGAATGGGCCAAGAGCCCCAGCTTCTGTGGTCTCCGGCCCTTCCCTGTGGACCTAGCCCCCTCATCTCAATCTTCTTCATTACAGCACCAGGAGGGCTGCCTTCCTTGGAGCTTTCTATGCTGAAGCTGTCGGAGCTGCAGTGTGAGATGGAAAATCCTCCTTTGTGGAGGCAACACCAGGCTGACACGGGCGCTGTATTTTCTCTTGGCCAGGCCAGCAGAAAAGATTAGGTTTCAAGGCCTCCAGAGAAAAGTCCTTAATTTAGGCTCAAGGTCCTGGCAGGTTTCTGTCCCTCTTACATTGCTGTTAAGTAATAAGTCAACTGGATTGACCTCCTGTGGTGTGACATGGTCCAAAGAGCCAGGAACGATGGATGGAGTAGGCTCTGTTCGGCGGCCATGCTGGATTTGGGGGTCAAGCCCATTCCTGCGCACTGAAAGCAGATGTGATGGTCCATGTGCCCAGCCAGAGCACAGAGCTAGTAGACACAGTTCTGGAGATCTCTCTGGGGGCTGATACTCCTGCGTAGTTGATTGAGAACCAAGGTCAGGCCCAGGTAGGTTTTCAGTTCTGACAATAACGCTTGTGAAGCCAGTTCACGTGGGACACATTGCACTATTGTCAGGTTATTTACGTATCTTCAGTGAAAGGGATTGGAATTGGAACTGGACAACATGAATTTTTTTGATAATGTGAACAGTGACCCAAAATTGAAACAATACAGAAAAAAAATGACAAAAATTTTCTAGTAAAGTATCCAAGAAAGATAAAAAAAAAAGCCCCTGTGAAATTGTACCAGTCCCTACAACACATCTAATGCACATAATCAAAGTGAACAACACTACCAATATGGACAGTAATATTTATGACAATAAACACAGATCAGAACCTTCTAGGTTTGGTTTTGACTGCCAGCACTTGTTTCACCATGAATAGGGCCACACTGCCAAGTTCACTTACACTTTTGTATGAAGTCATTAAGACGTCAAAGAGTTCAATTTATCCTTTCAATCCTGGCTCTTTTATTTAGATATTTTGCCCCCCAAAAAATAGAAAATTAATTTTATGATAAATTAGATACCTGTGGTTACTGATTTCACCTTCCGGACTTTTGCTTCCTCATTCAGTTGTTCATTCACAGAAGTATTTGAATACTTTCCCTGTTACCTATCTGTATATTTGGGGATAAGGATACAGAAACTATCAATGAGATTGGAGACCCAGCTTTGAGGCTGTCAAAATTTCATGCAATAGGCCGGCGCCGCAGCTCACTAGGCTAATCCTTCACCTGCGGCGCCAGCACACCGGGTTCTAGTCCCAGTCGGGGCGCCAGATTCTGTCCCGGTTGCTCCTCTTCCTGTCCAACTCTCAGTTGTGGCCTGGGAGTGCAGTGGAGGATGGCCCAAGTGCTTGGGCCCTGCACCCCATGGGAGACCAGGAGAAGCACCTGGCTCCTGGCTTCGGATCAGCGCGGTGTGCCGGCCACAGCGGCCATTGGAGGGTGAACCAACGGCAAAGGAAGACCTTTCTCTCTGTCTCTCTCTCTCTCTCACTGTCCACTCTGCCTGTCAAAAAAAAAAAATCATGCAATAGACAGACAGTAAATAATATCAAAGTATAAGTACAATAATCAAGAAATAAAATGCTACTTTGAGATACAAGGAGGGAATCTGGGAAGTCCCACAGATAAAAGGAACTTAAAAGTTCAGCAAGTCCTCAAAGACTTAAACACAGAATTAGTTATTTGGGGGCTGGCATTGGTGTAGCAGGTAAAGCTGCCATCAGCAATGCTGGCATCCCATACGAGTGCCGGTTCGAGTCCTGGCTGCTCTACTTCTGATCCAGCTCCCTGCTAATGCACCTGGGAAAACAGTAGAAGATGGCCCAAGTGCTTGGGCCCCAGCATCCACATGCGAGACCTGAATGAAGCTCCTGGATCCTGACTTCGGCTTGGCCCAGTCCTGGCTGATGTGGCCATCTGGGGAGTAAGCCAGTAGATGGAAGATCTGTTTCTCACTCTTTCATTAGAAGGCAGATGGCTTCATTTATTAAAATGTTAAACATTTGTACTTTTTGACAATAAATTTGAAGAATCTGTTTTTGCTCAATATCCTATGACTTATACGGTCAAAAGGACTGAATAACTACTGACAGATATATGATGAAATAGATGCTGAAGCAATCAGATAAGGACAACTTCCAAGGGCATGAAAAGAAGAAAACGAGGGACTCATTTATAATTATTTGTTAGACCCATCTCTAATTACTATTGGGTTAAAAATGAGCCACAGAACAGTGCTGACATTATTGTAGAATAATAAGTGGTATGTGTATGGATGAATACACACACGTCCATTTGGTGTGTGCCTAGACTTTTCTGCAAGCAAAGGGATCGAGTAGCTTGTGGCATAGGGCTTAGAGACGAGAAGTCTGAGTCCGAGAAAGACTTTTATTAGGTTGTGCACACTTTTTTATTGCTTGCGACTTTGCTTTTGATCAACAACATTATATCTTTGTTTTAATCCAAAGAGTTAGTTAGAAGAGGGAGAGAGAGCGAGAGAGCAAGAGAGAGAGAGCGAGAGAGAGAGAAAGAGAGAGCCAGAAAAAAGTTCTGGTCAAATGGGCTTCCATTTTTCTAAGCCAGATTTGGCCTCTACTGGCCAGATGACAGTAACATGTGTGTGTATGTGTGTGGGGGGGTGTCCATGGTTGCAGCTCCATGATTGATAAATGCAGTGGAAATTTTAAATGAGGAATTGATTGATTTCTATTTCACACTGGGTCATCTTTCACACCTATCAGTTAAGAGTCTCCTGGCTTCCTGGCACCATTAGATGCTGTGGAAGAATCCGAATTGTGGGAACAGCAGTGCCTTCTCAATGTGATCTAACTAAAGGAAAAGAAATAACAACACATGAGTTTAATAGTCAATTCTGTTTCCAGCCCTTTTTTCTCGCGCAGTGACAGTGTCATTAGGAAGTCAGCAGGGGGCACCCATCCTCTGCTAAGCCGGCTAAGCTCTTTGTCCCACCCAGGGCTTTGATGTGGGGTCTGAAGCTATCCTCAGTGCTCAAGCCACGCACCAGGTCTCCCAGGAAAGTCTCCCTTTATCTCCTACATGGGCCTACATTTTCAAGTTTTGTCTTGTGTTTTGGGAAAGGGGAAACGCCACCGATAAATGAGCACAGGTTGCGAATCCAGCCAGTGGTTTATTTGTGGGATGTTCTTTTTGGTTCCTATGAGCTGACTTCTAGAGGGCCTTGCTCCCTGCCCACACGGCTCTACGCTCCCCTGTGAGAGCGTCCACCTGCTTTGCTCAGTCCTCCCCCTCGCCATGGAGGCTTCCGCCCTCGTGCATCATGGCAACGCAGGCACTGGTTTTTGGAAAACTCGCCTGTTAAAAATTATCT
Organism: Lepus europaeus; assembly: GCF_033115175.1. NCBI lineage: Eukaryota > Metazoa > Chordata > Mammalia > Lagomorpha > Leporidae > Lepus > Lepus europaeus. Next base: position 16,921,496 of record NC_084834.1, on the reverse strand, counting down.
TTTATGGGCCGGCGCCGTGGCTTAACAGGCTAATCCTCCACCTTGCGGCGCTGGCACACTGGGTTCTAGTCCCGGTTGGGGCGCCAGATTCTATCCCAGTTGCCCCTCTTCCAGGCCAGCTCTCTGCTATGGCCCGGGAAGGCAGTGGAGGATGGCCCAAATCCTTGGGCCCTGCACCCGCATGGGAGACCAGGAGAAGCACCTGGCTCCTGGCTTCGGATCAGCACAATGCGCTGGCCGCAGCGGCCATTGGACGGTGAACCAGCGGCAAAAAGGAAGACCTTTCTCTCTGTCTCTCTCTCTCACTGTCCACTCTGCCTGTCAAAAAATAAATAAATTTTTTAAAAAATTATCTTTTATTCCTCTTCTCTACTTTCTTCTAATGATGCTATTAACAGATAATTCCTTTCCTTCCCTTTTGCTTGTTTTCCATTGTTTTTTGAAGGGAAAGAGTATGTTTAACTCAAGAAAGCTAGAAATTATTTTCATATATATTTATTTATTTGAGAGGCAGAGCTACAGACAGAGAGAGGGATCTTCCATCTGCTGGTTCACTTCCCAGAGGGCCATAATGGCCGGAACTGAGCTGATCCGAAGCCAGGAGCCAAGAGTTTCTTTCAGGCTTCCCATGCAGGTGCAGGGGCCCAAGCACTTGGGCCATCTTCCACTGCTTTCCCAGGCCATAGCAGAGAGCTGGATCAGAGGAGGAGCAGCCTGGACGTGAACCGGCTGTCCATAAGGGTGTCAGCGCCGCAGGCAGAGGCTTAGCCCACTACGCCACACAAAGCTAGAAATTCTTAGAATGTTCTGGATCATTTAGCACCACACCTGCAGGGTTTGACCCAATTGTCCTCATACCCCATGCCTCCCTGTCTCCCAAGCAAATAAAGTAGCCATGAGCCCTTTCTGTAATCCTGGTGGGGAGAGGCTTCACAGGAGATGGGCTAAATACAATATTTAGCTGGGCTTTTAATTTTTCCAGACCATAGCACCCAACGTTGCCAAAGGAACTCTCTTCTGTCTGTGTTGCGTCTCCCTGAAATACATTATTTGGAGTCTCTTTAACATGACTTTGCTGGGGGATGGGTTGAAGGAGAGGTCCCTGAGACCAGCCACTCCAGCCTGAACCCCAGAGCCCAGGTGGCTGACCCAAGCCTCAGCCTCACCCTCACAGCCCCTCACCAGCTCTGCTCAGAATCACCTATGTCCCCCTACGCCTACGATTTATGGCTGGGATACGGGTGGGAAGAAGGGAAAAAAGCCTCAAGGTTGTTTATAGGAAACATCTTGGCTTGTTTTTTTAGTTATAAACCCGATGGATGTAATGCTGCATTCCATGTTCATGATTTTGCATTTGTACATTTAATGTGCATATTTGCCATTTTTTATGATAGAGACTTGATCCTCCGCAACACTGTTGCTCTTTAGCATTTCATCATCTTTGAGGTTAGCAAGGAACCACGAGAAAAACCTGCACGGAAATGTGCAGACCGAACCCCATCTGCTTTCCATACTCTTCCAGTTGGCCATCACAGCAGCATTAAAGCATGGCATGTCAAGTGCACTTGCCTTCTCTATCGGGATTGCCAAAAAAATTATGGTTTACGGTTCCTGTTGTTTAATCTTTTCTCAGTTTATCTGGGGATATTATTCAGCTTGAAGCTCTTTTGTCATGACTCAATGCATCAAGGGGTAACACGTGCAAGTATGTGCACATTCAAATAGCTGGAAAACAGATGGCTAAGTAGACAAGAACGTATTTCGATACGTTTGTGGACAATGGAATTACACACACGCTTGTTTTGGTGCAAAGCAAATTGAAATTCATGCATAGTTTTCTCATAATACCTACTTCCCATGAATTTATTGAAGACTTCTTGTAGGCATGGATTTCAAGGTTTTTATTGGTGGTGGTGGTGGGGTGTGTGTGTGTGTGGCACCAAAATAAGCTTATCTTTTCATTTTATTTTGCACAGACTTTGTGAGATCCCCGATAGATGACATTATCCTACAGTTGTCACTTCGGGTTGTTTCACTTGCTAATCCCTTTCACACATGCCCAGAGCAGGCGCCCTCGGCAAGGGGACAGTGTGTTTTCAGTGTTGGGCTCATTAGAAGCTGGAGTGCTTTCAGTCTGTTACAAGGACAGTCTCTGTTTTGGAAAGAGCCGGGCCTCCAGCTCTGCGTGGCCAGACAACCTCGCCGGAGTCCGGACAAGGCCCTTGGCTAACGCGCGCGGGCACGCAGTCCTGACCCAGAGTTCACGTGAGTCCCTGAGTGAGAAGCCAGGCACCTGCTCCCGGCGCAGCCAATCGGGAGACGGCGCTGCTGCCACACCCACCTGCCCACCGCGCCCCCGGGCAGGCGGCCAGCCTGCCGGCCTCTCCGTGGGGAATCAGTTCTTCCTGGAAATCCCGGCAGCTGGAGCGGACACGCGCTGTGAGAGCCCAGGCCCCTTCGCAGCCGGGTTCGCGATGGACAACAACAAAGAACGTGCTCTGGCTCTGGACTGCGTTTTGTTACCTGGTAACCTGGGGACTCCGTCCACACGCGGCGTCAGCACCCGGCTTCCCTGCAGCGGTGACGTCAAACCTCGAGCAGCTTCGTGTGGCTGCCTCATCCAATGACGTTCACGCCTGAAAATAGTTTGCGAGCAGTCTCCAAGCGAGCACTGTGTGGCTTCTGCAGCAGGCGCCCATCCAACGCGGCTTCGGTTCACCCCGTGTCCCTTCTCAATATCAGACTTCGGAAATGTTGCACTTGGTGCTTTTTGGACAACGGTCACATCGCAATTGTTCAGCTTGTCCGGGCTCAGATCTGCCACTTGGAAACCTCTGTGGGGGCTTCGTTCCTGGCACGCGGACAGATTCTCTGCATACCTTATGGGAGGAAGAGAATGTGTACAACCTGGAGCCTAATAATAGCTGCAGGGCAAAGTGATGTTTTGTCTTGTGGCACTGAGTACATCAGCTTCGGATAGCACTCCTCTATAAAACACAAACTGGGAGCTATTTGAGTTGTATCCACTTTTATTATTTTTTTTTTATTAAAAACGTAAAACGTGAGGCTAGTTTAAATGGATGGCTTTACATCCTTCTACCCTACAAACATACAATGTGTGTGTGTGTGAGTGTGTGTGTGTGTGTGCATGCCCGGGTGTGTGTGGTTATAGAAGGAAGAGCGGTAACACTGGCTTCGAGTTTTTTATTTTATCCGCCAACTTCTCTGCCTGAAGGTAGAGTGTGGAGTTTCCTGTCCTTGGCGCCTCCCCTAGATGCTGGCCATGTAAGAAGCTGTTTGAAAATACTCTTGAGCATTTTGTCAGAAAGGCTCAGTAGCCGATGCGATGTGGTTTTTCTTCCTATTTTATGTGCATGTCTCAATACACTTACAAACAGCCTAAAACCCACTGAAAACGCACAATTCAAGGGATTTTGGTGTACTTAACATTTGTGCAAAAATCACCACCATTGACATTAGCCCCCACTGCTCCCACCCCCAGTGCCTCCCGTATTCCCCCAGCCCAGGCAGCTGAGAACCGGTGTTCTGCCTCTACAGATTTGTTTTCTATAACCGCGGGTCATACCATGCGTGTCTTCTTCCACTTGTCATAACTCATGGCAGTCTTAAGTCATCTGACCTGGATGCCTGCTTCTGAAGATAAAGTACCATTCCTGCATTCTTTAAGCCTGGAATTGAGGGTAATTGGCATGAGGCAAAAATTAGGAGCTGGTTGGAGTGAGTGGGCTTCCCTCCGTCACCCAGGGGGTCCAGGGCCCAACTAACAGCTCCCCAAAACACAGTCTCGGGGCCCTGTGTCCCCAGTCTCTTCAAGAACTTGGGGCGGGGGAGGGCGGTCAAGGTTGACCAAGGGGATTCTTTAGCCGGGGTGGACCGAAGCTCTCTGGAGGTCCGCGCGGTGTTCACAGCGACACTTCCCCTCCTTGGACACCTGGTGACTATTGAGCGCTTCACCCAAGCTGTTGTAAACCGGGGGTCTGGCGCTTCCTCAGGGACCCTGGGGAGCAGCCCCCTGCGGGCGGCCCGGGAGCCAGTGTGTCCCCCCTGCTCTTTCGCCCTCTTGCCCGCTTCTCGCTGGCAGCGCCCAGGCTGCTCCAATCTCTGAGAGTGCGTGGAGGGCCCTCCCCCCAACCCCAACTTGTGATTTTAGAGCCAATAGGTGGTGAGGTTTATTTGCATATTCCCAGTCCCATCAGCAGCGAGTGGAGTGGAAGCGGTGTCAGGCTGGGTCCCTCCTCCTCCTCTTCCCCCCTCCTCCGAGGAAACCTGCCCCTTCCAGCTGCCCTCCCCTCCCCTCCCCTCCCCTCCGCTTTAAAGCGCGAACCGCCCGCGCGGACCGCGGCTGCAGCCCGCTCTCTTCCTCCTGCGCTCCGCGTCTACCCGTGCGTCCGCGCGGCTCCCCGACATGGAGAGCAAGACTCTGCTCCTGGTGGTCCTGGGCGCGTGGCTCCAGAGCCTGACCGCCTCCCGCGGAGGGGTGGCCGCCGCCGACCGTAAGTGCCGCGCCGCGCCGCGCCGCGCAAACTTCGCTCCACCTGCCGGTGTGGCCGCTTCCACGCGTGCTGGCGCTGCCAGGGAAGAAGTTGGCAGCGGCTGTGGGGTGCGCACCAGGGACTTTGCCCAGCCCGAGAAGGGTCCCGGGACTGGGATCCTGGAGACACCAGCAAGGGAATCTGCCTGCGATCCGGTTCCCGCTTTTTTTTCTCCTCTCCCGGGTTCCCGCGCTGTCCTTTCCACTCCGGCTGCGCCCGCGTTCCCCGCGCACCGGCGCGGCTCCGCAGAGCCACGGTGTGCCGGGCGGGTGGAGGCCGGCGGCGACCCGTGGTCTTGCCGGCGGTGACCCGCAGAAGCCTCCCGGCTGCCGGCGCCCTGGAATGAAAGGCGCGCGGGCCAAGGTGACCCCGGCTCGGTCCCCCGCCGGGGGAAGCGCAGGCACCAGCGGTCGCGCAGGGTATCCGGGCTGTAGGCGGTGCAACCCTTCGCAGAGCTGTGGAACCCCGGAGGCGGGGGGCGCGCGGCTCAGAGTTCCTGGGATGCGCCCTGGAGGCAGGGTACGGCGTCCAAGCCCCTGCGCTCCGCTTTTCTCAGGGCGCACGAGTCCCAGCGAAGGGTCGGCCCTGCCGAGAACGTGGCCCCGCAGTCCGTAGCTGATGACCTGTGACGGGTTGCCAGGTCTGCCTGCCCGCGGCCACCCTGCCCGTCCTCCGGACGGAGACCTCCCTTGTCCCCGCGGTGCTGCTTCGAGGGGGGTCGCGCGGGGGCGCAACCGCGGTCACCGCCAGCCAGGGCATCGCCAGCTCGCTGGAGTCAGGGCGTCAGAGGATTTCTTTACTGCAGGAAAAAAAAAGTAATAATAATATTAAGCGAGCGAGCGAATGAGCCCAGCCCGGGAGCTGCCCATGGTAGACGCAGCCTGGTAATTTGAACCTTGGCTCGGTTTGTGTACTCGTGCGTGCAAAGGCAGGACACGGTGGGAAGCGAGGCACACCAGCAGGCTGGTGGAGCGGGGCGCAGGGTGATGTGATCTGGAAGGGGCTTTCCCCGCCGCGGCTCAAGGCGGAGGCAGCCCAGGGCTTTGAGTGTAGAGAGGAGGCTTCTCTCATTGGAGAACACGGGAGAGTCAGTGTGCTATGATACGGCGTGTTCTCTGCCACAGCGGCCCAGTGGGTAGCGGGAACCAACTCCGACTTCCCACTGCAGACAGTGCAGGGACACACAGGGTTCTGGTCACTTTAGGCCGCTGGCAGACGTGTGCCATCACTTTTTTTTTTTTTGTAAAGATTTCTTTATTCATTTCTTTGAAAGGCAGAGTTACAGAGAGGCAGAGGCATAGAGAGAGAGGTCTTCCATCTGCTGGTTCATTCCCCAGATCACTTCAATGGCTGGAGCTGGGCTTATCTTCCGGGTCTCCCACATAGGTTCTGGGGCCCAAGCACTTGGGCCATCTTCCACTGCCTTCCCAGGAGCATTAGCAGAGAGCTGGATCAGAAGTGGAGCAGCTGGGACTCGAACCTGCGCCCATATGGGATGCTGGCCCTGCAGCCAGTGGCTTTACCCACTACGCCACAGCGCCGGCCCCAGCCATCACCTTTTTTTTTTTCTTGAGGTTTTGCTTGACTCCCTTGGAGGGTCACAGCATGGAATTCCTGGGCTGGTCTGTGTCACACTTCTGGGCTTAGCATCCTTAGCTCAACAGTGAGGGCGTTGGATGGCACTGATAGTTCTCTGGGGGCCCTCTGATTCCGCCTCTTGTATTCAGTAGGCATTTAAGGGATGCGTTGACTGAACTGGATTTTCACCAACATACGTCTTTTGGGCTGGAAGTACACTAAGAGGATTGTCCCTAAGTAGACTTGGAAAGACTCTGTCTCACCCCTCGCACACTGGCTCTACCACTGCACACCTCCCATTTCTCCCAGCAATTCTCTGCTCTTTCTCCTCCAGACGAGGTCATCCAGGGAGGGAAGAATCCCAGGGCAAGCCCCACAGGCAGCGCCTCCTCTGGGCTCTGAGCTTCAGCACTCCTCATTTCTAAGAAGGCTTTGAGGACAAGAGGCACTGCCCTCAGGGCCTCTGTTCTGGGAGCCACCACAACCTTGCAGGGCCCCGTTCAGGAAACTAGAAGAGCTGGGTGAGGGAGCCCTGGGGTGGGGGCTCGGGAGCTGCAGTCCTGTTTGGCCACCCTGAGTTTCCAGGCTACAGGTCTGAGGCAGACACAATGGGTGAAGGGCGCAAAGTAGCAGGTGCCACGGGGGTGGAGTTCTGCCAGGGAGTGATTGATTGATGGCTGTCTTGAAAGGTGGGAGTCAGGTACCAGGGAAAGAGGTGCAATAGAAAATGTTCACTTTTAAGCAGTGTATTTTTAGCTCAACCTTCCGTTCTTGCCTTACAGTAGAGGAGAAAATTGGCCTATATGGTTTCCTGCCTCTATGGCATTAGACTGTTTCAGAAACTGCCAGAAATATGTCGCATTGTTCCTGTGTGACCCTTCTCTGATCGCCGCCTGTTCCCCCGTGGTCACCACACAGGCTGCATTGCTTTAGACGGGAAGGTGTTCCAGCCATCAGCATGATGGCTGCTGGTGACTTTGGGTCACAGAGGGTAAGGGAAGTTTGCAAGACGTGAATATCATTATTTTTCAGGTCTGGGTGGAGTTGCTATTTGAAGTTGCACATATGCATTTTCCAACTTTCACGGCAACAACACAAATAAACACCATCAGTATAACATTTCCAGATGGGTGGATTCACAAAACATCATTTGTCATCACAGTGAACTTTTTGTCAACAGAAGTTTTTTTTTTTTTTTTTTGAACCTGGGAGCAGACCTTTGTCACAAGTGGCTCTTGTCATAGTCTCTTTCTGCAAAGGCTAAAGGCACGGTTGGTTTCCGATAGCATAGTGCATTACAAGGCTGCTTACTCAAGAGAATAAGAGTTCAGATTTATTACAGAGTTACCTTGCTGTCTTGTGCTGTTTTAAGAAAGCTGTTTATGTTGAGTACCCAACAAAAGAAGTTCATACTAGTGAGGGAAATAAAATACCTACTTGGAAGGAAGGAGTGAATTATCCTCGGTGGTGTGCTTTTAAAGTTATGCAGGAAATGAACCTGTTAAACTTATACCAGCTGATTCTTCTCGCTGGTTCTTCCACCTACGAGCCCACTCCCCACATGGCCATACCAGGTAGGCCCAGGACAGGCTGAAGCCAGGAGCCAGGAACTCCATCCTGGTCCCCAGATGGACAACAGGGACCCATCCCTTGAGTCTTTCTCTGCTCCCCTCCCAGGAGCACTAGCAGGAAGCGGAACTGGAAATAGAGCAGCCGGGACTTGAACTGGTGCTCTGACATGGGACACCAACATGCTATCCAGTCCACCGCACCACAACTCCAAGCCTCAATGGGGCCATTTTACCACACATTTCCAAACTGATTGTCTAACTGTTCTTTTTCAGTAGTGTGGAAGCTAGGCCCAGCACTGGGGGAAAGTTGATGTAAACTTGAGGTGCCACGTATGGGATTCCTCTTCCCTTTTCTCTAAGAGTGTTGACTTATTCAGCCCAATTTTGTTTCTGTGAGTTACTATCCACATAAAGAGAAATCGCCTATCATTGTGGACTCCCTTGGATTTTCAGCTATCCACGTAGGCACATAGGAATAAAGATGATATAATCAGGGAATGTATTAACTCTCACTGACCCGGTACCCCCGAGTCTCCCCGAATGCACTGAGCGTGTGCCTGAGGGAGCCCAGTTCGCAGGGTGCTGCTGATTTGCTAAGGATGGAGGCCCTGCGAGGGCATCGACTTCTTTCTCTCTTGCTGCCTCTCCCCCGCCTTCCTTCTTTCCTCTACTCTAAGGCGGGCTTAATTTCTAGGGGAACTGTAGGCGTAAAAGACAGTGGATGGATATATGTAGAGGCATCATTTCCATGTATGGAATACAATAGTTCCCTTAGTGACAGTCACATCAGATCAGTTCACCTGCTTCCCAGTGGCAATTCCAGGGTGTTTGGAGGGCAACTAAACACACTCCCCAACCCATCCTTGGGGTCCATCTTTCTGCCTATTTCTACATGTCCAAGCCAGGTGCTTATGGGATGATGGAGGTTTGGGGAAATACATTCCTCTGTGGGATGTTGACCCATCCCTGAGGGTGGCAAACACAGGCAGTGTGAAAATCCAGACCAGGACACCACGAGAAAGAAACATGGGGTAAGCGCGGTGCAGACCGACATAGCACCAGAGCCATCACACGGCACACAGTGGCAGTACGTCCCATCAACCTGAAAAGGAAAAATCCTTTCCTTCGAAGGTGAAACTGAAGTCTCGAGTTGCTCCTGGGCTTGAGAACCAATGCATGTCCTATCCTGTGGCTTTGCAAGCTGTGGACCCGAGGAAACGCTGGCCGTGGAAATGGAAGCCTCCCCACGAGCCAAGCAGGACTGAAGTTGGACGTGAGATCACAGGCTGGATAGGTTGTTCTTTTCCTGGAAACAGACAAAAGCCAGTCTTAGTCATTTCAAGGAACGTTCTCGGCCATTTCAAAAGCGCTAGCAATACCGGTGTCCCCAGCTTGCGTAATTTTACGGAAAAATAGGCCGATATGAATGGCCTACTGTGGCGTTGGAGAAATCAGTGTGGCAAACAGGTGGGACGTGAGAGCCGCCCACCAGGGTGTTCAGAAGCTCTCTGCTCGTAAACCCTGGCAACTGAACATGTTAAAGTAGGATTGTTAGCGGGGTCAGGGGTGGACCGAGTGGTTGAGGTACCCACGCTGTGTATCAGAGTCCCGGGTTGAGCCCTTGGCTCCGCTCCTGATTCCAGCTTTCCACCAAGGAAGACCCTGGGAGGCAATGGGCAATGGCTCAAGCGGTGGGGTCCCTGTCGTGCCTGTGGGACACCTGAGTGCCCTTTTAGCTATTTGAGGTGGGTAGATTGGGGGAGGGTGAAGTTAATTTAGTTTTACACTTTCTAACAGTTAATGAACTTGTTGGGCAGGGAGAGAAGAATCAGACAGAAAATGTGCAATTCTTTTCCACCAGCAGCAGGGTATTTTCTGATTAGGAATGGAGAATGGGGCCTGCATTTTCTTTTTATTATTATTATTATTATTTTATTTGAAATGAAGAGTTCCAGAGAGAAAGACAAAGTGAGAGATGGCTACCACAGTCAGAGTTGGGGAGGACTGAAGCCAGAAGCCAGGAGCCAGGAGAGTCTTCCGGGTCTCCCACATGGGTGCAGGGGCCCAAGCACTTGGGCCATTTTGCCACTGCTTTCCCAGGTGCATTTTGCAGGGAGTCGGAGTGCATGTGGAGCAGCCGGGACTCAAACCAGCACCCGTATGGGATGCCGGTGTTGTGGGCAGCAGCTTAACCCACCCCACCACAGCACTGGCCCCAAGGGGACCTGTATTTCGAAAGGAGATGAGAGAGCATATTCTTGGTGGGTGGGTAGATTCCATGCAGTTTTCCTGCATGCGAACAAAAGCAGCTTTCGAGTTTTAGTGGTTCAGCACAGAACAGTCTTAGAATATTTAGCAATAGCAACAAAACTCACTTTTTTCTAACAAATCCAAAGGCACATCAAAAACTTCAGGGAAAAGGGAATTAAATGTCTATTTTGGTGCAAAACATTTGGAAAGCCATGCCTAAGTTTTTCATAATATGCATCGTCCATCAAGTTTTTGAGGTACTTTCAAAGAGTCATTAGGAAATTGTTGCCAGAATTTTAGATAGTGGAAGTGTGTGTGTGTGTGTATGTGTGTGATCAACTTGTTGCATATAATGAATCACATAGTCACACTATTGTGTAAGGAACTCCAGAAAATAGTTCTGAACAAGGGAAACATTGGCTGATTATGTCAAGCTTATTTCAAATGCCCATGTCTTTAGTGACTGTATCGCTTTTATTTTGATTCTTGGCCTGACTTTTGCAAAGCTCATTTAAAATGATTGTCAGTTGAGCAAAAAAGAATAACTTTGCATTAAGACATTAGAAGTATTTCTAACAACCTCATTATTTTATACCCTAACAGTTTTGAAAAGTAAAATCTAAACCCTAGAAGAGATTATCATCTTGTATCCTACAAGTAGGCAGGACTTCTTTGTTCTTTGTTTTACTTGATGAGGAATTAAATAACTTCCCCTAGTACCACTTCCCTTTGTGCTTTGTTCTGTGGAAAGAGACTAATCTGACTATCATGTGGAACTGTATGTCAGGTGTCTCCTGTGCTAGTGAGTGTATTGGCTATACGCACCCTATTAAGATTTGTTAGCATTTAGAGGCCAGCATTGTGGCATAGCAGATAAAGACGCCACCTGCAGTGCCAGCATCCTATATGGGCGCTGGTTCTTGTCCCGGCTGCTCCTCTTCAGATCCAGCTCTCTGCCATGGCTTGGGAAAGCAATAGAAGATGGCCCAAGTCCTTGAGCCCCTGCACCCATGTGGGAGACCTGGAAGAAGCTTCTGGCTCCTGGCCTTGGATGGGTTCAGCTCTGGTCATTAGAGCCATCTGGGGAGTGAACCAGCAGATGGAAGACCTCTCTCTCTGTCTCTCTTGCCCTCTCCTCTCCCCTCTTCCTTTTCTCTCTGTAACTCTGCCCTTCAAATAAATAAATACATATTTTTAAAAAAAACCTGGGGTTGGCATATCCTGCCACGAGAGTAGAACAATTCCACACCAAAGCTGCCTCGTGCTTCTAACTATTTTTATTGTTGCCATTTTAAAAAATGAAGCTAATGACAAGGAAACCACCTCTCTCAAAGAAGCCCAGCAGTATGATTATGGGAAATACTCTTTTGATGTCACCAGGGATTTAAAGAAGGTGGAAAATGAAATTAAAATACAGTCTTCTTTCGGTGCAAAAAAAACAAAAAGCCGTTGACATCCATGTATACAATGGATCATTGAAACATCCACAGAAAATGCATATTCTGAAAAAAAAAGTTTATGGATTTCAAAAATATTTTGCACTAAACTTGCCTTTTAGTTCTGTCTCCCCCACTCTGAGGTGCCCCAAGACATGGACAGCCACCTGGCACGAGGGTCGTGCACCAGCCTTCTACAGGAGAATGAGCTTAGTGCAGCCAAACACCTGGGTTCTGCGCCTCACTGCTGTTCCCCGTGGAGGCAGCAGAGCCTTGCGCAAGCCACTCAGGCTCAGATCTGGAAGAGAAGTGGGGCCCACGGAGCACGCCCCACATAGCCGTTCGTTTACTGGGAGTCGTTCCTGTCCGAGCTGGGGATCATTAGATCATTCTGGACACACCCCAGAAGCCTGATTGCTAAACCCGCAGTTAAGATCACCTTGAGTGAGGAGGCGCTCACTGCTGCAGGTGCACCCTTGTAGTCCTCATTTCTTTCTCTTCCAAACACCTGAGGAACAAACAGCAAGCAAGCTAAAAATAGCACCAGCAGGGGTTGTTTGAGAGCCTAAAGCATCTAAAACATCGTGCTGCAGCAGGGAAAGCAGACAACCCTCCAGCTAACATCTTGTCCCCCCTCCCTTTTTTTTTTCCTTTTCCCGGAGAAGGAAACGACTTCCTCGACATCGAAAGTAAATTCGCCCTGCGGACTCCGGAGGACACAGCTGACGACACCTGCCACCTGGTGCCTGGGGTGGTGGAGTCTGTGGCCAACTGCCACTTCAACCACAGCAGCAAGACCTTCGTGGTGATCCACGGCTGGACGGTGAGAGGGGCTGCGGCTCGCCGGGGCTCTGCCTCGGTTCTCGGTGACCAGGGCGGGGCCCGCAGCCCCACCCTTCTGCTTGCTCCCGAAGGGCTTTGCTGCTTTAAACTTGAACGAAGGCAACGTGCCTTGGGGCGGAACCTGCTGTCTAAGGCTGCAGAGTATTTCCCGGGGATCTGCCCACCTAGTCCCTTCTCCGTAAGACAAAGAGATTGGACTCCACTTCCAACATTTCCCACTTGCAAACTCCAGGGAGCTTTTTTAGAGGTGCAAGAGGGCTCTCTCTTGCCAGATGGGCCAGAAGAGCTGAAACACGGGGGTGAACTTGAGCTTTCAAAAAGTATTAATAAAATGGTCCTCTCTGAGTGTGCTAGTAGTCACCCTCTCGGAGCCCTAGGGAGCAGAAGGATTTGCATACAATGAGCTGTTTAAGAGGTGTTGCTCTTCCATGATGCCAGAGTGTGTGACTGTTGGGCGAGACCCTGAGTTCTGGTGAGCAGAATTAGCTCACAGGGATGGGTAACCCGGCCCCATTCCTTCTCCTGGGCGGCTTAGAGGCTTCTGCTGTGGACAGTTTAGGACAATTCCTATCATTTTTGTGGAGACAATTCACCTGTTGGCTATTTGAAGTAAATGCACCCGTTTTCCCGAGTTAACCTAGCAAACTACAGGCCTTATGATAAAAGTGCAAATTCCTAGCCTAAATCATCTTATAAGAGATTTAAACAGAAAAAAAAAAAAAAGGAATCTTTAGTGTTTCAGAGGCATTTGGAATGCACACAGAACTTGGCTTTTAATACTCCCTCCATCCCCAAAAAAACCTTTAAGCTTAATAAACACATTTGTGCAACCAGAATCAACTGACTGTAGGAGGCACCCCCTGCCTTTCTCCCCATCACGCTGGCCTGGCCTAAGGTTCTGAGTGCCTGGGCCACAGGCCTGTGGCTCAGTTGCATGTCTGGGAATCAACAGTTTTTAAATCAGCATGGATTGAGTGAGCCTCAGATGAAAAACATAGAAATTAAGACCTCTCCTGAGTTGAAGAGGGTGGTGCTTGGCTTCTCCAACCCCTTTGTTTGGGGTTCCTGACATCCGTACTTGGTGTTGAATCAGAGATGGACAGAGTAGCTAGATGAGTTGTTGACGCCATCCATCCGGGTATCAGTCACCATGGGTGGAAGTTGGGTGACTGGCCCCCAGAGCCCACCTGACCTGGGAACTCTGAACGCATAAAAAGCTCACAAGTGGGGCCTCAGGCCGACAGGACCCCCCTGCCTTATTGCAGTGCAGAGCTGGGGATGCAAACACACAGGTGAAGGGAAGTGAGAAGCCCCCTGCCCACTGCTCAGCACGTGGTCGGCGGTGTCGATGCAGCTGGTCTGGGGCGGTGCCATCGCTTGGATTTCAATCGCTGCAAGCCCAGCCTTTTCACTGTGGAGTAGGAGGAGCACTGGATGTTGCATTCTTGAAGCCATGATGTCATCTGCCCTTGGTCTTCAAGGCAACTGCAAAGGGGAGCTGGCGTCCCCACCTGGGGAGGGAGGGCAGGGTGGGACAGGGCCACTCGTTTTGCGCTTGCTTTGTTCCCTGTGAGACCACTTTGCTTCCAGACCTGCAGCTGCCTCTCTGAGATGCATTCAAAGGAGCTTGCATCACCTCTGTGCTTTGTCGTCCTTGGTTTCCTCCTAGTGTCTATTTATTTTCATCTACTTGAAAAACAGAGAGCGAGAGCGCACACGTGAGAGAGAGATCAATCTTCCATCTACTGTTTCACTCCCTAAATGCCAGCTGCAGCTAGGGCTGGGCCAGGGTGAAGCCGGGAGCCTGAAATCAATCCAGGTCTCCCACGTGGGTGGCAGGAACCCAAGTGCTTGAGCCATCACCTGCTGCTCCCAGGGTGCAGTTAGCAGGAATCTGGACTGGAAGTGGAGGAGCTGGGACTTGAACTGGCCCTCCAGTGTGGGATTCAGGTGTCCCAAAGGGATGGCTTAACCTGCCCCCAGCATTGTATCTCTGCAAGTAGGCTGGGAACCGGAGTGATCACATGCAGAAATGTAGGAGGTTGGGCTAGAACTTCAAGATCTTCTGAACCCAACCCGTTTTGTTTTATAGGTGGCCTGGGCAGGTTACAGCAGAGCCCGTGTTTATAGAAATCATTGGTGGGGGCCTTGGATGGAAACCCAGATCGCCTCGGTCTTGGGTTTGCTTTTTTCTGCCACAGAGCAAAGCAATGAGATACAAAAGAGTGCAATTTGCTCTGTGTGATGGGAGTGGAGCTGAGCTCTGCTTTCATAGGTTTAGTCTGCTAAACAAACAAGAAGAGCCTGCGTCTGACAGATCCACTGTAGGAGATCCAGTGTCAAAGGAATGGGAATCCCACCCATATTTTTCTATTGGAATTGCATGAAATGCAATCCAGCTTCTACATTTCTCTCCTTAAAAGGTGCCTGCCTAGAAACATGGATTTCAGAATCTCCTTGATTTAGTGCATAACTGAGTAACCCCGGCTACAACTGCAGTGTGACTTCCTCTTGTATCGTTCACATATCACATCAGATATCGCAAGTGATTGGTCTATCAGAAGAGGGACGCATTCATGGCCCACAACACAGCTCTGGTGAAAAACACTTATTAATAACTGGAAGGAGTTAAATTTCTTTTAAAAATTTCTCTAATTCCATTGTAAATTTTAAAATGTACTGAGATGGGTCTTTCCATGTAATGGTATAAATTATTGAAGTTTTGTTGAATTCATAAAACAAACTTTAAAATCTATGTAGGCAAGCACCACCTAGGATGCTGGCATCCCATATAGGCACCAGTTCGGGTCCTGGCTGCTCCACTTCAAATCCAGCTCCCTGCTAATGATCTGGGAAAGCAGCAGAAGATGGCCCTAAGTGCTTGGGCTCCTGCACTCATGTGGGAGACCCAGATGAAGTCCCTGGCTGTTGACTTTGGCCCAGCTCAGCCCATTGCAGCCATGTGGGGAGTGAGCCAGTGGATGGAAAAGCTCTCTCTGTCTGTCTCTCTTTCCATAGTCTGCCTTTCAAATAAATAAATAAATCTTTAACAATAAAGCAAAAGGAAATCTACCATTCCTGAACCCAACACACCCCTTTTTTGGCACACGCATATCTATCTCCAACGGGCAGGCACAAGTCTGAAAACAAATTATCATCTGGGGCTGGGTTTTTCTTTCTTTCTGAGCAATGGGCTTCCTTGCAGGTGTGTTTTCTCCATTTAATGTAGGTGTGTCGGGCTGAGGGGTGTATACTGTGTTGCTGGTGGGTGTTTTAAGAAAGTTTGTCCCACCCTCTTCAGGTGACCGGCATGTATGAGAGTTGGGTGCCGAAACTTGTGGCCGCCCTGTACAAGAGAGAACCAGACTCCAACGTCATTGTGGTGGACTGGCTGTTACGGGCCCAGCAGCACTACCCGGTGTCTGCAGGCTACACCAAGCTGGTGGGAAAGGATGTGGCCAGGTTTATCAACTGGATGGAGGTAAGAGTGGGAGACAGGGCGGGCTGTGTCCAGAGGTTTCGCTAGGGTGAGACACAAGGCTGGCCACGACCCTTTGCACTTAGCTGCAGGCCCTGGGGTAAATTCCCATCTTCATTGGGAGCACAGCCTCGTGTGTAAGCCCCAAGCAGCATTTGGAGAATGAAAAGATTCCAAAGCCGGCGGATTGTCCTGCCCTGCCCTGTCCTTTGCTATTTTGTGCAGTGAATAGATCTGCTGAGACCGAGAAGTAAGTGGGCAGAACAGAGAAAAAGCTTGTTATTCCAAGACAGGGAAGGAGGCACGCTGGGCCACGTCCTTTTTGCCAGTTGGCCGGCACGTGGAGACTGTAGCCTGGCTTTGACTCCTGTTGGAGCAGCAACTGTTTTGACAACAATATTAGTAGTATTTATTCCTTGGGGTGGATTAAAGACCCAGATTCTTGCTGGGGCTGGGGGATGACGGGATTGAGCTGGAAGGACCATAGCCTGTTCATTGAGGTGGCTGTGCTGGGGGGTGAGGCCTGAAACAGTGCATGGAAAATGAGCTCTGAAGAGAAGTTGGTTGGGGAACAGCAAGTTTTTGAAATCCATGCATACAAGGGGCTTTTAAAAAGCTCATGGAAATGTGTACTATGAAGAAATGATGTGTGGATTTCAAAAATTGTTTGCACAAAAATAAAGTTATTCTCTAATTCTATTTTTTCCCCATAGACTGAGGTAGTGTCTCTGACCTCCTTCCATTGTAAGTTATTCTTGGCTAACATTGGAGAGTCAAGTGGTGCAGTGTGTTTAGAAGAGTGAGTTGGGGGTTAAGTTCATGATCTCTGTACAGGGGTGTGTATGTACACACACACATACTCTACCTACACAGACCTGCATACACACACACACGCACATATTGCAAAGAAAATAATTTCCAATGTATGAAAACACTTTCTGAGTTAAATTTAATGTTAAAGAGGAGAACATCCCAGCACTAGAAATACAGATCTCTCTTTCACTTGTAATAGAAAATTAAAATAAGTGAAATTGTGTTTCAACATTGCCTATATTTTGAGAATAGTATCTATATGCACTGTCTATCTTTTAGCTTTTAATCTTTGTTAAAGAACAAGAACACTTCCTTTTTCCCCCTCTTCTCTTCCAAAGGAGGAATTTAACTACCCCCTGGACAATGTCCACCTCCTGGGCTATAGCCTAGGGGCTCATGCTGCTGGCATTGCTGGAAGCCTGACCAACAGGAAAGTCAACAGAATCACGGGTAAGAAAACAGTGTCCCTTGTTTCCACCAGAGTTGAGAGGGTCATCATTTGGAAAGAGAATCAGAGCCGTGTGTGCTAACTAGCTCTTGTGTAGGGGACTCTGTTGGGCTCTTTCTTATCTGACGGCAGAACCCAGGCGCAAGATAAAACACGGAGGCTTATTATCTACTATGGGTAGCCCAGGAAAAGCAGAAGGAGGTAGAGGCTGCCCACTGACTGCGCTGAGGAGCCACTATCCCTCCTGCCCCTGCTCGGGGCTTTGGGGTGCCCAGCACGTGCATGGCTACTCGTCTCACAAGGGTCCTGGGAAGAGAGGGCCAGGACCAAGTCCAGGGCCCATGGGGAAAGAAAGCAGTCATCCAGCAAGTGGTAATCGATGGGTTGGCAGAGAGAGAGAAAGAGAGAGAGAGAGAGAACCCATTCCTGTTGATAGGGCTGCTCACCACATTCAGAACTCATTTACAAAAGGAAATCAAGGCATCCCGAGGGAAACCATGTCACATGGCTAGGTGAGTGGACCCACGGTCCGTTCTAGAAGGAGCCAAGACAACTTCTATGACTCCTGTGGTGGCTGAAAGATCCGAAGACTCCAGACAAGGGGCTGAGAGAAGGACCTCAGGCTGCCAGTGTGTTCCAATGAGGAACCATGGCAAGTGAATGTGACGGGGCAGAGGTGCGGACTAGTGGGCCTGCAAAACTCCACCATCCCCCTCTGTCCCTGTCAAGGCCTAGACCCAGCAGGACCCAACTTCGAATACGCCGAAGCTCCGAGTCGCCTTTCCCCAGACGATGCAGATTTTGTCGACGTCCTGCACACGTTCACCAGAGGGTCTCCCGGTCGGAGCATTGGGATCCAGAAGCCCGTGGGCCACGTTGACATTTATCCCAACGGGGGCACTTTTCAACCCGGGTGTAACATCGGTGAAGCCATCCGCGTGATCGCCGAGCGAGGCCTTGGAGGTAAACAGGATTTGGAAGTCGATGGCCTGGGAGGGGGGTTCTCAATCTCATTGATCCGGGGTCCTACCTCATCCTCCCTAAGTGTTTCTGTTTGGCCTTGTTCTGTTTCTGCCTTGGGTTGTCCGGAATATGTTTCGGAAGCATTCTTCCTTGTTCGGCACGATCACCTTAGAAGCAGACAACCCTTGGGTCTTTTATGGATCGCACTGTAGGCTACATTGAGTACTGAACTGGAAAGCACGAGGAAATATAAAGGAGAGATTTAGGTTGGAAAAATCCCACTGACCCTGCAAATAGCAGCAGGAGATGTTGTCCAGCCACAGGACCAGTTTTAAATGCAGTTGCAAAGCAATGGGGGTGATTTTGATTTACTTACTGAAAGTCAGAGAGAGATTAAGTCTATGTTTTTGGTTTTTCTTTTTTTTTTGGGGGGGGGGGGATTGGTCTTTTTAAGAGACAGGAAAATCTGACACCAATCACAACTTCCCTGTGATAAAATCTTCCACAGTTTTAGAAGCAAAAAATAAGTTAACATGGGTTTAATGTTGTCTGTAAAATATTGATAATCATATTTATAATTTTAGCTTTCATAGCATGTTCATGTGTGCTCCATTCGTAATTTATTTTGGGGAGTACTCTGCATCCCTCATGGACACTAGGACTTTCCCACATCCGCTCAGTGCTTTTGTGCACACCTTCTAGAACCTACAGTAAAATGTTACTATTTCCAATGGGCATAAAAGCTTATGGTAGTAAATCTGTCTGATGCATTGTTCTTTGTTTCTATGGTTCATTTGATACAAAAAGCATTTGTATAGGCATAGCCCTCCATTGTACATAATAGCCGTGATAAGATGCTAGTCCCTTAACAATGACACCCTCTGTGACACGGTTTCTCAAGAAGCACCTAGAAGTATTGCAAACTTTCAGTATAAAAGGAGGTGATAAAGTAGGGAAATCAACATTTACTTGGGAAGTCCCTTACTATGGCCTCATAAACATACTCATAAATGGAAAAAAAAAGCAGAGAAGTCAAAAGTCCCCTGTGAAATTGCAAGGTTGATAATCGTGGAGGTAAGAATAGCTCCTAAAATAAGGTCTACATAGATGCATAGGACAAGGTGTCTGGGCCACTGTATTCTCACACCATATGCACCTGTCTTAGACATCATGGAGGAGTCCCTGTCTTAGTTGTCCATGGAGGAGTCCCTGTCTTAGACCCCCATGGAGGAGTTCCTGTCTTAGATGCCCATGGAGGATTTCCTGTCTTAGATGCATGGAAGAGTCCCTGTCTTAGATACATGGAGGAGTCCCTGTCTTAGACGCCCATGGAGAAGTCCCTCTCTTAGACCCCCATGGAGGAGTCCCTGTCTTAGACCCCCATGGAGGAATTCCTGTCTTAGACGCCCATGGAGGATTTCCTGTCTTAGTTGTCCATGGAGGAGTCCCTGTCTTAGTTGTCCATGGAGAAGTCCCTGTCTTAGACCCCCATGGAGGAGTCCCTGTCTTAGTTGTCCATGGAGAAGTCCCTGTCTTAGATGCCCATGGAGGAGTCCCTGTCTTAGATGCATGGAGGAGTCCCTGTCTTAGATGCATGGAGGAGTCCCTGTCTTAGACCCCCATGGAGGAGTCCCTGTCTTAGACATCATAGAGGAGTCCCTGTCTTAGTTGTCCATGGAGGAGTCCCTGTCTTAGACGCCCATGGACGACAGCCACACAACCAGAAGCTCGTGTGTCTCTCTCCCCAGATGTGGACCAGCTTGTGAAGTGCTCCCACGAGCGCTCCATCCACCTCTTCATCGACTCGCTGCTGAATGAGGAGAACCCCAGCAAGGCCTACCGGTGCACCTCGAAGGAGGCCTTTGAGAAGGGGCTGTGCCTGAGCTGCCGGAAGAACCGCTGCAACAACCTGGGCTATGAGATCAACAAGGTCCGGGCCAAAAGGAGCAGCAAGATGTACCTGAAAACTCGCGCCCAGATGCCCTACAAAGGTAGGCCGGGCGCTGCCGTACCAGGGAAAAGCAGGAGGCCTGTTTTGGCCACGCCCGTGGCATCATGCACACTCGTCTGTCTGTCGCAGTAGAGATAGCAAAGTGATGCAGGAAACCCTCATTGTGAGAGGGAGAGAGTCGCTCTTCTCCATTCCCCTAATTCCCGAGGCCAGGGAGACCTTGTCCTCATCCTCTACTGCTTTCCCAGGCCATAGCAGAGAGCTGAATGGGAAGTGGAGCAGCTGGGACTCGAACCAGTGCCCATACGGGATGCCGGCACTGCAGGTGGCGGCTTTACCTGCTACACCTCAGCACTGGGCCCAGTTTGCCATTTCTAAACTTTGCTCTGCACAAAGGCAAGAGCTATCTGTATTTTAAAATGGAGCTGACCTCGAGTGTGAGACTATACCAAACCTTCTAAGATAGCTCCATGTTGCTATGAATTTGTTTGCCCACTTGGATTTCAAGTTTGACCTCTTGCTTAGGGCAAGACCTAAAGGAGCAGAGTTGGAAATGGGAGAGGAGTAAGCAGAGAGCATGGGCCAGAGAGGCAAATGTCAGGAAAGCAGGCTTCCGTGCAGTCCAGGGGCAGTCCGAGCAAGGGAACAAATAAAGAATAACTTCCTTTTTATTCTAAGATTTGTTTTCATTTGAAAAGCAGAGTTACAGAGAGAAAGGGGAAAAGAGAATAGAGAGAATTTGCATCTGCTGGTTCACTCCTCAAATGGCCATAACAGCTGGGGCTGGGCCAGGTCAAAGCCAAGAGCAAGGAGCTTCATCTGGTTCTCCCACATGGGTGCTGGGGCCATCTTCCGCTTGCCTTCCAAGGCATATGAGCAGGGAGCTGGATGAGGAGTGGAGCAGCTGGGATGCAAACCCAGCTCTAATAGGGGATGTTGGCATCACCCGCAGTGGCTTAACCCACTGCGCCATGAGGCCAGCCCCACTGGAGAACTTCCCAAGGGAACAACGCATCTGCTGTATGTGCCCAGATGTAAATGGTTTGTTGGAATGTGCACAGGTGCGTTCGGTGGCATGGAGGCCAGAGCCCCTGTCCTTCAAGGAACCTCTTTAGAGAGCAGGGAGGGAACCCTGGGATCCTCTGACTTTTCAGAACCAGGAAGTATGTGTATGGAAAGGGCTTCTATCTTGGAGATGAAGCCCTCACTCACCTGGGCAGCCCGCCCTTCCAACTCCAGGGTCACCTGTGCAGGGTCACCTGGAGCTCCCGGCTTCTCCCACGCTGGCCTCTGGTGCTGCCTCCCAGGGCTCTGTTTGACTGCAAACTCATATCCTCTTCTCTTTTAGTAGCTGTGAGGATTTTATTTTGTTTTGTTTTGTTTATAGCCAGTATCTGGCTGCTATTTTTGTTGTGAAAAGAGAAATTTGTAAACAAAGTAGAGGTTGTTGTCGGAAGCTCCCCATCAATGCAAGGTCCTGGGAATTGGTTCATTAGAGCAAACCACTCATGCAGCCCATAGCTGGACTTTGTCAAATTCTAAACCATTAATATATGACACCTGTGTCCTAGCTGAAGCGAAGGTATGTTTAATAGATAGCAATAGAAGTAAGAAAACATGTGGCCAACTATCTGGAGATATAGAAGAAAAAGCATCAATATAAGTCTCTTTTTTTAAAAGCAGATTATTTATTTGAAAGACAGAGAGAGAGACAGACAGACAGACAAGAACTCTCATCCACTGGTTCTCTCTCCAAATGCTTTCAGTGGCCAGGACTGGGCCATTGGTCAAAGCTGGGAGACCGGTGCTCCATCCAGGTCTCCCGCATGGGTGGCAGAAACCCAATGACTTGAGCCATGGTGGCTGCCTCCCGGAGGGTGCCTTGGCCCAATCTAACTTTTCTCCGCCATGTCATAGCAGCTGCGTTCCAGGCCTGCTGTTTTCTCTTTCAAATAAAGAGGAAACACAAGGTGGTCTGACCGGAAGGAGCTTGCAGTCAAGGTAGAGGGTGGGGTGGACAAAAAGCCATTGAGCAGGAAGAAACACCCACCCATCTCCCGAGGGTACAGGTGCCAGATGCGCTTGCGCGGTGCAGGTTGCTAAAGCAAAAAAAAGTGCCCAAGACAAGGTGCAGCTCAGGACTTTGCAGTTTAGCCTTCCTAGGAGCCCAGCCAAGACTCCTGCCTTCGCTGGGCATGCTCCAAGCTCACTTTTCTGCGAGGGAGTAGAATTGAGGCTCTGGATTTTTCTACGTGCAAGCACTTCGTGTTCACGAACAAATCTCCCTGAGCCAGGCAGACTCTGTGGAATGAGCGTGCTCCCTGTGAGTCTCCGGCAAGAGGCGTGCTGGGGGCCTGCATCACCCAACTGTGGGCCGTGGGGTTTCTATAAAGACTGACGGGCACTCGCCCTGCCTTCCTCCCCTACAGTCTTCCATTACCAAGTAAAGATCCACTTTTCCGGGACCGAAAGCCAAACGCAGACCAACCAGGCCTTCGAGATCTCTCTGTACGGCACCGTGGCCGAGAGTGAGAACATTCCCTTCACCCTGTGAGTAGTCCTGGGGCTCTGCCTGCCACGCGTGGGCCTGAGTCTGAGAAACAGAAGGGGACAGCACACCAGAATACAGGCTCTGGATGGAGAAACCGGGTCTTCGCTCTGTTCTGTGTGGGGAAAGAATCCTCTCCACTGGGGCTATCTTGTCTTCTTTTCTTTCTTTTTTTTAAAGTTGTATTTTATTGATTTGAAGGCAGAGATATGGGGGAGGGGGAATGAGAGAGAGAGGGAGAGAGAGAGAGGGATCTTCCATCCACTGGTTCACTCCCCAGATGACCACAACAGCCAGGACTGGGCCAAGCCAAAGCCGGGATGTAGGAGCTTCTTCTGGTCTCCCATGTGGATGCAGGGACCCAGGTACTTGGGCCGTCCTCTGCTGCTTTCCCAGGCATATTAGCAGGTAGTTAGATCAGAAATAGAGCAGCTGGGACTCAAACCAGCACCCATAAGGGATGTGGGCAATGCAGGCAGAGGCCGGTGCCTGCTCATTTTACTTTTATTTACTATCTATATTTTTTCCTTTCCTGAATCATTTTGCATTTGCTTTTTCCTCTTAAACAATTATTTAAAATAAAACAATAATTAAATCCCCTGAAAAGACTTGACATTAATGAAAATGGACAACAGGAACAGGAAATCACTCTATGAATGTAAATAGAAGACATACAGAAAATATGTGAAGTAAAAGCCATGACATAGTACTGATCAAAGGGATGCAACATTAAGTCAAGTTTATGATATCGTTTTATAAGTAATATATGAACAGTTTTTTTTTTTTAAAAAATACCCAGTGCTGGAGTGGGCACCAAGCCTAGTGGTTCAAATGTCAATTAAGATGTTTGCATCCCCCAGTGCCTGGGTTTGATGCCTGCCTCTGGCTCTGGCTCCTGTCCCCAGGTTCCTGTTAACTCAGATCTTTTTTTTTTTTTAATTTTTAATTTTTTTAAAAATTTTTCTGACAGGCAGAGTTAGACAGTGAGAGAGAGAGAGAGAGAGAGAGAGAGAGAGAGAAAGGTCTTCCTTCCATTGATTCACCCCTAAAATGGCCCCTATGGCCGGCGCACTGCACCGATCCAAAGCCAGGAGCCAGGTGCTTCCTCCTGGTCTCCCATGTGGGTGCAGGGCCCAAGCACTTGGGCCATCCTCCACTGCACTCCCGGGCCACAGCAGAGAGCTGGACTGGAAGAGGAGCAACCGGGACAGAACCCGGCACCCCAACTGGGACTAGAACCCGGGGTGCCAGTGCCTCAGGCGGAGGATTAGCCAACTGAGCCAAGGTGCAGGCCTAACCCAGATCTTGGCAGGTGGTGGTGATGGCTCAAGTAACTGAATTCCTACCACTCCTGAGGGAGACCTGGATTGAGGTCCCAGCTCCTGGCTTTGGCCTGGCCCAGCCCCAGCTATTACAGACAAACATTTGGGGAGTGACCCAGTCATCGGGAAATCACTGCGTGTCTCTCTTACTCTCTGTCTTTGCCTTTCTGACACTCAGCTAAAAAAAGTGAGATTTTAAAGATATGAGAAAAGAATAAAATAGCATACTGAGTGTTGATGAGATGTGGATGGGGTACTCGTACCCACCCCTGGGTATGTCAGCCACTAGAGAGAGTTCAGCTAAGGAAGGCAATGTGGCAATATTTCCATAGGCCTGAAAAGTTGTTACATGGGATGCGGCTAACTTTTTTCTAGTATTCATCTTAAAGAAGCAGTCAACAGATAAAAGCACTGTCTGGTGTGTGATAACATTTATTGCCTTGGTCCACATAACGCATCCATTAGAGACCAAAGATCCAACATGGAGTCCATGGTTAAAGGAACTGTGGTTGAAGAAGTCAATAAAATCAACTTAGCTTTTAAAAAACTATAATGACGGAAAACTCAGGAAAGCAAGGCAGAGCAAAACATAGGAAAAATAGAGAATTGTATTGTATACTATGATTGCAATGAGGTGATAATGTATTTAGAAATCAGTAAGAGGAATACATGAAAATGGAGAACTGGCTAAAGGATTTCTTGTCTCTTAAGAATTGTATTAATTGGCTCATGCTATTAGGATAAATGTTGGAATGGATTAAAGGGGTGTGGCTGTTGTTTAAAACACATTCTGCCCTTGCCATTCACCTTGAACATTGGCCATTTCTCCGTGTTGTAGGTATATCCCAATCAATAAGGCCATTTGTATCTTGCAAAGTAAAGACACGGGGCAGGAGGGGGAACCCAGCCGAGTTCTAGAACTAACCGAATCTGTTGCCTTGTGTCCAGGCCCGAGGTGTCCACCAACAAGACGTACTCCTTCCTCATCTACACAGAAGTGGACATTGGGGAGTTGTTGATGATGAAACTCAAGTGGAACAGCGACTCGTACTTTAGCTGGTCCAACTGGTGGAGCAGCCCTGACTTCACCGTTGCGAAGATCAGGGTGAAGGCAGGAGAGACTCAGAAAAAGTAAGCCCATCCATTCTCCCCATCAGCTCCAGACTCGCTCGCTATCCAGGGACAGCATTTCTGCAGCCTTCAACGTTCAGGCCAAACCTTAGCAAGCCTTGCCCGTGGCACTATGTACATGCCCTAGATCATTATAGCTAAACGTTCAAACAGGCATTTATTTATTTGACAGGCAGAGCAACAGAAAATGAGAGAGACACAGAGAGGGAGAGAGAGATCTTTCATCCACTGGTTCACTCCCTAACTGGTTACAATGGCCAGGGCTGGGCCAGGCTGAAGCCAAGAGCCAGGAGCTCCAGCTGGGTCTCCCACATGGGTGGCAGAGGGTCAAGCTCTTGGCCCAATTTCTGCTGCTTTCACAGGCATAGTCACAGGGAGCTGGATCGGAAGCGGAGCATCAGGGACTGGAATCGGTGCCCAAACGGGATGCGGGCCTGACAGGTGATGGGTTCACCTGCTGTGATACAGCACTGGCTCCATCTAGAACTTTCTGAAAGAGTGTTCTTTCATTATCACCCTGGGGGCAGGGGGAGCACCCGTATTCCTGCATTTCATGAAACTGGAATTGGCCACAGTGATTCAGAGTGTGAGCTGTGTTGATAAGTCAGGAACGTCAGCATCTCATTTCACGCTGTTTCTTGCAAGCACAAAATGGTTATGGAAAAAACCTGAGAGAGGCTATTTTGCCATTTAAAGATGGTAACCAGTGTCATCAGTGTCTCGAAGATGGTCTCACTGTACCTCTCAGCCCCAGCCCACGTGGATACAAGCTCCTGGGAAAGTCATCTTGTGAGGAACTATGAGTGGGTTTCAGAAGCTTTTTTTACGCCGAAATACACTTATCTGTCAATTCCATCTTCCATGGACATTCTGATGTACACACATATAAAATGAACTACATATAGTTCCATGCAAGATTGAAAAAACTTTTATACCGCCGGCGCCGTGGCTTAACAGGCTAATCCTCCGCCTTGCGGCGCCGGCACCCTGGGTTCTAGTCCCGGTTGGGGTTCTGGATTCTGTCCCGGTTGCCCCTCTTCCAGGCCAGCTCTCTGCTGTGGCCAGGGAGTGCAGTGGAGGATGGCCCAAGTGTTTGGGCCCTGCACCCGCATGGGAGACCAGGAGAAGCTCCTGGCTCCTGCCATCGGAACAGCGCGATGTGCCGGCCGCAGCGGCCATTGGAGGGTGAACCAACGGCAAAAGGAAGACCTTTCTCTCTGTCTCTCTCACTGTCCACTCTGCCTGTCAAAAAAAAAAAAAAAAAAAAAAAAAAAAAAAAAAAAAAAACTTTTATACCAAAGTGCAAAGTTTTGCAAACCTTAGTGTGCTAGTATTAATAAAAGTAATTCTTCAAATGAGAATTGACAAATTATTTTTCCTTAGTTCATTGCTTTTTAAAAAAAATATTTGGGCCGGTGCTGTGGTACGGTGGGCTAAAGCCCCGGCCTGCAGTGCTGGCATCCCATATGGGTGTTGGTTTGAGTCCTGGCTGCTCCTCTTCCAATCCAGCCCTCTGCTATGGCCTGGGAAAGCAGTGAAAGATGGCCCATGTCCTTGGGCCCCTGCACCCGCATGGGAGACCCAGAAGAAGCTCCTGGCTCCTGGCTTCAGGTCAGCTCAGCTCTGACCATTGCAGTCATTTGGGGAGTGAGCCAACAGATGGAAGACCTCGCTCTCTCGCTCTCTGACTCTACTTCTCTCTCTAACTCTGTCTTTCAGATAAATAAAATAAATCTTTTAAAAACTATTTATTTTAAAGTGTGATAAAGAGAGAGGGAGAGCTCTTCTATCTGCTAATTCCACTCCCCAAATGGCCGTAAGGATCCTCAGCTGAAGCCAAGAGCTTGGAACTCCATCCAGGTCTCCCACATGGGTGCAGGGACCCAAGCACTTGGGTCATCTTCCACCACTTTCCAAGGTACATCAGCAGGGATGTGGAATGGAAGCAGAGCAGCCGGGACTCAAATTAGTGCTCTGATATGGGATGCTGGCCCCGATTATTTGCTTTTATAACAACAACAACAAGATATTGCACGTGGAAAAGCCAGGCAGAGACTGAATTTCTCTAGCCAGACTAGCGGAATGCTAAACCCCTAGTTCTCCAATGCAGATGGAAAGGGTATGAACTTGACCTTGACCATCTCTGGGTGAGAGCCTTGTGACTTTAAGGCTGACCTGCTGTCTGCAGGCTGATCTAGATTGATTACCTCGCTTGCTGAAGCTGTGCAATCCAGATGCATTAATGACGGGCATCTCAGAGCAGAGTGGCCGTGTGAGAGGTGGCAGGCCCCGCCTGAACAGCTGTGCATGTCTGAGCCGTGGCCTCTGCTGCTCCGTGTGACCCGTGCCCGTGTGTTCTCTCCCACAGGGTGATCTTCTGTTCCAGGGAGAAAGTGTCCCACCTGCAGAAAGGAAAGGCGGCCCTGGTGTTTGTGAAATGCCACGACAAGTCTCTGAACAACAAGTCAGGCTGGTGAGTGTCCCGGCAGCGCCCCCTGGGAAGACTGGGCTGCCCTTGCGCAGGTGCTGTCTTCAGAGCCTGGAACAGAGTAGTCGCGGCTGTGGCTTTGCACCCAGTCCTTCCCAGGATGCATCGGGGGGAGTCAGCTGCCCCCTTCTATCTGCCATAGCCACACCGGTGCCCGCAGACTCCAGCCTGGGGAGCCAACGGGCAGGTGCAAGGCCCCATCTGAGACCCCGCAGAGATGGGGAGCCGAGGCGGTGAGAGCACGGGAGACGGCTCTCTTTGCTGTCTCAAAACAACCCGTGGGCTTTGCCGCCTGACCTTTAAGGCTAATCCGTGTGGCAGCTGTCAGCTGAAATTTCCAGTGTGTCAGTGCCAAGTGGAGAGCAAGCATGTGACTCTCTCCTGTCCCCTTGCTGAGTTCCCGGGCTGTGCCGTTCGCATTCCTCCAGTGGCTGCCCTGCCAGATGCCCGTGCTAATGGGTACAGGTAGGCGAGGGGAGAAGCGGTACCTCCGTCCTATGAGCAGGTAGCACAGCAAAGCCACAGAATCACCTGGAAATGGGCCAAGCACTTCCCAGTTCCACTGTAGACAGAGGTACACAGGAAGAATCGTCTGCTCGCAAAACGTATGTGAACGTCTCTTTGTGGAGCGGCTCTGTTATTTTAGTTTCTACTTTATAATACAGTTTATATGTGTTCCCCATCGATGGATTAGGCAGAACAGACACCCAGAAAAGAAAATTAGTGGGACTCCATCATCCGGGGACAAGCCAAACTGATATTTGCACTTTGGCTCCTCTTGCACTTTGGCTACGTATGTAGAGTGTTATTTTTCATCTTTTACCAAAAATGGAATTATGGCATGTGTGTACTTTGAGGGGTAAGGTGAGGCCTGCTAGATCAAAAAACCATTAGTGTGAGAGCCCTCGGGATGCACTCTGAGTGGCGTGCAGCTACCTGGGTGGAGGCAGGCAGGGGAGTTCAGTGTTTGTCTAAGTGCAGGCTTTGCACCTGTTCCTCATCACAAGCCTTCAGGAGTTTTACCTTTGCTCAGGGACTCCCACAGGAAGGTTTATGCACGCATGTATGCCACACACGGCTAACACACAGGTCCACGTCCCTTCTCCTCAGCTTCACCGCAGCTTTACAAACCGCCCCCCCCCCCCATGCTTACACAGCACCACTGGTCTTATCGGTTACGTGAGTTTTAGGAATTTCTCTGAGAAAGGCTTCCGACACATTCTTTACCCCGTTATAGGATTACTGATACCACAGGTATTAGGCAGCTGTTTTAGAAAAGATTTATTTATTTGAAAGGCAGAGTGACAGAGAGAGAGGGAGACACACACACACACACACACAATGGGGAGAGATGGAAAGAGAGAGAAAGGGAGGGAGGGGGAGCGAGAGCGAGTGAGCGAGAGAGATCTCCCATCCATAAATGGCACAACCACCAGGGCTGGGCCAGGCTGAAGCCAGGAGCCCAGAACTCAACTGGGTCTCCCACGTGGGTGGCAGGGGCCCATGCACTTGGGCCATCCTCCAATGCTTCCCCAGGTGTGTTAGCAGGGAGCTGGATGGGGAGTGGAGCTCCTACAGGGGACACTGACATCGCAGGCTGCGGCTGAACCTTCTGTGCCACAATTCTGGCCCCCAGGCAGGGTCTCGTTCCTTCCTGCCTCGCCTTCTTTCTTTGATGCACCTGACCTTGTCCTAGGAGGTGATTATAAATCAGACTAGTAATCTTCTGCAGTTGATTTCTTCTGAGGGTACAAGCAATCGAATGAAAGGTTCTCTTTTCTTGCATCCTCTGTTAACTCTACACAAGTGTCATGCCACGTGAAAAGCCACAGAACAGCCTTCTTGTCTGACACATGGGGAAAGTCAGGAATCCTCCATCAGCAGGCTCAGCCCTCTGAGCCGTGACTAGACAGATGTCAGAGCCAGCGTCTTCCTTTCCTGGGAGCCGGCTGCCTTCTCTGAGCCGTCTCCCATGGCTCCCTTGGGCTTCTTCTCACAACCTTTGGCCCTGAATTTCCGGTTGAAAACCTTTTCATCATAAAAATGGTTGTGTGTGTGTGTGTGTGTGTGGAGGAGGGGTGGTTAGCAAAACACCAAGCAGATCATAAATTGCTCTTCTTCCTTTGTCTTTTTTTTTTTTTTTTTTTAGAAACTGAGAAAATCTACAGGCAAAAAAGAAAAAAAGAACAGCATATGAACTCGGGAAGCATGAAGCAACTTTTACACAAGATGCCTGGTGCTTTGGGTGTTGGAAAGGGGATTCTTTTGAATATTAATCCCAGCTCTATCCTTGTCCATTGCTTTTAGGAGGCAGTTTTGGATATTAAAATGTGGCTGATTTCACGTGAGGAGTACAGTGGCCAAACAGCACATTCTGCAAACTTCGGAGACAGTGGCTATGACGCGCACTGCATTAGGTTCTTTGCCAAAAACATAAGGATAGTTTGGGTCTATAGTTAAACACGGTTCCTTCACGGGGCGCGATGGCCATAGCCTAGGACCTGCTATTTAACTGGGATTCTAGACTCTCTGGATTTACGCTGTCTCGAGGTTTTCTCTTAAATCTGAATCTGAGAAATGGTTTTCTGTGCCATGAGTCAGACCTATTTACTTAGCAGTGAAAATACCTGACTTTTTCCAGTGGTTCTTTCCTGGGCCATTAGGATGTGGCCCAGGAATGAACCAGGATGGGAAGAGAGGGACAGAGAATGGGGCTGATGGAGCTGAGCTTCTAACCCGTCTGTGCTGCCAGCCAGCATTAAGACAGTTAAAAGGGCAAGGAGACACATAACTTAGATCAACTAATTCCTAATGGGCTTTGCTGTTCATTGCTTCATCTTTCTCCTCCTCTCTCCCCTCCTCTTCCTCCCTCCCCTCCTCCTCCTCCTCCTCCTCTTCCTCCTCCTCCTCCTCCTGTTTTTCTTGTCTCATGATTTCATTTTCATAACATCAGGTAGCTGGTGGAGATGAACCTGTGATACTCGGCTATCCTAAGCCGAGTGGTGCAGAGAGAAAATGACACCATCGTTGTATTGTGTGATCCTGCAAATTCTTTTCATGGATTTGAAATCATTTTACGCCCAATCGTTAGCATGCAGTTCTAGGCTAATCTACATCACGCTTCAGTTATCCTTTGAGTGCGTGTCTTTTGTTTCGGGCTTGGCCAACGAAGCGTGTATTTGAGTTCAACTTTTGCAGCATGCACACTCTCACAAACTTTACTCAAGGGCCGTACTGAGCAAACAGCTGGAAACGTTACTGGGCGAGACGCACGAGCAGTGCTCACACACCACCATGTACAAGGCTGAGGCCTCTCCACCGATGCAGCAGCTGCCGGAGAGTGCCTGAGCAATGATTGATGGACTGTGGACCTGGTCTCCTAGTTTTCGGATGCTCGTCTACATCTTAATATAAAGCAATCAAGAAGTCAACTAGCTCAGAGGCTCTTGCTGGGGACCGACTGGGAACGTGTGGGTATCGGCAGCCCTAGCTCCCACAGGGAGCCCACGTGTGTGCTCCTCGGGCACCCTGGTTTGGAAGGTGGCCTGTCACGGATGCCCTGTGCCAGGGATTTTAGGAGAGAGGGTTGTGTGTGTGTGGGTGTCACGTAGGACAAATGTTGTTACTGTCACCATCAGGCTTGGAATGAATTCCCTCTCCAAATAAAATTGATGTGTTGTCTGTTATTGGCATTCCCCTAGTATTGCTACCACATTCACTTCCTGGATTTGGGTTTGGACTGCAGGTGCATCAAAGATTCATCCAATGCCCACACAGCACTGGGAACTCTGGCTTCTAAAGACTTGGCTATCGATATCGGCGACGCTATGGCTTCAAGTTTTATTTATTAGCTATAAATGTATGTGTGGGTGTGTAGTGGGGTGTGTAGATAGTGGGAAGGTTATCGTGGCTACCTGCCTTCGCGGATGTGTGGTGTGTATGTCGCGGGTGTCTTTCAGCAGCGTTGGTCTCGTAATCCAATGAAATGAGCTTTCTGGAAAAAAAAAAGGAAGAAATTTGCTTACCTATGTGATACATTGGAATTTGCTTTTAATAAAATGGACATTTTGTTACAACACAAAGTCATCACTTTGTATCATTTTAGCCACCTCTCCCCCCAGCCACCAAAAAAAAAAAAAAAAAAAAGTCAATTTATGCCTAGGGACAGACTCATGCAGCAAGAAGTGACTGAGTAACCACTCTAGGTGGTAAATAACATAGATTCTAGGAATGAAACTGCACAGTTAAAAATGCAAACTTGTATAAAACTATACAGAGCCTTTGATATCCTGCAATCTAACTATAGAGGAAAACAGTATAGAATTTTCCCTGAATAAAATACACTAGCACTCTCCTTGCCTGCAATGTGCTTCTTTTTTTTTTTTTTTTTTTTTTTTTTTTTTTTTTTTTTTTTTGCAGTGTGCATTATCACTAGTGCACAAGTGAAACATTAAGTCAGTATAAAATATTGTGGCCCCTCTCTGGCATAAACAATCACTATTTCTGAGGTCTCACTGTTAGCTATACTGCAGGCGGCACTTGTACAATAAAATGAGTGTTTGGGGGTGGGAGGAGGCATTTTCTCGACCTTTGCTTTGATGACTCAAAGACTAGCATTTACTCTATCTGTGCAGCTCAGCGGGGGTTGCTCCTGAGTACAGTCAGGAAGAAGGCGCTCCAGCAAGCCACTGTTGCAAAAACCAACGATCCCAATTTTTTGGATCAGTGTAGGGTCTTCCAGAGTCAGGGTTCCCCCAACAGGAGAGATCACCCCAGTTTTTTTGGTCACTGCCCATCCATGCCTGTTGCTATGGTCAAAGAGACAGGCAATGACAAGAGCTGTTGAGCATGTGGTTGATGGGGTTGTAGAATGGCGCAGCCACATGGGAAACAGTTTGGAAGGTTTTGAAAGGGTGAGCGTAGAGTTTCATCCAGAGGCCCTAGCAATTCCCTACTGAGTATATACTCCGAGATCCACAGTGGTTTGTACGGAGATGTTCTTAGCACCGTCTTCATAATGGCCCCAAGTGTGTATCAGCTGGAGATCAAACGTGGCCCTCTCACACAGTGGGGTTTGACTTGCAAATGAAAAGGGTGAGCCCTTGATGTATACCGCAACACGGATGCACAGCCAAAGCCATTTGCCACAAGGAAGAAGCCAGAGGCAAAGACCACATGGTCCATGGTTCTACTTATATAAATGTCCGGGAAACTCACCCATGTAGCAGATGGATTGGTGGTGGCCTGCGGCTGGGGGCTGGAAGGACAACAAATGGGCAGGGGGCATCTTTGGATGATGATGGAAATTAGATTGTGGTTATGATTGCACAACTCTGAAAATGTGCTATAGACCGTTCAACTGTACACTTCCAGGCACAGTTGATGGATGTTACAGTCTTTTTTTTTTTTTTTTTTTTTTTTTTTTTTTTGGACAGGCAGAGTTAGACAGTGAGAGAGAGCAAGGTCTTCCTTCCGTTGGTTCACTCCCCAAATGGCTGCTGCGGCCAGTGCGCAGCACCGATCCAAAGCCAGGAGCCAGGTGCTTCCTCTTGGTCTCCCATGTGGGTGCAGAGTCCAAAGACCTGGGCCATCCTCCACTGCATTCCCGGGCCACAGCATAGAGCTGGACTGGAAGAGGGGCAACCGGGACAGAATCTGGCACCCCGACTGGGACTAGAACCCAGTGTGCCAGCGCTGCAGGCGGAGGATTAGCCTATTGAGCCACGGCGCTGGCCTGTTACAGTCTTTGTGCTTCAACAAAGCCTTATAAACGCCTGCCCATGGGCCTGTGAGGACAGAGACAGCAACCAGGGGCAGGTGGAAATACACTTGTGAGGACACCGCCATTCTTGCGGCTAAATGAGGACTCTGGACAGTGCTTGGGCACTGTTCACTAACACGACCTTGTCCATCCCAGGCCCAGCACATGGCAACTGACTGCAAGACAATGCCACCATAACCCTGATCTACTGAAAATGTCTTCTCTTACTTTTTAGAAGATAATGACACAGATCATTGTCCTCGGAGTCTTCCTGGGAATTTTCTAGCACAATCCAGAATATCATGCAGGAACCATTTTTGGAAGTAGTATTCTCAGAGATAATTAGCAGCAGTATTATTAGACAATGTGACAGCCTCGATTGTTGATTGACAAGAAAAGTCCAGAGAGTTTGTGGGACTTGCCTGATGCTGCACAGCTAGCTAGTAACATGCATGAAACTAGTATTGATCCTCACTCATTAAAAACTCAGTGCATGCTCCCGCATTTGTATCATCCTGCTTCCCCCAAACACATTATAAACTGCTTGATTAATACGAGTTTGCTTCCTATGCAAACATAGCACGGTACATTTGCTATTAAGAGGTACAAGAAGGTTTGAGAAGGGTTTGTGGGAAAACAGAGTTAATAGATGCGCAGGGGCTAGGCTTTGGCCTCGTGGGTAAGATGCCACTTGGAGCACACACATCCCAAAATCAGAGCACCTGGGCTGGAGTCATAGCTCTGCTCCTAACTCCAGCTTCCTGCTAACGTGCACCTCCGGAGGAAGAGAGATGATGGAGGAAATAGTTTGATCCCCACCACCCACATGGGATACCTAGATTGGCCCCACTCTGGACTTTGCGGGCATTTGAGGAGTGAACCAATAGATGGGCTGTTTCTCTTTCTCTCTATCTCTCAGATAAAATAAATAAAACAAAGATAACAATGAATTTTCCACAATCTTTTGGGAGCTCCCTTGGCTTCCTGCCATGGTAGACATGAATCAGCATCAATCCCACCCACCCCCTGCAGTGGCCCAGCATGGCCGGTGGCAAGGCTCCCCAGTGAGTTCTTCGGAGGTGCCAGGGACGTTGACGGCAGTGCCAAGTTGCCGTGTCGAGGTGCCATGGTGACTCTTGCCTCTAGCATCTGTATCCTTGTCTGGTCCTCACGTTGATCTGTGTGACCAGCAACACACGGCCAAAGCCATGGATGTCACTCCCCAAACTAGGCTACAAAGGGGGGCTCTCTTGGGTCCTTCCTGTGGGGAGGAAGCTCTATTGCATGCACCCCGTGGAGGGAGCCAAGTAGGGATGAACTGGAACCTGCACGTGGCTGCTGGTTTTCATCAATAGCCCTGTGAGTGTAGGGTGTCAAGGTAGTCTCCAGACTCAAGCAAGCCTCAGGGACAGAAGCGCTGGCCCCTGTGAACCTGAGCCACGCGAATACTCCCAGGTTCTTGGCCCAGGGGAACTGAAATAACACACGTTTGTCATGTTCAAAGCTAAATTTTGGATCAGTTTGTTTTGCAGTAATATGTAAGTAGTGTTGACATGAAGGATGCATCTTCAATCATTTTTTTAATAAATCAAAGATTTAGAAAATCATATTTTCAAACTACCGGGAAGGCTGCATTTTGAAGGGGCCTGCTTTCCTTTGGTAAGGCAGAAGATAATGGACAATTGGCTTCATGGTGGTTTTTATTTTTGGTTTTAATAACAATACAGTCCTTCCCACCTAATGGGATTATTTGGCTTTTTTAAAAAGATTTATTTATTTATTTGAAAGTCAGAGTTACATAGAGAGAAGGCAAGGCAGAGAGAGAGAGAGAGAGAGAGAGAGAGAGAGAGAGAGAGAGAGAGATCCGCTGATTCACTCCCTAAATGGCCACAATGGCCGGGGCTATGCTGATCCAAAGCCAGGAGCCAGGAGCCTCTTCTGGGTCTCCCACGTGAGTGCAGGGGCCCAAGGACCTGGACCATCTTCTACTGCTTTCCCAGGCCATAGCAGAGAGCTGGATCAGAAGTGGAGCAGCCAGGACTCGAACCAGCGCCCATATGGGATGCCGGCACTGCAGGTGGCATCTTTACCAGCTACACCACAGTGCCGGCCCCATAATGGGATTATTTGTAAAGAGCCACATTTGATTCTGATGAGATTTGGGCTAGGAATAACACACTGACTTCCAAACCAGATTTTTTCCTTTCTTCCCACAGCCTGGCCATCAGAACACTGGCTCCACATACAGGCTCTCATGAGAGTCCTGCGGGTTGGAAGTTCTTGGAGTTGCCCTTGGCCACTTCCGCCCATCCCTGCCACCACAGCCCCTGTCCTGTGGCATCGGTGGGCTCTCTTCCACAGCTGGGGGCTGTGAGTTGATTGTGTTGAGAGGTCCTCCAGCTCGGGGGAAGCGGCAGCCAACGGGAAGGGGCAGGGCAGGCAGTCACTTGGCCTTCCCATGTTGTGTGCACAGAGCCTGGCCATCCCAGAGAGGAGGGATAACTCACAGGCAGGCAGAGGTGAGCTTGGGCTCTCAGCTTTCCAGAAACTGGGAGATTCAGTGGAGAAGGGAATGGGTGAGAAGGGAATGGCTTCCCTGTAGCAGGCAGGTGCTGGCTCCTGGTTCATTCCCAGGGCGATTCCCCACGAATCACAGCAAAGCTCACACGGCCAAGCCTGGGAGAGAGGATTGATTCCTGCAACAGTCTTGAACCCAGACACTTCCCTCCTGGAGCACAGATGTGCTGGAGGTTGAATTGATTTTACACTGCACCCTTCCCTCCCTGAAAGTGTCGGGGACTGTGTGGTTTTCTTTTCTTGATTGCCTTCAACTACAGTCAATATGATTTTACGGCATCTGTAATGACCTCCTCAGGGCATTTAGGGTCACGAGATCACTAATGTTCTAGACACAGCCTTGGTTTTGTTCTCGGGGTAACGTCATGGACCTCAGAGTCTGATGACAGGGTGGCACCATCCAATCGCCCCCACTTCTGGGATACCCCAAGCCCCTAACCCACCTTATCAGCATTCAGCCCATGCCCATGCAACTTGAGAAATGCACCATGTCTTCTGATTGGTCCTCAGTCTTCTCATGGGACAAAATGTCTATGAATGAGTCTTTGAATGGAAACCTGCCCTCCATGGATACACATAGGGATGGAAGTTCTCTCTAGAAGGAACCATCTTTGGAAAGGCGTTACACCTGGGCTCCACCTGCAGCTCAGCCCAGCTGTGTTTCCTCAAGCAAGTGGCCGCGTCTCTGTACATCCCAGCGGAGACTCTGGTCCGCGTATGTGGATAAAGGATTCTATCTGCTCCGCGTTGTTGCCTTTGAGCAACAGTGGAATTCCTGGCCGCTGGCGCCAGGGAGTGCAGTGGAGGATGGCCCAAGTCCTTGGGCCCTGCACCCCATGGGAGACCAGGAGAAGCACCTGGCTCCTGCCATCGGATCAGCGCGGTGCGCCGGCCGCAGCGCGCTACCGCAGCGGCCATTGGAGGGTGAACCAACGGCAAAAAGGAAGACCTTTCTCTCTGTCTCTCTCTCACTGTCCACTCTGCCTGTCAAAAATAAAAAAAAAATTATCATGATATTCACTATCAGCCTTAATAAGTGTAGTTTGAAGTGGCAGCTTGATCAGACTTAGAGAATTGGAAGAGAAGGTAGAAAGGAGTAGAGACAAATACGGCCATTTTACTTCCAAGGAGAATATTGAGAGACTCTTAGCTGGAGAGGGACGTGGGATCAAGCGAATTTTGTGATAAAAATCTAAGAGCCAGGGGAACTTTCCAGAAGATGTCACCACATCCCATTCCTCTATCTCAAACTTGATTTCTGTATTCTTGTCACTCTGGCTGATAGAAAATGGTGAAGTACTGTTTGCCTGTGTTGTCACTCACTGATTTACATTGAACCACTGCTAGTTAATTTTCCTGTGTGTGGGTCGAGCTGTGGCTGGAGGAGGTTATAGTGGTTGTGCTTCTATGCAGTCAAACCTATCCTGTTTGCCTTTCTCCACTGGGTCACGTGGGCAGCTCTGCCCTTTGGTCTTCACTGGTCAGTTACCCACTGTGACTGATTTTGCAGCAAACCTGGGCTCTGCACAGACTTGGAAGCCCACAGTCAGAGGGCTCCCTGCCCACCACAACTCTGATTGCCCACCCTATCACCCCTGTCATCCAACCTGAGGTGGAAATCTATGGGAGCTGAGGTTAGGGGAGAGCACCTGGCCCCCTGGCTCCTGCCTCGCACAGGGTTCCAACATCTCCGGTGTCTTTCTTGGGCTTAACAATCCCTTCATGGCAAAGGGGAGACAGTTCCTTCTTATAAGACTTTATGAGGGCCGGTGCCACGGCTCAATAGGCTAATCCTCCACCTGTGGCGCCAGCACACCGGGTTCTAGTCCTGGTCAGGGTGCCAGATTCTGTACCGGTTGCTCCTCTTCCAGTCCAGCTATCTGCTGTGCCCCAGGAGTGCAGTGGAGGATGGCCCAAGTGCTTGGGCCCTGCACCCGTGTGGGAGACCAGGAGAAGCACCTGGCTCCTGGCTTCAGATCAGCATGATGCACCGGCCACAG
The DNA here is from genome assembly GCF_033115175.1 of Lepus europaeus. Taxonomy (NCBI): domain Eukaryota; kingdom Metazoa; phylum Chordata; class Mammalia; order Lagomorpha; family Leporidae; genus Lepus; species Lepus europaeus. The sequence continues at coordinate 16,883,785 of NC_084834.1, read as the reverse complement.
CGGCCAATGGGGGGTGAACCAATGGCAAAAGGAAGACCTTTCTCTCCTTTCTCTCTGTCTCTCTCTCACTGTCCACTCTGCCTGTCAAAAAAAAAAAAAAAAAAACAACTTCATGAGGTCAGCATCATTGTCCCGTTAGTGATGAGGAGCGGTTTTGTACAAACTCTGGGTTCCCACTTTCAGAATGCGGCTGCCTGGTGATGCAAACCCAAGGCGATTTCCCACGACAGGCTGAGCTCAGTCAAACACCAGGGGTTCTTTGAGCCTCTTCATGGTGATCAAGCAGTTCCAGCTGCAGTCAAGGTGGGCGGATTAGCAGAGGCAATACGTCATCGTCCTCTCCAGGTCATATGTGTCTTACCTCTCGTGCACGCTCTGCCCACACACTGTTGCTATTCCGTGAACAAGGCTTTCCCCCTCTGGCTTCTGCGTCTGTGCCCTCGTGGCTCTCCACACCCAGAGCACTATCCTCTCTTCTCACCCCCTTTCCCGAGTTCCTGCTCATGGAATTTTCCTTGCACGATTGAGCGACGACGAGGCTCGGTCAGCACACGTGGGGTGTGCACTTGCTTGGATGTCACGTTAGTGCAATGAGCAGCTGCCCTCGTCTCTGCCCTGAGCGTGTGCCAGGCACCATGCTAGGACTCTGCATTCGATACATATTCCTGGCTTCCCTCTGTGAACGAATAGATGCAAGCACAGAAAAATTAAGTAACGTAAGTAGAAGAGTTAAAGCCCAGGTCTGACTTCGATGTGGGGGCAGTGCTTCTAAGACTGAAGCGTAGGCCGGTGCCGCGGCTCACTAGGCTAATCCTCCACCTGCGGCGCTGGCACACGGGGTTCTAGTCCTGGTCGGGGCGCCAGATTCTGTCCCGGTTGCTCCTCTCCCAGTCAAGCTCTCTACTGTGGCCCAGGAGTGCAGTGGAGGATGGCCCAAGTGCTTGGGCCCTGCACCCGTGTGGGAGACCAGGAGAAGAACCTGGCTCCTGGCTTCGGATCAGTGTGGTGCGCCAGCTGCAGTGCGCCACCGGAGCGGCCATTGGAGGGTGAACCAACAGAAAAAGGAAGACCTTTCTCTCTATCTCTCACTCTCACTGTCTACTCTGCCTGTCAAAAAAAAAAAAAAAAAAAAAGACTGAAGCCTGTTTGCACACATCTGGGGCTTTGGGAGACAGTCCACCAGAATGCTACTGGCAGCAAAAACCTCTCCACCAGCACAAGTGACCAGGGCTCGACGGAGCAACTCACAGATGAGGGCAGGCATAGAGGAGAGAGGCCACTCTGGCAGCCTAGCTCCTACAGTGGCATCCCCGAGGCTTAGGCAGGAGGACTGCAAGCCTGTGTGACAGCAGAAGTTGGATCCATGATGGGGAGCACGGGGGCGCAGAATTTGTCTAGCCAGGTTTATTTTCTTTATTTGAAAGGCATGTGGGTGGCAGGGGCCCAAGCACTTAAACCATCTTCTGATGCTTTCCCAGGCACATTAGCAAGGAGCTGGATCAGAAGTCGAGCAGCCGGGACTCGAACCAATGGCTGTGTAGGATGTCAGTGCTGCAGGTGGTGGTTTTACTGGCTATGCCACAGGGCTGGCTCCCTTTTTTATTTTTTAAAGGTGTATTTATTTATTTGATAGGCAGGGGGACAGAGATCCTCCATCTACTGGTTCACCCCTGAAGTGGTGAGCCTGGGCCAGGCCAAAGCTAGAAACCATCTAGGGTCTCCATCCGGGTCTCCCACATGGGGTAGCAGGGGTCCAGACACTTGGACTGCCTTCTGCTGTTTTTAGCAGGGAGCTGGATAGGAAATAGAGCAGCCAGGACATGAATCCGTGCTCTGTAGGATGTGGGCCTTGCAAGTGGGTGGCTTATAGCACTGGACAATAAGGCCGGCTGGCTGGACAGGAATTTTTTTTTTTTGACAGGCAGAGTGGACAGTGAGAGAGAGACAGAGAGAAAGGTCTTCCTTTTCCATTGGTTCACCCCACAATAGCTGCTGCGGCCGGCGGGCTGCGGCCGGCACACCACACTGATCTGAAGCCAGGAGCCAGGTGCTTCTCCTGGTCTCCCATGCAGGTGCAGGGCCCAAGGACTTGGGCCATCACTACACTCCTGGGCCACAGCAGAGAGCTGGACTGGAAGAGGGGCAACCAGGACAGAATTAGGCGCCCTGACCGGGACTAGAATCCGGGGTGCTGGCGCTGCAAGGTGGAGGATTAGCCTATTGAGCCATGGCGCCGACCTGGACAGGAATTTCTTAACCTGAATCTTTTTTTTTTTTTTTTTTTTGACAGGCAGAGTGGATAGTGAGAGAGAGAGACAGAGAGAAAGGTCTTCCTTTTGCCGTTGGTTCACCCTCCAATGGCCGCCGCGGTAGGCGCACTGCGGCCGGCGCAGCGCGCTGATCCAATGGCAGGAGCCAGGTGCTTCTCCTGGTCTCCCATGGGGTGCAGGGCCCAAGCACTTGGGCCATCCTCCACTGCACTCCCTGGCCACAGCAGAGAGCTGGCCTGGAAGAGGGGCAACCGGGACAGGATCGGTGCCCCGACTGGGACTAGAACCCGGTGTGCCGGCGCCGCAAGGCGGAGGATTAGCCTAGTGAGCCGCGGCGCCGGCCCCCAGCCAGGTTTTCATTTGCCGAGGTTTCTGGTGGCTTTTGTGAGCTTCACTGACTTCTGTGGGGGAAGAAGTCAGGAAACTTTGAGATGTCTGACACTTGGGCCACCCAGGAGTGAGCTGTGACAAGCGATGTGATTACCAATCGGAGGGACAGAGAAAAGAACACGTAGGGTTGATTGAAACTGGCAAGTGGTTGCGAGGCACCCACTGTGTGCAGGCAATTTTGTAGGGTGTAGTACAAATGGCAGATGCACATGTAAGGGGTGTATGGCAGTCGGAGCAGCCCTCTGGGTGTGGACTGGAGAGTGAGGCTGGGCCCTGGTCTCTGTATGCCTCCTACGCCCAGGAGGGTGTGTCCTGGGTAATTCAGCTGCTGAGAATGGACAGCTTCTGGTGATTCCTGCGCTGCACCTGCTACCCATGGCTCTACTCACTGGAGCTAGGAGAGATTTCCAAGTGCTGAACATCCCTGGATGGGCAGGCTGAGGCACCCGGGAAAACCCGGCTACACCGTGTTTCAGCCCTGTGTCATCACCACCATGCTGCTGTCCAGAAACTGATTTCTCACTGTCTGCCTCATCAGATGGACTCCAGGTTCCTTTCATGAGGATCATTGCATCATCCATCTACTTCTTTAAATCTTCCTAGCATAAAAATATACTACTCAGCTGTGAAAAGGCATGGAACTCTGTCTTTTGCAACAAAATGGATGCAACTGGAAACCATTATACTTAGTGAAAGAAGCCAGTCCCCAAAAGACAAACACCATATGTTTTCCCTGATCTGTGGTAATAGAGTACCAAAAATGTGATATAGAGGAGTGAAATTGATTATTGTTTACAGCCCTTGTCTTGACTGTTGAGGGACAGTGGTTTTTTTTTTTCTTCTATTTGTTGAATTGTTTACTTAGTGGAGGGCTAAGCTGAAAGTATGTCATTGTAAAAATTAAAAGAATAAGAAAGGAAGGAGGAGGGAAGGGTGGGCAGCATTACTGTGCTCCTAAATCTGTAATATGAAATATGTGGAATGTGTTCCCCTTGTTATAAAGTTATAAAGAAGGGCCCTTCCAGCTGCTTAAGATCTGTTAAATAAAGGCACACAGGAATGAGAGAGGACTTCCATGAACAAGCACTTTTCCGTTCCAGCCAGACATAAATGAGTGCAGGTTTTCATTCCATTCCCCCATCTCTGCTTCCATAGGTCTCCACAGGGAGGAAAAGTGGCTGGTCCACTCGTTCTTCCTGGAGAGCAGGACAGGCAGGATGGTCCAGAAATGCCCTCTTTGGTTCAAGAAAATGGATTTCCCAAGAAGGTAGCAAACAGGAAGGTAGCTCGTCCTAGTGAACTTCTTCTTGTGTGTTCTGAGAAGGAAGAATCCCAGAGCAGATGAGGGGGAACCGAGAGAGACCAAAAAAAGCTCTAGGCCAAGGGCGGGGGGTTGAGCTGGGGTTACATCCAGCACTGGAAAGCAGAAGTCAGAAAGAAGGAAGGAAGGCACCGTGTCGTGATGCGCGATCGCTTGTACAGCTTCGTATCGATTTCAAAAGATGCAGCAACTTTCCCCGGCCACTGTATGGGCTAATCTCATGTGAGACAGGGCTAGTTAAGTAAAGGATTGGCCCAAGGGCTTCAGCGAGACTGTGAGCTCAGCATTCTGATATCCACTTGAGGGCTAGAAAATTAGGCTCTTGATGCCTCCAAGTTGAAATGAGCCTGGGCTGTCAAAGGAGTCCCTGGGGCTCCCCTGCTGCCGTATGTGATTCGATTAAGACCCCAAGATCGGTGTCCACACAGAGGCACAGAGTATTGTGTCTGAGACCTGACTGCTGGCTATTTCAAGGTGACCTCAAGTTCAAGGACACTTTTGACCTGCATTTGCAGCACGTGGCGTCATTCTGCCGCTTACCTGCTCCCACTCTGCTAATACCAGAGGGTGCAACGTGAAGCAGGAAGCTGCCACCTCTTACCCACGCCAACAGAGGAATAAAATTCCAGTTCCCTGGTCTGATCGCCAAGAAGGAGATGAGCAGAATCAGCACCTGTGTTCATAAGGTTCTCCACCTCTGGCCTCTGTCCTCAAGGTGGTTTGTCAGAGGAACTCATAAACTACAGTGTTTCCATTTCCCCATAAGTCACATTTGTAAAAAGCTCTTCAGAAAAACTAATGGAAAAGCAGGTAATGCATTTGAGACACATTGAAACCTGGTGTTCACATGTATCGAAAGCAAAGTTGAAAGACAGTCAAAACAAGCTCCCAAAAATCAGTAAGAAAATCACACACGCACACACACACACACGCACACACAAGAAAGGGACAGAGATGGAACAGAAAAGCAAATATAAAATGGCCTTTACCCACGTGAAAGATAACCATTGTCACTCCTCATAAGAGATACAATTTAATAAGCCACCGAAATGCTCATCTACAATGCGAAGATCCCATTGTGTAAAAATACGCTTTGTTGGGGCCAGCACTGTGGCACAGCAGGTTAAAGCCCTGGCCTGAAGTGCCAGCATCCCATATGGGCACCAGTTCTAGTCCCTCTTCTGATCCAGCTCTCTGCTGTGGCCTGGGAAAGCAGCAGAAGATGGCCCATGTCCTTGGGCCCCTGCACCCACATGGGAGACCCGGAGGAGGTGCCTGGCTCCTGGCTTCGGATGGGCGTAGCTCCCGCAGCCATCTGGGGAGTGAACCAGCGGATAGAAGATCTCTCTCTCTCTCTCTCTCTCTCTGTGTGTCTCTCTCTGTCTCTACCTCTCTCTGTAACTCTGTCTTTCAAATAAATAAAATAAATCTTTAAAAAAATACACTTTGTTGGTGATGCTGAGCAGAAATAAAAGCTCCCGCATTGCTGGTGGAAATGAATTTTGGTACAATCCCCCTGAAAGACAGCTGGTGACACCGCTATCCAAGCTGTAAATGCGTACTTATTCTTCCAGAATGTATCTGCAAGATTTACACCTGCAAAAGGCTACTAGCACAGCATCACTCAGTACTGGCCAGCTTGGAATGACAAACTTGTGGACAGCACAATTAGGATTCTGGTGTGATCACAAAAAATTGAGGACGAAGAAGTGTTTGCCAAAACTTGATATCCATTTATGATTCGAAAGCCCCTCAGATATTCAGGACGGAAGGGTGTGTTCTCATTCTGTTACAGGGCATCCACAGGCCCTGTGGATGTGTGGCACAGTGGGTAAGCCACCTGTCCACATGCCTGCATCCCACGTGTGAGTGTCAGCTACTCCATGCTTCTGGTCCAGCCTCCTGTTAGCACTCCTGTGAAGCGGCAGACGACGACTTGGGGCCCTGTCACCTATGTGGGAGAACTGGACAGAGTTCCTGGCTCCTGACTTCGGCCTGACTCAGCCTTGTTTGCTGTGTGCACTTAGGGACTGAACCAGTGGGCAGAAGATCCACTTCTCTCTCTCTCTCTCTCTCTCTCTCTCTCTCTCTCTCTCTCTCTTTTTCTCTCTCTCTCTCTCTCTCCCTCCCCCCTCCCCATCCACCACTCTGCCTTTCAAATAAAAATCAATTGATTGATTGATTACGTCTTCAAAGCAAGCCATTTACAAAAAAAACCTTCCCATATAACTTGATATTTAACAGTGAAAGATTGGTTCCTTTCCTGCAGAAATCGGGAACGAGAAAGAATGGCCACTCCCACCCCTTGTTTTCAGTGCTGCACTGAAGATTCTAGCCAGGACAACTGGGCAAGAAAAAGATGTCAAAGGCCCCCAGATGGCATGCAGCAAGGGAAGCTACCTCTGTCCCATAAGCACGATCTGATATACAGAAAACGCTGAGGGAACCCCTCATCCCAAGACTCTTGAAGCGGTAAATAGGTTGAGCAAGGTTAGGAGACACCAGCTCAAGTTGTAAAAGTCAATTCTATCCCCGTACACTTGTACATGCACAAGCTCAAAATGAAATGGGGCAGACAAGGCCATTTGTAATCATATCAGAACAAGTCTGACAAAAGAAATTCAAAATGTGGATATTGAAAACTACAAAACACTGTTGAAAGACATTAAGGAGGATTTAAAGCAATGGAAAAAAGCATTTCATGTTTATGGATAGGAAGATGTTGCAATGACAACAGGCCCAAATTGATGTACAGATCTAGTGTACTTCCTATTGGGATCTCAGCTGTCTTTTTTGTAGAAACTGACAAACTGGTTCTAAAATTCATATGCAGGGCTGGAGCTGTGATGCAGTGGGTAAAGCCACCGCCTGCAGTGGCAGCATCCCATATGGGCACTGGTTCAAATCCCAGCTGTTCCACTTCCGGTCTAGCTCTCTGCTATGGCCTGGGAAAGCAGTGGAAGATGGCCCAAGTCCTTGGGCCCCTGCACCTGTGTTCCTGGCTTCAGATTGGCCCAGCTCTGGCCATATATATATATATATATCTACCTCTCTTTCTCTCTCCATGTAACTCTGATTTTCAAATAAATAAATAAATCTTTTAAAAAAAAAAAAAACCTACATGCAATTGCAAGAGTCTCAAAATATCCTGCAATTCCTGAGAAAGATCAGAGTAGGAAAGCTTCTATTTCCCGACTTTAAGACTTGCCACAGAGGTGGATATTTGGTTAAGATGCTGATCAAGATGTCCACATGCCATATCAAAGTGTCTGGGTCCACGTTCATCTCTGCTCCTGACTCCAGCTTCCGGCAGTTGTGCACACATAGAACGGTAGCGATGGCCCGAGTAACTGAATCCCTGCCGCCTGTGTTTCCAGCTCCTGGCTTCAACCTGGCCCTGGCCTGCCATTCAAGCTTTGGGGGGAGTGAACCAGCAGCTGAGACCTCTGTCTGTTTGTCTGTCTCTATTTGTTTGGCCCTGAAATACGTTAATTAATTCATTTTAAAAACTTGCTCCAATGCAGTGGTAACCCAGGGAGTGTCATAAGGATGATGTATAGATTGATAGAGCAGGCTTTAAGTGCACAAGCCAACCCATATATCTACAGGCAACTGGTTTGTAGCAAGATTTCCAAAACCATTCAGTGGGAGAAAGAATGGTCTCTTCTGCTCATGGAGTCGGGACAGTTGGATAGACACATGCAGCTGGACCCTTACCTCACACCACAGTCAAAAATCAACTCAAAACACTAAAACTACACAACTCTCAGGAGCAAAACACGAATGAATCTTCACGACTTCGGAAAAGAAAACATAAACTGGACTTTATCAACATGAAAAACTTTGTTTTAAAGATTTGATTATTTATTTGAAAGGCAGAGTGACAGAGAGAGGGAGACACAGAGAGAGAGAGAGAGAGAGAGAGAGAGAGAGAGAACTTCCATCCAGTGGCTCACTCTCCAAATACCAGAAAGAGCCAGGGCTGCACCAGGCTGGAGCCAGGAGCCAAGAACTCCATCCAGGTCTCCCAAGAGAATGTCAGGGCCCAGGCACTTGGGCCATCATCCTTTGCCTTCCTAGGAGCTGGATTGGGTGTGGAGCAGCCAGGACTCAGATCAGCATTATGATATGGGATACTGGTGTTGCAAGGGGAGGCTTAACCGGCTGCACCACAACACCAGTCCCAAGATGAAAAACTTGTGCTTCAAAGACACCCATAAGAACGTGAAAAGATGCTCCATCGAGTGGGAGGAAATATTTGAACACTATTTATCTATGTGAATTGCATCTAGAGAAAGCACAGAACTCTTCCAACTCAACAATAACAAGGCAACTCAAGTTTAAAATGGCCAAATCATTAGAGCAGACATTTCGCCAAATATATACAAATGGCCAATCACCATGTGAAGAGACACTGGATATCATTCGTCATCAGGGAGATGCTCACCACATTTCAATAATAAAGTCAGAAAAGAACAGGAGATAACAAGAACCCTCCCGCACTGCAGTGCAAAAGTAAAATGGTGCAGCCGCTTCCAAAGACAGGGTGCCGGCTGCTCAAAGTATGTTGTCATATGGCCGGCAAGCCCATGTCATTTCCCCAAAAGGAAAAGACTGATCCATTGAAAAGTGCGCACGGACGTTCATAACCACTCTATTCATAACGCAGAAAAGGTAAAACAACCCAAATGTTCACCAGCCTGCGAGCAGATAAACAAAACATGGTACGCCCATCCAATGAGGCGTAATTCAGCCACTGAAAACACGTCGTTACGTGAAAGAAACCCGACGCAAGCAACCACGGAGCTGATGAGTCCCAGAATGGGGAAATCCACAGAAATGGAAAGTGGATCCAAGGTCAGATGGGAGAGGGTGGATGGGAAACTATTTTAAATGCAAACCGGGCATTACACCAAAGATAAAATGTCATTGGGAGTTAAATAAACATCTGAAATGGTGCACAGCCTCCTTTGCCACAGCAAATGGCTAAAAGAAGACTTAAGTTTATTAAACTCTACTGAAGGTGCAGCACAATGAGAGTGTTCACAGGCAAGGGGGCTTCCCAAGTGGAAAAATGAAATTAAAAGGGAAATTTATTTTTGTGCAGATAAGTTTTGAAGTGCACACAGAGTTTTTTTCATAATAGTCATGCTCCACAAACTCCTTGGAGACCCCTCGTGTTGCTGGTAAAAGTGCAAAGAGGTGCAGAAAACGGTGTGGCAGATTCCTGCAGGCTGACTCGACTCTGAGACCCGGGGTTTCACTCCCAGGAGAGATGAAGCTGTCACCTGCAGTGAATGTTTGCAGCAGCTGGATAAGTTCCTCTTGATGCTGTAACAGATGCCTGGAAACCCAGGGGCTTACAGCAGCACACACTTTGTATCTCACAGGTCTGAGGTCAAAGTGCAAAGTCAAATCACGTGCAGGGCTTTGCTCCTGCTGGAGGCTGTAGGGAGAATCGTTTTCTTGTTTATTTCCGCTTCTGCCTTATAGTTCCTTCCTACTTTGTAGGACTTTTTTCCAATCTTCACAGCCAGTCATTTTACATCTTCAAGCATATCCATCTATCTATCTATCTATCTATCTATCTATATCTATCTATCTATCTATCTCTATCTCTATCGATCTATCTCGTCTATCTATTGATCGATCGATCTGAATCCATCATATACATATCTATCTGCCGTCATCATCAATCATCTATTTATCGATCATCTATCTATCTAAACCGATCATCCATCTCTATCATCATATTGATCTGAATCTATCATCTACTCCATCATCATCATCTATCACCGGTCTGTCATGTATCATCTATCTATCATTATCTATCCCCCTTTCAAATAAATAAATAAATCTTTTTATTTAAAAAAATTCTATTCTGAACACACTGTTCATCTTGCCTGTTTGCAGACAGATCCGGCTGAGACCCAGGGAAGCCACGCAGGCACAGCAGCTCTGCAGAAAGGGAGGGGGTCAGGGAGGGAGGGGCCGACAGCTGGCTCCTCCCCTGCCTTTGCAAGAGGCAGTTTGCACTTGGCTAGGGAAAGCCCATTGTTCAATTCTCGGGAATCTTGTCCTTTGAGAAATGTCTGTTTAGATCAGTTGCCCATTTGAGAATTCTATTTATTCCTTTTTTTGCTATTGAGTTGTTTGAGTTCCTTGAGTACTTTGGATAATGGCCCCTCATTGGACGTTTAGCTTGCAAATATTTTCTCCTTTTCTGTCAGTTGTCTCCTTACTGTAGATTCTGTCTTTTGCTATGCAGAAGTATTTTCAGATTAATGAAATCCCATCTGTCTATTTCTGCTTTGTTTCCTGTGCTTTTGGAATCTGATCCAAAGAATCCACGCCCATTCCGATGTCCTCCAACGTTTCTGTTTTGCTTCTAGTAGTTCCATAGTTCCAGGTCTTACATTTAGGTCTTTAATCCATGTTGAGTTGATCCCATAAGCCTATTGTTAAGCGCAGCCAGTATGAATCATTAATGTATGGCGACTTAAAAAAGTTGTACGAAAAGCAAGTGTGAGACACACGCAGAACTTCTCCATGTCTAATTACTGCCTCGTGTTTACTGCGCCCTATGTTCTCGAGGTGGTTTGTGTCTACCTAAGCTCTATGCAATGAGGAGCTGTTGAACGTGTCTTCCCAAGTCTTGGTGCCTTGGACTCCGTGCCAGTGGAAGGGTAGCCGTTGTGGTAGATGAGGTCACTGGTCAAGACACTGGCACCCCATCCACAGTGCTGGTTTCCCCACTTTCCACCCTGCACTCTCCTAATTAACGTCCTGGGAAAACAGCAGATAATGACCAAGTATGAATAGAAGCATTCTCTCTCTCTCTCTCTCTGTCCCTCTGCCTTCCAAATAGATAAATATGTATGTATATATATATTTATTATATATTTATATTATATTGTATATATTATATACCTATATTCTATATTTTATATTTATATATATTTTTTTGTTTGGTTGGTTTTTTTTAGATGTTGATGTTTCTATGTCCGTGCTTGCTCCCAGGGAAATAAACTCCTAAGACAAAAGAAATGTGGCTGGAAACCGTCCAAGTCTGGAGGGCAGAGCTGCTCTGTGCACAAGTACGAAGTGCTGGAGCCAGAGGTGCCCCCGCTGAGGCACACGTGTGCCAGAGGTTGCTGTACTCTCGCTGGGGGGCTTTCTTTTTTTTTTTTTTTCTGGAGTGCGGCATCCTAGCCAGGTAGTTGCTGACTCCAGAGCCCGCGGTTCTGAGCAATGCCGCTCACCAAGCGAAATCCTGCCTGCCCGGTTAACTTGTGCCTCTATGCCAGCTCCGTGCAGTGCTGGGGGTGGGGATGGGGGGCTGGCTCCCACAGAGGCCTCCTCCGCGGATGCTGGGCCATCGGAGCTGTGCTAAGCAGACCAGATGACACTGCTCTGCCCACAAAGTTCTGCAGCTTTCAGGCTGCGGGTCGTTCAGTTCTAAGGGCTTTGGAACAGGAGTGGCAGACCGACCGGGCGGGAATTCCATCTCCTGAAGAAGAGAGGAGAGCAGGGTCGCTTCGCTGAAACCTGCTCTTTCTTGTCTTGTAGGTTGTGGACCTGAAAAGAGCCACTAGGTTGCTGGGACGGACGGATTGGCTTTGGCCTGCTCCGTGTAAGTCACTTCCCCGGATATATATATATATTTTTAAATAGTGTTTTCCTTTGGCAAAGGAAATGATGTATCCCCTTAATACTTGATACTTCCTCTGAGATCAATCCCCAACTCTGGAAGATCTTGGGAGTTTGCTCAAGCGCATTTATTGCTGTTGTAAGAGAGGGTGAGATACATGTTTGCCGGAATCACCTCCAAATTACACACACATGTGCACGCACACACTCAGCCCTCCCTTCACACAGCAAGGACGTGTTAAAGTGGGTGGCTCATGGGTGCTGGTGGCAGCTGAGAGTGCATGCCACCATGCTGGCAATGCTGGTGACTGTGAGAGTGAGGACTGCACAGAGTGCCTCAGAGATGCTGATCACTCAGTGGTTGTCCAGGGCTGTGCTCACCTGGAGACCCTGTGTTCCAAAACTGCTTAACACACTTGACCTTTACAGTGTTCCAAGGAAAATGACCAGCCTAGCTCAGGGTCTGACATCACACAAGAACCCGTCTAGCAGTTCCAGTGGGTGGGCTCGGGTGTTGAGCTCCAGGGGACCCTTGTTTCCATCAAGGGAACCCATCCAGGGTCTGTGTTGGGGAGAAGCTGTCAAAGCCTCTGCAGGTTGTCAGGGTGCTGGACCAGTGAGCTCAGGAGGGACACGGAGGTAGAGGGCCAGGAGTGGGAGCTCTGTGGGTGGGTGTGTGGTGGGGGGCACCAGGCACCCTGTACCAGTACCAGTACCCTGTACCAGTACTCTGTACCAGTACCCCAGACCCTATTGCCAAGATTCAAAGGCTGCTGGGTTGGGTCACAAATCCTCTCTGTCTTCATCAAGATTGGCTCAGGTGCTGGGCTTAACCCAGGTGCTAGAGCAGGAGCTGGGCTGAGTAGGCTGCCAGGGAAGGCAGAGCCAAAGGAAGTTCTCTGCCCCCAAGTCCCCGCTGCTGCCTGTGGCTGACAAGATGTTCTGGTGGCACGGAATGCCTCCTTGGTCCTCTTCTTGGCAGGCTGAGTGTGTGTGCTCACCTGCAGGAGACCCTTGGGACCTGACCCAAGGAGCTCACTCTCTGCACCAGGGTGCCGGAACAGTCCAAGACAAGGATACGGCATGTGATGCTTTTTAATTTTTTTTTATTTGACAGCCAGAGTTAGACAGTGAGAGAGACAGAGAGAAAGGTCTTCCTTCTGTTGGTTCACTCCCCAAATGGCTGTCACTGCCGGCGCGCTGCGCCAATCCAAAGCCAGGAGCCAAGTGCTTCCTCCTGGTCTCCCATGCAGGTGCAGAGCCCCAAGAACTTGGGCCATCCTCCACTGCCTTCCCAGGCCACAGCAGAGAGCTAGACTGGAAGAGGAGCAACCGGGGCTAGAACCCAGTGCCCATATGGGATGCCGGTGCCGCAGGCAGAGGATTCACCAAGTGAGCCATGGCACCGGCCCTGCTTTTTAATTTTTAAATTTTCTTTGACAAGACTAGTGAGAGAGAGAGAGAGAACTGAGGGAAGCATCTGCACTCATTGTCTCACTCCACAAATGCCTGCAACAGCCAAGGCTATTTAGTTATGAGCCATGAACACAATCCTCATCTCCCACGTGGGTGGCAGGGACACAGCCTCTTAAGCCGTTACCACTGCCTCCAGGGATGGGTGTTAGCAGGAAGTGTGGACTGGGAGTAGGGTCAGCACCCAAACCCAGACACCCTGGTGTGCGACGCAGGCACCACAACCGGCAGCTTAACCATGAGGGCAAATGTTGGCCCCTTGACACTTGTTTTAACTCTGAAAGATCAATGCTGTCTTCCAGGGTCAGGTTAGGATATAGGAGGTGGCCTTGGTTCCATGGTATATTGGACTGGATAACACTGAGCTGGCCCTGTGGTCTGAGTATGGAGTCTACCAACACTCACGCCGAAACGCGATCACCACCTTGGTGATGGCAGTGTTGGGAGGCAGCGTCTTTACATGACGATGAGATTGGCAGGAGGGATTCACGAGAGTCCGTGGTTATAAAGCAAAGCTGCTTCCCTTGTTTGGCTCTTCTGCAAGCACTCACTTGCCCCTTCTGACATCTGCACTTCACAAGGACCCACAAGGCCCTCCCCAGAGGCAGCCGCCCAATCTTACACTTCCCAGCCTCCAGAACGCAAAGCCAAATAAGCGCCATTGTTTTAAAGATGTGTTTACTTATGTGAAAGGCAGAGTTACAGAGAAGGAGAGAGAGAGAGAGGTCTTCCATCGGCTGGTTTGCTCCCCAATTGGCCACAATGGCCAGAGCTGCGTCGATCCAAAGCCAGGAACCAGGAGCTTCTTCTAGGTCTCCCATGTTGGTGCAGGGACCCTAGCACTTGAGCCATCTTCTACTGCTTTCCCAGGCCATAGCAGAGAGCTGGATGGGAAGTGGAGCAGCTGGGATTCGAACCAGTGCCCATAGGGGATGCCGGCACTGTCAGTGATGGCTTTACCCACCATGCCACAGCGCCGGGCCCACTCCATTGTTTTATAAATTACCTGGTCTTGGGTGTTCTACTACAACAGGAAACAGACTAAGGCATCAGGAAAGCTACCAACAACACAAAATCCCCCATGTATGGACGACACTCACCTGAGTCCCTGGTGTTTATTCCTGAACACAGCATCTGTTTAGAAGACAGAGGGCTTTAGAAATGTTGGCGGTGCCCAGATGATCATTAGTCCTACCCTTGCCTTGTGAGAACTTTAGCTTTAAGTGAGATGTTTTGAGTGAGAAGTGGCTACAGCCTTAGGAAGAGCCACAGGGCTGAAACAAGCAGGGTGTCTCTCTTGTGTGCCTGGTCTAAGAATCCTTGGGGGAAAATTGCATTCACTCCACGGAGCTCAGTTAAAGAAGGGTCGAGAGGCTGGCTGTCCGTGCATGGCAGGCGGGTGAGATGACTGAGGTTGAAACCTTGGAAGTCCCTCACCCTGTAGGCGACTGGACTTGGAGACACAGGTCGGAGTCTGAACTTGTTGGGCGAGTGCGGCCAGCTCGGGAGAGGTGAAGGAAGGCTCCCATCTGGATGTGAAGGTCTCTGAGAAGCAGGTGCACACCGCTGGCCAGGAGTAAAGGTTATTGTGAGGTGAGGTGGACCACGCACCGTGCTGCAGCCTTGTCCTTGGCTTGGGCTCTGTGACGCTGGATGCCACCTTGTCTGAGTACCCTAAGGAGCACTTACTTTGTGGGCTACCTGCCTTATTCCTAGCCAAGCACAATATGCTAACAGAAAGCAGGACTGAACTCTTTCTTTGGTCTTTAAGAACGATCCTGCGAGGGGCTAGCTTTGTGGCACGGTGGGTTGGTCAAGTCTCTGCCTGCATTGCTGGCATCCCATATGGGCACGGGTTCGAGTCCAGGCTGCTCCACTTCCAATCCAGATCCCTGCTATTGTGCCTGGGGAAGCAGCAGAAGATGGCCCCAAGTTCTCAGGCCTCTGCACCCACGTGAGAGATCTGGATGGAATTTCAGGCTTCTGGCTTTGGCCTGGCCCAACCCGGGCTGCTGTGGCCATTTGGAGAGTGAACCAGCTGATGGAAGATTTCTCTCTCTCTCCCTCCCTCCTTGTAACTGCCTTCCAAATAAACAAATAAATAAATAAGCATTTTAAAAAGTATGTGGCTATTAGTATTTATCAATATCGAATGAGAGTACTTCAAAAACTTCATGGGAAATGGAACTAAAGCTAAGTGTTTTTCAATGCAAAAAATATTTTGAAATCCATGCAAATGTTTTTCATAATAAACATTTCCTTGAAGGTTTTGAAAACCCCTCCAAGGCATAGATTTCAAAAGAAAATTTTTTGCACCCAAATGAACTTACCTTTTAATTTCATTTTCACACATTTTTTGAAGTACCCTTGTATGTTGTTTCCACTCAGCTGCCCCATGAGCCCCTGGAGGGTTCATTTCTGTGTTCTGTTTAGCACTTGGCCTGGCACAGACACTAGAGCTCAAGAGACGCTGGCTGAGTTAAACGGACACAGACAGCATGGACAGTGCCCCCGTCTCTCTGTGCCTGGCTCCTGGAGACAAGACGTATGTCGGGATGGATGCCATCACCCCAGCTTTGATGCTGTTTATGGCTACGGTGAACGCCAGCAGGTGGGCAGCGTGTCAACAAACCAAATCCAAAAATACAGAGGGCAGAGTGTGGCTGCCAGGTACGTGGCAGAACGCAGGCACTTAAAGAGACACGGCTCTAACTCCCTTGTGTGAATGCTACCTGGACCCCAGATAGTGCAAGGAGCCGGAACTCACCTGCTGAAGAAGTGGTAGCCATTGGTATTGTCAGGATTGCATAACGCTGGTCATTCGTCACCTGGGATAATAATAGAATGCTGGAAAACAACTTGAGCTATAGCAGCGCCAGGAAAATTCTTTTTTGGGTAACAGTGGTCTGGCTTTCACAAGTGGCAACCAACTGGGCAATGTAAGGATAAAGCCATCTACTGCAGACACTTCCACAAACGGGCACCACAGCTAAGGAAGCTGCAGACTCCACAAGATTCCGTTCCAGAAACTTCTGAGAAACCCTTCCTTCGTCTTCCTTGGAGCTGCCCCTCCCCAGCTGCAGCCCGCGTGTCTGAAGCGGTTGCCAGCGTCTCACAGGCACCCCCGAGGGTTCACTGCAGCTCCAGTTCTCACCAAAGGGAGCCAGGGATGCTTTAAGGAGCTATAGCCTTGTCAGGGATGTACAGAGAAGACAAGTATATTGAGCTCGAAAGAATGTCCCAAGAGATTCCAACACGCCCGCATCGCCAATGTTGTCTATTCCTCTACCAAACTTAATCCTGCTTTATGCTATTAGATATGACATATAAACTACATCATGCTATTATATATTAACTAATGAAATTAATCAAACACCAACTCAATTCAGTATAGCTATTTAAAAAAGATTTATTTATTTACTTGACAGTCTGAGTTACACACGGAGAGCAGGAGAGGCAGAGAGAGAGAGAGAGGTCTTCCATCCGCTGGTTCACTCCCCAGTTTGCCACAGTGGCAGGAGCTGAGCCGATCCAAAGCCAGGAGCCAGGAGCTTCTTCCGGGTCACCTACATGGGTGCAGGGGCCCAAGGACTTGGGCCACCTTCCACTGCTTTCCCAGGCCATAGCAGAGAGCTGGATTGGAAGTGGAGCAGCCAAGACTCAAATCAGTGCCCATATGGGATGCTGGCCCTGCAGGCAGCGGTTTTACCCACTACATCACAGCACCGGCCCCAGTATAGCTTTTTAAAATGTTTATCTCCATGGCTAATTTCTGTGTGTAGGTGTGGCACTGGACAATATATTGGCTATGGGTGCCAGGCAGAGACCACAGGGCACAATGTCCAGGGCTCAGATCGGCTTCATTCCACATACACCTGTCAACTTTCTAGGACGTCTCTGAGTCCGGGTACTGCATGCATCTGCCCCCGAGCATGGGCTCTCCCTAATTTTTTTTTTTACAGGCAGAGTGGACAGTGAGAGAGAGAGGGAGAGACAGAGAGAAAGGTCTTCCTTTGCCGTTGGTTCACCGTCCAATGGCCACCGCAGCCAGCGCACCGCGCTGATCCGAAGCCAGGAGCCAAGTGCTTATCCTGGTCTCCCGTGGGGTGCAGGGCCCAAGCACTTGGGCCATCCTCCACTGCACTCCCGGGCCATAGCAGAGAGCTGGCCTGGAAGAGGGGCAACCGGGACAGAATCCAGCGCCCTGACTGGGACTAGAACCCAGTGTGCCAGCGCCGCAGGTGGAGGATTAGCCTATTGAGCCGCAGCACCGGCCCTCCCTAAATTTCATGCCCTGAGCATCTCTTCCACCTCACCCTAGTCCCTGGAAAGAAGGACCTGACGCTCCACTCTAGGCAATCACTTCTCCTCTGCTGCGGGCATCAGGGAGAGGTGTGAGGCTCTAGAACCTTCCTTCTGGCCCCCATGTGTTCTGAGTTTCTTCTGTGTGCATCCAGGTTCCTTTCAGAGCCCCCAGCGAGAGCGGGTGTAGGAGGGTGTGTGGAATGATCAGGACTGACAGCGGCCGCGAGTGCTGGCTCTTCCACTTGGTGCCTATATGGCAGTGGACAGTTTCTGTGTCTCCCTGAGGCCCTCTACAAGGCCAGGATGACCGTCTTATCCCCACTGCAGACAATCGTGCAGATTCAGCGAGCTCTGTGTGTGACGCGTGCTCGATAAAGATCTGTCCTGTTCAGGGACACGCACCTTGTGTCCTCCGCCTGCCCCCCACTGTGACCCAGTCTTGGAGGTCAGGTTCACTGTCCTGCTCTCTGGAAACGCCTGCTTCCCCCTGTCCTGGGGAGCTTTGTGACCCTGAACTTGAGGACATGCTGAGATGGGGTGTCTTCTGCAATGGTGTCTAGGATCTAAAGCGAACAAGACAGAGGAGATCGTCCTTGACCTTCGGGAGCTCACAGAGACTAGAAAAGGGAACAGGAAACAGACGGGATGCTGAGCTCAGTATGCGACGTGTGTGCAGTGAGGCGTGCACAGACACCATACCACACAAGCACAGAGAATGAGACGCGTTTGTTTCGATTCCCGGCCCAGGAAGTGGGCAGCTCTGTGGGTGCAGGCGGTTGAGCTGGATGTTGAAGGGTGGACAGGCCGAAGCCAAGCCCGTGTGCAGGGCTGGGAGAATGGAGGACCAGGGAGAGATTCAGCTGAGAAACAGACAGCCAGCTGCTAGCAAACCTTCAAAGCTGCCCTATGGCTCTACCCAGAAACTCATTTTCCCTCTTCCTTCCATTTCTAAATTTTACGTAGTATTTGGTCCTCTCTGAAAAGGCCACGTCCTGTAGGAAATCCTCATTGCTTCCGCCCAGTGCCGCTCAGCAGCCTGTCAAAGCTCCTGTCATTGTCTCTCCTGCTAGACGGGGAGCCACGTGGTGCACCCATGCCCAGCGCCACACACAGCGATGACCAAATCCTAGGGACCCAGTGAGTGTTTGCTCCGTGAGTGTATCAAAGCAGAAGCCCAAAAGAAGTGTGGATTTTCTTAGGCCTTAAGGAAGCAGGTTTTCGTTTTTTTGAATTGAGGTTGGGAAACTATGTTAGGAAGATTTTCCTGGAAGAACTTGGCAGGGCAGGCATAAGACTGTAAGCACAGTGAGTCCTTCAGGAAGAAGGGACAAGCATTCCAGGGAGAGAAAAAGACATAATAACCCCACTATGAGGCAAGGCGTGGTTAAACACGGCTGGAAATAGGAAGACGCCACCAACAAGAAGGAGATATCTATACCCCTGTACCAACTCTGAGGGGCGTGATACCACAGCCGCAATAGAATACGATGCTGTAAATTCAGTTTTTGTGAATGTTTGGCTTCTTTGGCACCAAGTGACCACGAGGGAGTTGGAGGGACATCTGAGCCCCGAGGATTGTCAGGCGTCAGCAACCAGAGACGTGGATTTTAGGGTTGTGTCTTTAAAGACGGGAGCCAATTAAATAAAGAAACCAAGGAAGAGTAGCAAGGAGAGAGAACCAGGGGACAAACACGGAGCCTTGTGGGTGAGTGGCAGAGAGCCACCGGAAGGAGCCGTTCGATTGGAAGTCGTCGCAGCTGGACGCCCAGAGTTCTCCACTAAAGACGGCAGGCAGCGTGAGGAGGGGCTCCCAGGTCTCTGGGCCAAATTCCACACAGGGACCGGGACAGGCGCCACCCCGGGAGTCATAAGAGGGGTCAATAGCCTTGACAAATCTCTCTGGGAACTCAAGGAGGAAGGCAAGATGCTCGTCCATGGGGTAGCATGAGAGAAAGGAGGTTTGGGGTTCATTTGAAGACAAGGGGAGATGTAGGGATGTTTTTAGGTCTATGCATTGGTTGGGACGGTGGAGAGATTGATTTCCAAGAAAATACAAATAACCAAGGAGTGCTTAAAGAGCGGTACCCATGGCTGGCACACAGGTGTGGGGAATACACACACACACACACGGACTCTATCTTGACAGCCATGTGTTGAGTTTCTGGAGACACACACTGACACGCATGCATATTTGGTTCCCAGGGAAGAACATTGCTGTGACTTTTGCTCCTGTCACACCCACAGATAGATAGGACAACATCTAAACTTCACCTGAAGGCAAAAATGTGCGTGGTTCCTCGTGTTTATCCACACAGATCTGGTTCCTGTTAGTCCGTGACTTCATCTTTACTGAATGTCTTTGAAAGCACGGAGAGCTGTCCCTGGGTTTGGCTGGCATCCAGTAGGTCTTCAAGTGAGAAAGTATGGGCCCATGTGAAAAGGCAGTGTGCCTCTGTGTGTCCAGGTACCAATAACAGAGTTGCAGCTGAGAGCTGAGTTTCCAGGCCATGAATGGAGTGACAGCAGAGTGAACCAATCACATCACACAGTGTTACTGCAGCTCCTCGCTGGTGAGCCATCATCATTCATTTGTTTAACGAAGCCTTTTGCATTCATTGGAGACGTCAGTATGTACTGCCAGGCTCTCTGCTTTTCCTGTGAATTCACGTAGGATGTAATTTGCACAAAACCATGAGTATAAACCAACTCTAAGAGGATACGAATGAGCTAGCAAACGTGGTTACCATGGCAGGAAGGATTAAAAAGCTAGATTCTGAGGGGCCATCACTGTGGCACAGTGGGTAAAGCTGCCACCTGCAGTGCAGGCATCCCATATGGGCGCCGGTTCGAGTCCCGGCTGCTCCACTTCTGATCCAGCTCTCTGCTATGGCCTAGGAAAGCAGTAGAAGATGGCCCAGGTCCTTGGGCCTCTGTACCTGCATCGGAGACCCGGAAGAAACTCCTGGCTCCTAGCTTAAGATCAGCGTAGCTCCGGCTGTTGCGGCCATCTGGGGAGTGAACAAGCAGATGGAAGACCTCTCTCTCTCTCTGCCTCTGCCTCTCTGTAACTCTGCCTTTCAAATAAATAAAATAAATCTTTTTTTTACAAAAAAGCTGGATTCTGCAGAATAAGGTCGTATTTCCAATGCTGTCTTGCTCTTGAAGTATTTTACTACATTGTCTATTCATAAAATGAATTATAAATATACACATATATATTTCTATGACATTTTCATTATCTTGCTGTACTGCAATGAAAGTAGAACAGTTGAGCTTAAAGAAATGGTCGTTTTTCTTGACAGCTGGTGAAGCAGGAACCTAACTGATGAATGAGCTGATTATTTTTTTACATCATGCACAAGGTGCTGTCTCCCATAATAGCATCCATCCAAACACTGCATTGTAGCATTGCCTAATTAAGTAGCATAATATAAATGGTTTGTTACAGTACTACAAGCCCATTCCTTTAAGAGGACTGTCCAAAATGAAATCGTACGTAGACAATTTATTCAAGACCCTCCAATGCTGTTTCTCACACACACACTCACACACACACATGCACACACACTCACACACACAGTGCTTGGGACGGTTTGGGGTCCTTCAGAGCACACTCAGACTCCATCCCATGAACCCAGGAAAGAGTCTGGAGTGCCTGACCCTCCTGATCCTGCACAGATCCCTACTGCTCTGGAAAACTGGACACACACAGCTGCCCCCGGCTCACAGAGAGGCCATGGCGTGGCAGGAGCTCGTGGGAAATGCGGACTCTTCAGACCACAAAAATGCAAAAGAAGTGTGGGATGGCATCGTTGTCCCTGGAGGGCTGTTGTAGGGAAATTCAATTCCTGGAGCAAGTGATCACACAACGGGCTTCTCCTTAAATAGTTACTGCAGAAGCCGGCAGGGCTGGTGTTGAGCAGGACTTCAGGGTGAGAAGAAATTTTGTCTCAAAGCACAGAAGAGTTGGGCAAGACTTATGGGTGTTCCCGTTCCAAAAGCTGCCTTTCTCTGACCTCCGTGTCTCTCTGGATCCTGAAGCAGCCACATCTCAAAACCATAAGAACAGACAACTGGTTGAAGCAGGAGCCTAAGGCATGGACTTAATTCTGTGATTTGAAGGTGATTTGGTTTCTTGACCTCATGCAGGGACTGAGCCCCCAAAGTCCTATAGTTAATGGTATGAAGAGCATGGAAACGCTACCTGATGATGATGTTCAGAGTGGGGGCCTATGGGAATTGATTGGATTGAGTTAGGGCTTTGGGATGAAGCCTGCAATGATCAAATCCTGATGGTTTATAAGAAAAGACGCCGACAGAGAAGTGCATTCATTGTGTCCTGCCATGAGCTGTTCTGTGCCACCAGGAATGGCATGGCCAGAGGGTGAGCCAGAGGGCCTGCCTGATCTTGGACTTAAAAACCATGAGTCAGAATGAGCCACTTTTCTTTACAAAGCAGCCTCCCTCCAGTATTCCACTGAGATGATGCAAAGCTAAGACATCCAACAAGCAATGGGGTGTTTGTACTTTTTCTCAAAGCAGGATGGCATCGAAGACTCCTTCTTGACCATACAGGAAGTTGCCCTCAGAAACAATGCCTATGATTGATAAGACATGATTGGTTTAACTCTCATGGAAAGGTCTAGAATCCAGAATCTAAGATCGCAGTTTTTTATTTAACGTAACAACCTTCTACATTGTTTCTGGCCACTGACAACTAAAGCAACATTTTTTTAAAGTCTAAAAAACACTATTCTTCAGTGGTGAAGCATTAAAAGCTTACCTAGGAAAACAAATGTTTTATCCGAACCTGAGATTTGTAGCTAACACAAAATAGCTACTTGCGTTTTGCTTGAGATGTTTCTTAAATTTAGTTCATTCATTCACTTGCTTGCTCAGACACTAATATGGACCAAGGTCTGTGCTAGGTACTGTGGACATCATGGTGGTCAAAATGGACAAGATGGGCACAGTGGCACAGCGGGTTAAAGCCCTGGCCTGTAGTGCTGGCATCCCATATAGGCGCTGGTTCAAGTCCTGTCTGCTCCACTTCTAATCCAGCTCACTTCTAATGTGCCTGGAAAAGCAGTGGCAGATGGCCCAACTCCTTGGGCCCCTGCACCCATGTGGGAGACCTGGAAGAAGCTCTTGACTCCTGGCTTTGGATGGGTTCAGCTCTGGTCATTGGAGCCATTTGGGGAGTGAACCAGTAGATGGAAGGTCTCCCTCTCTCTCTCTCTCTCACTCTTTCAAATAAATACAATTAATATATTTTAAAAAGACAAGATACCTATTTCTCAAGAAGCTGGTGGTCTTTGAAGGACAGGTCCTGTTTTACGATGATATAAATCATGTGCCATGAACGCAAAGGGCAGTTTTATCCCTCAGAGAGTTTGAGAGGGATGCAATTGTCATGTGGGAGTCAGACGAGACGTCTCTGAGGAAGGCTGGTTGAAATGGAGACTTGAAACAGAACCAGGAGTTTCCCGGGCAAAACCCTGGATGGGAAGGAAGGGGAAGCCTTCCAGGCAGAGGGAACCGTTGTGCAAGTCCCTGCCTGGGACAGTAGAGTGCTTGCCTGGAGAATGGAAAACGCAGGGAGCCAGCATTTCTGGAACAGAGTGCGGGAGGGAACAGAAGGTGAGAGGAGGCACGGGAGCAGGCGGGAGCTGAGGCCACAGCAGAACCTTCCGCTTAGACTTCTTGCAAAGATCAGTGGAAGCCACCGGCCTCCCAAATGCCCAGCAGTAAGTGGTCTTTGTGCAAACCCACAGCCTTGCAGACTCATCAGAAACGGGATGATGGAGACGGGAAAAGGAGGGGGCTACGACACACCAACATGGGGCTGTGTGCCTTCCTCTCGGGTATCTATGCTAATATGCTATTTCACTAATATTGTTCTAATGTCTTTGCTCCCCCAGTGTCTGACTTCTCTTGCTGGCAAAGCGGCCCCAACAGCTTAAGTCTGGGCTGCATTTTTCTGTGGAGTTTGACAGCCCCTGTGAAGTGTCTCTGCTCTTGGCCTCTGCTAGATGCTGAGAATAGAAAACGAAGTGGAAGATGTGAAAAGCACACATTTGTTTGCTTCTTAAAGTTAGAACCTGCCAAGTAGCACACAAAGGAGAAACATACAGTAGGAAGAATGGCATCTTTTCTTTGTTGGAAGCTGAGGCAGCACTGGACTGAAGCAAAGTTGACCTACATGTTTGCTTGCGTGCTAGTGGGTCTTTAGAAGTGCAATAAGGGAGCAAATGAATGCAATTGTTTCTTTTTCCTCTTCCGGGAAGGGGAGTGTATGTTTGCTGAGAATGTGGCTACTAAGTAGACCAGTATCTTGAAAACAGATGACAACTCTCCCTCTCTCCCTCCCTCCCTCTTTCTCTTTGTTGACAATACTGTGGAAAAAGACAACTCATCCAGTAACTTGGATAGCTTGGATGCAATTCCCAACATGAAATCCTCTTTTTGGCCAGCTGTTCTATTCCAGATTCCAAATCTGCTTTCACCTTAAATGCCCCAAGATCTTCCTGGTTTCTGCAGCCAAATATTCCACCCTGCACTTGAGGCCCCTCGCCCAGGCACAGCCCCTGCTCATTCTTCACACTGAAGCTACATTCTTGCTTTCCCCAGTCTCAAACAGCTACTCCTCAGGTCTGAACCTGTTTTTGCATCATAGTCTGACAGCGGTATGGGAAACCAGTCAGGGAGTCAGCTACAGGTGAGCTGGAATTTTTTTACCAGTCCTGTATCGTAACTTTATCTCTTCACCTGTCAGCTTGATACCCCTACTTTCCTAGGATGCACCTGTCTCATCTGGGACCAGAAAGGAGACGCCATGATGACCACATGCCTTGCTTTGAAGGCTTGTATCTGTGCGGGCAAGAACCCAGGTGCATATCAGTGCTTCCTGGGAACCCCCCTCAGAAAGGGCCATAGGCAGTGAAGGGATAGCACTCACCTACTTAGCTGTAACGAAAGTTGCTCAGGTTCATTCAACGTTCAGAATACAAGTGGCCCGTGAGCTGAGAGATTTTCCCTCCAAGTAAACATGAAAAGGTCCTTTTAGGAAAACACTGAAGAGTTTGCTGTGCCAGGTGATGCAGTCGAGGGCCACTGTGTTGGACACGGTCCCTTTTTCTGCACTCTCCAATGATCAGTTTGGAACAATGAGTTCACATCCCTACAGTGTGTGACTCAACTCTATGGAGATGTACACACACATGCACACACACACACACGAGGGTTTGATTTGCTCTTTTTCCAGCTTGTGAAGGCAGAAAACAAGGAAAGGTTTGCAACACTTTTTCTTTGAAAATAACATTTAGTTCTACAATCCTCCTTCTAGTTATTGCTTTGTAGGTCAGTATCTCTGAGAAATCACCCCCACATTCAGTATGATGAACATATTCTCTACTCCCCAAAGACAGTACTGTTGGATGCATTTTATGGGCCTATTTGCAATCTGTGTTTCTTCTTTTGGGATTACCAAAATCAGCTGCCTATTTTTTTAAAGATTGGGTCACTATCATTGATTTTTCAGGTTTTTTTTTTAATGGATGTAGGATTTTTATAGGTCCATGATTCCATTTGAGTTAATCTTGAAATATGGCATGAGAAATAATTTTTTTGTCTAGGATATAAAATTGACACTTCACCAGTAATAGAAAAAAAAGTAACCCTTGTGTACTGAAATTGTTTTACATTTTGCTGGAAACCAATTGATTATAAAATGTGGTCTCTTAATACTCTTTTTTGTTCAATTGATCTATTTGTTTGCTTGATGCTAATATTACACTGTCTTGATTTCTGTGATCTTATAAATGAACACAGGAGGCATATTCATTTATTTGGGTCTTCTTGAATTTTTTCTGTCATTGTTTTATAGTTCTCAGAATACAGGTATTGCACATTTGTTGCCAGGTTTGGCCCTAGTATTTTTTAAAAATATTTATATATTTATTTAATTGAAAATCAGAGATACACAGAGAGAGAAGGACAGGCCGGGGGGGGGGGGTGTCTTCCATCTGCTGGTTCACTCCCCAATTGGCTGCAACAGCTAGAGCTGCACCAACCTGAAGCCAGGAGCCAGGAGCTTCTTCCAGGTCTCCCATGAAGGTGCAGGGGCCCATCTTCTACTGCTTTCCCAGGCCATAGCAGAGAGCTGGATCGGAAGTGGAGCAGCTGGGACCCAAATCGGCGTCCATATGGGATGCCGGCACTGCAGATGATAGCTCCATCTGCTATGCCACAGTGCCAGCCCCACCTAGTATTTCATGTTTTAAAATTTATTTTAGAGGTAGAGGGGGAGAGAGAGAGAGAGAAAGAGAGAGAATTCCTGTCTGCTGGTTCATGGCTGCAGCTGGGAGCCTGAAACTCCGTCCAGGTCTCCCATGTGGGTGGCAGGGATCCAACCACTGGATCCATCAGCAGTGCCTCCCAGGGTGTGCAGGGGCAGGGAGCTAGAGCCAGGAGTGGGAGCCAGGCACTCTGCTGTGGGCAGGGGTGTACCACTGAACCACTGACCGTCTTAACAGCCGCCCAAAGGCCCACCCCATTTCACATCTTGGATGCTACAATCTTGTTTTAAAAGTCAACTTCTTTTTTGCTCATTGCAAGGATACGGAAATACAATTCTGGAATTTTGTAGGTTTTTTTGTTAAATGTATTAGTTCTAGTAACTTTTTTGAAGATCCCATAGAAGATTTTTTGTAGTTTTTTTGTAGATTCTTCACAGCAGATGACATCAAATCTACAACAGCATTTGACAGTGGTGCTTCTTTCTTTCTGAATTGCATTGTGGGGCTGTGCATCCCGGTAAGATAGGAACTCAATGCAGAGGAAAAGCCCATAAACGGGAGCAGGATTTATTCAAAGTGAAGCTGTGAGAATGCATTCTGCATGAGGACAGACACTGGCACGAGGGGGCCGGGGAGCTGCCCACAGGGAAAGAGCACAGGAGACAAGGGAGCGTGCTCCCCAGGCCTGCAGGTCCCTCTATGGGGTAGGCGATGCCCTAACTGAACACACATATGGTGGAGCTTGGGCAAGGTTCACTGTGCCTGAGGCTTCCTGAGAGTTCCATGGTTATCTTCCCATGGAGTTCAGCTTATCCATGCACATCCTGGCATGCACACACACACACACACCCCTTGTTCAGGAGACCATGGGGTGAGGTGTATCCTGGCTTGACATGCAAGGGGGTGGAGTTAAGGTACAAGGCTGGAGGCAGAAATTGTGGGAATAAAAATCTTCCTGCTCATTTCTTTAGGTTTAACCTCCTGCCTGGTCTGGGCTTCTTGTCGGGATGTCTCTTATTTTGTCTTGCTGGAATGAGAGCCTCTGGTAAGGTGTTGAATAGAAACGATGAGAATGTAGTTCCGTTCTATGTTCCTGTCTTAGGAGGGAAGTGTGGATGAAGACCATCACCATGCGTGCTCACTTCGCCAGCTGCCTTGGGGGTGCTTATATTCTCGCAGTGTCTGTATTCACATTGGAACTCAAATCAGGCCTGGGTGCTGTGGCTGGGTAGTCACTGCCCGAGTTCTGCCTGCACCTTCCTGATTGTGCACGGTTTGCACAATGCTATTGGTCCATGCGGCCCAGCAGGGCTGCTCATGGCACGGCAGCTGGAGTTTGGCGGTCAGGATGCTAGGCATCAGCCGTCTAAGGGGCAAACCTCAACATGCAGGTGTGCATGAAGCCTCTGTCACGCTTTCCTTGATGAGGTCTCGCTGGTGGCTACACTGCCAGCCCGGAGCCGGCGTGGGCAGGAACTACACCGGCAGGGAGTGGTGGCCTCTTGGCTGCCACCAAGGTGGCCACGCCCTACAGGCCTTCTCAACTGAACAGAGAATGTGTTGTTAAGGATTTTTTTCTGTTGGATTTCTAATTTTCCCTTGCCTTCAGCTTTTAAATTCTATTTCTATTGGTCTTTCATGTCTTTTATTATCTTTTTGATGTTTAAATTCATTTGAAAAAGTACAACACTGATGGGTTTCATGGGCATTTTCCAGTTTACTTTGTCGCCTGTAGGACCATAACTGCTCTCTTTTGTTCCTACAACAACTTTATATGAGCTTTAACCTTGATGTTTTCTTTTGCTCGTATTTACGTGAAATTAGCTTTTAATTTTTTGTTGAGATTCCTTGTTCTCCTATGGAGAAAACAGCGGCTCAGTTGAAATATTTCTCTCCCTGTTGTTTGCCTAGTCTGCAAGCGTTTTTGAACAACGACCATTGCTGGGAAGGATGAAGAGAGATGTATGACTGACTCGATGTTTGTAGGCAAAGTGCTACAGTTACTCTGGAAAAGATCTGGTAGCTTCTTGTAAAACTAATCACACAAGGACCTCACAAACAACAACTGCACCCCGGGGCACTTCCTGCAGACCAGAAACCCTGGCACATTCGTGTCATGGAATACTACTTGGCAATGACAAGGAACAAACTACTGACACACACAAAAACCTAGGCCAGTCTCTGAGGAGTTAGGTGGAGTGAAAAAAGCCAAACAGGAGGTGAGTTACTTGTAATCTAAAAAGAGTTTATATCTTTGCAAGAGCGAAGCAGTAAAAATGGAGAACAAACTAATGGTTGCAAGACAGGTGGAATGATGGTGAGAAGGAGGAAAGTAGATATGGTTACAGAAAGGCCAGAGTTCAGCTCATGACAAGAGCCTCGGGTGATTACTGAGGTCATCAATAAGAGTGTCAATTGTTAAATCAACAACAGGAGTCACTGTGCACCTACTCCCCATGTAGGATCTCTGTCCTTAATGTGTTGTACTATGTGAATTAATGGTAAAACTACTACTCAAATAGTACTCTATACTTTTTGTGTCTTTGTGGGTGCAGTCTGTTGAAATCTTTACTTAGTATATACTAAGTTGACCTTCTGTACATAAAGATAATTAAAAATGAATCTTGATGAAGAATGGGATGGGAGAGGGAGTAGGACATGGGATGTTGCGGGTGGGAGGGAGGTGATGGGGGGAAAAACCACTATAATCCAAAAGTTGTACTTTTGAAATTTATATTTATTAAATGAAAGTTTTCTTAAAAAAAAAAACACAGAAAAGCAATGGTTAAGAAGCTCACATCCCTACTGGAGTGCCTGGGTTCCGCACCTGACTCCAGCTCCCTACTACTGCAC
Source organism: Lepus europaeus (assembly GCF_033115175.1). Taxonomy (NCBI): domain Eukaryota; kingdom Metazoa; phylum Chordata; class Mammalia; order Lagomorpha; family Leporidae; genus Lepus; species Lepus europaeus. The sequence continues at coordinate 16,855,226 of NC_084834.1, read as the reverse complement.
ACTCTAGAACATAGCCATGATGGCCCAAGTGACTGGGTCACTGCCACCCACACAGGGACTTGAGTTGAGCTCCCAGCTCCCAGCTGCAGCCTGGCGCAGCCCCAGTCATTATGGTTGTTTGGGGGAGTGAGCCAAGAGCTGGAAGCTCTCTGTCTATCTCTCTGCCTCTCAGATAAATAAACAAATAGACAACAAGTCCCCCTTGTGCTGTGGGGACTGAACACCAGCACCGATTGTGTTGGACACACAAATCCTCACGTGTAGTAAAATTGTGCATAATTAAACATGCACACACATAAATGAGTACAAAGAAAAGTGGAAAACAGCTAAACAAGGTTGGCAGAGGGTGCGCCCTGGGAAGGCGGGGATAATATCGTACACTGTCACTGAGCTCTTCCTCCTGATACTCTACTACAGTTTTTGTAAAAGGTTTATTTATTTATTTATTTGAAAGTCAGAGTTACACAGAGAGAGGAGAGGCAGAGAGAGAGAGAGAGAGAGAGAGAGAGGTCTTCCATCCGCTGGTTCACTCCCCAGTTGGCAGCAACAGCCGGAGCTGTGCTGATCCGAAGCCAGGAGCCAGGAGCTTCTTCCAAGTCTCCCACGCAGGTGCAGGGGTCCAAGGACTTGGGCCATCTTCTACTGCTTTCCCAGGCCATAGCAGAGAGCTGGATCAGAAGTGGAGCAGCCGGAACTCGAACCGACACCCATATGGGATGCTGGCTCTTCCAGCCAGGGCGTTAACCCGCTGTGCCACAGCGCTGGCCCCAGTCTACTACAGTTTTTGTAAAATGTTAGCTTGGGATGGAAATGGGTGAGGTCTACACCAGATTCCTCTGTACTGTCTTACAGCTGCTTGTGAATCTATAGGGATCGCATCACAACTTCATTGAAAAAATTACCAAAACCGTGAGCACTTAGTTCTAAGATTTTCTGCCTCTGCCCCCTTCCCTTGCTTTTAATCGGTTGCTCTCCCTGTCCTTTGTTGCTAATGTGCTGCTCGAATTTGATCCCGCGCTGGGCAGCTTTGCTTCCGAGTGAGTCCTCATCTTAGAAGTCCGGATCTATGTTGCTCATCTATTTCAAAATCTCACGGGACAGGACATGCACTCCTCCTCCTGCTGAGGCCCCCAAGGCTTCGCCTGGTTCCAGTACGGGCCACAGTTATGTCAGTTTTTAATGCAGGTTACTGTCTCCTGCAGAGGTAGAACTGCTAAGCCGAGACTGGAATCGTGTGCAAAGAGGAGCAGAGTGTGTTCGGCACTGAGGGAACAAACGTACACTCATGCCTGAGTGTGCCCCCCCCCACACACACACACAGAAATGCCCAATATGAGTAGATCAGGAAGTACCCAGAGAGAACTGAAAATCCGAAAACAGTACCTGCAGCTGGGAAGGTCCTGGGAGACAGGGAGGCCCCAGAGGGGCGGGAAAAGTCTCAGGTCCCCTACAGCACACAGGTGGAGGCCAGAGGTTAAAAGGCTCATATACCAAACTCAACAGAGGGAGGTGGGGCTGGGGGCATCCACGGACGTGTGGAAGGTTCCATCAGCCTTCCTAATTCTGATGGAATCAAGCTGAACCCCCAGGACCCCCAGGAGGGCCTCCGGGCAGCTGTTCGTTCCGGAGGTCCTGCTGTAGTCAGATCAGGGAAATGAGATTTCCTTCTGCATCTTCTTCTTGAAAAAGATTTATTTATTTATTTATTTATTTATTTATTTATTTATTGGAAAAACAGAGTGATGGGGAGAAACACACAAATACACACAGACACACACACACACAAGGTGGGGAGGAGAGGAAAGGGGGGAGAGAGAGAGAGAGAGAGAGAGAGAGAGAGAGAGAGAGAGAGAATCTTCCATTTGTGGATTCACTCCCCAAATGCTTTCAAGACCTGGGGCAGGACAAAGGCAAAGCTAGGAGCCAGGATTTGCACCCAGGAGGAATTCCACCCGAGCCGCAGGAACCAAAGTATTTGAGGCAGCATCTGCTGCTTCTGGGCGTGTTAGGAAAGTGGAGCAGGAGCAAAGGCAGCTGGCGTTGGAATCAAGCACTCAGGTGGAGTGCGGGCGCCCGGCGAGCAGCTGAAGCCCTGGAGCCACAGCACCCGCCTCCTGTGCATCTTGTCCCTTTACAACGATCTATACCAACCCTCGAGTGGCTGAGTGAGCCACCAAAAAAGCCAGCCCCCAGCAGCAGGCAAAGCCAGGGCTGCCCCTCTCGAGTCCATGAGGGTGAGCACTCACAGGTGTCAAGGACCCCAAAAATGTGTTTTTGGCCCAAGGGTTATTATGTTCCGCGGGTTACTCTGAGAAAATGAAGACACAGGAGAGCTGTGCAGAGTGGAAGTGACCCTTTCATGGCGGAAATCCACACTGACGATGGAACCCTCTGTGTCTCACTCTCTGAGCCAGAGCTTATTGATGCGGAAGGCACGGGCTGAAGTGTGCACGCCAAGCCCGGCCCTGCTTCCCATGCCTTCCCATTTCCCCTACACATTCCTTCCTTTCTTCCTGCTGAATAAATGCGTGGGTATAAAAAAATTTTGCAGCAAAATAAGCTCAACTTTTTATTTTATTTTCCATGAACTTTTTTTTTTTTATAAAAGATTTATTTATTTGAAAGGCAGAGTTACAGAGAAAGGTAGAGCCAGAGAGAGAGAAGTCTTCCATTCCGCTGGTTCACTCACCAAATGACCGCAACCCCCAGAGCTGAGCTGATCTGAAGCCAGGAGCCAGGAGCTTCCTCTGGGTCTCCCACATGGGTGCAGGAGCCCAAGGACTTGCCCCATCTTCCACTGCTTTCCCAGGCCATAGCAGAGAGCTGGATCGGAAGTAGAGCAGCTGGGACTTGAACTGGTGCCATGTGGGATGCCAGCACTGCCGACTGGGGCTTTAGCTCACTGCGCCACAGCGCCGGCCCCTCCCTGAACTTTTTGAAGTGCTCTTCTATTTAAGCCTGAAGCCTGGATTGCCTGTTTGAGAATGACTCGGTTTTTCCCTGAATATCTCCACTGAGGTTGAACCTGTAGATACCAAGGCAGGACCCAGCCTCTCCTCCATCTCCCTTAGCCCAAGGAGTCCTTGCCTGTCCTTTATCAAAAGGGATTTGCTGAATCAAGGAAGTGATACAGCTGGCCCCACGAGGTTCTCATCATCGGACCCAAGAAGCCATTGGCTTCTGGGATAGATAACTGGATTGGCCAAAATTCCAGATCCAGGCAGGAACATTCCAGGTCTGGGGCAAAAGGCGACCACCACTCACGTGTAGACTCTCCCCCACAGATGGCCCACCTGGCCATCAGAACTTCCCCCAAAGAGCACGGCATCGCTGACCAATCAAAGGGAGTCCTGAGCACCACCGATGAACCAGGAACTTGGACATGAGCTGATCACACTCCTCTCCACCCCAATCTCCACCCACAACAGCCTTCGCCCTAACTCCTTGGTGAACTCAAGAGTGAAGCACTCAGTGCCCAGCTCCCTGCTCTGTGCATTGCAATGAACACCTGTGTTCTTCCACCAGCCTGGTGTCAGGAATTGAGTTTCTGCTTATTGGGAGAACAGACCCAGGTTTGGGGGTTCCGTAGCAACTCCTCCAACAGTAGATCTGTCTTTTGTTACAAGGATCCCTCTCAAGTAAGAGCCACAAAGAGAAAAGAGAAAAAAGGTTTCTCTTCTCTGCACCAGGAAGGCATGGGAATTGCCACAAGAGGGAGGTAGGGGGCTGGCTCACCATGAACAGGTGCGTGGACACCTGAGGTTCTAGTCATTGGTGGAATGACAGCTTCCGCATAGATAGTGACTGTGGACAGTGCAGAGACTCCCATCTCTCCCCGCAGCCCAGGGGAGCTCTTCTGGGTTGTTTGCACCCAGTCTCCAGAGTTGATTAGGACATAGCTGTCTCCTAAGATGATTGTCTAAAGAAACTTTCTGGCTTTTTCTTAAAGATGTATTTATTTTATTTGCAAAGCAAAGAGAGAGAGAGAGAGCGCTTCTATTTGCTGGTTCACTTCCCAAATGGCCAGGAGCCAGGAGCTTCATATCTGGGTCTCCCAGGTGGGTGGCAGGGGCCCAAGCACTCGGGTCATCTTCTGCTGCTTTCCCAAGTCCAGGGCTCATAGCAGATGCCGGCAGAGTTGCAGGCAGCAGCTTAACCCGCTGCACCACGAGGCTGGCCCCTGTTCAAAGGCACAGTGGCTCCTGTACCCAGGCCAGCAAGGCCTTCCCATGCTGAGCGGTTGCTAGAATTAGAGGGAGAGGCAGACTCTGACAGACTGGCAATTGGTGCTGTATGACTTCTGAAATACTCTGAAACATACAGAACAAAATTTTTTTAAATCACAAAAACACGGCTGGTTAATTTGTGTGCCATGAGGTCCAAGTAGAACTGTTCATAGAAGGCAATAGCCCAGGAAAGCAACTGGAACATGAGGATAATTTGTAGTTCCACGGCGTCCTGACGTGAGCATCCCATGGCCAGTTCCGGATCTCAGGATCCCTAGAGCACACCCAGGGCAGCATCCCAGCCCCCTTTCTGTCCACCACAAAACCTGGAGCTGTCCCAAAACACAAGAGTTCCCAGGGCACTTCTGGAAGCTACTACATGTCAGTGTTGCAGGCAAAGTGGAGCAGATGTTGGCCTAAGGACAGGACCCAAATTCCAGAGGGCTGTTTTGACTGCCTAGGGTGTTTGCGAAGGGGAAGGTATGGTCGGTCCTGCTCCTTCAACTCTGGCTTTGGCTGTATCCATAAAATCCTGTAGACCCTGGAGCATGAGGACCGGCGTTAGGACAGCAAGATTCCAGAGGGCGGGGGAGGCGAGGTTACTCTGGGGCAAATTCCTTTTCCCAATTCCTGGCTGTGGTTCGCATGTGACCACAGCTGGCCCCCAAAGCAATGCAGGGGCGGCTGGTGTTGGGGAGTTCCCTGCTGAATGGTTTTTTTTTCCCACACAAAAAGTGCACAGAGACAAACCAAAGGCCCTAGTGAAATCAGTAATTGCTAAGAGCTGTGGTCTCAGCCTGTGTGCTTACTGAGACAGCGGGTCCTCAGACATCCCCCTGGGAAATGGGGACACAGCCACACCCCAGTCAACCAAATCACCACCTCGCAGGGTGGGGGCCCAGGCATCTGCATTGACAAGAAAATGATCCCAGGAGACTCCGCTGTGTGGCCAGGGCTGAGAACCTCTGTGCTCCATGGGGGATGTGGATCCAATCATAGGTTCCTAACTGAACAGAGGATGGAGTGGGTATCTCCCCAGCCAGAGGGCCAGAACCCACTAGAGATGGACCTACAGAGGGACCGTGCCTGCGGCCGTCTCACCCAGTACACGCATTTATCAGCTTATAACAGCTTATAACATTCTTGCTTTGCTTTTTAAATGACTTCGAATAATACAGAGAAGCATCGAGAAGAGTTGAAAGAGCACAGGTAGGCGTCAAGATGTTTAGCCTTTGGGTATAGTCATTTGGGGCATCAGCCCTATGTACACATACACATTATTATTATTATTATTATTATTTGAAAGCAGGGGTGGGAATACTAAAATCACGTAAATGTAGGAATCAGCAGTGTGGTGAGGTTTGCTAGGCTTCCCCCCCCCCCCCCCCCCGTTCAATCAACCAATCATTTCCAGAGTGAGGCGGTATCACAGCTGTGGAGGCGGGACTAGGGTCTTGCTGGCCCGGAAAGATGGGAAATGCTGCCTGCCTTCTTCCAGGAGTCCATAGGCATAGGATGAAGGGCCTAGGACAAAGAGCCCCAGCCAGTGCATCCTTTGGAAAGACCGGGGTGTCACAGATTAGAGAAGAGACAGGAGCCTCCTGGAGCCTTGGTGGAAACGGGGCCTCAGCTACGTTGGCAGAGCTCAGAGGAGCCAGTGAGTCTGCCGGCCAGGATGGCTGCCGGCGCTGTGGCTCTCTGGACAGGGAAGGACATGTTCCTAGGGGCCGCTCATCATTCCAAAGAAGGCAGACAAATGCCCCCACCTTCAAGGACCTGAGAATCTGAATTCTCCCCCGACTCTGAATCCCTGTAAGGGGCTGATTAACCCTGCCCACACCCTCCAGCCATCGCGGATGTCCACCTGGACTCTCAGGATGCGTCCGTATTTGGAATAAGGGGTTTTGCTCATGTAACTAAGTTAAAGATCTTGCCGTGAGGTTTCCCTGGCTTACAGTGATCCCAAAATCCTGTGATGAGTGGCCTTATGAGAATCAGGAAAGGGAGAGGCACAGAGGGGAAGCCATGTGGTGCCTGGAGGCAGGGATTGTAGTGACGCACCTGCTGTGTGGGGAACAGCTGCGCTGCCGGTCACTGCCAGATGCCGGGAGACAGGCCGGTCCAGACTCTCCCTCAGGGCCTCCCCAAGGAGCCAGCCCCACCATCTGTCTGATTCTGGACACCTGGCGGCAGAGCTGTGTGGAAACACATCTATCTTGTTGCCAGCCGTCTGCGGAGGGGGGTGATTTGTTACACAGCCCTGGGAACAAATACATCCCTGAAGGGCTGCCCTGCCTCTGCCCTCTGCCCTGCCTCTCCCCGGGCCCCATGGCAGGCAGAGTCTCTTCCCACTGAGCTCAGAGTCCTTCCAGGGCTCCCATCCCACCCAGAGCCAAACCAGGACCTTCCAGGACCCTCAAAACCCTGGGCACTGGGCGGTGACGGTCGGGCTCCATTTATCTTGCTGGTTATATCTGTCTCTCTCTGTCCTCTCTCTCTCTCTTTTTTTTGTTAAGATTTATCTATTTATTTGAAAGTGAGAGTTAGAGAGAGACAGAGAGAGGAGAGAGAGAGAGAGAGAGAAGAGTGAGAGAGAGGGAGAGAGAGAGAGAGGTCTTCCATTTGCTGGTTCACTCCCCAAATTGCTGCAACAGCGGAGCTGGGCTGGTCCGAAGCCAGGAGCCAGGAGCTTCTTCCAGGTCTCCCATGTGGGTGCAGGGTCCCAAGCACTTGGGCCATCCTCCACTGCTTTTCCATGGCATTAACAGGGAACTGAATTGGAAGAAGAGCAGCCAGGACTTGAACCAGCTCCCATATGGGACGCCAGCACTGAAGATGGCTGCTTAGCCAGTTATGCCACAGCAGTGTCACATACCTTAATCACCCCTTCCCCCACCCATCCTCCTACAAAAACATTAAACTCTCAGGGGAGGATGTTTGGCTCCATGGTTAAGAAACCAAAGTCTCCTAACAGTGTGCCAAAGTTCAATAAACAGCTCTGGCTCCTGACTTCAGCTTCTTGCTAACACAGATCATTGGAGGCCGTGGTGACGGTTCTAGGAGGTGGGTTCCTGCCTCCTATGTGGGAGACCTGAATTGAGTGCCTGGCTCCCAGCTCTGGGGCGTTTGAGGAATCAGCGGGTGGGAGCTTTGTCTGTCTGTCTCTCTGTCTGTCTCTGTTACTCAAATAAATATTTACAAACCTTACTGAGCTCTGGCCATACTGGAGTGTGACTGAACATGTTCCCTGTCTGGAATGTTCTTTACCCTCAGACATGCCTCTGGCCTTGTCCAGTCCCTGTTCAAGCTCAGTGGGATAGAATCACCCCCTTGGACCATCCCATCTCACTCTGCCAGCCTTCAACCTGCAGCTGACGCCACCTCTGTGCACAGATGGGTGTGTGGGCAGGGACACCGGGCTGCTTACCTGTACACAGCTTGTCTCTCTCGATACCTTGTGACCTCCATGGGGACAAGGACATCGTGCCTATTTCTGAAATGTCATACTGTTGGCTTTCTCCTGTCTCTTGACACATTGCGGTTACTCCACACTAAAGATGTATTTTAGCGTGTCTTATCTCTTTTACTGGGTTCCAAGATTCTAGGAGTCAGGAGCTCTCAGGCCTACCTGCCACAGCTTCTCTGTGCCTGCACTGTGCCAGTGCTTTGTAGAGAGGCAGCGCTTAGAGATTGGCTTTGTGGCACAGCAGGTTAAGCTGCCGCTTGCGTTGCTGGCATCCCATGGCCACTTATGATCCAGATCCCTGCTAATGAGCCTTGGAAAACAGCAGAAGATGGCCCAGGTACCTGAGTCCCTGCCACCCACATGGGAGACCTGGATGGAGCTGCCTGTTCAACCTGACCGATACCCAGCTATTGTATTGGGAGTGAACCAGCAGATAGAAGAGTCTCTCTCTCTCTGCCCCTCTATCACTCTGTCTTTGAATAGATAAATAAATAAATAAATCTTCTAAGAAAGTCTTTGGAAAAGATATTCTGTTTGGACCATGTTAGCATTTCAAATAAAAGTTTTATTAACAGTAGTTATATATATTTATGGGGTACAGTGTGACATTTCAGTACATGCGTAAAATGCATCCCAAGCAATACAAAGTAATCCACATGTCTCATTCTTTGACATTACTTGATAATTGGAAGCTTGGGGCTTCTCTCTTCCATTAATTCATACAGTAGATATTAACTTGTTATGAACCATAGTGTCCCCGTTATGCAACCTAACATTAGGAACTCACTCTTTTTCTCTTACTCCGATTTCATAGCTATTTTCTCTTTCAATCCAATCTTTCCACCCATATCCCCCTATCTCCCCCAAAGCTTCTGTTGTTTATTGCCCTCATGTTTCATGTGAATGAATAATATGCAAAGAGGAAAAGCAAACACAGAAACACATAGATGTGTTCTCCTTCATATATTAGCCATGTTTTTAATAAATAATTTTTTGCTGATCCAGTTTTTTGAAGTCTAACTAAAATTCATTTTTCGCAATGTATATTTATTTATTTTTATTTGAAGGGCAGAGAGGAAGAGAGAGAGGGAGAGAGAGAGAGAGAGAGAGACAGAGGGAGAGAGAGAGTTCTTCCATCTGCTGGTTCATGCCCCAAATGCCTACAATAGCCCAGGCTGGCCCAGGCTGACGCCAGTAGCCAGGAGCTCCATCTTGGTCTTCCATATGGGAAATAGAGGCTTCAATCCTTGAGCCAGCACTTGCGGTCTCCACGGTGTCTATTAGCAGGAAGCGGCAATCAGCAGGAAGCTGGTGTGGGGCTTGAACCCGGATACGCTGATACAGGATATGGACATCCTGAGCCGTGCCTTAACTGCTACCCCAAATGCCGGCCCCAAGTGTAGCTAAAATTCCAATTTCCTGTTTTCCTCACAGTTGTAGGAAGGAACTCTCTAAAGAATCTTGGACCGTCCTGAGCACATCTTGGGAGAAGCCCAATCCTATTAGAAAGTTGTTATCCGATGTATTCCTTCCATGAGAGATGTTCTTGTTGCTGCTGACAATTTATGAAATGTCAGCAACCCATCTAGTCCTTGGCATATTAGATGCTGCTTCTTTCAAAATGCTAGGGTGGTGTAGACCACATATGGATTTTAGATTGCCTCCTGCAGGGATCAGGAGGCCTACACGCTGAGGCATCTTATCTGAACATATAACACTCATTCGTGTTGTAAATAACGTCTCAAGGAAGTTGTTTAAACCGTCTAAGAGAACTGCTTCTGAATGCTGCAATCCTTATAACTAGATCATTTTTCTGAATGTGATTTCATGAGCTCATTAAAGGCGTTTCTTCTACTTCATTGACATGCGTCCCAAGGTGCTTGGTGAGAACAGAACTCACCCATGTAAAACAGAGGTGCCAAGAACAGAGGCACCGTCAGAGCTACGGGCCCTCAGATGGAGCTGTCTGAACTGGACCTCAAAGGGCCCAGAGCATCTAGCAAGTAGCAAGGGAAGGGCACAGTGTCCATGAGGCTTTGTCAACCACCTTGCTTCAGTCTGTAGGAGTTTATGATATGATACGATACCATCCAATGAAAAAGTCACACACAGGATCCACTCAACTTTCTTCTTAGCTTAATTTGATTGAGCTATCTTTTTTAAACTTTTTTTTCCATTTTATTTGAAAGGCAAAATTACAGAGAGAGGAGGAGAGACAGAGAGAGAGATTTTCTATCTGCTGGTTCACTCCCCAAATGGCCACAATGCCAAGGCTGAGTCAAGCCAAAGCCAAGAGCCAGGAGCTTCTTCCGGGTCTCCCACATGGGTGCAGGGGACCAAGCAATTTCCAAGACACAATGAAATTGCTTCCCAGGGAGCTGGATCAGAAATGGAGCAGCCAGGACTCAAACCAGCACCCATATGGGATGCCAGTGTTGCAGGCAAAGGCTTAACCTGCTACACTTCAATGCCAGACCCTTGATTTAACTTTCTTTGAGAATAAATGGTCTATGAAATACTGTTCCTGGCATTTGTTTTTGTGTTTGAATATGTTGAAGGAGAGTATACTGGAAATAGCCCTGGGCTAGCAGTGGGGAGTCTTGGCCCCAGACTCCTCTTGCTCTTGTGTGACCTTGGAAAAGTCATTTTGCTTCCCTTTTTCTAAGGTGGAAAATTAAGTGGTTAGAATGGTTGAGGCCCAGGCCGGCATCGTGGCGTAGCAGATAAACTGCCTTCCGCAATGCCAGCATCTGATATGGGTGTCTGTGATACCAGTTTGTGTCTGGCTGCTCCACTTCTGATCCAGCTCCCTGCTAATGTGCCTGGGAAAGCAGCAGAGGATGGCCCAGGTACTTGGGCCCCAGCACCCACATGAGAGACCTAGAAGAAGCTCTTGACTCCTGGCTCCTGGCTTTAGCCTGGCCCAGCTGTGGCCATTGTGGCCACTGGGGGAGTGAAACAGTGAATGGGAGATCTGTCTCTCTCTGTAACTCTGACTTTCAAATAAATAAGCAAATCTTTAAAAAACATAGCTGAGGTCTCCAAGGTTGCTAATGTTCTGGAATTTTATGTCAGTTACAGCATCGTTTGGGAAATATGACTTCCTGTCAGATTTCTGAGCCCTCGGAAGATTTGTCTTTTAGACTGAAATCTCCACTCTGTCCCTTAAAACTCATAGATTAACCTCTGGGTTTCCCACTGAAGGCTCTCAGGAAGTCACACTGATCCAACGACTCGAGACGTGGAGGTAAGATACAAGTAAAAGAAGGTGGTAACCCAACCCAGCATTTTACATTTGGAATTTTCATAAAACTACATTGCAGGTTTAATTTACAAGTATCTATAAAGTCGTCAACAGAGAGCTCCAAAGAGAGAGGGTATTGACCTTGAACTGAGCCCTGTACACGTAGAAAACACAAGCAGCTGAGACATCTCAACGTGCTCTGAGCCACAGGCAGCCACGGAGGCCCCCCTGCTTCTGACTATCCCCCGCCCTGCCTTGTGACTCCCTTAAGACTCAGTGAGCTTCCTTGTTTACAAGCTTCCATAAAACCCCAGGCCCCTTCCTTCCCTTTGCCAGAAGCCCCGTTAGCGCTTGCTCTCCCTGTTGCAACAGCCTGAATCAACTCCTCTCCGTAATTGCCTGGTATTTGTTGTCTTGGACCATAGACAGGTAGCAGAGAGTGATGAGTGCTCCGATGACATGACACACGGCACTGTGTTCATGTAGGCGGTCAGGAACGAGCTGACATTTCCTCTAAGACCTACGTAATTAGGAGAAGCAAGCCATGGGCAGAGGAAGACAGAGAGCCTTCTGGGAAAGGGTTGGGGTGACCATACGAGCACCCTCATGTGGATCAAAATCTTGGTGTTTTGCAGAAGTCTGGAGCTTGGTGGGCTGGGGTGGAGGGAGGTAGCGAGGTGGGGCCAGTGTAGCAGTGGTGGAGAGAGTTCGAGAGAGAGGCAGAGTGAGGAGTGATCTCAAAGCCTGGTAGCTTGCAGTGAGAACGCTCACGGGGGAGTCCTGGAGGTGTTTATGTAGAGGATGTGACTTGATTTGTCTTTTTAAAAGACAGGATCAGCTGTTCCAGGCAAAGTGAGTTTTAGATGAGCCAGAGTGAACCGAGGACATGCATGGGCTCTTGTGAGTGTCCATGTGCCAGGGCCTGAATGTGTCCCTAGGTTCCTATGCAGGAACTTGATCACCAACAGGATGGAGCTAGGAGGATTAGGAGAGGAGGTGACTGGGCCATGAACGTGGGGACCTTGTGAATGATGCCCTCTGAAGAGAGACCCAAAACAGAGCCCTGGGAGCCTTCCACCATCCAAGAACGTAGCTAGAAAGCACCATCTATGAGCCGGAAGATGCCAACTCTGCAGGTGCCTTGACCCTGCGCTTCCCAGCCTCTAGACTCTGAGAATTAAATTGCCACTACTTACAAAAATGACCCAACCTCAGGTACTTTCTCATAGCAATCCAGACAGATTAACGCAAGCCCTTATTGACATCCCATTACCTACAAGACAAAGGCAAACCATTCTGGCCTGTTGGGTCAGTTCCTCCATCACTCGGGCCCTGCCTTGTTCTTCCTTCTCATTCCATGTCAGCTGCACCCCACACTGAAGCCAGGGACCCAAGCCATCAGCCTCACCTTGACTCCCCTGTTTGAAAGTCCCTGGCCCCTTGCCCACCAGCCACCTGGTGAACCTGCTCCTCTTTCAAGCTGCAGCATCAGCATCACCCTGTGTCTAAAGCTCTCTCCCCCACTGCCTAGTGGTAGTTTACCCTCCCTGGTGCTCCAGCTGCAGTCTGCACCATGCACATCATTGCACTTATTTATTCAAGAGTCCACCTGTCTCCCCCTCTAGACTGAGTGCCCTTGGAAGGCAGGGATAACGTCTTTTATTTGTATAAGGAAGCTTCAGAAAGTTTATGGACAAATGAAATTTTAAAAAAACAACAACAGGCATTTCTTAATGAACATTTTGAATCTCCCCCACCATATCTTTAGCCTACAGCTCAGTACATGTTATGTGATAGTATTTAAAGAAATGTTAGTAGACGATGAATGAATAAGTTAATGAAAGTATGATTGCTACCAAGCCTTCTCAAGGCCAAATCCAACAACCTGAAGTCAAAAGTGAGAATATCATAGAAGAAAATTTGGAAAGAAATAATATGAAAAAGGCCGGCGCCGCGGCTCAATAGGCTAATCCTCCGCCTTGCAGCGCCGGCACACCGGGTTCTAGTCCCAGTCGGGGCACCGATCCTGTCCCGGTTGCCCCTCTTCCAGGCCAGCTCTCTGCTGTGGCCAGGGAGTGCAGTGGGGGATGGCCCAAGTGCTTGGGCCCTGCACACCATGGGAGACCAGGAGAAGCACCTGGCTCCTGCCATCGGAACAGCGCGGTGCGCCGGCCGCAGCGCGCCTACCGCGGCGGCCATTGAAGGGTGAACCAACGGCAAAACGGAAGACCTTTCTCTCTGTCTCTCTCTCACTGTCCACTCTGCCTGTCAAAAAAAATAATAATATGAAAAAAAAAGTCGAAGTTGAAAGATGGCACAAAATTTCAAATTGGAGTATCTTATCGCTTGTCCAGTAGAATAAAGGAAAGTCTACCCTGAAACATCGCTTTACGATTCCCAAGCCTACAACATCCAGAGACGAGGAGAAGCTGCTCATTTCAACAGTGTGAGTGGTTGCCTCCCTCTGGAAGCCCGCCTTTCCACTCCACAGACTTGCACTGAGCTGATACAGATTACGAGACAGTGGTCCCCTCTCCACGCGGATTGGCATCAGTGAGGCAGAGTGACTTAACCTTCTTTTTGAGTAACAGTTCCCGGAGCAAGGATCCAAGCCATGGAGACAGGAGGAGGATGGGCCTGGGTGGCCTGGGCAAGTCTTTTCTGGTTTTCCTGGAAAGGTGGGGAGTGACTCTCCTCCCTCTGGTCAGGAGTGAGGAAGCAAGTGCCTCCATGCCAACGCGGCCACCTGCATTCACGGGAAAGCTGCGTCAGCCCAACTCAAAAGGCAAACTTACATTAAATGTTCAGTCTTGAGGACAGCTTGAGACGTGTTTCTGTTATTTGAGGCTGGAAGCGCTAAGTGGATAAACCTACAACAGTAGAAGAATCAGCCTGATTTCTTAGACCACTCATAGCGAGGCAGGACAGAGCAAGCAGGTATTTGGAAGGCGTACATTTCTTCCATCAATGATAAAAATAAATTATCAAATTCCAGAAAAATAACAATTACACTAGAAGGGCATGGATTAAATAAAAAGATATGGCATAAGTTTTTTAAAAGATTTATTTATTTGAAAGACAGAGTTACAGAGAGAGAGAGACAGAGATCTTCCATCCACTGGTTCACTCTCCAGATGGCTGCGACAGCCGGGCTGGGTAGGTCAAAGCCAGGAGCCAGGAACTTCTTGTGGGTCTTCCACATGAGCAGCTGGGGCCCAAGCACTTGGGCCATCTCTGCCACTTTCCCCAGGCCATTAGCAGGGAGCCAGATCAGAAACGGAGCAGCTGGGACTCTAACTTGCATCTATGTGGGATGCTGGCATCACAGAAGGTGGCTACCCATGACCAAGAAGGCCTTGCAGGTGTGAGGGTGTATGACCCGCAAGCTGGTTCACGTGGGCTATCGGAGTTTCTGAAGGCTTCTGTCTTGAGTCACTTGCTCCGGGGGAAGCTAGGGGCCAGGTAGTGAGGATGCTCCTGCAGCCCTGTGAGTGTGTGCACGGTGAGGACGTGATGTGTGCTGCCTTCTACCAGCAACAGCTTTCATCCACATGGACAAACTTTCCATCAAGAAAATTCCTGCTGGATTCCAAGTCTGTGTGGCCCAGTGGCCACTTTCCCTCCCTTGGGCAGTGGGACTGTGCCTGGTGGTGGTCCTACACCTGTCCCTCCTTGTTTGTTGGGGGTGAGGAGTGGATAAGTCACCCTTTTAGTTCACAGCCCTAGCCCCTGCCCTCAAGGGCCACACCTGCACAGACACCTGACTTCAGAGGCCAGATGCTGAGCTGGAAGCAGCTCTATAAATAGATGACTTGGGTGGTATCTCAGGAAGGGCTGAGGGGGTTTTCCTGGGGAAGACAGGTGAGTCTTGGGACCAGGTAGGAAGCTTCCTGAGGACCCTACTTCTGAGCTCCACAACCTTGGCTAGTCCTCTCTGCCATTGGGTGGGGCTTCCCTGTGCAATCAGGAGCCATCACAGCAATGATGGTTTGTGGCTTCCAAGCCTGGTCCATAAAACATGTTGAGGTGTCTGCATGGCTTTCTTGGATCACTTGCTCTGGGCGGGGAGGGTGCCACTGTTTTGAGAAGTGGGGAGGACACCCAAGAGGCGCCATGGAGAAGTCTCCATGGCCAGGAACAAAGGCTGCCTGCCAGCAGCCAGCACCAACTCACCACCCATGTGAGTGAGTCATCTTAGAAGAAATCTTCAGACTACAGTCAAGGCTTCGTATGACGCCAGCCTTCAGGGACACTCTCAGGAGGGACCCCGAGCCAGGACCACCCAAATTCCTGACCCAGAGAAGCTGAGTAAGAGAACACATGTTGATTGCTCTTGTGACTCACTAGATGTTAGGGTAATCGGTTGCACAGCAGAGGACAACACAAGAGATTTAAATACTTTATAAGAGTAAAGAAGCAACCGACACAGGGACAAAATATGGAATACTGAGAGCATGCTGGGGGCCAAGGATGTGTGTATTATCTGTGACCACAGAGAAGTAACAGGAAATGCATAAAAACAATAAACTAACAAATAGCCAAGGAAAGGTATTGTGTAGAGATTTAGAGATACAGTTATTGCTAAACCTCAGAAACATGATACAAAGTAGCAGCTTTGGCAGAGAGAATTATCTTCTCATTGTAAATTCTTTGTCCTACCTGATTTTTAATCTAAGTCAAACTCGTGATACTTTGACCTTGAAAATATTGGAGAATGTAAATGAATGAAAAATCAAACTAAGTATATCAATGTGAATGCTGATAAATATCTGTCAGACATGCTCACACATAATTTATGAGCTGTTTTAAACGCTGGCTTTTGTTCAAACAGGAGAAAACCGAAAGGGATATACCTCAGAAGCCTTCTGTTCAAATCTGCCAAAATTGGTTTTCACTACTCCTGGATGAAAGCTCAAAATTGTACAATTTCTATACTATAAAAGTTCAAATATGAGAGAACTTCAAAAAGTTTCTAGAAAAATGCAATTAAAAGATAAGTTTGCCTTGGTGCAAAAATTTTTGAAATGCATGAAGCTATATCATAATACAGATTTTCTACGAACTTTTTGAAGATCTCATATTTTTAAGAAACATGATTTAAAATTAGCTAGAAGTATGTCTTACATATTATAATTTAAGTGAAAGCAAATTTGACCAAAGCTTATCTATTAAAAGCAAATGACTCTAAGCTCTGATCACACAGTAAAATCCAATTTTACATGGCGACCTTTTTCTTTTTTAATATTTATGTATCCATTTGAAAGGCAGAGGCAGAGAGAGAGAGAGGTCTTCCATCTGCTGGTTCACTCCACAAATGGCCACAATGGCTGGAGCTGAAGCGACCCAAAACCAGGGGCCAGGAGCTTCTTCCAGGTCTCCTATGTGGGTGCAGGGGCCTAAGCACTTGAGCCATCTTCCACTGCTTTCCCAGGCCATAGCAGAGAGCTGGTTCAGAAGTGCAGCAGCTGAGACTTGAACTGGTGCCCATATGGGATGCACTGCAGGCGGTAGCTTTACCCACTGTGCCACAGCACAAACCCCATGGTGATCTTTTTAAAAAACATTTATCTTATTTATTTAAAAGGTAGAGTGATGGGCTAAGTGGGGAGGAGGAGCAGGGAGAGAGACCATCCACCTGCTGGTTCACTCCTCAAACGGCCTCAGTGGCCAGGGCTGGCCCAGATTGAAGCCAGGAGCCACGTGGGTGCAGGGGCCCAAGCACTTGGGCTGTCTTCTGCTGCCTTCCCAGGCGCATTAGCGGTGAGCTGGATTGGAAACAGAGCAGCTGGAATTCAGACCAGCGCTCATATGGGATGCTGGCTTTGCAGGCAGCAGCTTCACCCACTGGGCCACAACGCTGGTCCCTACACGGTGTTCTTGGGAAATATTTAAGACAAAGCAATTCAATAATGCTGAGAATAGAAGGGTTAGCAGAGGCCTTCCAGGAAAATGAAGACAAAAACAGGAGTGGTAAGCTTGATCCAGATCTTATGACACTGAGTTATCTTCGGAGCCAAAACTGTCAAGTGAGACAAAGGAATCATTTAATAAGAAAATGCACCATCTAAAATAAAAACCTAACAGTTGTTGATACACCAAATAACACAGCACCAATATTTGCACACCAGAGGCTCCACACATGCTAAAAAAATCAGTTAAAATATAATGTTCACTTTAAAATATCTGCTAACAAAATAGGAACAAGTAGTTACTTTCCTAACACCATGTGTTGTGTGTTAAGTAAGCTCATTTGTTCTACTGTTCAAATTTTTGAGTTCTCAATACATTTAATTGGTGTTAGTTAATAATCTCTCTCTCACACACACACACACACATACACAGAGAGACATACTCATATCAACTTTAGAACCAACATCAGTGTCACGCATAATAAGAAAATTCTAGAAGCATGTCCATCAAAACCTGAGGAAAATAAGGATTTTTTGATTGTCACTGTTATTTTAGACTGTCCTCATAGTTCCAGACAGTACAATTAGAAAGATTTTTTAAAACACTACATGAATATTAGAAAGGCAGAGGAAATAATGATTCCATGAAGGTAAGATTTTTTTTTCATCTGAAAATCCTAATAACAGAAACTTTATTATGTGTGACGTAAGATTCAGTGTGGTGGCTGGGGGTGAAGTTAACCTGCACCTTTACGTCTATAAACAAGTTGGAATTTAGAATGGAAGAAAACAGTCTATCTGCAACAGCAACAAAAGTGATCAGACAGGGGCTGGCGTCCTGGTGCCATGGATGAAGCTGCTGCCTGCCGTACTGGTGTCCCATGTCACCCAGTTTGAGTTCTGGCTGCTCTGCTGTGATCCAAATCTGCTGGTACAGCTGGAAAGGAGAGGGAACATGGCCCACGTGCTTGGATCCCTGCCATCCACATGGGAGACCCAGATGGGGTTCCTGGCTCCTGACTTTGGCCTGGCCCTGTCCTGGCCATAGCGGCCATTTAGGAAGTGAACCAGCAGATGCACACCACAGTGCCAGCCTCCATAAAATATCTTTTATCCCTTAGTTCATTCATACATTTTACTTGATACCAATAAATATACTGATTAGAATGTTTTAACAAGAAAATCCCAAACGTGTTTCTAAAAATCACATGGAATATAAACAAGAATAAGAATACAGATTCTGAAAAAAAAATAGTGTACAGGATGAATTATGTCAAACAAACACTAAGAAACATTGTAAATCCACAGTAATGATGACCGCATTGTCTGTGCGTGAAGATACAGACCAATGGAACAAAAATAGACCCAGTGCACCTATGCCAGGGGACTGCAAAAGGTTCATGGGGAAAACAGAATTAAAAGATAGAAATAAAAAAGCAAAAACTTGATTTCTCAACACAAGCTCGGTCAAGTTCACGACGCTTTTGTAAGCAGTGGCACCAGCCATTGAAGTGCATCCCTACAGAACTGGTGTCGGGGGTGTTAGCATATTGATGTCACCTGTCTTATATTATTAGCTGAAGGAAAATGGTGAGCTTTGGAGATATTTTTAAGATTAAGGAGCCGAGAGCAGGCAGCAATGTTGCCTCTGATGGGTGAGGGGAACAGGAGTGTTGTCGTGGACACGTGTCCTGAATGTTCTGCCTAAGCTTTGGCTGACTTTCTCCCAACGCCCTCCTGATAAGCCCTTCTAAATTGTTCTTTTGTTCTGCAGAAAGCCAACAAACAAAATGTCTTCAGCATCTTCCAAAACTGTTGTGGTGACCTCTGCTCCTGACCGGTCGGCCATGGCTGTGACTGGGCCACTCCCACTCTCCACAGCCATCGCTATGTGTGCTTTGTCTTCAGGATCACACGGGAAAGCCACGTTTCCCCTGTTAGAAACCTTGGCAGAAATGTTTCCAGAGCACGGTCCCACGTGCTTATAAGTTCCATCGAGAGCTCTTCTGTTGTCTGAAGCTGCTCTGGGTACCTCATTTCTGGAGCAGAAAGGATGCTCCAATTTAATTTTCTCTTTGGTCGGAATTGCGTGAGCTGAGCCAGTTGAGGTGTCTATGGTATGGGCTGTTATTTCTCCTGTTCACCATCAGACCCCTTCATGGAGGGCACAAATAGGATTGATTCTGTTCCTCACCAGTTGGTGTGGATGTCTTGCTGCTGGGGACTTTACAAAATCATCTCCTTCCTACTTAAAATGAATTATCCAGCTGTAAGCTGCCAATTTCCTTGGAACATGGTACTCGTAAACTTTTCGTAGAGCTCCAGCGACTTCCCCACTCTCCCACTCCAGCTTCACCATCAGTTGATGTTTGCTCTTATTTCAATTTTAGTAGGACTCTTGTCTTAGCCTTCTCAGTAATAACAATCAACAAGGTCAATTTCCTGCAAAAACACTTTGAAATTCATGCACTATTTTCCCACAGTTTTTTATTTTCCATGAACTGTTTGAAGACCTTGGTACTTGGGTACTTTGGTACTTGGTGCATCTGTATATAGATTTGATATGTCTGTATACATATATGATAAGTTAGCACTTGAAAATGTTGAAAAATAATTAGATTGCTCAATAAGTGAAGTTTACATACTCCATAGCCATCTAGGAAAAAAATGGATTGCTATTTCACATCAGTATAAAATAAATTCTACATGGTTTAAAAATGTAAACATAGAAAATGAAACTATAAACATGCTGAGAGAAAAAAATGGGAACATTTTTTAAAAAGTTCTTGGCTTTGGTAAGGCATTTCTGAGTATAATACAGAAGCTATAAATACACACCCACATCAGTTTAAAATATTTCTATATCCAGGCCGGCGCCGTGGCTTCTCTTGGTTAATCCTCTGCCTGCAGCACCAGCATTCCATATCAGCGCCGGGTTCTAATCCCGGTTGCCCCTCTTCCAGTCCAGCTCTCTGCTGTGGCCCAGGAAGGCAGTGGAGGATGGCCCAAGTGCTTGGGCCCTGCATCTGCACAAGAGACCAGGAGGAAGCACCTGGCTCCTGGCTTCAGATTGGCACAGTGCTGACCATAGCGGCCATTTGGGGAGTGAACCAACAGAAGGAAGACCTTTCTCTCAGTCTCTCTCATTGTCTGTATGTAACTCTACCTGTCAAATAAATTTTAAAAAATATTTCTATATCCAAAAAAAAATCTAGAGAAGAAGAATAGAGCTAATGTTCCTACTCTGTAAAGAGCACCTACAAATCATTACGGGAGAGTCTAGCAGAATTACTAGAAAAATGGGCGAAAGGATGGCCAGATTTTCCCAGGTGAAGAAACAGGGAATGAATAAAACAAATTTATAAAAGATATTCAACCACAGACTCGGTCATCATAAAAGAAATACAAGCTAAGGCTATGAGAAGGTGATGTTTCAAAAGAAAAAAAGCAAGTTTGATAAAAATGGTATCAACGCGAGTGCTAGGGAACTGACTCTCATGCACTGCGGGCAGGAGGACGTGCCGCTTTCCTAGAGGGAAATCGGGCAGTCCAGGTCACCTCGGGGAATTCAGAACGGAGATCCACTTGGGCCCAGCGATGTTTCCAAATATTTCTCTTACACACATATTCTTAACGTGTGCAGAGTGATAAATGCTCACAGATATTAAATATGGCATTATTTCTAATAACAAAACACTGGGAACATTTAATATACTACAGGGTTAAAAAAATTATGGAGCATCACTGTACTGCTATCCATTGTGTTTTTTGTTTTGTTTTGTTTTTTGACAGGCAGAGTTAGTGAGAGAGAGAGAGGTAGAGAGAAAGGTCTTCCTTTTTCCGTTGGTTCACCCCCCAAATGGCCACTACGGCCAGCACGCTGTGGCAATCCGAAAGCCAGGTGCTTCCTCCTGGTCTCCCATGCCAGTGCAGGGCCCAAGGAACTGGGCCATCCTCCACTGCACTCCCTGGCCACAGCAGAGAGCTGGACTGGAAGAGGAGCAACCGGGACAGAATCCAGCGCCCCAACCGGGACTAGAACCCAGGGTGCTGGCGCCTCAGGCAGAGGATTAGCCTAGTGAGTTGTGGCGCCGGCCAATCCATTGTTGTTTCAAAGAAATAACTTTACCACATGGAAGCGGGAAGACCTCCTAATATTTGAAGTGAAATAATTACAGAACAGTATAAGTTTATTACCACTTGAGTGTGGGAATTAGATATTATATGTTAATATACATTATATGAAACCATTTATATTTTATGAGCTATTTTTCTTTGCAATTTTAATTTGTTTTTTAAAAATTAATTTATTTAAAAATTCTCTTGATTTACATGTAAATATTTGTACGGTTTTAGGAGGCCCAGTGCACTGTTTCGACACATGGATTCAGCATAAACTGGTCAAGCCAGGAACTGTCTTTCCACGTCCTCTCCTTTGTGTCTGGAGCCTACCTTCTCGTCTCTTCTGTTCTTTCTGCAGAGTACAGTGCTCTGTTGTGAACCAGTCACCCCACTGTACCGTGGAACACAAGGACTTATTACTTGTTACTATTCTTACTGCGCTTTGATGCCCACTATCCAACCTCATTCTACCCATCCCTATTCCCCCAATGTCTACTAATCGCTGTTCTAAATTCATATTGACTTTCTAAAAAGAAAAAAGTTTAACTTCCACATGTGAAAGAACATTGGCATTTGTCTTTCTGTATCTGACTAATTTCACATCACATCATGACCTTCCCATCCATCCATTGTACTGCAGATGTCAGAATATTATTCTTTTCGGCTAAGCAACATTGCACCCACCAGTGGACACCTGGGTTGATTCCTGATCCTGGCTACTATGAATAGTACTGCGGTGATCATGGGAGAGTGCAGGTATCTCTGTCATTTCTTTCACACACCCTAAAGAGGCACAGCTGGGTCATAAGGCAGATCCATGTTTAGCATTTTGAAGAATCTTCATACTTCATTTCTCCAGAATATATGCAAATTTACAATCCCACCAACAGTGTATTCTCTATATTTACTTGGAGAACATATTTGATTTTTATGTTATATTTTATGTTTTTTTTTAGAATGACGAACAAAATTGTAGACATTTGCCATGTACAACATGACATTGTACACCTATGCATTGTGGAATGATACTCACTAATTTACAGGTGCAGCACCTCACATAGTTATGAGAATGCTTTACATCTATTCTGAGCCTTTTTCAAGAATACAAGGTATTATTAAGTTTGTCACCATATCCTTCAACTCCTCTTATCTAACTGAAACTTTGTAGCCATTGACCAACCCCTGTGTCCACCTCACCTTCATTCGCTTCTGGTTCTGCTCTCTACTGGTGTGGCCGACAGGTTTATGAGACAATGTCTGACATCCATCGCTAGTCATTAAGGAAGTGCAAATTAAAACCACAGGGAGGTACCCTATGACACTTGTTGGGATGGCTCTTATATATATATTTAAAAAAAGACGAAGGATAACCTATGTTGGTGAGGATGTAAAGAAAAGGAAATCCTTATACACTGCCCATGGGAATGCAAATTGAGAGAGCCATTGTGGAGAACATGTAGATGCCGCAAAAAATTAAACATAAGACCATATGGTCCAGCAATCCCAGTACAGAGTGTATAGCCAACATAAAAGCAATCGGTACATCATAGGGATATCTGTGGTCTCATGTTGGCTACAGTATCATTCACAATAGCCAAGGTCTGGAACCCACCTGCCTGTCCATCAGCTCATGAATGGACGAAGAAGCTGTGGTACATACACGGCAGACTAGGGCTCAGCCCTGAGAAAGAAGGAAATGCTGTCATGTGTGACAACGTGGATGAACCTGCAGAACACTGTTCAGCGAAACAAACCAGGCACAGACAGACGACTACCACATAACTCCACTCACATGATGCTCAAGAAGTTGGCCTAAGAGAACTGGAATATATACTGGAAGGCACTGGTCACTGCCGCTAGAATCTCAGAACCTGGTAGCAGTCACTGCTCTGGCTCGGGGACCTGGATTGTTGAAGGACAAGAGTCAGAGTGAGATTTTTTCCACCACCTCTCCTTTACAATAGCTTTCAAAGTCTATGCGTGTGCTTACAAGATTTGTTTAAAAGAAAAAAAAATCACAATTTCAAATTGACCCAGTTGGAATCCATGTTCCGGAAGAGACATTGATGTCAGGTCAAGAGCCTGCCGCATGGGAATGGCTGCTGCTGGACGGCAGGCCACGGAGGAGAGCCGGGGGGACTTGGCATTCTCTCAGCCAGAAAGGGAGTTGTTTTCTATTACACAGAGAACTAGACGACAAAATAATGACAACCAGCTGTGCTCCTTCTTGCAAAGCAAAGAGGGATTGGGACAGAAGGGACTTGGAGTTACGAAAAGTAGAATCGGTAAACTGCTCCAGGCTCTAGGCCCGAGCTGGCCAACACAGCCACTGGACCAAGACCATGGCTCAATGGTCTGTCTGCCTCCCGTCACTGTGTCTTCCTGATCAACCGCAGCAAACGATGGTTGCCTGGACAGAGCTGACCTGGGAGAGCTGCCTGGGGTTCCTGCAGAGCAGCGGGGGGGGGGGGGGGGACTCACAGGTCACTGCAGGGCAGCAGCACTTCTGAGCTGGCCGTGGTGGCCTCCCAAGGGAAGGCACGCTGGAGGCAGCTTAGGAAGCTGCTCTGGGGACCCTGTAGCCGAGAGGTGGATCCCGGGCCCCCTGGATGAACAGAAAAAGCTGAGGGAGCACACCCAACAGGAAGGACAATGAGGGACGGGGGAGTTGCTGGGAATTAGCACAGAGGCAGGGGGCCGGCGCTGTGGCATAGCGAGTAAAGCTGCCACCTGCAGTGCTGGCATCCCATATGGGCGCCGGTTTGAGTCCCGGCTGCTCCTCTTCCGATTCAGCTCTCTGCTGTGGCCTGGAAAAGCAGTGGAAGATGGCCCAAGTGCTTGGACCCCTGCACCTATGTGGGAGACCTAGAGGAGGCTCCTGGCTCCTGGCTTCAGATCAGTGCAGCTCCAGTCGTTGCAGCCAATTGGGGAGTGAACCAGCAGTTAGAAGACCTCTCTCTCTGTCTCTACCTCCCTATGTAACTGACTTTCAAAATAAATAAAATAAATCTTTTTTTTTTTGACAGGCAGAGTGGACAGTGAGAGAGAGAGACAGAGAGAAAGGTCTTCCTTTGCCGTTGGTTCACCCTCCAATGGCCGCCGCGGCCAGCGCACCACAATGATCCAAAGCCAGGAGCCAGGTGCTTCTCCTGGTCTCCAGTGGGATGCAGAGCCCAAGCACTTGGGCCATCCTCCACTGCACTCCCTGGCCATAGCAGAGAGCTGGCCTTGAAGAGGGGCAACCGGGATAGAATCCAGCGCCCCAACCAGGACTAGAACCCAGTGTGCCAGCGCCACAAGGCGGAGGATTAGCCTATTGAGCCGCGGCGCCGGCCAAAATAAATCTTTTAAAAAAAGAATATAACAAAATAAAAAAACAGAGGCAGATCTCAGCAACTTCTGCTTGATATACTTGAGGGTATCGACGTTTTCCCCCCATCAAAATATTACAAAGGCAAAGGCTTCCGCTTACCACCGAATTCCCGGAAAGGCAGCTTCTTGGCTTCTCCCTTGCTTTTCTCATAGCTTCCTAGCACAGAGGCCACCTGCGTGCTTTATTCTGTGCTTGGTGCTCCAGACAAGATTTCCCAGGAGGTGGGGACTGTGCTGTGGCCACCTTGGGGGTGGCAAGGACGAGACAAGTCACTTCAGCTGGTGTTGCGGGCCACAGTAAATGTCCACATGCTGAGACTGAAGAGGTAACGGCACCTCAACAAAGACAAACATTGCTCAGCCGCTGGGACACAGCCATTTCTCGGGGTAATAAATGTTACCACCGGGTTGTGAGGAACAACATCAAAGGTTTTGCAATAAGGAGATTGGGAAAGGAAAGCCAAGGCCAGCTCTGATGCTGGAAGCAGGGGAGTGGATTAAATAGAAAGACTGCATGGCCAGTGCCGTGGCTCACTTGGTTAATCCTATGCCTGTGGAGCCGGCATCCCATGTGGGCCCCTGGTTCTAATCCTGGCTGCTCCTCTTCCAGTCCAGCTCCCTGCTGTGGCCCGGGAAGGCAGTGGAGGATGGCCCAAGTGCTTGGGCCCTGCACCTGCATGGGAGTCCAGGAGGAAGCACCTGGCTCCTGGCTTCAGATCGGTGCAGCGTGCCGGCCGTAGCAGCCATTTGGGGGGTGAACCAACAGAAGGAAGACCTTTCTCTCTGTCTCTCTCTCTCACTGTCAAATAAAAAAGAAAGACTGCATGATGAGTCAAAGGAGCCAAAATTCAGTCCCACTTTCTCGCAGCCACAGCGAGGCAGCTGACTGCACACGTCCCCCGGGGAGCCCCCTCCCTGGCTTGGACTATGAGTGCGACCAGCAGCAGTGCCTTTTCTGGGAACCGGGTTTGATTTGAAGGGAGAAAGAGCATAGGTTTCCCAGAGACCATCAGGGCTGTCTCTAGCATCCGGGTGTTCTTGTCTGCCAGCCCCAGATTCCAATCAGAGAAGACTACTCGGGCCTTTGACCAGAGCCCCGTCCAGCGTGTGAGTTAGAGGAGGGCTGGTCCACGGTGACACTGTGAAGCAGTTCAGTGTTGATTTCTGTTGTTGTTTGTACTTCTTTACTCAAACTTGGATGTCCTCCTTCCTTGGATAGTCTTTTTTTTTTTTTAAACTATTACTCCTCACTTTTTTTTTTCAAAGCACAGTTCTAAGGATGATGCCTTGGCCATCTGGTGTAGAACCCATGTCTCAGCAGAATGGGGAAATTGTATCACATTAGATTTTGCTGTAACAAAACACCTAAGAGAAGCTACTGAGGGAGGAAGGAGACACCACTGCCTCAGTCAGCTCCTGGGGCAGAGTGGCTGGGCCGGACTCAGGCTTACATAGAAAACCCCTCATGGGAACTCCCTTCCTAGGGCCAGCCCCAAAGACCTGAAGCCCTCCCATGGGGCCCACCTCCTGGACACAGAAACTGGCCCAAGTTTCCACCCTCCCATATTACAAACACAAGACTCAGGTTTAAGCCTTAAATGATTGTGTAAGGTTCAGGGCCAACTCCTAGCCTGCATCAGGGAACTCCCCCACCATAAGTAATGATGTTCAACATGGGTGAAGTGAATGACACAGGAATTCTGAAGGTAAAAACAAGGGGGAAATAGAATTTTGGAGTCAGGAGACATGGGCCTTAGTCTTGGCCCCTTTGTGTTGAGGTCTATCCATGGACCTATGGGAAAATCATTCCCCCTACCTGTGGCTTACATCTAAGATTGGCAAACACAGACCATCCGCCCAAAGGCAGGACTGTATCTCTACAGCATCGTTACGATTTAATTCTGAAAAGAGCTGACAGTGAGAGAAGACCACACAGCCAAGGAAAACTGAGTGGGCTGGAGGAACATTGCTTGCAAAATACTCCTTATTATTTATACAAGTGGCCACTCCCCAAGGCCATTTTAGGGACTGGGATCTCCTGCTTGTGGAAATCCCCAGCCCATGTCACGCGAATTTCATGGTGCCCCCTTAGTCCACATTAAATATTGGATTTTAATTTAATATTAAAAGTAATCTTGGCCGGTGCCGTGGCTTAACAGGCTAATCCTCTTCCTTGCGGCACCGGCACACCGGGTTCTAGTCCCGGTTGGGGCGCCGGATTCTATCCCGGTTGCCCCTCTTCCAGGCCAGCTCTCTGCTATGGCCCGGGAAGGCAGTGGAGGATGGCCCAAGTCCTTGGGCCCTGCACCCGCATGGGAGACCAGGAGAAGCACCTGGCTCCTGGCTTCGGATCAGTGCGATGCATTGGCCACAGCGGCCATTGGAGGGTGAACCAACGGCAAAAAGGAAGACCTTTCTCTCTGTCTCTCTCTCTCACTATCCACTCTGCCTGTCAAAAAAAAAAAAAGTAATCTCATATTTTTACTTTAGCTTATTTTTAAGGTTTTGTGTATTGACTTTTAGTTGTTTGAAAGGCAGAGCAACAGAGAGAGAGAGAGAGAGAGAGAGAGAGGGAGAGAGAGAGAGAGGGAGAGAGAGAGAGAGAGAATCTTCTATCCACTGGTTCACTTCCCAAATGGCTGCAACTAGCAGGGCTGGGCCAGGCCAAAGCCAGAAGCCTGGAACTCCATCTGGGTCTCCTGTGTGGGTGCCAGGGTCCCAAGTACTTGGGCCATTTTACACCACTTTAGCATTGAGTACATTAGCAGGGAGCTGGATGGGAAGTAGAGCAGCTGGGACTCAAACCAGTACTCATGGGGCTGGCGCTCCAAGTAGCTGCTGAAAGATAAACTACCCTGAAACTTAGGAGCTTAAAATGACTTGCCATTTTTAATTTTTTTTTTTTATTTACTGGAAAAGCAGAAAGATGGAGGAAGAGAAAGACAGAGACAGAGATCTTCTATCTGCTGGTTCGCTTCCCAAATGCCCGTGACAGCCAGGGCAGGGCCAGCCCTGCGACAGGAGCCAGGAACTCAGTCCTGGTCTCCCACATGGGCTGCAGGAACCCAACTGCTTAAGCTCCCACACGCTGCCTCCCAGGGCGCACATCA
The DNA here is from genome assembly GCF_033115175.1 of Lepus europaeus. Lineage (NCBI taxonomy): Eukaryota > Metazoa > Chordata > Mammalia > Lagomorpha > Leporidae > Lepus > Lepus europaeus. The sequence goes on along the minus strand of NC_084834.1, from coordinate 16,827,777 downwards.
GCAGGAAGCCAGAATCAGAAGTGGAGCTGGGACTTGCCCCCAGGCGAAGCAATGTGGGACTGATTCTCTCTGATAGGCAATCTGAGCATCTTAACTGCTGTGCCCAACACCTACCCTGACTCATCATTTTTACTTTTCACATTTTATTAGGCTGGGAATCCAAACACAGCTTGGGTCGGAAAGTGCCATGCCCAGGGCTCCAGCTGGAACAATGTGAATGGTTGTGGCTGCCCAGGCACCTCTGTGCACAGCAGGGACTGCTGGGGGCTGTGTGGGCTTCTCTGTGGCAGGATGAGCTCAAGGTGGGCACAGTTCTTCCCTTGCAGCACATCCCAAGACACCCGGCTGCGTCTCTGCTTGGTTGCATCAATATCCAGTGGAATTCATTGGGAGCCATAGAAGCAGCCAGAATCTGAGAGGAGCAACTGCACAGCACACGGGCTCATTGAGGAGGCGGCTTTGCAGACTGACTGCCATCCCAGGCACTGTCGCCCACTGAAGACCCTGAGAACAATGACCCCAGAGAGCCTGGGGTAGTAGAACTTGGAATCCCAGAAAGGCTTACAGGTATATACATGTGGAGCTAATAAAATAAACCCAATACTCAGCACTCATTTGTGGCTATAAATTTATTAGTAATCCTTAATTTGGTATTCAATGTGTTATGCCTAACAGAATTTGGTGTAGTGGTGTGTATCTGACAGATCAGCTTTGCTGTATAAAACATCCAAATTAGGATGTTTATCTAAATCATTTGTTTTTAGGCTTGAAATATTAAGTTGACAGAGATAAGAGAACAAGTTTGTTTTTTCTAAAGAGTTATTTATTTATGTTTACTTGAAAGATAGAGCTATAGAGAGGCGGAGGCAGAGAAAGAGAGAGGTCTTCCAACTGCTGGTTCACTCCCCAAACAGCTGGCAGATGCAAAGCCAGGAGCCAGGAATTTCTTCCAGGTCTCCCACGCTGGTGCAGGGGCCCAAAGACTTGTGCCATCTTCTACTGCTTTCCCAGGCCATAGCAGAGAGCCAGATTGGAGGTCTAACAGCCAGACTCCAACAAGCACCCATATGGGAGCTGGCACTGCAGGTGGCAGCTTTACTCGCTTCGCCACAGTGCCGGACCCCAAGAAAACAAGTTTGTAAACAATTTTGGATTGTTTAAAGCAACTTTGAATCCATGTGTTGAGGATTAACTTATTTAGATTGAGGGACATGTTTAGACAAAGGAGGTTTGCGTCTTAGGCGAGCCATTCCGAGTACTTCCACAGAAACCAAGCATATTATAAGTATAAAGGTAGTTTAAAATGTTTATAGAAATGGAATGAGGTCAGGAATAAGGCTGATTATTTAAGGTGTTCAGTATGAGTTGCTTAAGTGGTAATCAAAGCTGCCTTAAAGATGATCATGAGGCCAGCGCCGCGGCTCACTAGGCTAATCCTCCACCTGCGGCACCGGCACACCGGGTTCTAGTCCCGGTCGGGGCGCCGAATTCTGTCCCGGATGCCCCTCTTCCAGGCCAGCTCCCTGCTGTGGCCCGGGAAGGCAGTGGAGGATGGCCCAAGTCCTTGGGCCCTGCACCGGCATGGAAAACCAGGAGAAGCACCTGGCTCCTGGCTTCAGATCAGCGCGGTGCGCCGGCTGCACGCACCAGCCGCGGCGGCCATTGGAGAGTGAACCAAGGGCAAAGGAAGACCTTTCTCTCTGTCTCTCTCTCTCTCACTATCCACTCTGCCTGTCAAAAAAAAAAAAAAAGAATAAATGGGAGAACTATTTTTGTACTTATAGTTTATAAATATTTCATGTATAGAATATGAAAGTATACCTACAATAAAATACCATCATAAATTAGTCATCATCAATAAGCATCAAAATTTTGCTCTTCAAAAGGCATTGCTAAAAAATAAATGCACATGCCTGAGGCTCAGAGAAAATACTTGCAAACCAAATTTCATCCCCAAATCTGTAAAAAAAAAAAAAAAAAAAAAAAAAACTTTTTAAAACAAACAACAAAAGGGGCCAGGGGTTACACAGTAGGTTAAGCCACCATCTGTGGTAGAGCATCCATTATAGGTCCCAGTTCGAGTCCTGGCTGCTCCACTTCTGATCCAGCTCCCTGCTAATGCTCCCGGGAAAGCAGCAGAAGATGGCCCAAGTGCTTAAGCCCTTGCACTCACGTGGGAGACCCAGAAGTCCTGGCTCCTGGCTTAGGCCTGGCCTAGCCCTGGCTGTCGCAGTCATTTGGGGAGTAAACAGTGGATGAAGGATCTCTCTCTATCTCACTCACTCTCTCTCTGTAATTCTGCTTTTCACATAAATAATATTTCAAAACAAATAAAAACAACCCATGAAAGTGCCAAGGAAAAGATATAAATAGAAAATACTCTATCATGACAGCCATATTATCATCAACTGTTAGGGGCTAGAACTTGCGAGAGCATGTTGACTACAGAGAGCCATGAAGGAACTTTTACAGCTGAAGGAAATCTTCTGTATTTCCATTATATTCCAAGCTAAAGATTTATTGAAATTAACCAAACCACTGAAATGGTTGAAGTTTACTGTATATATATATAATTTTCCTGCATAAAAATTAGATCCCAATTAATATGATTTTTAAAACTTATCATAAGCATAAAGAAAGAAATTACATCATTAAAAAAAAAAAAACAGGTCATTATGGAACAAGAAGGGCCAACAGTGAAAGAGATTTCAGAGAAGAGATGTTTGTGATGACAGTTCCAGAACTTTCCTACAACTGGAGGACTAGACCTTTGTGTTGCCCTATTCTCGCTGAATTCCAAGAACAATTGGAGAATAAATAAACAAGTAAGAATCATTACAGTGAAACTGCAAAACTCGGAGAATGAAAATACATTCCTGGGTATTACTGCTAACAAAACGGTCGTATTGATAAGTTCATGTTACGATTAGACATGTCCTGGAGAAACATTTCAAAGTTAAGAGGAAAAGTATTCATAAGAAATAATTACTTCTTCAATTAAGCCCTCAGTCAAGTAGAAGGATAAAACTAAGATATTTTGGTATATGAAGCAAAACAAGTCTACTGTCTTTAGGATTTTTCTGAAAGAACTACTGGAGAATTCAGTCCAACAAGAAGAGAAGTGAAAGCAGAAAGAACAGTATTGGAACTGCAATCAATGACTTGGGGAAAACACACACAGAGAAATTTCATTTAAAAAGAAGCAAATATTGGGATCTAAGATTGAGTTTATGAATGCTCACAAAGGCAGAAGTCACACACTTTGGAGACCGGGCATATTTATACCTTTATAAAACTGCATCCCAACTTTATTGACTTCTTTTCAAGATCAACTTTTGTGACAATTTCTTCAGTCTCCAACATTCATCACACACTTTGGATATACCAAGAGAAAACGAAGTGTCAGTTGATATCTGCAGCACACAGTATCAAATCTTTCTCTTAAAAATCTTTTTTGGTTTCTGGCAAAACACATGTAACATTTGCTATCTTAACCACTTAAAATATGTAGAGCTCGGTGATGTAAGTCATTCATATGGTGTGCCATCATCCCCACATTGTGTCCCCACAGTTCCTGGCAATCACCGGGTCTGTGTCTATGGTTTCCACTGCTCTGAGTCCTCCACAGCAGGGGAACCACACGGTTCACAGACTTGTCTCTGGGACTGGCGTATTCACTCAGCATGATGTCCTCCAGGTGCGCCCATGCTGTAGAATACAAGGATACTTCAGAAAATTCTGTAAAATGGCATTTAAAAATGGCATTAAAAAAGATATTATTTTGGTGCCAAAAGTTTTTGAAATTCATTCATAATTTTTTTCATAATATGCATTTTCAATGAACATTTTGAACACCTCTCTATGTATGAATTTCAAAAAAATTTTGCACCAAATGAACACCTTTTTTTTTTTCACTTTCCAAAGTGCTCTTGTATGTCAGACAGCATTCCTTTTCAAGGTTGAACAATATCCCAATGTGGGTGAACAAAGATGAGTGTACATGCCTACTTTTGACTCTTTTGGATAGACCCTGAAGTGGAAATGCTGGATAAATTGGTAATCCCCTTTTTAAGTTTCTTGCATAATTGCAGTACTACATTCCACAGCAACTGCACAATTTTACATCCCCATCAAGAGTGCACAGGCTTCCAATTTTCCCACATCTTCAGAGAGTTCAGTAGTCCCCATTTAAAAAAAAAAAATCAGCCACCCTAATGGATTTGGTTGTTTCTCATTATAGTCTAAATCTCCATTTCCCTAAGGATCAGCAGCACTGAGCATCTCTTTATGTGCTCATTGGCCACCCACAGATGCATCTTGGAAAAATGTCTATTCAAGTCCTTCACCCATTTTTAAATAAGGTTATCTGTTTTTGTGATTGTTGATTTTTAGTTTTCCATATATTCCAAATATTAGCCCCTCATAAAATCCATGATTTGCAAATATTATCTCTGATTCTGTGGATTGCTTTATTTGAGCCTGTTGATTGTGTCTCTTGCCAAACAAAAATTTAAATTTTTCATAAAGTTCAATTTATCTGTTTCTTTTTTCTTTTGTTGTCTGTGCCTTTGGTGTCATGTCTAAGACACCATTATCAAATCCAATGATGGGAAGCTCTGACTGTATTTGTTCTCAGAGTTTTATTATCTTAGGTCCTACATTGAGATAATGATCCATTTTGAGTCAATTTTTGTAGATAGTAAGAGGTTAGAAAAGGGTCCAACCTAACGCCTTTGCATGTGGGTATCCAATTTTCCCAGCATTGTTTGTCAAAAAGATTTGCCCCACTGAAGGCTCTTATTCCAATTGAAAGGTCTCGTCCCCCTCATTTGGCCACATATGTAAGAGTTCACCCCTGAGCCATGCGCTCTGTTCCCTGAGTGTCCCCTCTGCGCTCACACAGTACCAGATGCTTTCACCACTGGGGCTTTGTAGTAAGTCCCAAAGCCAGGACATGTGAGTCCTTAAGTCCTGTTCTTTGGGCTATTCTTGGGCTCCTTGAGATTCCATATGAATTTCAGGACAGTTTTTTGTTTTTTTCTGTTTCTACACAAAAATGCCATTCTGATCTTAATAGGGCTTGCATTGAATCTACAGTAGTTTGCTAAGACTGACATCTTAACACTTCCTGTGATAATGTTTGTAATTATATTCTGTTTGACACTCCCATAATGGAACTATTAATTTTCTATTTGGAATGTTACTTGATAGCATGGAATCAAAAAATTTTTGTGTGCTGATTTTTGTATCCTGCTACTTTGGTGAATTTGTTATTTTTTCAGTTAGATGTTTATTTTTATTATTTATTTATTCATATGGAAGATAGAGAGAAAGAATGTCCATCCACTACTTTCCTCCCCAAATAAGGAGAACTAGTCTAGGGAGAAGCCAGGAGCCAAGAACTCAATCCAGGTCTCCCAGATTTGTTTATCTCTGCTCTAATCGTTGCTGCTTCCTTTCTTTCACTTTGTCGGACCCTCGCCAGCAAGGGTCCAACGCAGTCACGAAATGGTCACTGTTTCTCGGTTCTCAAGGAACTTTTATTTGTGGGGGCAGAAGGAAAGAGTGGGGGGGGGAGAAGAAAAGAGAAGGAGGAGCTCCAAACCCAAGTCCCAATGTCCCTTTATACCCCAAGTCCCATGGAGCATCCGCTCCACAGCCAATAGCGGCTCTCTTCACGTGCAGTTCACGCTGGTATCGTCCAATCAGATGAAAGGGCGCGTATAGCCTCAGGTCGAAAGTTCATCTGTTTCACCTGGTTCTTCCTAGTTGTTTATGCAGAGTCGGTCCTGCCTCAACTTCATCTGTTTCACCGGGTTCCTCCTAGTTGTTCATGCAGAGTCCATTCTGTTTCATCTGTTTCACCTGGCTGTTTTCGTGGGCCTTGTGGTCGACCGATTGCTGCAAGCTATGCAGATGAGGAGGTTCTCACAGGTGGCCAGCCTGCGGTTCCCCACACACTTGATTTTAGTTTGCTCCTTTAACAAATTTCTTCCATGAGTTGTAAAATTAGGCTACTGGTTTGAAGGTACTGTATTTTAGAGATATTAGTATTATTTATTTGAGTTCTCAGTGGCATGCACTGGGTTGGGGCTGGAACCAGGAGCTAGGAACTCAATGAACTCCCATGAGCGGCAAGAACCCAATTACTTGAGCCATTACCACTGTCTGCTTGGGTTGGAGTCAAGAGCCAAAGCTGGGAATCCAACCCAGACATAGGCTACACCCCCACTTCTCAGTACTTTTCCCTAATTTGGAAATGTAAGCTATTTATCCTGCACTAGTTACGATGATGTGTTTTTACCATTCTGACTATCTTGTCACGTGGCCATGTTGGAGGGATGGCACCATTAGTGAGACCCTGCTAAGTGGAAGCTGATACAAAGGTGCATTTAATTTTGGCTTAGATAGAACCATGTGGTTCACAGAGAACATCCAATATGGTCTGGTTATTGGTACCCAGGGTGAATAAAAATGGTCTCCTGGACCCACCATGCCACTGCGGATGTACAGAAGAGAGCTGCTTCAAGGAGAGATCCTTGCAGCTGCAGGCCTGGGGAGAAAGTCACTCCTCTAGAGATGCCAGAGTTCTTTTTTTTTTTAATCTAGAAATGATGCAAGTGGAAGCTGATAATGTATGGGAACTAAACCTTGGTCTCTGAATCCTAGCTGATGAGAGGCAGTGTTGCTGAGTGGTGTGTACAAACTCACCCGAAAGGGACTTGGTGAAAGAGCCCTACATGACTTTTTCCCACCCCAGGGCGCCATCACCTCTTCTATGCCAAAAATAGGTTGCTGGGTGTGGCAGCTGTGTCTTTCATGCTGTCTTGGAGGGGAGAGGGTGGATGTGAGAAAGCCACTGAATTCTTTCCCATGCTGTGGTTGGTTGCGCTCACCCCAGAGAGAGTGCAGAATCACTTCCCGGAGCTCTGTCTACTTGTGGGACCAAGTTGGTGTGATTGTGATCCCACAGGCAACACTCAGAACCTAACTTGGTCTTATGTCATGTTCTTACCACTTGGTCTACTGTTTAGCATTTTAAGGTTTTCCATTGTCTGTGGAATTAGATCCTCCCCTTCAAGCACTGTAATGAACATGGCCTAAAATAGAACTTGAATAGAATATTGAAACCTCAGAAAAAGTTATGTTTCGACATTGTTAAAAACCAAGACATGGCAGCCGGCACCATGGCTCACTTGGTTAATCCTCCGCCTGCAGCGCTGGCATTTCATATGGGTGCCGAGATCTAGTTCTGGTTGCTCCTCTTCCAGTCCAGCTCTCTGCTGTGGCCTGGGAGGGCAGTGGAGGACGGCCCAAGTGCTTGGGCCCTGCACCCGCGTGGGAGACTGGGAAGAAGCACCTGGCTCCTGGCCTCGGATTGGCATAGCTCTGGCTGTAGCAGCCATTTGGGGGTGAACCAACAGAAGAAGACCTTTTTCTATGTCTCTCTCTCTCACTGTCTAATTCTATATGTCAAATAAAAAAAAAGACATGAGGACAAGTGTTGTGGTGCAGCAGGTTAAGCTGTTGGTTGTGATGCCAACTTGGAGCACCTGTTCAAGTCTCAAATACTCCACTTTGGATTCAGCGCCCTTGCTAATGTGCCTAGGAAGGTAAGAGGATGGTGGTCTAGATGCTTGGATCCCTGCAACCCACCTAGAATACCAGGATGGAGTTCTGGGCTCCTGGCTTTGGTCTGGCCCAGCCCCCACCATGGTGGCCATTTGGGGAGTGAGCTAGTGGGTTGAAGATCTCGCTCTCGCTCTCTCTCTCTCTCTCTCTCTTTCCTTCAGCCTTTTATATAAATAAATAAATATTAGGAATAAAATTAAGACACAAAGACTCACGACTAGGCTAGGGTCAGGGTCACCATCAATGACTCCCACCACCATGTCTCATGGGCTGGGAGGTCTTTAGGGGAAGTAGCACACACGGGGTTGTCTTTGATGACAACGCCTCCATCTGGAGTCCTGCGAGGGACCTGAGGCTCTTCTTGAGGAGGGATTACTCTTTGCAGAAATACATCCATGGTGTTTTGCTTGGTTCGTTTCTTTTTTTTTTTTTCCACAGTGAACTTGCTCGTATGCCTTCAATGTACCTGAACCTTCCTCTTTCTGTCCCATGTTGGAGTCTGTGTCTTCAGACTTTCTAAGGAGCTGGTTGAGGTCTGCAAAGCTTCTGCTAAACCCCCCACTGTGAATTTTCTTGGTTCTTTTTTTTCTTTTGCATCTTCTGCGATTTCCCTTTCTCTTGCATCTTCTTCAGCTGTGCTCCTGTTCCAATTCCAACAAATGCTCAACAACCAGTTCCTCAGACATCTCCGCTGGCAGCTCTGCAGTGTCACCCTCATCTATATGTGGCCCACGTTGGCCACAGCCTTGTCCACTTTTGCAACCACCCCGTCCTTGGCAAATCCTTTGAAGTCATGGAGGAATCTCTTCCGTGCCATCCGTACCCCTTTTGGTGACGTCACCCCCAGCCCAGCCAAGGCTCGTGCTGCGATCCTGGATGATGCCATCCTTCCAGAATTGCACCAGTGTCTTTTCAATGTCTTCCTCCATGGCAGCAACAGCCTGGACAAAGGTCCTCCTTAGTTAGGGCGTCTTTGACATTGGGAAGAAGTCCCCATAAAGGGAGGCCATGCAGGAGCATTATCACCAATCAGTACAGTCCTGAAAGGTATATCCTACAAACAGGACTCCCCCATTTCACTGGCAGGAGGAGATCTTGGGGCGTTCACTCCCCGAATGCCTGCAACAGCCAGGATTGGGCTGGGTTGGACCTGGGAGCTGGAAACTCAATCCAGGTCTCTCATGTGGCTGGCAGGGACCCAACTTCTTGAGGAATATCCCTATTCTAGGATTTGGCATCTATATTGGTTACCTATTGAGAACAACAAATAACTCCAAGTCTTGATGACTTAAAACAAGAGCAAGCACTCATTTGATCTTGTGGTCTTCTGGGCGAGGAGCTCAGGCAGGGTACGGAAGAGACAGCTTGTCTCTGTCCATCAGTGCCTCGGCTGGAAGATTTAAAACCTGGGAACTCGCTGGCGCTGCGGCTCACTAGGCTAATCCTACACCTGCAGTGCCAGCACCCCGGATTCTAGTCCCAGTTGGGGTGCTGGTTCTGTCCCAGTTGCTCCTCTTCCAGTACAGCTCGCTGCTATGGCCCAGGAGTGCAGTGGAGAATGGCTCAAGTGCTTGGGCCCTGCACCCGCATGGGAGACCAGGGGGAAGCACCTGGCTCCTGGCTTCGGATTGGCGCAGCACGCCAGCCATAGCGGCCATTTGGGGGGTGAACCAACGGAAGGAAGACCTTTCTCTCTGTCTCTCTCTTTCTCTCTCTCACTGTCTAACTCTGCCTGACCAAAAAAAAAAAACCCTGGGAACTGGAGTCATCCAAGCTTTTTCTCCTTTGCCTGGACCTATCTGGGGCTGTTAGCTGAACACCTCCATGTGCCCTAGATTCACTCACAGCAAGAGAGTTGGTCCCTAGGCAAGTGTCTGTAGAGAAAGAGAGCTGACAGAAAGGTGTATTTCCTTTTATAATCTAGCCTCAAAAGTCACACTGTGCCAATGTTCTGTGTTTTATTGATTGTGATAGTTAACAAGCTCTTGTCCAGGTTCAAGATGTGGGGGAATAGACAGACCTCTTTTCAGATGGAGGACACCCATCACCCTGTTAAAGGATGAGTGTATTGGGTGGATTAGGATGATCCTCTTGGGAAAATCCATTTTATCACTGTCATCAGAAGGCATAATTGTTGTAAACACTTAAAAAGAATTTGGATTTCATTAAATGTGCAAAATACACTAACTGTAAATGATTTGAAGATTGCTTCAAACTCTAAAGAATAAAATAAGCAGGGCTAGCACTGTTGGCATATCGGGTAAGGCCGCCGCCTGCAGTGCTGGCATCCTGTATGGGCGCCGGTTCTAGTCCCGGCTGCTCCACTTCCAATCCAGCTCTCTGCTATGGCCTGGGAAAGCAGCAGAAGATGGCCCAAGTGCTTGGGCCCCCGTACCCAAGTGGGAGACCTGGAAGAAGCTCTTGGATCCTGGCTTTGGCCTGGCCCAGCCCTGGTGGTTGCAGCCATTTGGGGACTAAAACAGTGGATGGAAGACTCTGTGTTGTGTGTGTGTGTGTGTGTGTCCCTCTGTCTCTCTCACTCTCTTTGTAACTCTTTCCAATAAATAAATAAATCTTTAAGTAAAAACAATGTTCTCCCATGCTTGCCTGACCTTGACATAGCCACTGTGGACATTTCTGAGTGCTTCATGTGGTATTTATGAAAACGCAGTTGTGGTCTAAAATGGAACGTGTTGATGAAGAAAGGTTCAGGTCACTGATTTGGGCCTCGGGCCATTTGGAGCAGAATTGTGAAGACTCTGTAAAAATGAGCTTGTTAGAAAGTAAAAGCAAAATGTAAACCACTACGAAGGAATCTGTGCCATGACCCGATCCCGTGCCTGCCCCACACCCATTCCTCGTGCTAACATTAAGCTCATCCTGCCACGCCATGTATGTGAGGCTTCAGGAAGGGGAAAACTCGCGCGCTTCCCATTTGTTTTGTAGATTTTTTTTTCCCCTTTCAAAGTTGCAAAAATAGTACAGAAAGTGTCCAAAGAACCTTCTCACCCAATTTTACCTGATGTTAACATCTTCTATAATTAATTATACTACTGTTATCAAAATCAGAAAATCAACATCAGGGCCGGTGCTGTGGTATAGCGGGGTTAAGCCATTGCCTGCAACCCCAGCATCCCATAAGGGTGCCAGTTCACGTCCCAGCTGTTTCACTTCCTATCAAGCTTCCTGCTAATGTGCCTGGGAAAGCTGTGAAAAAATGGCCCAAGTCCTTGGGCCCCTGCACCCACATGGGAGACCTGGATGGAGCTCCTGGCTTCAGTCTGACCCAGTGTTGGTCATTGCCATTTGGGGAGTGAACCAGGTGATGGAAATTCTCTCTCTCTCTCTCTCCCTCTCCCTCTCTCCCTTTCCCCCTCTCTCCCTTTCCCCCTCTCTCCTCTTCCCTCTCCCCTCTCCCCTCTCCCTCTCCCTCTCCCTCTCCATCTCTGTATCTCTGCCTCTCAAATAAAGCAAGCACATTTTTAACAAAGGAAGAAAATCAGCATTGATACAATACTCCTAACTAACCCACAGACTCTATATGTCACCAGTTTTCCCATCACCCTCCCTTTCTGATCTGTGGGCCCAACCCGGGACTTCCCATCCGATCACATGGCTATGTCTCCTTAAGTCTCCTCGGTGATTGTTCTTAGTCTTTCCTGATTTGACAGCTGAAGAGCACTGGTCAGTTACTTCACACCATACTCCTTCAGTGTGGATTGTGGGGTGTGGTTCCCCTGATCTGAAGGAACTGATGTGTAATTGTCCAGAACACCATAGAAGCAAGAGATGCCATGACGTCTCGGTTCACCTGGAGTCTGAGACGACAGCCTCGATCGTTGCTGTGTGAGCCTTGGCCTGTGCTTTCTTTTGTGATTAATTACCATCAGGTGATTGACGGCTTGAGTCCACACCCACATCCCGTTTCCATCCACTAAGTTTAGCATCCATTGATGACTCTTGTCTGCACTTATGGGGATTCGGAAAAGCTCCACTTCGGAATGTGTGACCCACACTGAGTAAGGCAAGTCTATGACCCAACGATTCCAGTTGGTAGAGTATCTTTGGGAGGCCCTGAAATGTTTGCTGTATTGAAAATGTTTCTGCTGCCCTGTCCAGGGTTGTAACCTACTGGGGCCACGCTCCTCCCACAAGGTGGGAGGTGTGGCTCCATTATTTGTTAACTGCTCATTTTTTGCACCCTATGGGAGGTATAGCTTCCCTGTTCTTCTCATCCTGGACAAGACTCTTGGCCCCTGTAACCCAGAAGCATCATCACGACCCGATCTACACACACGTCTTCCAGTGGCTTCTGTTTGGAATGCGGCTCTTCTTCGTCTGCATGCGTGGGTGTTTCTGAATCAGACAACATTTCTCCATCCTCACCACCACCGCTGTTGGCTTCTCCTGAGGAGCGAGCGCCGTGTTGAGATGGGATCCTGCACCTGCTTTCTGTCTTTGACCTTTGCTCTGCCTCACGGGAGAGAATCCCCAAGTCTCCCACCTGCGTCAATCCTTCCATCTCCTGGAGTGCTGCCGGGCTCTTTTTCTTTTCAAAGAGTGGACGAAGCACCCTGTCAGGCTCCTGGTGTCCTTGGGGGTTAATCCTTACTATAGGAGCCTCCCTTTTCATGCCATCTCCTTGTCTTTTTTTTTTTTTTTTTTTTTGACAGGCAGAGTGGATAGTAAGAGAGAGAGACAGAGAGAAAGGTCTTCCTTTTTTGCCGTTGGTTCACCCTCCAATGGCCACCGCGGCTGTCGCGCTGCAGACGGCGCACCGCACTGATCCGAAGGCAGGAGCCAGGTGCTTCTCCTGGTCTCCCATGCGGGTACAGGGCCCAAGCACTTGGGCCATCCTCCACTGCACTCCCGGGCCACAGCAGAGAGCTGGCCTGGAAGAGGGGCAACCGGGACAGAATCCGGCACCCCAAGTGGGACTAGAACCCGGTGTGCCGGCGCCGCAAGGCGGAGGATTAGCCTGTTGAGCCACAGCGCCGGCCCATCTCCTTGTCTTTTTATCTGCTTGTTTTCTGGGCCCATTACTTGTTCCTCCTACTTCATCCCAGTCGACTGCCCCCCCCCCCCATATTACCAAGGTTGTTCTTGGTTTCCTCTATTGGCAGTCCCTTTAAGAGATCCTGTAAGAAGTACGTCAGAAAAGTGAAGGGTGTTTAAATCACATGGCCTACAACTGACTCTTACCCTAACGCTGAGGGTGAATGGTTCTGCCAACTAGAGGACAGAGCCCGGACTCTCCCCAAGCTGCAATCAGCCGGGGCTCCTTCCTTGCCTGCCGTCCTGCGTGGATTCTTGCAAGGTCTGTGGGAGTAGGAAGAGGGTCCCGAGGTGCAGGGAGAGAGGAGGAGAAGACTGACCCCAAGCTGGCTGCCCAGTTCTCTCTGACGGGGAGACGCTATGGTTTCTGACTCGGGCCAAGAACCGCTGAGGAGTGGAGGCACAGGCGGTCTGGTTTTCTTGCTTGTGGGATGGGCACTCTCAACTCTCAATTCACAGGCAGCCAAACGATGGTCCGAATAACCTTACCGCTTAGGGAAAGGCCTCCCGGAAGGTGGCATTCATTGGTCTATCAGACATGATTTATCCAAGACTTTTTATTTTTGTGCTTCCTCCCAGATCTTTAGGAAACCGGTCAGTTGGAAAAGCAGAGGGGGACGGAGGGGGTCGCTGGCCAGATGCCGTCTGCTTAGCAAAGCCAGCAGCTGATGCCTGCCTGCCGGGAGAGCAAATGCAGAGAGACTGAGCACTGCCCAGCACTCAGCCCTCCCTCCCCGCTGCCCCCAGCAGGCCTGAGGAGGGGGTGGTGAGCACTTTCGGTGGGGGGCGGGGGGAGGTTGCATTTTTTTCTCCAGCCTGCTTATTTGCGGGCACGTGTTCCGTAGAGGACAGCACAAGCTGGAGGGGAGCCGCAGCCCACAGCACCCTGATTCTACCACAAAGGTCTCGCTTCCAGGAGGGCTCTGCTGAATCCTTGCTATTAGCACGAACAACGCAGGCACTGCTTCCACCCACACAGGCCTCTCTGCTACGGGAAGATGTCACCAGGCAGGGCAGGCCATTCTGGAACCTGCAAATCAGATGAGATACAGGTGCTTCTTGGGAATGTGCGTGTTTCAGAGTGACAGGACAGGGGAAGGGATAGCTACATTGCAGGACTGACAACAATTCCCGCTCACCCAGACCTAGCTAGCTAACTCCCTGCCTCGTTATCCTGCAGTAAGACCAGGGACCCTGTCTGCCTTAGCTCTGCCAACTTACTCTGGTATCCAGACATAGCATTATTCCATTTGCTTTATTTATTTATTTGGTTGAGAAACAGAATGACAGTGAGAATAGACAATGAGAGAACAAGGGAGCAAGAACTACCATCTACTGGTTCACTCCCTAAAGGCCGGCCACAGCCGGGGGCTGGAATCCGGTGCAGGTCTCCCACAGGTGGGGGGGGGGGGGGGCGCTAGTGTCTCCCATGGTGCACATTAGCGGGAAGCTGGCATCAGTAGGCGGAGCTGGGTATTGAACCCAGGCGCTCTGAAACGGGATGTGGCATCTGGACAACCAAGGCTGAACGCCTGTCCCTGGAGGTGTTAGAAGATAAATAACCTGGCCGGCGCTGTGGCTCAACAGGCTAATCCTCCGCCTAGCGGCGCCAGCACACTGGGTTCTAGTCCCGGTTGGGGCCCCGGATTCTGTCCCAGTTGCCACTCTTCCAGGCCAGCTTTCTGCTGTGGCCAGGGAGTGCAGTGGAGGATGGCCCAAGTGGTTGGGTCCTGCACCCCATGGGAGACCAGGATAAGCAACTGGCTCCTGCCTTCGGAACAGCGCGGTGCACCGGCTGCAGCGTGCCAGCCGCAGCGGCCATTGGAGGGTGAACCAATGGCAAAAGGAAGACCTTTCTCTCTGTCTCTCTCTCTCACTGTCCACTCTGCCCTGTCAAAAAGTAAAAAAATAAAAAGAAGATAAATAACCCTTCAGCACGTTTTCATATATGGCCTGGCTGGTTGTGTTCATCCATTGGTCGGGCTATCACAAAATGCCCAAGGTTGGGGATTTTATAAGTAAAGAGGCTTATTCAGCTCATAGCCTTGGAGGTCCGAGGACGTGGCGATGCTCGTGCCCCGGGGACGACCTCTTGGCCGTGACACAATAGTGTGGCAGAGAAATGAACAGAGTGCTGTGTGCAGAAGGAAAGACAGGAGGCCAAAGGGACGCAGGGGCCAGCCTTGCTCGTTCAACAGCTGCCCCATGAGAGCTCCCGCACCTGACAATAGCAGCATCACTTCCTCCTGCGCTGACCCTTCCAGGGGTCCGGAGCCTGCTACACCTGGTCCTTCTCGTCCAGGTTTCCATCCTCTTAACATCACCATATGGAGGATGGAAGACCGGGCCTCCAGCCCATGGACCTTAGGAGAACACAGTCAAGCCTCGTCCAAAACACAGCACAAATGGTGTCACAACAAAGAGCCCAGGAGACTTGTCTCCTACTGGTACCTTTCACCAATGAGCTGTGTGGTATTGGGCCAGTTACTTCACCTCTCTGTGGCTTGGTCTTTATCCCCAAACAGGAATATGAATAACCATCATACTATTGTACAATACTCTAGAGTGCTAAAAAGAAAGGGGGGGGTGGGGCGTGAAGAGTCCCTTGAACGTGCAGTTCTGGTACTAAAATTGGAAGTCAAACAGTTGTTCAGAGCATGCTGAGCTTGGTCTGTTCTGGGTGCTGGGGAGAAGGCCACAGTCAGTGACGCTAAGAAACGTCCCCTCGGGGAGACAGATGGGAAACACATAAACGCACGGGCGTAGGGCTTGTCGGGTGATGAGGCTGTGATTGGAAGCCCAAGAGAGCAGGTGGACAGGAAGGAAGGGAGGGGACTTCCTTTAAGAGGACCAGAGGAGGCCGTTCTGAGACCGAAGCAGGGCGGGCAGCTGGGTGGAGGGCGGAAGGGCACCCCAAGGACACTGAGCTTGTCAGGCCCCAAGCCCCAGGCCCTGGGGGATGAGGCTAAATCCCGTATTAGGCTGAAACCACTCCTTGTCCGGCTGGCGCCCTGTGAATACAAACTGAATTGGGTTTAAATGCACACAGTGATGGTGCCTCTTGGGCGCTCCGTGGGTGTCCACAGCTAACAGAAAGGGCTTCAGGAAGTTCCCCGAAGACGTGTACTAGGGAAGAGAAGCTAAGCATGTATTCTGGAAACTTCTGCCCAAAACACAAGCTTCTCTTGTAATTCCACATTCCGCGAACTTTTCTGAGTGCTCCTCCGTGCTCTGGGAGAACCACAGACTTCTGGAGGATGAGATGAGATTCCATGTTTCAACTGTGAAGCTGAGAGCAACCATTTGCCAGGTTGTTGCGGGAGCGGGAGGCACCTGCCCCTGCAGGCATTCCCCTAGAGCTTTTACTAGGGATTCCCATGCTCCATGGTCTTGAAAACTGACTACATGGACAGGGCACAAGATCAAAGACCCGAGGTCTTCTGGCTGAGCCAGCAGGGGAGCCTTCTCGTCCAGACCGGCCGCATCGGACAGCTCTCCTGAGCCCGCACTTTAGATTTATTTGACAGGCAGAGAGACACCAACACAGACAGGAAGCAGGCAGAGGGCTCCCATCCTCTGGGTCCCTCCCCAAACGTCCAGAACAGCTAAGGCTGGGCCAGGCCCAGAGCTGGGGGCGAGAACGCAGTGCAAGTCCCCCATGTGGGTGGCAGGGATCTGACCAGTTGAGCTGTCCCAGGGTCTGTAAGAGCAGAAATCTGGAGTCGGGAGCCGGAGCCAGGACACAAACACAGGCGCTCTGATTTGGGGAAGCCCGAGTCCCACCCAGCGAGTGACTGCTGAGCCACGTGCCAGACCCAGGAGCCCTTTTGTAGAATCAGAGAGTCCTGGGTGGAGGGATAGAAAACCGAGGTGTGAGGCCTTCGGAGCCTCCGTGGTCACCATCTGTCTCGCGAGGCCTCCGTTCTCCCCTTCCGCCCTGAACAAGGACCACGCCACAGCTCTGCACAGATCTGTGACGATTTTTGGTTCCGATCCTCCCTATGATCATTCTGTTTGTTCCCCAGCAACGTGGAAACCACTTTTTTTTTTTTTATTTGAAAGGCAGAGTTACAAAGAAAGGGAATGGGGGGTGGGGAGAGAGAGGGAAAGAGAGAGAGAGAGAGAGAGAGATTGATATTCTGGAGAGAGAGAGAGAGAGAACTTCCATCCACTGATTCACTCCCCAGATAGCTGCATTGGCTGGGGCTGGGCCAGGTCAGTGACAGGGACAGCCCGGTCTTCGTTTAGTTACATTAGCACACACTGATCCCAATGTTGGTTGGTTTATCATATGATATTCTAAGACCAAAGGAAGAGACAGGCAAACAGCAGCTGTAACACACAGAGGGCACAGAGGGAGGGACTGGCATCTGCCTCTTCGGGGTTCTGGAAGCACAGAGCAGAAGGAACGATGGAGAGCTCTCTGGATCAGCGTGGCTCTGGCTGTTACAGCGATTTGGGAAGTGAACCAGCGGATGGAAGACCTCTCTCTCTCTCTCTCTCTCTCTCTCTCTCTCTCTGCCTCTCCGTAACTGACTTTCAAGTAAAACAAATAAAAATCTTTAAAAAACAAACAAAAAAACAATTAGGTGTAGTGTATATTTCTTATTCATAGATGACAATCTTGACATGTTGAGGGAAAAAGACATTAAGCAGGATTTTGTATCCAGCAAATGTGTCATTGAAAGTGAAGACAAGGCTGGCGCCGCGGCTCACTAGGTTAATCCTCCACCTGCAGCGTCGGCACATGCTGGGTTTTAGTCCCAGTCGGGGCCCCGGATTCTGTCCCAGTTGCTCCTCTTCCAGGCCAGCTCTCTGCTATGGCCAGGGAGTGCAGTGGAGGATGGCCCAAGTGCTTGGGCCCTGCACCGCATGGGAGACCAGGAGAAGCACCTGGCTCCTGGCTTCGGATTGGCTCAGCGC
This sequence comes from Lepus europaeus, assembly GCF_033115175.1. Classification (NCBI taxonomy): domain Eukaryota; kingdom Metazoa; phylum Chordata; class Mammalia; order Lagomorpha; family Leporidae; genus Lepus; species Lepus europaeus. The sequence goes on along the minus strand of NC_084834.1, from coordinate 16,810,167 downwards.
ACCGCCAGAGCGGCCATTGTGGGGTAAACCAACGGAAAAAGGAAGACTTTTCTCTCTGTCTCTCTCTCTCTCACTGTCCACTCTGCCTGTCAAAAAAAAGAAAAAGAAAAAGAAAAGAAAAGAAAGAAAGTGAAGACAAAATAAGGTATAAGAGGGAGAATTAACCAGCTAATCACAGCATTCTTTTTCTTTTAAGATTTATTTATTTATTGGAAAGACAGAATTATAGGGCCAGAGGCAATGGGAGAGAGGCCTTCCATCCATTGGTTCATTCCCTAAATGGCCACAACAGCTGGGGATGTGCCTTCTGAAGCCAGAAGCCAGGAGCTTTCTCCAGGTCTCCCACATGCGTGCAGGGGCCCAGGGACTTGGGCCATCTTCTACTGCTTTCCCAGGCCACAGCAGAGAGCTGGATCAGAAGTGGAGCAGCCGGGACTAGAACTGGTGCCCATATGGGATGCCAGCACTGCAGGCAATGGCTTTACCCACTATGCCACAGTGCCAGCTCCCAAGCAGATAATCTTGCTACAGCTTTGAAACAGCAGAGGTCAAAAGAAGTCTGGGCACAATGGCAACAGAAATAAGAGTGTACCCATAATAAGTGTGTATGGAAATAAAAGGATAAGCGGGAAATGATAAGTGCACATGGAAGACCTCAGCAGAAAAACAATTCGAAATATGAATAAGAAAAATAATGGAAGAAAGAGCAGATTAAAAGACAAACGTTATAAAGATAGTCCATCTTCCCAAGCAAACCTATAAATTGAATTCCGTTCTCACCACAGTCTTAGAGGATCTTTCATGATCCTGAAATTTATGTGGAGGGGGAAGAGGTGAGATCCCCGAGGCAATTCTATACAGGATGAAATAAGTCCTGAGGTTTGCTCCACCAGATGTGAAGCTTACCCAGCTGTATTCATCGAGGATATACTCAAGGACAGACAATGGGGAAGACCAAGATCCGACAAGGGACGTTAATATAGTGCAGGTGTGGCATTAAAAACCAATGGTGAATTCATGGCTTATTCATAACTCAGTGCTGAAACAAGTTACCTACGCAGGAAAAGAAGTGACTCCCTTCATTGCCTCCAACTATTTCAGGAGGGTTGAAGACTTCATTGTGAAAGACAGAACTTTAAAATGTCTAGAGGAAAATAAAATGTCTAGAGGAAAATGCAATAGACAAAGTTAATGACCTCAGAGTATGAATGATATAGAGAATCAAAGCCAGAAAGACATTATAACGCTCCGGCACACCGGGTTCTAGTCCCGATCGGGGCACCGATCCTGTCCCGGTTGCCCCTCTTCCAGGCCAGCTCTCTGCTGTGGCTAGGGAGTGCAGTGGAGGATGGCCCAAGTCCTTGGGTCCTGCACCCCATGGGAGACCAGGAGAAGCACCTGGCTCCTGCCATCGGATCAGCACGGTGCGCCGGCCGCAGCGCGCTACCGCGGCGGCCATTGGAGGGTGAACCAACGGCAAAAGGAAGACCTTTCTCTCTGTCTCTCTCTCTCACTGTCCACTCTGCCTGTCAAAAAAAAAAAAAAAGATATTATAACAAAGTAGCAAGACAAGCTACAGGTTTGGGAAGCAACACTTGCAATGCACAGATCTGATGGAAGAAATTTCAAATTCGTAAGAAGATAACCGATTGACAAAGAGAACATGTTGATGACTAATAACCACACAGGAAGATGTGAAATTCCATTGGCGGTCAGGGAAATGCGAATGAAAGCTACAGGGAAACACCGTTTCACACCTAACCTCCTGGCAGAGACGAAGCAGGCTGATGTTGCCAGCCATGAAGAGAATGTGTGAATGGAAGCTCTGGTACGCCACAGGTTAGGATTAAACCGGAACAAGAAGACTGCTGAGAAACCTGGCAGCAACATTTAGCAGGTTTCAATATGTCCATTCCCCGTGATTGCACCTCAACGTTTACATCCTACAGAGAATTTTATGTAAGTATAAGGTAGCATTGTTTTTAGTAATGAAAAGTAGGAAATCTGAGTTAACAGGAGAATAAACAAATAAACTGCATGAAAAATATTTGGAGGAATACTATTCAGCATTTCTCTACAGGATACATTCAAAAATGTAAGTATGAAAAGCAAAATGCAGAAAGCTGTAGACAGGGTCGGACTGCTAGGATAATGCTTTCAGGGACCAAGGTTGAGGCGTAGCAGGCGAGGCTGCACCTGCAGTACTGGCATCCCATATGGGAGCCGGCTCCTGCTGCTCTACTTCCGATCCAGCTCCTTGCTAATGCACCTGGGAAAGCAACAGAAGATGGCTCAAGTGCTTGGGCCCCTATACCCATGTGGGAGACTGGGATGGATTTCCAAGATCCTGGCTTCAGCCTGGTCCAGCCTGGTCCAGCCCTGGCCATTGTGGCCAATTGCGCGCTCTCTCTCTCTCTCTCTCTCTCTCCATAACTCTGACTTTCAAATAAAAATAAAGTAAAATATTTTTAAAAGCACTCTCAAACTTTCAAAACATGCTTTGCACAGTCTATGGTTGGATGAATAAATGATGTAAAACTAAATACATGATAATCCCTGGTTCAAGTTGCCTCTAGAAAGAGAGGAGGGGGAGAGGAGGTAGCAGTAAGGGTGGAACCAGGCCTTGGTGGTGTCCTTACAGATGTACACCTGGAGCAATACTGCGGGGTGTCAGGGGTCTGCCATGTTCAAGATACAGGTGTAGGAGGGGCCAGTGCTCTGGTGTAGTGGGTAAAGCTGCCGCCTGCAGTGCCAGCATCCCATATGGGTGTCGGTTCAAGTCCCAGCTGTTCCACTTCCAACAGCTCTCTGCTATGGCCTGGTAAAGCAGCCGGAGATGGCTCAAGTCCTTGGGCCCCTGTGCCTGTGTGGGAGACCCAGAAGAAGCTCCTGGCTCCTGGTTTCAGGTCAGCCCAGCTCTGGCCATTGCAGCCATTTGGGGAGTGAACCAGCAGATGGAAGACTTTCTCTCTCTCTCTCTCTCTCTCTCTCTCTCTCTCTCTGCCTCTCAAGCAAATAAATAAATCTTTAAAAAAAAAAAAAAAAAAAAGCTAGGACTGTGTCCCCCTGCTTGAGTTTTGCTTTTCTAGGAGACCTTGAAGCTGCCCACAGGGAGTAGCTTTCCGCGGGTTCCGTATGATCAAGGGCACCGGGATCTGGGCAGAGACCGACAATGGAATCCAGCAAAGACAGGACAAATAATCCCCGAGTGGGAGGGCGTGCCAGACCTGAGGCACCCCTGTGTTCTTCTCCGGCTTGAAAAGAGATTCCAAAACATGACACAAACAAATGCCTCCAACAGCTGTTCCATGCTAGTGGTGGTGGCCTTTGGAGGCACTTCCTTCTCAGGAAACTTGGAAGAGAGAGGGCTGTTACCTGGGCTAGCTGGTGACCAGGTGCACATATGTGAGGAGGCACAGGCTGACGCCAACCAACGTGGAGAGAGGACCGAGAGACTCAGGAAGTCCGCCTGCTGGCCTGGCGCCACAATTTCCTTACCTATCAATGGATTTTTTTCCTTACCTGTCAAAGGAGGGCGGAAGTTCACGTAATCTCCAAGACAGCTTTTAGCATTGAGACATCATCGCTACCTCTGAGTGGTGTTTTGTCCAACCAACTAAATGAAGACAAGTTTTGTTTCTCTCCTTCTTAGGGTTCTCCAGTGATGAGAGAACAGCGAGAACAGATTCTGCTTTTTTGAATTAATTGTGCCATCCCTGTCAGGCTTGTCACTGAGAAATTAGAAGGACTGTGTTAAAACCTAGGGAGACGACACCTCGCTATGTGTAGAAATTAGATCTTGCGATTTTTTTTATACTGAGCATTCTTGGCAACTCAAAACCATAGGAAGAGAATTCTAGAAGACCTCTGGAAAAAGTTTGAGTAGATATTCCGAAACAGGACCTGAGAAAGTGGCTAGGGTAGTAAGCCGAGTCACTCTTCCACGAATTAAATCTTTTTTTTTTTTTTTTTTTTGACAGGCAGAGTGGATAGTGAGAGAGAGAGAGACAGAGAGAAAGGTCTTCCTTTTTGCCGTTGGTTCACCCTCCAATGGCCGCTGAGGCCGGCGCATCTCGCTGATCCGAAGCCAGGAGCCAGGTGCTTCTCCTGGTCTCCCATGCGGGTGCAGGGCCCAAGCAATTGGGCCATCCTCTGCTGCCTTCCTGGGCCACAGCAGAGAGCTGGCCTGGAAGAGGGGCAACCGGGACAGGATCGGTGCCCCGACCGGGACTAGAACCCAGTGTGCCGGCGCCGCAAGGCAGAGGATTAGCCTGTTAAGCCACGGCGCTGGCGTGGATTAAATCTTGACTGCTGTGATGGCTGTGGCTGCTACCACTAATGGCCCCTGAGTCTCGATTCCTTGCTTCTTCGTGTTAATGTCACCCCTGGAGATTCAACTGGGCTGAGATATCAACACAGAACACTTCTGACACCACACACGTGGGGTTTTCCCACACACACCCAACCAATCAGTCGATCAATTCTGCAGAGGACAAGTGCATAGCCTCAAGCTCAACTCAACGCTGACTCTACCCACGTGGAGAGAGCAGGAGATCCCACAACTGGAGGGCTCAGCTTCACACGACTCACCCCTATGGCAGCTGCTAGTTGCAAGCACAAATTATGGCCAATAGGTCTGCCTGCCCAGCTGTCACTGGGGTTCTTGGTTCCCTTTCTTAGGTTTGATGATTTGCCAGAATGGGTCATAGAACCCAGGGACACACTTGCTTTACCTCTATCAGTTTATTGTAAAGGCCTTCTCCAAAGGAAGCAGACAAAAGCTGGATGGAACAGCTCCATGCAGCAAGCTTGGGAGAAGGTGTGCAGCTTCCACGCCCCCTCTGGGTGAGCCACGGTCCAGGAGCCTCCACGTGTTCAGCTATCTGGAAGCACCTAGAATCCAGTCCCTTTGGAGTTTTGCAGAAGCTCATTATATACACATGACTTATTATTTAAATTGGGGGCCAGTGTTGTGGTAAAGGAGGTTAACCACAACCTGCACTGTCAGTATCCCATTTAGATGCTGGTTTTGGTCCTGGCTGCTTCACTTCCAATCCAGCTCCTGCTAATACACCAGGGGAAGCAGCAGAAAATGACCCGAGTGCTTGGGCCCCTGCACCCTTGTGGGAGACCTGGAAGAAGCTCCCAGATCCTTCCAGCCCTGGCCATTGCAGTCTTCTGAGGATCTCTCTCTCTCTCTCTCTCTCTCTCTCTCTCTCTCTCTCTCTCCCTCCCTCCCTCCCTCTTTCCCCACCCTCCCTCCCTCCTTCTCTCTCTATGACTTTCAAATAAATAAATAAATAAATAAATAAATCTTTTAAGAAAATTGGTGAGGAACTTAACTTTCAGCCTTTCTCTTCTCTTTCTCTTCTCCCCAGAGTGTGGTGAGCCTGAAAGTCACAACCCTCTAAGCAGGCCTGGGTCTTTCTGGGGACCAGCCCCCTGTCCAGAAGTTATCCGGGGACCCCCACCCATCCGCCATCTCACACACACGTAAATGGCACATTTATCATTTACAGATCTCCAGAGATCCCAAGGATTTTAGGAGCTATGTATATGGCAACTAGGATGGAGACAAAATAGGTACTTCACGAAATCATATAGCCATGCAATCAGCCATGGGCTGCTTTTCCCAGCTTGCTTCGTAGCTAAATGGGAATCTGGCCAGTGGGTGCTGGTGGAAACCCTCCTACTGTAAAAGGGAGAGTCACACGATCTTGACCTTCCATCTCCATTCCTGAAGCTGAAATTCAAATGAAGAGTTACACGTGATAGTGTTGATGGTGGAGCAACAAAATGGAGGGAGCCTGGGCCCCTGGATTACTTTGCAGAGCACAGCCACCCCACCAGGGCAGCAGATGGCTCACCCATGGGCTGCTATATGACAGAGAAATTAAAATTGTCTGACTCCGAAGGTGTGGATCTCTTTATCACAGTAACTCGGCTGATGCCCATTTAATGCAAAGAGTAAAAAAGTGTTAACAGGGTGTAACAGGTGGCACTGGTGGCAAAGGACAGAATAAATCTGGCTCATCTTGGGCTTTAGGGGAAGTGGGCCTCATTATGGTTAATGAAACACTGGGCTCTCTTAACACAATGGTTTGTATCTTGCAGATTCCAGCCAAATACGGTTTCTGAGTTGTTATGCTCCACCCTTGTTGATTAAGCCACCAGCACTCCTTTAGCACGTTTCTCAAGAAATTGCACTGATGTTTGAGATTTAAAAAAAAAAAAATCCTGTTATCAGATGCACAACTGGTTTCTGTGCTTAGCTGTTTACTCCCAAGGCCCTCTCTCTAATTGCTGTGTGTCTTCCCAAGCGCAGCTCCCTGCTCCGACCTCCTGAAACCCTGGCTCGCCCCCACCTGATAGACTGGCAGTTCTGCAGAGGTGAGTCTGCTGAAATGTATCAATAGATTGGGAAGCTCTCTCTCTCCTTTGTCTTCAAATCTTGTTCCTGTTATTCTGATTCAGCACCATCCACAAGAACCAGATGTTCGCCAACAAAAGGAGCTTGAGATTTTAACAAGTCCCAGAGGAGATGGGAATTTTTATCAAGGACCTGTGACTCCCAGGAAGACCAGCAACAATGATTGCTTGCATCTAGACATGAGCAAGAAATCAGAAAAGGCCACCGAGAACATTCTGTAGAACAGCCGTCCTGGAGTCTTAAAAATGTCAGTCATCAAAAATAAAAAGAGGCTGGGTAACAGATTAAAGGAGTCTAAATGATCATGACAACAAAATCCAGTGCATGACCCTTGTCACATGTCTATCCATCTATGTGTCGGCCATCAATCATCAATTATCTATCATCTGTCTATCTCTGTATCATCCATCTGTCTATCTCCAATCATCTGTCATTTATCTATATGACATTATTGGAACAACTGGAGAAATTGGAATATGAGATGTATATTAGATAACAAAATGATATAAATTTTACATTTCTTTTAACTTTTTTTACACATTTATTTATTCATTTGAAAGAGCCATGGAGAGAGGGAGATACAGAGAGAGGGAGATCTTCCACCTGCTGGTTTGCTCCCCAAATGGTCACAAAGGCCAAGGATGGGCCAGGCTGAGTCCAGATCTGCCACGTGGGTCGTAGGGACCCAGACACTTGAGCCATCCTCCACTGTCCTTCCCAGGCCACCAGCAAGGAGCTGGATCAGAAGTGGAGCAACCAGGACATGAACCAGTCCCCATGTGGGATACTGGCATGGCATGGCAGGTGGTACTTTATCCACGATGCCACAACGCTGGCCCCTCATTGAACTCTTTAGTTTTATTGTCATAATATAGGAGAATGCAGGAAATGTATGCAACTTGCGTGCAAATGGTTCAGTGTTCCATGAGCAATAATGGTAATTTATAGGTATGGGACTAGATGCATCCAGGTGAAAAATGTTGATGTGAATTGTGCTATTCTTACATTATTTCTGTAGATTTCAAATTTTATAAAATATTGGGGAAAATGGCACAGAACATACACATGAGTATCTTTTAGCCTTTGAGGGAGAGAAAACAGCCTTAAGTGAGACACATGAAACATCAGAGAAGTGGTTGATATTCTTGTCTGCATTACAAGTTAACAGTTCCACTCGTCAGCACAAACCCTAGTCCTGCTCCGCATTTTCCCAAAGCACTTCCGGCTCCTCGCCCAGTGTCTGGTTTATTCATTTATTATATTGTGAATGGTCTGACCCTCCTCGTTAGAGATGGAGACATTATGAGAGCAAGAATGTGTGTTTTGTTTGAAAGTCAGAGTTACAGAGAGAGAGAGAGAGAGAGAGAGAGAGAGAGAGAGGTCTTCCATCTGCCAGTTCACTCCTCAATTAGCCGCAACGGCCTGAGCTGGGCTGACCTAAAGCCAGGATCCAGGAGCTCTTCCAGGTCTCCCATGCAGGCACAGGGGCCCAAGGATTTGGGCCATCTTTCACTGCTTTCCCAGGCCATGGCAGAGAGCTGGATCAGAAGTGGAGCAGCTTGGTCTTGAACCGGCACCCATATGGGATGCTGGCACTGCAGGTGGCAGCTTTACCTGCTACAACATGGCACCAGCCCCAAGGGCTAGCTTTCAAACTGAATTGAATTCAAACTCTAGCTCCTGTATTAGAACCCACAGGTCTAGACTATGGTGGGTGCTCCATAGATGAGAATCATGGATAGGATTAATAATGGGAACTTTAGTTTCCCTGACCCAGGTGATCTAAAATAAAGAACAAGCATGTTGCTGCTGATCCCTATCAGGTGGACAGGCCCACGAAGACTGCATGTGAACAGGTGCAGGCTTCTTTCTTTGCTTATATTAGTCCCTGGACAAGGCGGTATAACATTTGCTTGGAGAGCATTCCCATTGTATTAGGTGTTTAGTAATCTAGAGATGACTTAAAGTCTACAGGAGTAGGTGAACAGCTTACATGCAATACTACATCATTTCATGCCAGAGATTTGAACATAAAGGGATTTTAGTATCGGGTACCGGGTTTCCTGGAACCAATCCCCTGTGGATACCAAGGAGTTACTGCAAATGAATTCCGATCTTAGTAATCCTTTGGATTAGGTTCTAAAGCTTTGTGGCTCTGTGCCTAGGCTGGGAACTCTGCACATGTACTCGGTTCACTTACTCCATCTGGTCGCTTGCTCCCGAGGGTGGTGCTGGTGGCAGACTGCCTGGCTCAGGCTCGGTGCTCTTGTTCGGTAACTATTGAACACTGATCACAGACAAATCATATCGGTTCTCTAAGTCCCAGGCTCCTGATCTTTAGGAATGGTGGAAAGTGCAGTAGCTGCTTCTTAGAGTTCGCAGGCATCGTCCACAAATTAATACGTGTGAACCGAGGGGGTGGGATCGGTCCAGTCCTCAGCCGACAGGAGCTGTTGCAGCTTGTGTGGCTTGCAGAGCCTGACCAGGGCCTCCCTGATGCTCCATCACCATCTCTATGCCCTCCTTTATCTCCTCTGCCCATGCACGCTCTCACTCACCTCCAGGCCTTTGCACGTGCTACTCCTGGGGCACAGAATACCTTTCTCTTCATTTTCGTCTGATTGCTATGCACCCTGTGCATCTCATCTCAGAGATCTTTCCCTCGGGGGAAACTTCCCTACCGCTTCATGCCTGGATGAGCTTCCCTGCCCTGTACACGCTCCTATAGATGGACCACGGCTGCCAGAAAAACTCTTAAATAAAATCTCAAAATGAGCGTTCTTCAAAAACCTGGCAGAATGGAATGACTAGCGAAGAGAATTTTGGTGTAAAGCATTTTGAAATCCATTCATGGTTGTTTTATTTCTTCTTTCCTGATACACGTTTCCCACGAGCTTCTGAAGATTCCTTGTGAATGAGTGACTCGCAGCGCCATTCCCACATGACCAGACAGCTTTCCAAGCGTCAATCTGGCACCACAGTGCTCCGTGGGGGAGGTGAGATCCCTGCAGAGAATGTGACCCCCCGATGGGTTATTTCCCTTTGTGCCCTCACCCTGCTGTCTGTTGTGCTGATCCTGATCGCATCCCGTGAGTCCAGGCAGAGCGAACTGTTGAGTCACTCTCGGGGGCCAAGCCCCAGGCAGAAGCCCTGACAAGCCACCACATTCAGGAAGCTTCAGCGTGGTGTTCTGTGCACTTAGACAAGCATCCTGGGAAAGGAGTGTTCAAGAAAGCATTCCTGCCCGCCCCGAGAGCAAGAACTCAGCTCCAGGATGGATCGGGAAGGCAGCCACCAACCTGCACGGCTGCCACCCTGCGGGCGTCCCGTTAACCATCCCTGGCACACAGCAGGAAAGCTGCGTCTGCCTCCTTTCACTGTAACCTTGACAGGAAGTGGCTTTGAAGAGGACGGATTGCCTAGAGGTAGAAAAACGTTGGCAAGATAAAATGTCTCCCTCTGGCCACCCTACTCCCGCCCTGCCCTCTGGCTTCATTCCTTTACTCTGTGTCATAAACACGCGGTCCTCCCTCCTGCGCACAGCTGGTGTCATCTCGGTCCACACTGCCGTCCAGGGCAGACGCCCAAGCTTCAAGCACTCACAGTCTGTACTGAGAGGGGGAGCTGGAGCAGGCATTGCTGACTTTGACGGTCAGCATGTCACAAGGTCGCCACATAAACTGATGACATGTCAAGGACAGCCATGTTGCAGAAGAGGTTCATCCAGAAACTGACAACCGTGCCATATTGCGTCACCTACCCTGAAATTCTAACTCTCTCACCAGGAGGTATGCAGGCAGGGAATCCCTAGGTTGGGTTCCATTCAAGAAATAATCCATGAACAGCAGCTATGCACCAGTGATGTGTAACTTATCATAGTATATAAAATGCAAACCCTGGCTTTGGAAAACAGGGAGACCAGTCACGCCAGATAGAACCTGCCTTTCTCATTCCACTGGCCAGGTTTTCTTCCATCATCTAGAAATTATGCACCTGCTTAATGAATTGAGTTTCCCATATCTGGAATCTTTCTATCCAGTGCTTTAAAAAAAACATTATTTATTTAAAATTCAGAGGAACAGGCAGAGAGAAAGAGAAAGAGAGAGAGAGAGAGAGAGGAAGAGGGAGAGGGAGAGGGAGAGAGAGGGAGGGAGAGGCAGAGGGAGAGGGAGAGAGAGAGATCCTCCTTCCACTGGTTCATTCTCCAAATGGTTGCAACAGTAGTGGCTGAGCCAGACTAAAGTCCGGAGCCCAGAGCTCTATCTGGGTTTCCCACAAGGGTGGCAGGAACCCAGGTACTTGGCCCCTGATCTGCTGTCTTCCCAGACACATTATCAGGAGCTTGATCAGAAGTGAAGGGGCTGGGACTTGAACCAGCAACAGTGCTCTGATATGGGCTGAAGGTCTCCCAGGCAGCAGCTTGATATGCTGTGCCACAGGCACACCTCATTTGTCCAGTGCTTTTAAGACCGATCTGAGGTGCATTCTAGAGCTGCATTCACGACACTTAGACAAAACACGACCTTCTGTAACATTTGTACTCTTAAGGGCCATGTTGTGTCATAACAGGTAAAGCTGCCGCCTGTGACACTGGCATCCCATATGGGTAGCAATTCAAGTCCCAGCTGCTCCACTTCTGATCCAGCTCCCAGCTCATGGCCTGCAGAAAACAGCTGAAGATGATCCAAGTGCTTGGGCTCCTCGCGTCTGGGGAGATCCAGATGAAGCTCCTGGCTTCAACCTGGTCCAGACCTGATCATTGAAGTGATCTGGAAAGTGAACCAGCAGATGGACGATCTCCCTCCATCTCTCTCTCTCTCTCTCTCTCACTATAACTCTGACTTTCAAATGAATAAGTAAATCTTTTATAAATCTTTCCTTATAAAAGATGGAACCATATTTCTTGCTCATTTCTCATGGTTTATGTGTGATATACAATGGGGGCTTTATCCCTGTCAATTTCAGAAGCACATTGATTGTGGACATCTGTATCCACGCTGTGGACTAGGACCTGTCCTCTACAATCTAAATCCTCCCAGACCTTGTTTGCATAACTTATGCCTACATGTGCTCAAAGTACATTTGCACACAACCACATGGATGTTCCTGTGTCATTTTCCTGACAACTCGAGTTACTTAATGGGCGCACTCTTACAAAGCACACTATTTCACAGTAGCTTGACGAGACTGCCTACTTAAAATCTCAGTAGCTCAATAATTCTGTTCTTGGAAGAATGTCATTTGGGAAAAAAAAAAAAAAAAAAAACTCCAAAATGAGAAACTGCAGTGAAGAAACCTGGTGTAAGAGACACACAGGTTCCTAGGAACAAGATCAACTTAAGGTTGTGTTCTCAGGGCTGGTCCTGTGGCTCAAGTGGGTCAAGGCACAGTCTGCAGCACCAGCATCCCACATGGGCACCGGCTCAAGTCCCAGCTGCTCCACTTCTGATTCAGCTCTCTGTTAATGCACCTGGGAAAGCAGTAAAAGATGGTCTAAGTGCTTGGGCCCCTGCATCCTTGTGGGAAACTCAGAAGAAACTCCTGGCTCCTGGCTTCAGCCTGGCCTATCCCTGGCTGTTGTGGTCATTTGGACAGTGAACAAGAGGATGGAAGATCTCTCTCTCTCTCTCTCTCTTTCTCTCTCTCTCTCTCTCACTCTTCCCTCTTTCTCTCTTTCTCTCCCTCTCCCTTTCCTTCTCTATTTCTCTCTGTAATTCTAATTTTCAAATACATAAAGTCTTTTTTTAAAGACAAAGATTGCGTTCATGCCACTGGAGTGGAAGAACCTAACTCAGTCACCGAATCCTCGAAATTCACTTTCCTCAGCAGCAAAAATGGGTAACAATAATTCCTGGGGAGGAGTGTGAGGGTCAGGAATAACACCCGAAAGACATGGAGGAAGTGCCCACAGCACCGTCTAATGGAACATTCTGCCATGGTGGAAAGCTCCCCACTCAGCCTTGTCTTACAAGGCAGTCAGTAGCTGCCACAGATGTTGCAAGGGAATGCTTGCATTGTGGTTAGTGCAGCTAGGGGGCTCGCTTTGTTTTTTTAAAGATTTATTTATTTATTTATTTGAAAGCAGAGTTAGAGAGAGGCAGAGAGAGAAAATGTCTTGCATCTACTGGCTCACTTCCCATATGGCCACAATGGCCAGAGCTGAGCCGATCTGAAGCCAGGAGATTCTTCTGGGTCTCCCATGTGGGTGCAGGGACCCAAGGACTTTGGCCATCTTCCACTGCTTTCCCAGGCCACAGCAGAGAGCTGGATCGGAAATGGAGCAGCCAGGACTAGAACCGGTGCCCATATGGGATGCCAGCACTGCAGATGGTGGCTTTACCCGCTATGCCACAGTGCCAGCCCAAGGGACTAGCTTTCAGACTGAACTGCGTTTATTTATTTATTTTTCTTTTTCTTTTTTTTTTTTTTTTAGATAGAGTTGGACAGTGAGAGAGACAGAGAGAAGGGTCTTCCTTCTGTTGGTTCACCCCTCAAAAGGCTGCCACGGCCAGAGCTACACCGATCCGAAGCCAGAAGCCAGGTGCTTCTCCTGGTCTCCCATGTGGGTGCAGGGGCCCAAGCACTTGGGCCATCCTCCACTGCCTTCCCGGGCCACAGCAGAGAGCTGGATTCGAAGAGGAGCAACTGGGACTAGAACCCAGCACCTATTTGGGATGCCCGCGCCGCAAGTGGAGGATTAACCTAGTGAGCCACAGTGCCGGCCCCTGAACTGCATCTAAACTCCTGTATTAGAACCCACAGGTCACCAGCACCAAGGCTCACTAGGCTAATCCTCCGCCTGCAGCCCCGGCACACCGGGTTCTAGTCCCGGTTGGGGCACCGGATTCTGTCCCAGTTGCTCCTCTTCCAGGCCAGCTCTCTGCTGTGGCCCGGGAGTGCAGTGGAGGATGGCCCAAGTGCTTGGGTCCTGCACCTGCATGGGAGACCAGGAGAAGCACCTGGCTCCTGGCTTCGGATCAGTGCGATGCGCCAGCTGCAGCGCGCCGGCCGCAGCGCCCATTGGAGGGTGAACCAACGGTAAAGGCAGACCTTTCTCTCTGTCTCTCTCTCTCTCACTGTCCACTCTGCCTGTCAAAAAAAATAAATAAATAAAAAAAGAACCCACAGGTCTAGACTATGGTGGGTGCTCCATAGATGAGAATCATGGATATGATTAATAATGGAAACTTCAGTTTCCCTGACCCAGGGTGATTTAAAACAAAGAACAAACAAAAAGCAAGACTTTTTATTTAAAAAATGTTATGATCACTTATGGCTCAGTAATTTAACATTTGAATATGGCCTTTCATGGGTCTAGCCTTTTGGTGCAGTGGATTAAACCTCTACCTGCAGTGCCAGCATCCTGTATCAGTGCTGGTTCTAGTCCCAGCTGCTCCACTTCCAATCCAGCTCCCTGCTAATGCACCTGGGAAAGCAGCAGAAGATGGCCCAAGTGCTTGGGTCCCTGCATCCATGTGGGAGACCTGGATGGAGACCCACCGTGGCTGTTACAGGCATTTGAGGGAGTAGATCCCCAGATGGAAGATCTCTCACTTGCTCTCACTCTCTCTCTCTCTCTCTCTGCAATTTTACCTTTCAAATAAATAAGTAAATCTTTATAGGTGAATCAATGAATATGGGCTTGCAGAGCCTCATTGCCTTGCATCCCTGGGTCCCTCCTGTAGCCCGAGTCCGGCAGCTGCCTGGGACCTCCCCCCTTCTCATGATCAGCATGGCCACTTCTGTTGCCACTGTGACAAACGTGGGATGAGGAAAGATGATCCCGAGATCCTCAAAGGACAACGCACACAGCCCTAGTACGCAGCCCTCGAGTCAGGAGAGGCAGGTGGCGTGTAAGTCCCTAGGAGAGGACGCCTCCTCCCGACACTCGAGGGCAGCTCCACCAGAAGCTTCTGAACAAACAGCTCCGCCTGCGTCAGATCCCAGCCTCCCATCCATCCGCTCTGTTCACCTTGGCATCCAACGTAAGGCAGCCTTCGAGAATAGCTCGTGCAGCCAGCAAATACTGCTGGCAGCAATTTTATCATACATGTCTCAATAGTAACTCTACATGGGTTTCTAAAAATACCGATCACTTAGGGCCAGGTGGCCCTGGAGACCTCAGTTCCTGCCTCTCTGAACTCCAGCAACAACTGCGAAATGAAGAAATGGTTTAAATTACGAGATTTCCTTTGTCTGTGGTCTAGAGCCTTGATCTTGCAGGCTGGATAATGGGGGTTGATTCTGAAACATTGCAGCTGAAATAAACTAGAGATGAGCTGTCTGTTTTATGTGAAAATTGTCCAGAAATCTCAGAGTGATGCAGAAAATGATGAGAGATTAGCCAGAATTTTGAGCAAGTAGGAAAAGACAAACCAGGCAGACATCGGGTTTTGGGGGCAAACATATTCTTTGATGCCTGGAAATTGATGCTCAGCTTCTCTCATAGCACAGTGAGATGATAAATCATAGAATGTTGGAGCCAGGAGGGGCTTACAAATAACCTGCCTGGTCTCTATACTCTACAGACAAAGCTGAAACCCAGGATGTTTTGATTTTCCTGTAGTCTGCTAATGGCAGAGCTCAGAACAGGGGTCTCCTGGCTCATTTAAGATTTACTTATTTATTTGAGGGGCAGAGTGATAGAGAGAGAAAGAGGAAGAGAAAGAAAGAGGTATCTTCCATGCATTGGTTCACTCCCCAAATGGCCGCAATGGCCAGGGCTGGGCCAGGCTGAAGCCAGCAGCCTGGAACTCCATCTGGGTCTCCCACGTGGGTGGCAGGGGGCCAAAGCCCTTGGGCCATCTTCTGCTGCTTTCCCAGGTGCATCAGCAGGGAGCTGGATCAGAAGTGGAGCAGCTGGGACCTGAGCCAGTGCTCCAGTGATGCTCCCATACGGGGAGCCAGCACCGTAGGCAGAAGTCTAGCTGCTGCACCTCGGTGCCGGCTCCATGCTGGCTCTCATGCTAGTATTCTTTGCAGTACTGCAGAGAGCTATCCAACTTTCAGATCAAGCATACCCTCCCTCGTAGAGCGACAGTCCTGGGTGAAGGAAGTCATCTTTACTACTCAAGGGGAGGCCCTTTATCCAGCGCACCTTCTTTCTCAGCAGTGAGCCCTTGAAGGAGGGCAGCTGTGTTGGTGGACCCCGCAGTTGCATGGGAAGTATTGGGAGCACCACCTACTGAGTTCTGTGAGCTGAAACTGAGGGCCTCCAAGGGGGCCTGGAGAGTGCAAGCTGGCCGAGAAGATGCCCCAGAATCACCAGATGACACAGAACGGCGTGTGTACCCTCCCAGGGAAGAAGGATTGGTCACCATGACTCTGCAGCCAACTCCCAGCCCACTCCCTGCAGAGGCAAATTCCTGCTACAGAATCAACTGACTGGCAGACTGAGGTGAGAGTGCCCACCGCAGACCAGACTGGCTCCTGGCCTCGGAGGCTGCGACGGCACTGGAGTCTGGGGTGCAAAGTTGAACTTGAGAGTTGATTCATCCATTCCATAACCATCTCTTGAGTGCATATCAAGGTTTTTTTTCTTGTTTCTGCAAAACATACAGTAACTTGGATACTGTGAGTCTATTGGAAATATTTACCAAGTACTTCCAGGGCTCTGGGTGCTGAGGATAACCTGTCTCCATGGGGTTGGGTTGCCCCATAGCACATTGTCTGCAGTTCCATTTTAAGTATCTCTTTGTGTTTATTTCCTTTCAATCTTCTAGAATGTAATGGTGGCTTCTTCATGCTGGCTGAATAAAATAAAAGAAATCCGTTAGCAGTTGTGAGATCAACACAATCAGTGCTTCAACTCAACAAGGACCTGTTGCTTGCTTACTGTGTATTTAGCATTGTGCTATCATCAGATATTTCCAGTCTCTTGTAGGAGTAGAGTAGAGCAGGGATAAGAATATGTGTGACCCAGGGATAAAGAGGTTAAATGAGCAAAAGCACTCCTCCAACCAGGTAGATGGCAAACAGCCAGACCAGCCCTGTAGCTGGAAGACTTCCTGCAGAAGGTAAGACTTCAGCTAGGCCTTGGGCTGGAGACAGGGGTAATGCAGAAAAAAGACTGACACGTGGGAACAGCACGTAGTTGTGGAAGAAGAGGAGTTGAGTCTGCTAAAGTGGAGGGTGAACGGTAAGTGCTGATAGAAATTTCCCCACCTCTGCTAATTCCTAAGGCACAGCAAAAGTCAAGTGGGAACTGTTTTCGGGATCTGCTTGAATTTCTAGAAGTATTCTACCTGAGACTCCACTGGTTAGGAGACGTATTTGGAGGGCATACTTGACCTTCTATAATTGAGGAAATTGGGGGACACTCTTAGTGCTTTGTATTTAAAGCAGTGGTTCTCTCTCTCTCTCTCTCTCTCTCTCTCTCTCTCAAATATTTATTAATTTATTTAAAAGCCAGAGTTACAGAGAGAAGAGAGACAAGGAGAGAAAAAGAGAGACATCATCCACCTGTAAGAGATCATCCATCCTTCACTCCCCCAAATAGCTGCAACAGCTAGGGCTAGGCAGAAGCCAGGAGCTTTATTTGGGTCTCCCACTTGGGTGGCAGGGACCCAGGTACTTGAGTCATCTTCCGTTGCCTTCCCAGGAACATTAGCAGGGAGTTGGATCAGAAGTAGAGCAGCCAAGCCTCAGACCGGTGCCCCTATAGGATGCCAGCTTCGCAAGGCATGGTTTAACCCACTACCTGGTCCCAAAGAAATGGTTCTCAAACGTTACTTGCATCAAAATCTCCTATAGAGCTTGTTGAAACACAGATCACTGGGCCAGGCCCTGAGTGTTTCTGGGTCAGTAGACCTGGGGTGGGGCATGTCTAACAAGTCCAAGGTGATGCCGCCATTGCTGGCTTGTGACCACACTTTGAGAGCCAGTGATGGAGAGCAAAGCCGAAGTGGGCTCTCCCCCACACCTCGACCGTGGTGGGTGGGCGATTGGCCCAGCAGCTAAGGCATTGCCAGGGACACCCACATCCTATGTCAGAGTGCCTGGTTCAAGTCCCAGATCTGTTTCCAACCTCGGCTTCCCACTAATACGCATTCTGAGAAGCAGATGTCCATGGCTCTGGCAGTTGGGTCCTTGCCATCCACATGGGACACCCACATTTTGAGTTCCTGGCTACTGGCTTTGGCCTGGCCCAGCTCTAGTTTTTGGAATGAGCCAGTGGATGGAAGATCTCTCTTGTTTCTCTTTCTCTCTATCTATCCGCCTCTCGAGCAAAATGAAAAACAAATTGCTTGGTGATGACACCAGTCCAGGTGTGAAGAAAGTTTATATCAACAGCTACACCTAAAGAAAAAGTATGTGTATGATTAAGTGAGCTGAGATTATTGTTTGGGATTGTAACATATAAAAAATAAGCATTACAACTCTAGGAACACTAAATCTTTCAGCTCAGAAGTGAACCAAGCCGTATCATTTTTAATCAGGTCCAAAAAAACCCATCAGTGTTGTCGCCCCCTGGTTTAGGTTTGCCCTTTGACACAATAACATGGATGTCAGGGCTATGAGTCAGAGCTCTCCAGAGAAACAGAACCACTGGGATGTGTATCTATAGCAAGGGGTTTATTTTAAGGAACTGGTGCACGTGATTGTGGACGCTTGGCCAGTCCCAAGTCTGACCATGGAAGCCAACAGCCTAGAGACGTAGGAGAGAGAGCACTGAGCTGCAGCAGCTGTTGTTGGAGATGAGGTCCAGAGGCCAGCACCTGGAGCTGAGTTCGCAAGTCTGATGCCCAGACTCACATCTCTATGGTCTCAGCCTCCTACTGCCCAGTGCACATGAGAATTAGGTGGTGTGGTCTGGGCCAGGTGAGCCGGCTGAACACATTCCACACCTGGTCTTGGCCATCTTAGGCACCTGGCTTTAGATATGACTACCCAGCCCTCAAATCTACATTTGATACTGGAAGAACTTAAAAAAAAAAATCTTCTGGATACTAACACGACACATACACTACATACATTGTGCATGGATCCCATATGTGCGAGTGTGCCTGCTCACTAGGATGTGTTTGTAACCCCAGAATCAGTACCTTTCTTAGTCTTTGTGGACAGGCCTAGAGTAGCAAAACATTTTTGATTACCTGGTGTCCCAAATTCCAGCTGGGACAAAGAAGATGACAACGTTTGGCCTTATCCCAGCTCTCAGACTGTCAACAGTGTCCTTCCCATGATCTTTTTGGTGTCACCATCTTTGCATATTTTTTTCAGCCTTCTGTTGGTGATTTCCCGTTTAACAGGTGCCCAAGCGTTGGTGCTGTCGGTGTACAGGTACAGGAGGGGCTGTTGTGTGTCTTGTAGAGAAGATGCATGGGTGGGAGACCAGGAGAAGCACCTGGCTCCTAGCTTCGAATCAGCGCTGTGCGCCGGCCGCAGTGGCCACTGGGGGGTGAACCAATGGAAAAAGGAAGACTTTTCTCTCTGTCTCTCTCTCTCACTGTCCACTCTGCCTGTCAAAAAAAAAAGAGAGAGAGAGAGAGAGAAAGAGAAGATGCTTGGGATAAAGGAGCTTGCTCAGGCGTGAGGCATGGTGCTGCGGGCCCTGAGTTCATTGATAGGAAATCCACACAGAGGTGCTCTTTGATGTATAGGGGGGACACTTCCTGATAACACGTCATATGCTGAAGACTTCCTAGGCCAAAAACGCACTGATTCAACCTAACTGACCAATTCAACCTAACTAACTGACAGTGCATCCTGGCCCAGCAGCTTAGCACACTGCAGGGTTGTTCTCATCGAGGAACGACTGGGACCCGGAGCTGCTGCCACCTCCAGGCATCACCAAAGAGGATCAAATCACGTAGCACTAGCCTGGGAGAAGACCCACATCAAAATTCAGGGGCCGGTGCTGAGGTGTAGTGGGCTAAGCCTCCACCTGCAACACCAGCATCCCAAATGGGTGTCAGTTTGCATTGCATCCCAGCTGCTCCTCTTCTGATCCAGCTCTCTGCTGTGACTGGGAAAGCAGTAGAAGATGGCCTAAGTCCTTGGGTCCCTGCACCCCAGGAGACCTGGAAGAAGCTCCTGGCTCCTGGCTTTGGATCAGCGCAGCCAATTTGGGAGTGAACCACCGGATGGAAGACCTCTCTCTCTCTCTCTCTCTCTCTCTTCTCTCTCTCTGCCTCTCCTTCTCTCTGTGTGTAACTCTGACTTTCAAATAAATAAATAAATACATTTTTAAGAAAAATTTTACATTTCAGCGGCCAGTATTGTGGAGCAGAGGGTTAAGCCTCTGTAGCACCCACATATCGGAGTGTGGTTTGAGTCCCCACTGCTCCGATTCTAATCCAGCTCCCTTCTAATGCACCTGGGAAAGCAACAGAAGATGGCCCAAGTGCCCGAGTCCCTGCACCCATGTGGAAAGCCCAGATGGGGTTCCAGGCTCCTGACTTTGGCCTGACTCAACCCTGGCTGTTGTGGGCAATTAGAAAGTGAACCAGTGGATAGAAGAACTCTCTTGTGTCTCTTTCGCCGTCTGTCTTTTCCTCTCTCTCTCTCTCTCTCTGCCTTTTGAGTAAGTCAATATATATATTTTAAGATTTATTTGTTTGAAATGCAGAGTTACAGAGAAAGAGAGGCAAACAGAGAGAGAGAGAGAGAGAGAGAGAGAGAGAGAGAGTTCTTCTGTCTGCTGGTTCACTCCCCAAATGACCTCAATGGCCAGGGCTGGGCCAGACCAAAGCCAGGAACCAGGAGCTTCTTCCAGGTCCCCCATGTGGGTGCAGGGGCCCAAGGAGCTGAGCAGTCCTCCTCTGCTTTCCCAGGCACATTAGCAGAGCTGGGTCAGAAGTGGATCAGCCAGGACTTGAACTGGCACCCATGAGGGATGCTGGCGCTGCAGATGGTGGCTTAACCTACTGCACCACAGTGCCTGCTCCATAAACAAATAATTAAAGACAACTGCTTAGTGTGATTCTTTTTTTTTTTTTTTTTTGAACAGGCAGAGTTAGACAGTGAGAGAGAGAGAGACAGAGAGAAAGGTCTTCCTTCCGTTGGTTCACCCCCCAAATGGCTGCTACGGCTGGCGCACTGCGCCAATCCGAAGCCAGGAGCCAGGTGCTTCCTCCTGGTCTCCCATGTGGGTGCAGGGCCCAAGTACCTGGGCCATCCTCCACTGCCTTCCAGGGCCACAGCAGAGCGCAGGTCTGGAAGAGGAGCAACCAGGATAGTCCAGCACCCCAACCAGGATTAGAACCTGGGGTGCCGGCACCGCAGGCGGAGGATCAGCCAAGTGAGCCGCGGCGCCAGCCCTGCTTAGTGTGATTCTGGCATAAATTTCCATGAGTTCTCTTGGAAGAGCCCTCTCAGACTCTGCCTGGGTGCACCCTGGTGCCCCTCCCCACAACCCACATCTAATCTCAGCCCTGGTCACCCTCTCTAGGGCTTCATATCGCTTGTGTGCAGAGACTCTTTGGTCTTGTCCTAGACACAAACTCAAGTAAAACTTTTATGGAGGCATAACTGACTTTAGTTCCTACTTCATGCTGTCCTTGTTGACTTGGGAAATCTCTTCTTTGTAACCCATGGCCACCTTTCCAACCTGAGCACCTGCACTTTCTGCCAGTTCAGTGTTCTCTCTGTTAAGAATTTGCTGCCTCCTCCTCCTGCTTCTTACTTCTTTACCTGTTGGGTTTAGAGCTGGACACAGCTATTTCCCTGGGACCCACCGAGGGATGCCCATGTAGTATCAGACTTCCCTCCCTTGCCCCTGTGTGCGTCTCAATGTTTGCACCCCTAAGCCCACTGTGGGCGAGGTGGGGTCTAAATTCCTATTCTAGGTCTTTGTTTTTTGCCTAGAGAAGCTTTCTAAGTACAGGGATGTATATGGTGCACAAAGTGATGAAGTTTATTTGAAAGATGAGAAACACACACACACGGGCATACTTCAGGCTTAGAGTGGACCGGGAAGGGAAAGGGGTTGGGGAAGGAAGTAGAGCTGGTGCCTCAGCGCCCTGTCTCATCCTCCTCTGTGGGGGGAGACAGAGGGAAAGGGGAGAGGGGAACACCTTCCCAGTTGCTGACCTCTTATGAGGATGGAAGGGAAGTGGCTACCTGGTACCTTCCCCAGCTCCCAGGAAAGGGCAGGGACATCCTGAGAAAGGGGTTATTTGACTGACAAGTGGGTGGGTAGGATTCCATAGGGAAAGGGAGGAGTGGCTTCAAGCTCATGGCCCTAATCCAGCTCCCTGCCATATCCCATATCACCCCCATTCCTATGGTGAAAACTTAGGTCCAGTGCAGTGGGAGGTGATTAGGTCATGGAGCCTGTACACTCAGGCGTGGGATTAGCACCCTTGTGAGAGAAGCTTGGGGAGCCTGCAGCCCTTCCTGCCTTGTGAGGACACAGAGAAGGAGCCACCAGGGAGGACAAGCCCTCACCGCACACTGGATATGTCACACCACAATCATGGACTTGCCAGTCTCCAGACTCTTGAAAAGAAGTGTCTGTTGTAGCAAGAACAGACTGCGACACCCCCTGTCCTCCCAACCGTCAGCCCTGTGTGTGTGCATGTTCCCCCACCTGTGCAGGTGCACCTGCTGAATCCTGAGTGTTGTCCTGCTGCTGCTGCAGAGTATGGCTGGCAGTGCTCTGAGCCGGTGCCTGACATTCACCCATGTCTTATAACACATCCATAGCTCTTCACAGCCTTTCCCAGTGTGGGAGCCCCAGTCCCAAGGGCTTGTCTAAGTGATTCAGGCTTTACTCAGCCCAGGAGGCAGAAAGCAGCTGCTGCTCACCTACAGGGGGAACCTGTTGACGCTGCCAGCATTTCTGTCACCAAAGGTATGACTGTTTGCCACACCAACAACCACTTCTCCAGTTCTCCAGACCCCAACTTTGGGGGGGTGGTCTTAGGATCCCCTTCACTTTGGATACTCATCATCCAGAGTTAGGGCAGACCCTACAGGGTAAGTCCCCCCCCCCCCATTTCAGCTGCCAGTCACAAGCCCAGAATTCCCATACTTTTGATCAACTAGCTATAAACAGAGTGTTTCCATGACAACTGGAAAATAACTCGATCTCCGGTCCCTCTTCCATCCCAAGAGGCTAGTGTTTGGGCCCAAAATTTCCAACCTCTAATCACCTGGTATGTTCCTCTGACAATGGCCCCCATCTTCCAAACATCCCCTCAGGTGTGATTGGAAGATACCTGTTAGGAATAACAAAAGATGGGTCCTGCACCGTGGTATAGTAGGCTAAGCCTCTGCCTGTGCCAGTTCATGTCTGGGCTGCTCCTCTTCTGATCCAGCTCTCTACTTATGGCCTGGGAAAGCAGCAGAACATGGCCCAGGTGCTTGGGCCCCTGCACCTGCATGGGAGACCCGATAGAATCTCCTGGCTCCTGGCTTCAGACTGGCCTAGTTCTGGCCATCGTGACTTTTTGGGGAGTGAACCAGCAGATGGAAGACTTTCTCTCTCTCTCTCTCTCTCTCTCTCTCTCTCTCTCTCTAACTCTGCCTCTCAAATAAAATAAATAAAATCTTTAAGTGGGGGGAGAGAGAGAGAGAGAAAGGAAGGAAGGAAGGAAGGAAGGAAGGAAAGAAGGAAGGAAGGAAGGAAGGAAGGGAGGGAGGAAGGAAGGAAGAAGGAAATGACAAAAGCCGCCCTTTTCATCCCTGTCACTTACAGACTTCCAAGGCGTTTGCTAGCTCTTGTGCCAGGAACTAGGAGCAGAAACTAAAAATGAATTCTTACTTCTGTCACAACGCCCCTTCCCAGAAGGTCTGCTCTGTGGCAGTCTCAGGGAGGCTGGCTCTGCATGCTTTGTGAATGAATGGGTTCCTTCTGGGGATGTTCAAGTGTTTGGGGCAGGACTCAAAGGGAGCAGGCAATGCTTGAGGAATATAGAAAAGGTACTTCACCCCTGCAGAGTTCACTGGAAGAGACTAGAGGAACCAATCCCCAACCCCGCTGGGTGGGGGGAACCAGGAAACAGTGAGCACACACGCAGAGAGCGGACACTTTGCCCTGCCCCACTGTGGGGTTTCCTGTGATGTGTGTGTGTTGCATGATGCTGGTGCTGTGTGTGCTCATATGCTTTGGTCTCAACATTCCTGAGATAACAGATCAAGGACTCCTCTCTTCCCTCCAACAGAAGCTGACCGACTGGGCATGGGGAGAACTGTGTGCTCAGACCCAGGATGCTCACGTTCACTCGCAAACCCAGGGGCCAGGAGGTGGGGCACAGGAAAGCACGTGGCCATGTAGTCCCCTCTGCAAATCTCAATGGCCACTGGCGACACCAAGGCCCCTGAGAAAGCAGCTCTTTTCCTCCCTGGTGCAGCCAGGCCACCGCCCAGGGAAGCTTGCCTGACAGGACATTTGCTTAGCCCATAACAGCATTTATTAGCTTAGCAGATCTGTTTGTTTGGTGAGCATCCTCTGCTGAACAAGCCGCTTATCAGACTGGCTCGAGCTTAGCGGTCTGTGTAAAAAGCCCCCAGAGACCCCACAAAGACAGAACTCAGAAGAAATCTTCGGGGGTTGGGGGCAAGCTGAAATAAACACAAGAATAAAAGATAGGGGAAAGCCGTCGCCTGCAGTGCCGGCATCTCATATAGGCTCTGGTTCAAGTCCCGGCTGCTCCATTTCCAATCCAGCTCTATGCTATGG
This sequence comes from Lepus europaeus, assembly GCF_033115175.1. Classification (NCBI taxonomy): domain Eukaryota; kingdom Metazoa; phylum Chordata; class Mammalia; order Lagomorpha; family Leporidae; genus Lepus; species Lepus europaeus. Next base: position 16,786,111 of record NC_084834.1, on the reverse strand, counting down.
CCTGGGAAATCAGTAGAAGACGGCCCAAGTCCTTGGGTCCCTGAACCCGAATGGGAGACCTGGAAGAAACTCCTGGCTCCTGGCTTCGGATCAGTGCAGCTCCAACCATTGTGGCCAACTGGGGAGTGAACCAGCAGATGGGAGACCTCTCTCTCTCCCTCTCCCTCTCCCTCTCTCTCCCTCTTTCTCCCTCTCTCCCTCTCTCCTCTCTCTCTCTCTCTCTCTCTCTCTCTTTCTCTCTTTGCCTCTCTGTAACTCTGCCTTTCAAATAAATAAATAAATCTAAAAAAAAAAAAAAGAATAGAAGACGCCAACTGTCTAAGAGTAGGAGCTGGTTTCTCAAGGCTGGCTGGCTGGGAGTAGAAGTGGACCAGCCATCTCTTTCAGGAGAGGAATTGAGGGACAGGAGGGAAGGGGCCTGACTGCGATGGCTTCCAGCAAACAATGCTAGATACAATCTCACAGCAGGCAGGGTGTGGGCCAGGTATTTGCCAAAACATCAGTGAACGGCCAAGTTCTATGTGGGGAATGCCAGAAGACCTTCCTGGATATGGATGTTTGCTGCTGAGGTCAAGGGTCACGTGGGGCCAGGTATGGGACAAGTCAAGACGAGGAGTGATGCTTGTTAAGGGCAGGGCCTGCACTCGGCTCAACGCCAGGGGACATAGGTGGGGTCCAGTTGAGCCACGGACCATGAGATGGACCAGAATACAGCAATGTCTCTATCTAAAAGGTATAAGATGCCACGGTTGGAAAGTGTCCCCCCGCAACGTTCATGGGTTGGAAACGGGGCCCCTCTGGCCCCTGTGAGCAGGCGAACAGAGTGGACTCTGATGTTGCTGTCACAGGAGGAGGCTGCTTCATGCAGGAGTGAGTTCTCCCGCGTGCCTGCCCCATCTCGCCACGCAACACCCTCTAACACGTTGCAAAGCCGCACAAGGCTCTCGTCGGATGCGAACACCACGTTCTCCGATATTCCAGCCTCTGGAGCCGCGAGCTCAGTAAACCTCTCTTCTTTATGAATGACTGTGCCATTCCGTGACAGCCACCGAGAACGGATGGAGTCGCAGCACGATTGCCAGGAATGAGGCTAGGGTTTCCTTGTTTTTATTGGTCTCCCAATTTAAAAGCCTAGATGACTGGTTATGGAATCCAGATACAGAGGAAAGAGCAGAGGTCTGGAAGCAAACAGAGCTGGGGTGGAATCCAGATCAGAGCACAGGGACAAAACAAAGCCCTCGGCTGTCCCTCCCACGCCTTGTTTTGTTCCCTTCTTTGTCATCTGAGCTCGGGATCGTGGAGAGAAGTGCTGGTGCTGCAAAACTGTGAAGCAGAGAGCATCCAGCCAGCAAGAAATATCTCTCCTTTGGGGACCACGTTCTTATTTGAGTGCTTTTCTCTTGGCCTGCAACATGGCGCTAAATGATTCTCAGATGGCTTGCTCCTGGGTCAGTTCCTTCTGTAAGGACACAGTTACCTCACTGTGGTCTGCTCCGGTCAATCCCCAACCTGGCCTCTTTGCCATCTGAAAGCACACCCTCTGTGACCTCTGCCAGCACCACGGCATCTGGAAAGAGACCAAGGACTGCGAAGGCCATGCCTTCTTCCTGCAGGTGCAAGGGGCCAAACGGCCTAGATTCGGTCCCATTGTGCATTAACGCATCCCTGCAGGCTGTGCCGTCTCCAGAGCATATTGGGCAGCTGGGTCTGCAGGGCCAGAGGCTCAAGGTCCGTGAGCATCTCTGTTTCCAGGAGAGCCCCGAAGGCCTCCGTTCCAGCTGGCCTCTCTTCCCAGAATCCGCCCTGGCTCCTTCCCTTCTCTTCACTGAGATCTCCACTCACTCACATCCCACCGCCTCCTGGAGGTCTTCCCTGACTATCCGGTGGAAAACAGCACCAACTCTGGCTGCCTATCCTGCAGCTCTTCTTAGCATTGTGTACTCATTGTTCTGTCTGAGGACAAGAACTTGACCTGCATTATTCTCTGCTCCTTCTTAGCACCCGGCGCATCCTAGACACTTAGGGAACACCCTCTGTGGGAAAGCAGGGATGAATGACTTAACTCGACCATGAATCTGTCCATCAATTGGTTGAGGGTCCCTCCCACCCAGAGTCAACTTCTTATCAAATGCCACACTGTCCCCAGTAGCATTTCTCTTTCTGAACCAGGGCCACATGAAAGCAATAGCTTCTCAAGGAAAATAATTAAACATTACAGAATGGGTCTTTTTGAATGCAGTATAATTTTTTTTAAGATTTATTTTATTTATTTGAAAGTCAGAGTTACACAGAGAGAGAGAGAGAGGCAGAGAGAGAGGTCTTCCATCTGCTGGTTCATTCCCCGGATGGCCACAACAGCTGGAGCTGGGCCAATCAGAAGCCAGGAGCCAGGAGCTTCTTTGGGTCTCCCACAAAGGTGCAGGGGCCCAAGGACTTGGGCCATCTTCTACTGCTTTCCCAGGCCATAGCAGAGAGCTGGATTGGAAGTGGAGCAGCTGGGACTTGAACTGGCACCCATATGGGATGCCGGCACTGTAGGTGGCGGTTTTACCCTCTACGACACAGTGCCGGCCCTTGCATGCAGTATAATTTTATGGTTCTTGTTTTTGTTATTTCTTTAAGCAGTGGCATTGGGCTTACATCAAAGGAACTCTGCTGTGGGAATCCCACCGTTCATTGCTTAGGAAGGTGTCATTATTCCCACACAGCCAAGGAAGAAGTAATCACAAGGATCCTTCCTTTAGGTTTGCTCTCCGGGGATGTGCAAAACACATGGTGAGCTCCCCACATTGGCTAAACGATTCACAACTTACTAAGTATCTATCGACTTTGTACATATTATGGTGGGAAAGAAAAATAACTGTCCATCCTAAAGGAACATACAAGATGTTCACATAGAAATAGCTTTGTAGGGGCCAGCGCTATCTAGTAGGTTAAAGCCTCCGCCTGTAGTGCCAGCATCCTATACGGATGCCAGTTCTAGTCCTGTCTGCTCCACTTCCCAACTCTCTGCTATGACTTGGGAAAGCAGTAGAAGATGACTCAAGTGCATAGGCTCCTGCACTTGCATGGGAGATCCAGAAGCTCTTGGCTCCTGGCTTCGGATGGGCCCAGCTCTGGCCATTCGGCCATTTGGAGAATGAACCAGCAGATGGAAGACCTTTCTCTCTCTCTCTCTCTCTCTCTCTCTCTCTCTCTCTCTCTCTCTCTCCCTCTCTCTGTCTATAAATCTGTCTCTCAAACAAATCAATAAATCTTATTTTTTAAAAAAAAGCTTTGTAAATACAGAAATGAAAACACAAGAGAAGGGGTAGTAGAGGCAGCAGGACCGAGGGAAGTGACCCAGGACGAGCTACCCAGGGAGCCCAGTGAGGAGTGTTTGTTGCTATGGAAGAAAGCACCCAGCAGCCTCCTTACGGCCAGGCCCCTCCTCACCACCCTCCTCTCTCTCAGGCACACCACATCCTGGTCTCATTCCTGGGCTTCCAGGGTCCATCCTAGAATAGTCACAGTTCTTAGAACAGCAACGTGTTTTCACATGACTCCCTGTCACCACCCACTGCTCAGAGTCACTGCCAGCTTCCCCCACGGGCTACACTGGCCTCCTGACTTGGCCCTAACCTTGACGTCTATCTGGACAGCCCGGGTCCTGCTGGGTCTATGCTGGGAGTGGCCTCTGTGGCCACATCCCTTACCCCCCAACTGTTCACTGCCCCCTGCTCCCTACACGGAGGGCTTTGCCTCCATCTGCTTCTGTCCTGCTTCTCCCGGGTCGCTGCATGTGCCTCACCTGTGTCACGTTGCTGGCCCTGGGCAGAGCCAAGCACCTCTTGGCTGGGCACCCAGCCAGTCTCCCAAGTGCCCTGGGAGAGGGCTGAGGACTTGAAGTCCCTCCTCTCCGTGTCCCACAGACAGAGCTGCAGGCGGATGCCCCGGGGTCTCCTCCTTCCCTCTCACAGCGAGGCATGGGGCGACTGGGGGTGGCCTGGCCAGGCAGGGCAGGGACAGGTAGATGGTATCCACCTTCGTCTCACTTCCCGTCCGCTCCTCAAAGTTCTCCCCAGGAGGGCTACGGTCTAACACTGCTGAGGACCTCCACGTGCCCAATGCAGATCCATTAATGTTCCGTCTTGGTTTCATGTATCCGCTGAATTCATTTTCTCTGGTTGCCATGACAATGTTGGGTGGGAGACAGGGCGGGAGTAGGGGATGTTCAAAGCAATAGGAATTTATTGTTCCACCACTCATGAGACCAGAAGGCCACAGTCAGCAGGCCAGCTGGTTCCCACTGAGGGCTTGGAAAGAGAACCTGCTCTATGACCATCCCCCAGCTCCTGGTGCGCACTGCAGTCCTGGGCATTGCCCAGCTCACGGCACCACCTGCCTCTCCAGGCTGTGCCTCTGTCTGCACCCAGAGTGCCCTGTGAGCTTCTGAGCATCCGCTCCTTGTGTTACTGGCAGAGCAGGCATTGGCATTAGAGCCCTCTGGAACCCAGCATGGTACTGTCTCATTTCTTCTCACACCACGACGAGCTAAATTCCAAACAAGGTCACATTCTGAGGTTCCGAGGGACGTGGATTTTTTTGGAGGGACGCTCCACAACTTACACCACCTTCCGAGCGTCATCTAACAAACTTCTCCCCAAATCCTTCCCCTCGCCTTTCTGGCCACTGTTTTCTCTACGTGAGAGAACACCCAGAGCCTCTCTGGAAACATCACTGAGTACACACTTCCCAGGGTTGCCCCTTTAGATGGTGGCTCCCCTCTAGTTTCCAACACCTGCTCCATCTGAGGAGCTCCGGCGTCTGTGACCCCAGCACACGGAGAAGACTTTCCACAATCAGCATAAAATTCACTGACATGGAGATGACAACACATCAAGACTTCCTGGGGGCAACTCTGTTGAGTTGTTCATCAGTCAGATCATGGGTACACAGTGAATGGCAGTACAGGTTAAGTCACTATTTTTGCACTGAGAATACAACTTTGAGCGACTGTTGATACAATTGCCCACAGGAAGTGAACTATCTAGTGGGAAAGAAATATATGAATCACACAAGTAAATGAAAAAATAATAATTTCTAAAGATTATTTATGAGAGAGAGAGAGAAGGTGGAGAGAGACAGGAAAGAGAGATCTTCTATCTATCTGCTGGCTCACTCCCCAGATGGGAATGGCCTCAACAACCAGGTTGAATCCAGGAGCTCTCATGGGATTGGCAGGGGTCCAATTACTTGGGCCACCAAAAGCTGCCTTCTCAGGTTCATTAGCATGAAGCTGGATGAAAAACAGAGTAGCCAGGACTCAAACAGGTGATGCTGGTGTTACCAGTGCAGCTTAACCTGCTGTGCCACAGTGCCCGCCCTATGAAAAATCTTAGAAACAAGAGATTCATAGTGTTATGAGAAGCTAGAAAAGGAATGATTTTACCAATCTTAAAAGCCAGGGGAGGTAGTGATTGAAGGGTGAGGACTCACCTAGATGCCACAGCTGGAGAGACAAACTAAAAGAACAACATGGCTGAAATGGAAGTTCAAGGTCATGGAAACCAGAGGGAGACAGCAGCCAGACCTTAAAAAGTCTCTGGGCCATACTAAGGGGTTTTGTCGTTTCTCCTAAGAGCAACGGAAGCCACCAATGTGCATTTAGAAAGAGAATGTGCTTGGGGCTGGCGCTGTAAAAGCCAGGGTAAAGCCACCTGGGACACCAGGTGGGGGTTCTGGAGAGAGGCGGAATCTATACGATATGTTTATAGATAAACGAAGAGGCATTCATTAGGGGAATTGGCTCATGGGATTACGGCAGCTGAGAAGTACCACAGCAGATCAGGTCGTCCCCAAGCTGGAGACTCTGGGATGTGGCCGGCGTGGTTCAGCCAAGTCCAGGGGCCTCAGAACCAGAGAAGCTAAGGCTGTGACCCTCAGCTTGAGGCCAGAAGCCTGCGTAGGCACACGGGGGCTGCTGTGTGAGTCCCAGAGTTCAAAGGTTGGTGATTGATGGGCAAGGCAGGAGTTGAATGTGACCCAGCACGCGGAGCAAAGATCAATTTGCCTTCTAGATTCTTCTCTCCAAACCCCCTGCCAGCCCCCTGAGGATACCTGCCCACATCCAGGCCAGGTCTTCCCTCCCTACTCCACCCTCACACCCTTACAGACACACCCAAAGCAGTGCTATTCCAGGTTTCCAGGGAGCCCTAAATCCAGTCAAGTTGACATCTGAAATTAACCAGCACAAGCCCAGAGGAGGAGTTTGTACTAAACAAGATAACCCATGCAAATTACCCAGCTGAGGATCTGGGCACCAGTGCAAGCCGGTGCTAGTATTTTCCAACAGCATCTCGAATGCCGTTGTGACTAAATTTATTGGTTAGGGGTGGATGTTAGGCCTCAGGGTTAAGGTATCTCCATCCTGTATCAGTGCAACTGAGCTCAAATCCAGGCTCTGCTCCCAATTCCAGCTCCCGGCTAATGTGCACCCTGGGAAGCAACAGGTGATGGCTCAAGTCATTGGGTCCCTGCCACCCACGTAGAAGACCCGGACTGAGTTCCTGGCTCCTGCCCTCAGCATGCCCCAACTATTGTAGGCGTCCGGGGAGTGAACTAGCAGATAAGACCTCTTGTCTCTCCCTCTCTTGGCCTTTCAAAGAAATTTATGCAAATAAGGTTTAAAATAAATACGTTTACATGATGATTCAAGCATGTTTTAAGGACTGAAGCCGTACCCAGCACATAGGAAGACGTTAATAAGGATGGGGGGGAGGGGTGAGCAAGAGGAATTAGAGCTCTGAAAACAGTTTCCATTTCTGTGCGTTTGTATAAGAACTTAGATCGTCAAATGTGACCTGGTTTGGAGAACCTCCCAGTCAGGCGGTATCTCCACCTGTTATTGAGAAAGCTTTTGCTCTCCAGGGAGAAACCTCTAGAAATGGCCTTTTGTGCTGTTACCAGGGACAGCATCGAATAAAGAGACGAGAGACCCAGTTCTGGTGTTGAACTTGATCTTCCCCGCTGTACTGCTCCCTCTGGGGCTTTCTGAATGGGTCATGTAGTATGACCTCTCTTATCATTAATACCCTTTGCCTTGTCACATGCACAGAGCCCCCCCTCCCCCAAAGAAGAGCCAGCCTGCTCCACTGCTACAGCCCAGGGCAGAGGAGGCATCGGAAGATGCCATGATGGGCTGATGAATGGCCAGCTTGCATCTGCTTGTTGTTACGCTTCCGGCATTACCTCGAAGTCAAAGTTCGTGATTTGCCCACTTCCGGCCCTGGTGACAGGCATAGGGAGCGGTGAAATAGAACGGAGGGGCTCGGGACCCTCACTCCAGACAGAAGTCAATCTAGGAGTAAGCTCATGGGTGTTCTGAGGCATCACTTTGGCTTGCTGGACCCTGGGGACACTTGAAGTGTTGGAAACACACGAGGCAGCTGATGTGAACGGCATAGCTCATATTTCACTGAAGTTCACTTCCCACCAGACTGCCTGGGCCAGAGGAAGCAGGCACTTAAGAGGGTACTGGGGACATTTTCTGTGTGCTGGCACTTACGGGAGAGGGAAACTCGACTGGGGAATTTGTGAGCATAGACCCCAATTCTGCTACCAACTTATTCCAGAACCTTCCATACATCACTGTGCTTTCTCTCTTTTAAAAAAATAGATTCATCATTTTTAAAATGCTATTTATTGAAGAGAGAGAGCACTCTCATCTGCTGGTTCATTCCCCCATTTCTACAACAGCTGGGGCTAGGTCAGGTCCAAGCCAGGAGCCACAAACTCAACTCAGACCTCCCACATGGGTGACAGAGACTCAAGTATGTGAGCCATCGCCTGCTGCTTCCTAGAGTACACATTAGCAGGAGACTGGAATCAGGAGCAGAGCCAAGACTTGAACCCGGGGACTTCGATATTGGATGCAGGAGTCCCAAATGGTGGCTTGGGCGCTATGCCAAATGCCCACTTCCATCACGTTCTGAGCCTTAGCTTGCTTATCCCTAAAAATCTTTGTTACCTAACTCGGAGCAGGCAGATAGGAGAACAAAGACTATACCTCAAGTCCCAGCAGGTCCAGGAAAATAGATCCAATGAGCAATTAAAGGAGAGTTGGTCAGCTGTACCAGATCTCCGAAGATAAAACCATCGCTGTGGGTAAATTCCCAGGAGTGGGATGATGGGGTCGAATCATAGACCTGTTTTCAGATGGCTGAGGAATCTCCCTACTGTCTTCTATAGTGGTCATACTAGTTTACACTCCCATCCACGGTGAGTGAAAAGGACAGTTTGAGACTTGCTTCTTGTTCCTAGCCCTTGTCTATATCCTGAGGCACAGTGGTTTTTCTACTTGTTGAATTCTTCATTTAGTGGCGGGTTCAGCTTGTGATTATTAAGCAAGTTGAAAGTATGTTATTGCAAAACAGTAAAAGAAAAATAAGAAAGGAAGGAGGGAGGGGGAGGGAAGGAGGGGAGGGTAAGGTGGGAAGTATCCTTATGCACTTAGAACTGTCTCTATAAAATGCATGAAATTTGTTTCCTTTATATAAATAAAAATGTTAAAATAAAATATGTATAGCCCTTGGCGGGGAGTGGGGAGACAATTGCTAGCACTAATGGGGGGGGGGGTAGAAATTTCAGAGACATTGCTTTTATTTCCCTGCTAATCTTTATGAAGCTCTTACTCCATGCTAGGAACTGTTTTAAGGGCTTTACATCTATGGACCTATTTATCACACAAATTTAGTCACGGCTGTTCTGACCACATGTGTGTAACCTTCCCATAACTGCACTCCCTCTCTCAGTGGCTGGCATAGTCCTGGCCCTTGACATACAATTGTCTGAGTCCTAACACAGGCACCTAGAACCACCCCATCGGCCCCAAACAACTCTCTCGAGCTACCTCTTCATCGGCAGGTCCCCCTACTGTTACCCGAGCAACCACAGATCTGTTCTCCATCTCGGTGATGTTGTTGTTTGGCTGTATGCTGTCAATGGTCTCATCCACTGTGTAACCTCAAGAGCCTGGGTGCCTTAGGTGCCGCGGGTCTGAGACCCCACCAGGATGCCTCGTGCACTGACAGCTGGTCGTTTCTGTGCCGAGCAGAGTTCTGCTGGTCTACTTTTTTACCCATTCATCTGGGGAGGACACCCACATTGCTTCCGGCCGTTCGGTATTATTCACAGAGCTGCCGTAAGCGTGTGTGTTTAGGCTTCAGAGTCCTCATTTCTCTCAGGTCAGTAGTTTGGAGTGGGTCACGTGGTGAGAAGTCTCTTACCTGTTTCCCCAAATGCCTGCACCCTTTTGCAATCCCTGCAGCAGTGTGTGCTGGTGTCAGGTGCTCTGTGTCCTTGACAGAGCTTGGTGCTGTCAATATTTTTCATTTTAGCCGTATTCATTGGTTATGGCTTTAGTTGGCATTTCTCACTGGTGTTGGTTTTAATGTTCCCATGTGACTTTTATATGCAGCTAGAATGGCAAATCATTGGAAACATTGGAACTGTGGTCAGGGTGACCCTGAGTCCTGTGCCGCTGCTCTGCCTGGCCTCTTTGCTGGCTTCCTGTTAGCTTGTCTGGCCTCTGGCCCCAGGCTCAGACCCCTCTTGCTCTCACTCTCTCTCTCTCTCTGCTCACCTTCCAGGTGGTCTGATTCCTCCCCATGCCTCAAAAGTCCCAACAGATGGGTGAGTTGCGTCTCTAGTCCAGGCTTCTCCACTGCACGGCAGTCTAGCCTCTTTCCACAAATGGTGGGTGTGGTGTCTGTGTCTGAAGGTCTAGCAGGCACCCAAACTCACCCCATGCATAGCGCAGGTCCTGAGCAGTGTTCCAGGTACCCATTTCCCATCCCATCTTCCCCATCTCAGGAAACGCTAACTTCGCTCTTCCATCACCTCCAGCTAGAATCCCTGGCATCATTCTCTCTCTCTCTCTCTCTCTCTCTCTCTCTCTCTCTCTCTCTCTCTCTCTCTCTCATGCATTGGACTAGTTCATCTTATTGGCTTGGTCCTCAGCAAGCAATTCCCCCTTGTTTCCCCTGGAACGTTCTAACAAGAGCTGCCGTCGGCTCTCACTGAATTATTCAATGCCCTTCTGAAGTTTCTCTCGGCTCCCACCTGCCCTGGAGAATAAACATTATGAACCTTTTGAACTTTAGCAAAAACCAGAGTCCAAAGACATCACTTAAGATGCTCCAACCATGTCCCTTCTCACTCCGGATAAAATCCGAAGGCCAGGGAGCCATGATCTTGCCCCAGCTGCCTTGCTAACCTCACTCCACCCCTGCCACCTGTTCCCGCACATCCCTGTACCTCGGTCCCCCACCGTGAGCCATGCCTATGACTGGTAGCATTCAACACAAGCAACTGGAGCTGGGTTCTCAGTGGGTCTGGTTTAGCACAGCAAGGATGCAACAATACGATGCAATGTCATGGTTGGCTGTTCCCAGCAAGTCTCCCCCTTGGAGCCCCGCGCTTGCCCCGCCCTCTCCTCAGATGTCCCCTCCCTGGGGGTCACCTTGACCTTTCCTTCTCCCTACTCAGGCCTCAGCTCTGCCCTCGCAGAGGGACTTCCCTGGGCACACTTCCTAAAATAAACACCTCGCCCCCGTCACTCTTCACCCAGATCGCCACCTCCTACAGAGCTGACTCACCCACTTCCCACTTGGCTGCAAGCCCCACGAGGCAGAGCCTGCGCGGGATTGTTTTAGGTTGTGCCTGCTTGAGTCTCATGTGCCCAGAGCAGTGCCCAACGCGTTGTAGGAGTTCAGCGTTTGTTGACTACATAAATGAATGAATCTTTCCCCGCGTGACATCTTGCAACACATTTTCATTCTCAGGCTTCTGAAAATTTCCTCTGAGCTGACAGTCCTCTGGATACCAACTCCTAGAGGGCCCCCATAGAATACGGGGTATTTTTTGTTTGTTTGCTAAATACACTTCCTGGAGATAACACTGAAACCCAGCACCCCCCGGAGGCTGCCCCTGCTCTGGATCCATCACCACAAAGGAGAATCCTATCTGAAAGTGTCATGTGAGTGGAAGTTAAGCATAAATGAGTGTGTGGGGCCCATGGGACGGAAGGGTCACACACACACACACACACACACGCCTGCGAGAATATTCCCACACACTCGCCAACACACATACTAAGCCGCAAACCCCCGAACGGAAGCAGCATAATCATTTCGGTAAACATTACATTTTGTCTCCAAAAAATGGACCCTATTCATCCTCTGGAGCATGTCTTCTGGCTTCTAAAAACGTTTCAAACACAAACCCAAAGCACTCCAGTTCCGTGGGGATCCTTACAGACACGAGCTGGCTGGTTCAACTTTTAAAACTAGGTCATCCGCAATTCAGAAAGCACTAAACACAAAACATGGAACAGAACCAAAGATGCGTGAACTCACATTACATGCAAATATGTACTTTCGGGAGATCGCTTCATAAAATTTTGATTGCACTGCCTTTTTCCAATTTTTCAAGTTCTACAATGACATCATAGCAATTTTAGTAGATACATGATTTAAAAAAAATTACCTACCCCCAAAAATATGCTTGCTGTCTAGGCGACAAGCCCATAACTCAGCTGATGCACCATCTTGATACCTTTCTCTACAGAGCCATCGTTTGTAACTGTAGCTTATCCTGGGACTCCATCACTCAAGGAGTTAATCCACGAACATCACCCAGCTGTGTCTGTAGTTCTGTGTTTTGGAGGAAGGAGGATGTAAGAAGATGAGGCTGAACACTGGCACTTTTCTTATTTCTGATTTTTCCCTCTTGCTGCATTGTTCAAGAGTCCATAAGACGCTGGCCACATGGTAAAAGCCTACTTTCTTCCTTTGTGCACTCAACAAGTACTTACTGAAGACTGACTATGGACCTGTGTGTAGGGGGTGGGGGTATGTGAGTGAAGATGGGTGAGAAAAGATCTATGCCTCCAAGAAGCTTGCTTTAGCTGGAGACACAGCGTGTAAAGGTGCCGTGTTTGGGGGTGGGCATTTAGCCTAGCAGTCAGGATGCCAGTGGAGACACCCACGCCCCATGCCAGAGAGTCTGGGCTTGCCTCCCAGCTCTGCTCCTGATTCCAGACCCTGGGAGGCAGCAGCGGTGGCTCGAGTAGTGGGGTCCCAACCCCCCACACAGGACACCTGGATGGAGGTCTTGGTCCCGAGTTCGGATTGGCCAAGTCACAGCCATTGTTGGCATTGAGGAGGTGAAACAGCTGATGGCAGATCTATTCCTGTGTATCTCTCTGTGCATCTCCAATACATTTTTTTAAAAATTATATGCATATGAGTTTTCTGTTGATAAATAGCAAATGACCACAAACTTGGTGGCTTACAACTCCGTGTGTCACCATTCCTGTGGGCCAGGAGTCCAAGGAGGCTCAGCAGTGTCCTTGAAATGCTACAACTAGGTGCCATTCAGGGATGTGTCTCATCTGGGGGCTCAGCTGGGGTACAGCCTCCTGCGTTTGTTGGTATCCGTGGCAACCTCCTCCATCACAGCCAACAGTCTCAGCGAGCCAGACTCCAAGGTGAATCTGTCAGCCAGACAGGATTGACACAGCCTGCTATAGACCCAGTCCTCTTACACATTCTTTTAAAAAAAAATGATTTAAAAATTCATTCATTTATTTGAAAGCAAGAGAGAGGAGGGGAGGAATAGAGGGAGAGAAAGAGAAGAGTAGAGAGTAGAGAAAGAGAGTGAGTGAGAGAGAGAGAAAGAATATCTTCCATTTATTCACTGGTTCACTACAGCCAGGGCTAGGCCAGGCCACAGTCAGGAGCAAGGAACTCCATCCTGGTCTCCCACGTGAGTGTCAGGTGCCCACACACTTGGGCCATCCTCCATTGCTTTCCCAGCCATGTTAGCAGAAATCTTATTAGAAGTGGAGCAGGAGCCGACGCTGTAGTGTGGTGGGTAAAGCTGCTGCCAGCAGTGCAGTGCCGGCATCCCATATGGGCACCAGTTCGAGTCCCAGCTGCTTCACTTCCCATCCAGCTCTCTGCTATGGCCTGAGAAAGCAGTAAAAGATGGCCCAAGTCTTTGGGCCCCTGCACCCGCATGGGAGACCCAGAAGAAGCTCCTGGCTCCCGGCTTCAGATTGGCACAGCTCCGGCCATTGCAGCCAATTAGGGAGTGAACCAGTGGAAGGAATACCTCTCTCTCTCTTCCTCTCCTTCTCTCTCTGTGTAACTCTGGTTTTCAAATAAATAAATAAATCTTTAAAAAATAAATAAAAGAAGAAGAAGAAGTGGAGCAGCCAGGATTCGAACCTGCACTCTGATATGAAATGTTGGTGTCACAAGCCATGAAGTCTTACGTGGCTGTGCCACAACACTAGTCCCAGAATTGATTTATTTAATGTATTTGTTTGAAAGGCAGAGGGGAGAAGACAGACGTAAAGACAGAGATCTCACTGGCTCACTCCTCAAACACCCATAACAGCTGGGTCTGAGCCAGGCCAAAGCCAAGAGCCAGGAACTCAATTCAAGCCTCCCAGTCAGCAGGAACCCAGCTACTTGAACCATCACCTGTTGCCTCTCAGGGTGTGTATTGGCAGGAAGCTAGAATTGGGAGTGAAACTCAAACTCGATTCCAGAACTCTGCTGATACGGGAAGGGGGATCCCAGGTTGCAGCTTACTGGCTCCATCAAACATGAGGCCCCACTTTGCCATATTCCATGGATTGCAAGTGAGTCCTGGATCCCGCCAACATCCAGGGGGAGATCTGTAATAGATGTGAATGCCAGCAGCAAGACCACGGAGGGCCGCCTTAGGGTCTGTTAGCTCTGTATTTAGTGTACTACACGTGGTACACTAGGCAGTGGTGAGGGTTGTGGAAAGAGGGAAATCTTAGGGCAGGGTAAAGAAAACCAAGCTTCCAAGTGGGGCTGGGAGCAGAGCACAGGGTTAAATAGTGGTTGGGGGCTTTACTGAGCAGGCAAGTGGGGGCCAGGGGGAAGGGAGGCGGCGTGCAGAGTATTGGAAGAAGCTAGGGAGTTGATAGACTAAGTTCCCAGAGAAGGGGCAGCTGGAATCAAGACCCCAAGGTGGAGCTTGCCCAGGGTGTCCCAGGAGCAAAAAGGAGGCCAGAGGAGCTGGTGCAGGTAAGAGCAAGCCCCGTTCTTGAAGCAGCCAGGGAACCACATCGGATGGGCCAGCAGACAGCAAGCACCATGGCAGGCTGCAGGGATACCGTGCCAGCAAGGCCAAGTCCATGCTAATTTATCCGATGTCATACAGCTCGACTTATCCCTGTGTCCATTCTTTTGCTCCTACTAGATACATATGAACAGAAGCATATGGTATTGTAGGGGTGAGGAACTGGAATCGCTGCTCTAACTGACCTCAGAGGCAGCTCCCTGAAAAGGTAGAGGCTGAATTGGGACAGGAGCCACCTGGCCATCTGGAGCAGGTGTTGTAAGTAGAAAGTGCAAGACCTTGGCCGGCGCCGTGGCTCAACAGGCTAATCCTCCGCCTTGCGGCGCCGGCACACTGGGTTCTAGTCCCGGTCGGGGCACCGATCCTGTCCCGGTTGCCCCTCTTCCAGGCCAGCTCTCTGCTGTGGCCAGGGAGTGCAGTGGAGGATGGCCCAAGTGTTTGGGCTCTGCACCCCATGGGAGACCAGGATAAGCACCTGGCTCCTGCCATCGGATGAGCGCGGTGCGCCGGCCGCAGCACGCTACCGCAGCGGCCATTAGAGGGTGAACCAACGGCAAAGGAAGACCTTTCTCTCTGTCTCTCTCTCTCTCACTGTCCACTCTGCCTGTCAAAAATAAAAAAAAAAAAAAAGTGCAAGACCCTGTGATGTGCAGAGCTTGTCTGCGGAGTGGCAGGGAAGGCACGGTTAGGGCTGATCCACAGGAACGCACAGCAGGATGACGAGTTGAAAGCCGCTCAGTCTGTGGTCATTTGCCTGAGCAGGAACTGAGCAGGTGAGGCTGGGGGGGGGAAGAACTTGAGCCAGGTGAGTGGGAGGCAGATCTCACAGGGCCCTCTAAGGCTTGCGAAGGAGCTGGGGTTTTATCCCGGTTGTATTGGGAGGCGGTTGGAAGACTTCAGCCGTGGAGGGCTGTGATGTGACTTACGCCTTAGAAAGGTCACTCCGAGGGGGTGGTTGTAGTCAGGGTCAGCAGTGTAGGCAGGAAAATGGGTCAAGGAGCAGGTTCCTGCACAGCAGGAGGGAAGGGGTCAGTGGGAGACATGGGGAAGTGATCAAGTTCAGGCTGAGATATGTGGGCAGTGGAAGCAGATTGGCTGCTACATTGTGATCTGTGGTAGCCAAGGACCAAAACTGAGTCCCAGAGCTTGATCCTAAGCAACCAGGTGAGCAGTGTGGGGGTCAATGATTGCTATGTGTTCCTCTCCACTGGGAACAAGCTATTATTATTTACTCTTTTTTGTTTCAGGACTCATTAAAGAGGTTTGCATGGTTTGTGACTTGCTTGTTTTTCCCTCCTCAATATTATAAACATTAATCAATTCTTGTTGCATTATTTTTATTACTGTGCAATATTCCATTGTGCTCCATAAAACATGTACAAATTCTCCTTTCAAAGGCCAAAGTCAAGCAGAGTAACAGTTTCTCTGATGATGCCCTGGCCTGTCCGTGGATCCTGGAGATATGCTGGTGGCATTCCAAAGAGGAATTAAAATTGCAGTGGGGATCAGAGCTGCTGATCAGCTGACCCAGGCATGGGAGATTATCCTGGATTTTCCACAGGAGCTCAATATAATTATATGTCTATGTGAGAGGCATGTAGTCTAGGGAAGAGGGAATCAGCCATTGCTGTGGTTAAAGATAGAAGTGGAGGCCGCCAGTTAAGTTGCCCACATATCCTATCAGAGAGCTTGGATTCAAGTCTTGGCCCTATAGTCAATCCAGCTTCCTGCTAATGCACACCCTGAGAGGCAACAGGGATGACTCAAGTACCTGGGGTCTTGCCACCCATGTGGGAGACCTGGATGGAGTCCCCAGCTTCTGGCTGCAGCCTGGCTCATTCCTGTAAGCCGTGTGCGTTTGAGGACACCAGCGCTGTTTCAGGGTAGAAACACCCAGCAAGCCAGGTTTGGAAGGGAATTTCCTCAAGGTGAGGAACAGCTGCTGTCCACCGTCATCCCCACCTCAGTGTTAGGACTGCGGGTTCCTTCACTCCCAAGAACAGGGGTGAGGAGCCACCCATGCTTGCTTTTATCACTGTGTTCAGCAGTCTTCCTGGACTTCCAAGAACAGTCAGGCAGGACAAGGAAGTGAACAGCACCCGTGTATGAAAGGGAAAAGCAATATTACCTGATCACAGGTCACATACACTGATATGGAACTCGGATATGATTAAAGACAGCAAACACAGTCAGCAATTACAGGACAGAATGTCACCAGCAATCAGCCAAGTAGAAACGATTTTAAGAAACCAGTTAGGCTGGCGCTGCGGCTCACTAGGCTAATCCTCCGCCTTGCGGCGCCGGCACACTGGGTTCTAGTCCCGGTCGGGGCACTGGATTCTGTCCCGGTTGCCCCTCTTCCAGGCCAGCTCTCTGCTGTGGCCAGGGAGTGCAGTGGAGGATGGCCCAAGTGCTTGGGCCCTGCACCCCATGGGAGACCAGGAGAAGCACCTGGCTCCTGCCATCGGATCAGCGCGGTGCACCGGCCACAGCGCGCCAGCCGCGGCGGCCATTGGAGGGTGAACCAACGGCAAAGGAAGACCTATCTCTCTGTCTCTCTCTCACTGTCCACTCTGCCTGTCAAAGAATATAAAAAGAAAGAAAGAAAGAAAGAAAACAGTTACATTTTAAATAAAGTCAGGAGTAATAATGTATCAGGGATGAAAGAACTGAAGTATAAGCCCAGTGCATGGAAAGTTACAAAACAATGTTGCAAGAAAGGAAAGTTAATCTCAGGAATTGTAAAGGTATCCCATGTTCATGAATTGGGAGACTCACCACTTTTTAAGATGTCAGCACTACACAAAGCTGTCACAATTCTGTGTGATTCCTGAGGAAAACCACATAGCCCTTTTGGCGTAAATTGCCAAGCCAGTCCTAACACTCCTAAGAAATGTCAAGGAATTCAAAATAATCATGATAATCTTTTTATAATATTTATTTATTTATTTATTTGAAAGGCAGAGTTGCAGGGGGTGCAGGGGTGAGAAGAGAGATCTTCCATCGCTGGTTCACTCCTCAAATGGCCACAGCAGCCAGGGCTGGGCCAGGCTGAATCCAGGAGCCAGGAACTTCATCAGAGTCTCCCATGTGGATGCAGGGGCCCACGCACTTGGGCCATCCTCTGCTGTTTTCCCAGGCACATTATAGGATGCTGGATTGGAAGTGGAGAAACTGGGACATGAACCAGTACCCACATGGAGTCAACGCTGCTGTCAGCAACTTAACTCACTGTGCCACAGTGCAGGCCCCTGACCAAGATAATCTTGACAAAGAAAAATAAATGTGCTGGCTGTGCAGGCTCCTAGTTCCTAGTTTTAAATCTTCATACAAAGTAACAATGTTCAAAACAATGTGACAAAAAGGTACACTTGTGGAACAATGGAATTGAGGTGAGCTCTAGAAATAAACCCATACCTCTGGGGTCAGTTGCTTTTAGACAAGCGGGCTAGGTCCATTAAATTTAGCATATGGCATCAGAAAACTGCCTATTCACATGCAGAGAATGAAGTTGTACCCTTACCACAAATAGAAGAGTTAACTCTCAGTGACACAAAGATCCAAATATCAGAGAAAAAATTCTGAAAGAAAATAATGGGATAAATCTACATGCTCTTAAATTTGGCAATGATTTCTTGGATCTGATACCAAACGCACAAACCACTAAAGAAAAAATGTCCTCAACATTAAATGCTTGGGGCGAGCATTGTGGCATAGAGTTAAGCGGCTACTTGCAGCACTAGCTTCCCATATGGGTGTTGGTTTGAGTCCCAGCTGCTCCACTTTCAACCCAGCTCCCTGCTAATGTGCCTGGGAAAGCAGCAGAAAATAACCCAAGTGCTTAGGTCCCTGCACTAACAAGGGAGACCTGGAAGAAGCTCCTGGCTCTTGGCTTCAGATTGGCCCAGCTCCAGCCATTGTGGCCATTTGGGGAGTGAACCAGCAGATGGAAGATCTCTCTCTCTCTCTCTCTCTCTCATACTATCTCAACTCTCTCAAATAAATAAAATGTCTTTTAAAAAAATGAAATGCTTTTTGTGCATCAAAAGACACAATTAAGAAAGTGTAAAAGACAACCTACAGAATAGAAGAAAATATTTATGTATTATCTGTTTGATAAGAATCTGTTATCCAGAACATATAAAGAATTTTTACAGCTCAATAGCAAATAACCCAATTACAAAATAGACAAAGATCTTGAATAAATACTATACAAAAAAGATATGCAAATGACCAAGAAGCACATGAAAAGATTCTCAGTCTCATTATGGTTATGGACATGCAAATTACAGCCACAGTAAGATACCCCAGTCACACACAATAGAAAGGCTGTGGTAAAAATATTTTCATAACAAGTGCTAGCAAGGATGTGGAGCAATGGGAATCCTTAACCATTGTTTTTGGAAATATAAAATTATACAGCCTGTATGTAGCAGGGTCTGGCATTTTTTCAAAAATGCTAAAGCAGAATTACCAAATAACTCAGTCCCATTCCTGGGTGCATACCACAAAGAATTGGAAGCAAAGGCTCAAGCACAAAGTTATGCTGAATGTTCACAGCAGCACTCTTCACAGAGGCCAGAAGACGCACACAACCCGATCGTCCATGAAGACCGAAACAGAGCAGACAGACGCAGTGTCACCGAAACCACCCATCTGTGCAGCCACTGAAAGGCCGGAGCAAAGTGCGGCAATGACATGGCTGTCCCTCCAGGCGCTGAGTATGGAATGGACACGTGACTCAATTAGTCCTTCGGGGTGGACGCCCAGAAGTGAAAGCAAGGACTCCAACAGAGGTTTGTACACCTACGCTCCCAACGGTGACGCCACACAAGTAGCTGTTGATGACAAATAGGCAAAGAGGGCTACATAGACACAGTGGAATATGGTTCAGCCATGGCCTGTTTTTCTATGACCTTGAACCTAGGAATGGTTTTGACATTTTTTAAACATTGCAAACACAAAACTACCACAGCAGGGAAGACAATGGGAGAGGCCATGTGGCCAGCAAAGTTTAAAATGTTTGCTCTCTTAACATCTTCCTGCTTTAAAGCATCTGCTGATGAATATCTTCAGAAAAGCCTTCTTCTCTAGGGACAGATAGCAACCTGCATTCATTACTAAATGCTTTGGATTTTTTAAATTTTCCAAAGATTTATTTATTTATGTGAAAGGCAGAGTTACAAGAAGAGAGGGAGAGAGAGAGAGCAAGACAGAGAAATCTTCCATCCATTGGTTCACTCCCCAAATGACTGCAACATCCAGGGCTGGACCAGACCGAAGCCAGGAGCCTGAACTCCATCCGGGTCTCCCACACGGATGGCAGGGGCCCAAGCACTTGGGCTGTCCTCTGCTTTCCCAAGTGCATTAGCAGGGAGCTGGATTGGAAGTGGAGCAGCTGGAGACGCCAAACAGCACTCATGTGGGATCCTGGTATTACAGGCAGTGGTTTAACCCACTGAGCCACAGTGCCAGCTCTTAGCACTAAACACTTAACATGTCCTTTCGACACTCAAGGTTTTAAACTGCTCTTGGTGTGTGTGGTGTGAGGTAGAGATCTGACTTCACGCTGCCACACCTGGCTGGACCATTAATTTCATCCCCAATTATTGGTCTTTCTTCCATCCCACCAGCCACGGTTCCACTTTCCACAGTGGGCCTAGTCCATGGCTCCCTGTCGGCAGTCAATCTGTCTCCATCTCAGGGCCACGCTAGGATCTGCTGCCTGTGGCACAAGTCCCTTCTCATTCAGATGTGTCTTGATGTTCTCGGCCATGTCTCCCTGTTTTAACTACCAAATCGATGTGCCCAGGCTCACGAAATCTCATTGGGATTTTGATTGCAGTTGCATCCAACCTACAGTGTGCAAATCTTTCCAGTCTTTCTAGAAAGAAGGGGCATCTTTTCAATGTTACATATGAGGGGCCTTCAGGAAAGTTGGGAAAAATGGAAATTCAAAGTTAAGTTTGTGGCAAAATACTCTTGAAATCCATGCATAGTGTTTTCATAATACACATTTCCATTAAGTTTCCGAAGACCTCTCACTTAAAGCATGCATTTTTATTTATTTTGAAAAGCAGAGGAGCTGGCACTATGGCGTGGTGGGTTAGGCCTCTGCCTGCAACTCTGGCATCCCATATGGGCCCTGGTTCAAGTCCCAGCTGCTCCACTTCTGATCCCTGCTAATGGCCTGGGAAAAGCAGTTGAAGATGGCCAAAGCCCTTGGATCCCTGCACCCACGTGGGAGACCTGGATGAATCTCCTGGCTCCTAGCTTCAGCCTGGCCCCAGCCCTGGCCATTGTGGCCATTTGGGGAGTGAACCAGTAGATGTAAGATCTCTGTGTGTGTGTGTGTGTCTGCTTCTCTCTGTGTCACTCTGTCTTTCAAATAAAGTAAATAAATCTTTAAAAAAAGAAAGAAAGAAAGGCAGAGAGAGAGAAAGAGAGAGGTCTCCCATCCACTGGGTCACTCCCCAAATGCCTACAAGAGCTGGGGCTGAGCCAGGCCAAAGTCAAGGGCCCAGAACTCCAAGCAGGTCTCTCACAGGGGTAGCAAGGACTCGAGTACTTGGACCACCACCTGCACCTTCTCAGGGTGCTCATTAACAGGAAACCGGAATCAGAAGCAGAGCCAGGACTCAGATCTAGGCATTCCACTCTAGGATGAGGGTGTGCCAACTGGCATCATCAACGTTACATCATTCACTCCCCGATTCTAATTTTTTTTGCATCAAAATACACTTAATTTTAAGGCCCATTTATTTATTCAAATGGCAGTTACAGAGAAAGAGATCTTCCATCCACTGGCTCACTCCTCTAAATGGCCACAATAGCCAGGGTTGGGCCAAGCTGAAGCCAGGAGCTGCTTCCGGGTCTCCCATGTGGGTGGCAGGGGCCCCAGCCCTTAAACCATCTTCTGATGCTTTCCCAGGCCATCAGCAGAGAGTTGGATCAAAAGTGAAGCAGTTGGGACTTGAACCAGCGCCCATATGGGATGTCAGCTTAACCCACAATGCCATGATGCCAGCTCCCAAAAAAGACTTCTCTTTGAAAAAGTTCCATTTTCCATGAACTTTTTGAAGTGTCCTCGTATCCCTATCTCTGCGTGGCACAGATCTCTGGTGAGTTGTTTCTGTTCCCTGCCATACAGCCACCTGCATCTCCAGCAGACCCGGTATGGTGGCAGGATGAGAAGTCCCTGCAGCTGGGGTCAGTCCCTTCTCCCTCCCTCTCAGCACAGGGGCCAGCATTCTCTCTAGATGGCCTAGACTTCTCACTCTCACCAGCATCCTGTTCATGAGCAAATGTGCGACAAGCACCGACAGTGGGCGACACCCAGAGCCCAGTGCAGAGTTCCTGCTTTCCAGGAACTTTTTATCTCACTCCAGAGAAGAGTCACACAGAACGATTACAATTCAATACTTACAAAATACTAGCTCAAAAAAAGCAATTGCCCTGATCTGATTGCTCCACGCTGTATACATGTATTGAAATACCCATACTGTAACCCCATAAATGCATACACGAGTCAATCACAAATTAAATATAGGTGAAGGTTTCAGACTCTTGGTTCAGACACCAGCATCCCACATCCGAGTGCCAGAATTGGATACCCACTTCTGATTCCTGAGTTTGGCTTTTGCTAATGCGGAAATGAGGAGCAGTAGCGATGGCTCAAGTGATTGGGTTCTTGCCACCCACATGGAAGACCTGGTAGCAGCAGGACCCAGCGTTGGCCATTGCGGCTATATTTGCAGGAACCAAACAGTGGATAGAAACTCTGAGTGTATGTGTGTGTCTTTCTCTCCCTCTCAAATAAATAAATATATATATTACAAAAAGAAAAAAAAGCTTACAACAAGCAACCAACAAACAAGGCACATTAACTTAAGACAGTTCAGTTAGTCAGGGGACAAGCTCTTCTTTATCATTCCCAGTGTACTCCGGGCCCTGGCTGGACTCACCATGATAGCAGGACTGGTACTTGGAGTGACAACCCTAAATCATTGTGAAAAAGTTGGGCTCTGTTCCCTGCAAGCCCATACAAAAGGAGGCAAAGATGGACCCTGAGCTGACTTCTGTCTAAAACAGCTGCCATGAGTTCATATGTTGGTGCTTCAAGGCTTTGAAAAGAAAAATGAGCTCGCGGAAACAGCTGAATCCCCAAGGATGCTGAACGTGCACTTTGAAGACAGGAGGGTGATTCCCCCACCCCGGGGGCTGGGTGCTCCTGGCCCAGTTGAGCCAGTAACCTCTGCCCGATTTCTGGTGCACATGCGTGGGCTCAAGGCACTGTTTCCTCTTTTCTCCTTAAATAACTACTTTTCACTTTTTCCCTAATTTTTTTAAGACAAATGGCTGCATGATTCATGCAATGACCTGCACCTCCCTCGCTGTCTTAGGAAAGGCCTGGGAGAGGAGGAGGAAGGTGATGTGTCGCACAGACCGGCTCTGAGCTCATTCACTTGCAAAATCCCCCCTTCTCCTTCCCATGCCGTTTTGTCCTACGGCAGGAAGAGTTGGGCCGGATCCATGCCAACACTTCCACTCTTGTTCACATGTACCCTCACCAGGGGCACACATGTGTCTGTGGGAACTTTCATTACCGTATAGGTATTCTGGCACCCATAAAAGAATTTTGCTTTCTAACTGAAGTGAATAATTATTTTAAGTTAGATGGCAAAAAAAAAAGGTGGGGGGGGACATACATTAATACAAGGAATTTCAAAGCTCAAGGATGTAACTCTATAATTAATAAATCATGAATGCTTAGTGAGTGAGCCTCATTTGTGCACCTGTAAAATGAACATAAAGCATACACACACACACACATTTTATGTAGCTGAGCTCACTGACTTCAAGAATGAAATGCGAACAAGCAGTGTTTGTGTAAGGTTGCTTCGCTGTAAGATTTACTTGAGCTGTCTGGTATTTACAAGATGCAAATGACTCAGGTTCCTGTGCTTCTGGCATCTGGGTAATTCTTATCATCAGACGAGCTTGCAAAGCAGGAGATAACCCGAGAAGATGCACTGCAAGGAGCTGGAGAAGATTACAGACTAGAAGATGCTCACTTCTCTGACGGCATTGCACAAGTGCTGGAACAAGTCCTCGTCAGATGCTTCTACATGTACGTCGTGGGTCTGTCTCCTGGGTGCAGGAGTAGGGAGGCTTTCTTGCCGCACTGGAGACCTAGGCTCTGGTCTTAGCCCTGCTACTAAGGGGCTGGGTGAGTCTTTCCCTGACTGCGTAATGATCTCCAGTTCCCATCGTGTTCTTGTAAATGTCAGGACTTCATTCTTTTTCGTGGCTGAGTAATATTCCATCTTGTATATGTGGGGCATATTCTTGAGCACTGCCAAGTTGCTCCCCGTTCAGCTGTAAGGTTATTGTAAGGCTGTACTGCTTCCCCATATGCATGCAAGCAATTTCCTGGCAACCTTTGATCTCTGACATCCTGGTGGATAAAAACAGAGCCTTGCTCCCTTGTGACTCTCTGAGCATGCTCAGACTTGTACCTTGGTTCCTGCACTTCTCTTCCCAGCCTGTTGCAGGGACCGTGCTGAGTCGTACAGAAGACCAGGGTTGGGGAAGAGCTATGGACTTCCCCAAGCCAGCAAAAGCCCTGCTCTGGAAGCTTCCTAAACACAAATTTAGTTGTCAAGCAAGAGGCAATTTTGTCCCTGAGGAGGGACGACCTCTGGAGACACTTCTGTCAACAGGCAGGGAGATGACACTGGCAGCCAGCGGACATGGGCGGGGACATGGCTTAACACCCTACTGGGCACAGCTCTGCCCCCACCATGAAGAATGGCCCATCCCCAGTGTCAACAACACACACGGGTTTAACTTCTGCACTGGAAGGATGGACGAGCAGAGAGCCTACAATTAAGAGAACAGCGTTAGAAAGCCAGCGCATGCCCCCTGGGCTCTGACCGTGCCCTAACGAGCCCACTGGCATCCCTCCTCCACGCCAACCATACCTGCAACCAGAAGCAGAATGGAGCCAGCACAGCCCACCCAGACCACCCCATCCCGGCAACAGAATTGTTATTTAGCGGCTTGCAAACGTCTCACTTAGCCGCATTAAAACAAACACATAGAAAAGGGTCAATCCTCCCTCCAGAACAACCTCTTGAGAAATTCAGGTTGCAAAACTTTCTTCAAAAACATAAGCTTTCCTTGGGGGGCTGTAAGTGCTCAGAATTCGAAGGCAGGAAAAGGAGGGGTGGTGGGAACAGGAGGGAATGGTCCTCATGCAAGGGATCATGGGCAGCTGTTGTGGCCTGGAGAAAAATGAGCAGCATTTCCTTCCAAGGCATCACATTCCTAAAAGCGTTCTCCATCCCTCTCCTCGAAGTGGCCTCTGTCCCTGGCCTCTAACACATCGCAGGGCTTCAAGCCTGCAAAGAGCAGGCTCTGCAGAAACAAAGATGAGCGAACACATGGTATGGGAAAAGTGGGCATATCTCTGCTTTGCTACGGATAAAGTAATTTTTGTTTTTTAACTTGAGAAGCAAAGAGAGAGCTCTCATGTGCTGGCTGACTTCCCAGATGTTTGCCACAGCCCCCAGTGGAGCCAAAGCTCCACTCAATCCAGGGAGCAAACTACCTGAACAAACCAGGGTGTGCGTTGCCGGAAGCTGGAGCCAGGGACTAAATCCAGGTACTCGGATATGGGATGCCTCTTTTTTTAAAGATTTATTTATTTATTTGAGAGTCAAAGTTACAGAGAGAAGGGGAGAGACAAGGAGAAAAAGGGAGGTCTTCCATCCACTGGTTCACTCCCCAAGTGGCTGCAACAGCCAGGGCTGAGCCAGGTCAAAGCCAGACGCCAGGAGCTTCTTCTGCACCCTCTCACATGGGTGCATTGGGCTATCTTCCACTGATTTTCCCAGGTGCATTAGCAGGGAGCTGGATCAGAAGCAGAGCAGCCAAGGCATGAACCAGAGCCCATCTGGGGCACCAGCGCTGCAGGTGGACGCTTAACCCACTACACCACAGTGCCGGCCCTCAACTTGCTTCTTAGCTACTAGGCTGAATACCTACCCTGATGAAGTAATTTAGCATTAATGAATGGATTAATGAATGGATTTTCTTTCGGATTCTTCACAGCAGTGAGAGGCTGCGTCAGGTGCCCTGACAGCACCTAAGGAAATAAACCTGGGAGAGAAGCGGCTGTCCCTGGTCACACAGATCCTGGGCAGAGGGCAGGGATCAGGCCATCTGTCACCTGTCCCATCGTTAACAACACCCATGCAGTGTTGAAGCTGCTCCTACTGCTAACTAGGCATGCCATCTCACCTGCTATTGCTTTTAATCCCTGCCATGGCCTTCAGGGAAAAGCCAGGTGAGATCCCGTTTTGTAGCTGTGGTGGCCAAGCTCTGACTGGCCAGTGTCTGCCAGGCCCAGGGCCCCTGCTCCCTGTGTACATCACCATCTGGCCCAGTTCTCAGCTCACTGTCCCTCCACTCCAAATCCAATCTTGGTTGCCCTATGTCGGCAGTGTTGGGTGCTATGAGTCTGTGTCCTCAGGCAGCTGGGACAGTGGCACCCACTGCTAGTGGAGGGGCACTGCTGCCAGAGGGGGTCTTCTCTTCTGGACCCCCCAAGGGGACTTCTGCTCCAGGGGCTGCAGCACACAGACCGTCCCCCAGGTCACTTCAGCACCCAGCGCTTGTTGGGTGCAGAGACTGGCAGTCACCTCCCTGAGCAGAGCTCTCTCTGGCACCTCAGAGGGTAGAGTTCTAGCATGTTCTGCCAGTGTGCTACTTCTGCAAACTTGTGCTCCTGCAGGGAGCTGGGACTGCACCCCCCCAAGGGGTCTGGACTGAGCCGTGGGGAGATCAACTGCAAAGGACTCTCCTTCCTCTTTGCTAGCCAGCCCTCACCACTTCAGTGCCTTGATGTCAGCAACAGCTGTTCATAGTCAACTTAGTCCATGTGGCTTCTGTCTCCTGGTTGCTCCCTTCTGAGCATGTCTGTGTCAGGATTCAACCTGAAAATCACCCAGCATCCTAAACAGGAAGGAGTGGTTCAAGAAGCCGGGAGGGTGAGGGATACTTGCTCTCTCCTCTTATTGTCTTGCTCTCCCACCAAAGCATCACGGGATGCAGGAGGAATCAGCCAGACTGCACATTCTGGAAATGACACCTAGGAGATGAACAAACATTGAGTGTTTCATGACTGATGGGCATCTCAGAAACTTCAGAGTTTCTAACAACTTTCAGCTACGTTCCTACCTAGGGTAGCCAGCATCCAAATCTCCATCCATCAGATCAGTTGATTTTGTTTAAAGGATTATTTTATTAATTTGAAAGGCAGAGTGAGAGAGAGGGGGGGGAGAGGGAAAGAGGGGAAAAGAGAGAAGGAGGAGGGAGAGAGGGAGGGAAGAAGGGGGAGAGAGAGAGAGAGAGAGAGAGAGAGAGAGAGAGAGAGAGAGAGAGAGAGAATATGTTCCATCCACTTGCTCACAGCCTAAATGGCCAAAACAGCCAGGGCTGGTGCCGGCTGAAGCCAGGAGCCAGGAACTCCATTCAGGTCTTCCACTGGAGTGCAGGGGCCCAAGCACTTGGGCCATCTTCTGCTGCTTTCCCAGGTGCATTAGCAGGGAGCCAGATCAGAAGTAGAGCAGCCGGGACTTCAGCCAGTACTCCCAAACGGGATGGCACGTTGTAGACAGTAGCTTAAACAACTGTGCCACAGCGCCAGCCCCCAGATGGATTGACTTCAATCATTTCACATCTCAGCATATCCCTGCCTGCCATGGCTGGCATGCATTTGATTATCCATCTGCTCAGGCTCCCAGGGCCACCTCTGGGGCACAAGACAACTTGGCATGAGTTGGGCTGTTGGGAGCACGTCTTAGTGCCCCCTCTTCAGGCTGCCAGAACCTGTCACCAGAGGAGCTAAGGGCTGTCTCTGGAACAAGAGATCAACAGCAAGGCTGGGAGCAAAGACAAACCCGAGTCTCCTAAGGTCAGCATTGTTTTTCCCTTGCCTTCCCCAGCACCCCTCTGTCTCTGGACCCAAGCTCAATCCTGTGCTAAGGAATTTGAAAAATCAGCACGTGGGAGTGTGGGAGGGATTATTCGGGTAGAGCAGGGGGCTGCAGGGCTCTGTGGGCTCCCCTCGGTCACTAATGCAGCTCGGCTCCACCCCCAGTGCCAACAGTGGGGAGGGGCAGGGAGAGCGCTGGGGGTAGAGAGGGCTGGGTGTGGGCGGGGCGGAGGAAGTGGTGGGCACAGCCTGGCAGGGCTCTTGAAGCTGATGCTGCCCTAGCAGGGAGCCCAGGCTGTGCAGAGGGAGAAGTGGGGTAGGGGGTGGCTCTGTGTGTCCAGCTTGGGCATTCACAAGGCTCACAGGAGTGGTGAGAACTGTCATTTAGAAGGAACATTTGACCTGGTTTTTAATCCAGTGACAGCCACCACTCATGAGTAAAGACCCCCGCCCCTGGGCTTGCACACTTGTGGGCAGGAAGGGGGACATGACCTGGCTCTGTCTGGGTCCCGGTCACTGCAGCTTAGGCAGCGCTGCCCGGAGTCAGCTTCAGGGCTCTGTATTCCATCAAGTGACTTCCTCCAGCGTGGAGAAGACACAGTGTGTGTGTGTGTGTGTGTGTGTGGAAGGGGGTCTGGGGACTCAGGAGATGCTGCTGTTACAGGCAAGACTTAGGGGAGTCACAGAACACAGAGCAACCCACTGTGGGGTGAGGGAAATCCTCCCACACGGAGTGCTCTGCGGGAGCAGTGGTCATTCGGTCTCTCACGCCACCTGCCTGTGGGTCTTTTCTCCCCCACACAGCTTCTGTATCCACCCCTGCCCTTGACCTCCATGCAAAACAGGGCCTCCCAAAAGCGTCTATTTTATGGATGAAATTTGTTAATGGAACATTAAGTTTTCAGTTAGTCCAGAAGAGCATTATGAAGACTTCGTGTGTTAAAGGGAATGCAGGCAGAGAGCATTGAAACCCCTGACTGGATGATCGTGAGCTCGTGTCCAGCTCTTTGGGTCATTGGATCACTGCTTCCAATCCCATGAACGTGGTGTCACCATCATGAATTTTATCAGCCTGTTGGGACCCATATTCAACAATGGTCAGAAATATTTGCTAGGCTGTGTTTTCTAGAATGTTGCTTATGCATCATGCACACATGGCCGTACACCTGCTAACGTATCTCTAAAAGGCGGGTCAAATGGCTTGTGATGGGACCTGGCCCAGAGGTAGGAGAGCCACGTGGAAGTTTCGGGAAGTTCTTCCAGGGGCAGATATAATCCCCTCCCCTGCAAAAAAAAAGCACACTCCCCGTGAATGCATTGCCCGACTGTCTGTGAGTCGTTTGCTGGAAGGGTAGCTCCAGGCTGGCAAGAGAGGCGAACCCTGCAAACCTCCTCAAAGTCTGGGCCTGAAGCAGGGGGAGGGGGCATAGAAATGAGTTTCATTTAGGAAATTATGGAGAATAGTTCTGGGCATGTTTTTGCCTGCTTGGGGCAGGCAGGTGAGTGTTAAGGGATAATTGTTCTCAAAAGCAAAACAGTAAAGTCATCCAATGATTCAGCTGCCGATGGGTTCAGAGCTCCTCTCCATCTCTCTCCCTTCTGCCTATATCATACGTAGCAGAAAATCGGTGTCATCAATGATGACTGTCAAGTGAGCAAGCATCAATGAAAGCAGCTTACCTGGGATGGTTCTGACCACCATTTCTCCTGGGCCATTGCACAGAGAAGGCAACAGGTTCATCTGACCACACCTCCCACTGGCATTCCGAGGGGATTGGGCACAGTGATCACTCTGACCCCGCCACTCACCAGAGACGTGGCCTGAGCGTGACACCAACCCTCCTGAGACATCTGTGTCGTGTCCGTCTACACAGATAGCACCTGCTCTGCTCCTACCGGATCAGGCGAGGGCACTTCCATGCCTTGCACGGTACCACATCAACTGCAGATGACATCATTGGTATTCCCCATGGGGGCTGCCACCTGCCTCTCTTAAGTGAGATTTCTATGTCTCTCAAGACCAGAGACGACCCTCTCTCTGCCTTTAAGGCTTGTCTTAGAACCATGAGGAGCTAGGGGGTGCCAAACTATGCCACTGTTCCCCTCCCCAAGACTAGATGAGGCTCAAGACCCTTCTGTGGCGACAACCAGAACCAGAAGCCCCTGTCCCAGACTCTCCAACCACCTTAGTACATGACAGGTCACAGTGCTGTCGCAAATTCTCCCACAGACCACTTGTAGGCTGTGTTCAAGTTTGGGGCCAGCTTCCTGTCTCAGGTGTGGTAGAGAAAGGCTGAGTTGACCACGGACCCATGGACTCCAGGGTTGGGAGCAGTGCCGTCTGTACCCCATCTGGGGCACTAGGGTGGAGAGAGTCTGATGGGGAGACCCAAGGCAAAGACTGATGGTTGTGGGTTTGGGTGTTTTCTTAATTTGGGCTTACAAACCCTGCATGGAGTATGGCTGCTACGGTTCTTTTAAAAAAAATAATAAGATTTATTTATTTATTTGAAAGTCAGAGTTACAGAGAGAGAGAGAGGGAGAGGCAGAGAAGAAGAGAGAGATGGAGGTCTTCCATCCACTGGTTCGCTCTCCAGATGGCCACAATGGCCGGAGCTTTGCCAATCCAAAGCCAGGAGCCAGGAGCTTCTTCTGGGTCTCCCATACAGGTGCAGGGGTCTGAGAACTTGGGCCATCTTCTCCTGCTTTCCCAGACCATAGCAGAGAGCTGGATCAGAAGTGGAGCAGCCAGGACTTCAACTGGCACCCATATGGGATGCTGGTACTGCAAGTGGAAGCTTTACCCTTTGCCACAGCTCTGGCCCCTGGCTGCTACAGTTCTACCAGGCTCTCTTTGACCTAGATGGACCCATCTCCAGCTTGCCTTGCTAGAGCCAAAGAGATTCCTTGACCCTGGCTCTCGGTGGGGAAGGGGAGAGAATAGTGATATATTTCAGGAGCATTTGGCCCAGCTGGGTGCATTGGGAAATTAGTTTCAGAGAACTACCCAGCGACATCCTGTTTGGATAGAAAGTGAGCATTGGTTTTGCTTAGTTTATTTGTTTGAAGTGGAAAAACGAATCTTACAAAATCAGCGCCATTCCCTACGTTTTCTCCAATTCACTTCCCTCCCTGTGTTTGGAGGGAGAAGGCCTAGAGGTACTTGGTGTCACTGTGTTTTCCTCTAAGAGTCAGGAGAAAATAGATTTTTGCCAGGGAGCGTCCTCTCCCTAAGTCAACCGTGGTCTCCAGAGTTTATGCCTCTAACACCTTGAGGAATTTGCTCACGGTCCCTGCAGGCTTGCCACTTCCTCTTGGCACTCCTCCTGCCGCTCTCCGGTTTCCTTAGCCCAAGCAAGACGAAGGGTTTTGAAAGACTCCCTTGGCCTTGTGCTCCCTCCATCAGGTTGTGCAACATCCGTGACCATGAGGGGGGAAATGCCAGCTGTGATATGGCAAAACACGGGGAGGCGAGATCCAGGCCTCGGCTCATGGCCCAGTCTCGCAGGATCGGGACACTGTGGGGGCCCCTGCACCAGCACTGCCTGTGTCCTGCGGCCCCTCATCAGTCCTGCTGAGGCCCGGCTGAACCATCTTCCTGGCTGAGCGTCTCACTGCACCCCCTTCCCTACCAGCAGTGGGATGGACCAGCCTGGTCTTTCTTTCTTTAGATAGTTACCAACAGTGAGAGGGAGGGACAGAGAGAGAGGTCTTCCATCCGCTGGTTCACTCCCCAGATGGCCGCAACAGCCGGAGCTGTGCCAATCCAAAACCAGGAGCCAGGAGCTTCTTCCTGGTCTCACACATGGGTGCAGGGACACAAGCACTTGGGCCATCTTCCACTGCTTTCCCAGGCCTTAGCAGAGAGCTGGATCAGAAGTGGGGCAGCCGGGACTCGAACCAGTGCCCGTGTGGGATGCCAGCACTGCAGGTGGCGATTAACCTACTTGTGCTATGGCACCAGCCCCCAGCCTGGTCTTTGAGACTCCTTGCAGCCTTGGCCTAGCACACAGCTTCAACTTCTGCTCAACAGGACACTTCCCTCCTCCCCTACCACCTAAGCCACCCTCCATCCCTCCCCACTCCTCCTGTCCATGCCCCAAACATGCTAAGAACACGTGTGCTTTGCATACACGTCAACTCCTGTCTTTCTGACGTTCCTGAGCCCAACTGAAATCCAACTCCTTCACTGGGGTGCAGCTCAGATTCTACGGCTCCATAGCCCTTTCTCACTCCGAGAGTGACCTCTGCTTCCTTGATCAGTTTCAGGTTTCCAGATTACAGTTGTAACCTTTGAGAATGCTACACTCCCTCCTTGTGGGGAAATTAGTTGCATGAAGCAATTCAAAGATGGCGCCCAAAGGAAGTAAGGTGGGCGGAATCCAAAGTTGTTTACCACTAAAACTAATTGACTGCACAACATCAGGGGAAGTAACAAAACTAGTAACAAGTGTATAGACATATGGCTACTCCTATAGAAATCCCCCCCGTAAGGTGATTTTTTAAATGATTGGTTGATCCTTAGCCCTGCCCCAATCACTCTGCAGTTTTGTGCTATAAAAGGTTCTGTTACGCATGAAGTAAATGAGTTCTTGCTAGACTTGGCTCCCCGCTGCGTCTGATTGTCTCCAGGATCGGGAGGCTGGGGAACGGGCGAGCAGCACACTTACCTTTCCTCGGACCCAGTCCATCCTGTACGGGTGGACTAAGACCCAGCACCTCCTCCCCATGCGTATGTTGGAGTCCTAACCCTCAATACAGTGCGGTTTGGCCATGGAGCCATTGCGGGGTGATTAGGATGAGATAAGGCCAGGAGGGCGGGCCCATGGCCTGATGGGATTGGTGTCCTTACAGGGAAAGAGCAGAGTGGTCTTGCTTGCTCTCTCCCCTCCCCCAACCCCCCGACCGTGCTGGGACCCTCACCCCAGATTTCCAGCCTCCAGATCTTAGAGAAAATGAATTTCTGTTGAGGAAATCTTCCAGCTTGTGGAGTTTTGTAACAGCAGCCTGAGCTAAGACAGGGAATGCTTCAAGTCGTTTTGTTTTTCGGAACAGCTTCCTTTTCTCTTATTTTAACAGACTAACTCACTCTCCCAGACAAACTCTTGTGTGCTGTGACACCCTCTGCAGGGTCTTAGTCCACCCGTATGAGGATGGACTGGGTCCCTCCACCGGGCTTCACCGCCTGTTCTTACTTGAATTCCACGCAGCATCTCGGGCCAAAGCAGGGAAGAGCTGCAGGCATTTCTGAAAGAAGGCTTTTGCAGACAATTCCAAAGGTCTTACACCTTCAAGAGCTATTCTAATTAGAACAATGCTTTCAAAATATTGTTCAAGACAACTCGCTTTGAGATCTTGATGTCGAAACAAAAATTATTTGTTGACTTCCCGAGGAGTTGAAGAGTTGGGTTTTAATGGGCTTTCTTTACTCTTGAGAATGCTTACAATGCGGTTTTCATCTTGTGAAGCGTTGAACCTCCAATCTGCCTCTGGTCATTTCTTTTTTTTGACAGGCAGAGTGGATAGTGAGAGACAGAGAGAAAGGTCTTCCTTTTTGCCGTTGGCTCACCTCCCAGTAGCCACTGCGGCCAGTGCACCACGCTGATCTGAAGCCAGGAGCCAGGTGCTTCCTCCTGGTCTCCCATGCGGGTGCAGGGCCCAAGCACCTGAGCCATCCTCCACTGCACTCCCGGGCCACAGCAGAGAGCTGGACTGGAAGAGGAGCAACCGAGACAGAATCCGGCACCCTGACCAGGACTAGAACCCGGGGTGCTGGCGCCGCAGGCAGAGGATTAGCTTAGTGAGCCACGGCGCCAGCCCTCTGGTCATTTCATCCTGAAGGGAAGCATCAGTCCATCCTTCATGCAAACCCCCTCGTTTTGCAGGAAACTAAACCAGAGTTAGTGAGGGTCCATTATACACGCGTTTGACACCCTCAGTTCTCCTCCCTGGTTCTCTCAGAGTTTGTAGAAGCTTCATCTTTCCTTGGTACACCCACAAAGGGCTGCTTTCTCCTCTCCCCTCCCTCGGGCTGGGTGCTGACACTTTCTCTGAAATGGATGACAACACAGGTCCAATAATAGCAGACAGAGGAAGAACTGGGGTTTTAGTTCCTTTTCTGTTGCCATAACTGAATACCATTAAAAAAAAAAATAAGACAATGAGTTAGCTCATGGCTCTGGAAATTTGAGAGCATGATGCTGTATCTTCTTGACCTCTGGTGAGGGCCCTCCTGCTGTGTCATGGCAGAGGGCGCCCCAGGGGGCAAGACAGAGCAAGGGAGCCAGAGAGAGCTCAACTTTTTAACAAAGCCATCCCCACCATAACCTGTTGACGTACTCATTCCTTCATCTAGGATGCATTACTAAGAGTACAATGTCGCTCTTTCTTGAACATACATACATACATTTATGTACTTATTTATTTATTTGAAAGTCAGAGTTACAGAGAGAGAGGGAGAGAGAATCTTCCAACCACTGGTTCACTCCCCCAGATGGCCACAATAGCCAGGACTGGGCCAAGCCAAAACCAGGAGCCAGGAGCTTCATCTGGGTCTCCCACATGGGTGGCAGGGGCCCAGACACTTGGGCCATCCTCCACTGCTTTCCCAGGTGCATTAGCAAGGAGCTGGATGGGAAGTGGAGCAGCCGGGACTCGAACCAGCACCCACATGGCATCACAGGCAGCAGCTTTACCCGCTGCACCACAGTGCAGGCCCAAGGACAGAATGTTTTAAGGGTCCCACTTGGTGCCACCTCCTAGGATTAAATTTCAGCCCGAGTTGGGTAGGGACGTTCCCACCATAGCCACTGGCTTCCCAGGAACTCACTGTACTTCCACTACAGAGTCCAGGTGTGAGAGAGCTCTGTGCTCTCTGGAAGAGAGGCGCATGGTGCATGTCCCGTCTTGCAGGGGGCGCTGCTGTGTGACTGCAGGAGGCACAGGGCAAAGCCAGCCTAGATCATCGTGGAAGCCGTGGGAGGAACTGCTTTGTGACTTATGCACAGCTACGGAGCCAGAGGACTCTGGGAAGAGGGATGTCCCCTGTCATTTCTCCTGCTCTGTTGCAGCCACCTCCCCTCCAGAGGCTCTGTTCTGCCTCCTCCCTGCTGACCCGTGCTCCCTACGCCCACAAACTGGCCCCAAGCAGAGAATCCTGGTGCAGAAACAGCAGTATCTATGCTCGTCATCCCATCACCTTCAAAATGGTATGGAAAGACTCTGTGATCAAAAGTCCTCAGGCTGGGGCCGGCACTGTGGCGTAGCCAGTAAAACCACTGCCTGCAGTGCCAGCATCCCATGTGAGCGTTGGTTTGAGTCCCGGCTGCTCCACTTCCGATCCAGCTCTCTGCTGTGGCCTGGAAAAGCGGTGGAAGATGGCCCAAGTCCTTGGGCCCCTGCACCTGTGTGGGAGACCTGGAAGAAGCTCCAGGCTCCTGGCTTCGGATCTGCTCACCTCCAGCTGTTGTGGCCATCTGGGGAGTGAACCAGAGGATAGAAGACCTCTCTCCCTCTCTCTCTCTCTCTCTCTCTCTCTCTCTCTCTCTCTATCTCTGCCTCTCTGTAACTCTGCCTTTCAAATAAATAAATAAATAAATCTTTGAAATAAAAAAAGTCCTCAGCCTTCTCCTCCTACAGCTCCCCCAGTGTGTTACCCACAGCCCCAAGGCTGTGAACACCGGGGCTCCTTGCTCAAGCTATTCTCCTTCCACACGTCTGCCCGCGTCACCACCTGGCTGCGTTGAGCTCCACGTGGGAGTTCAGGAAAAGGAAAGACACACAGCCTCGCACCTACCCTTCACAAACATGCTGTCATGTGGCATTGAATGTAAAAGCCATAGAGGCTGTCCAATTTTAAAAGAAAAAAAAGGCATGGCTATGAATAACGCTCTCTGTTGTGTGTTCACAGATCATGATCAACACCCTAACCCCCATCCAGCTGGGAGAGTAGGAACTAAGGATTGACCACACAGGACTGTTCCCGGTGCACAAGAGTGTGGCGTCACCAAAAGCCAGGAGCCTGTCTTTATGCAAATTACACTGTTCTGCTCATCATTGGGTGTTTTTGCATCTACTTTGATGAAAAAATATTTCTTTAAAATATTATCGATCTTAGGGTGGGCGTCTGGCCAAGTGGTTAAGATGCCAGGTAGGACACCTGTGTCCCACATTGGAATCCCTGGTCCAATGGCCGGCTCCCAGCTCCCAGTTCTAGCTCCCTGCTAAAGTGCACCCTGGGAGGCAGTGGTGATGGCTCGGGTGCATGGGTTCCTGGATTGTGCTCCTGGCTCCCAGCCTTGGCCACAGCCCAGCTCAAGGCCACTGTGCGCGTTTGGTGAGTGAATAATTGGTTGGGTAGCTTGCTCCTCTCTCTCTCTCTCTCTCTCTCTCTTTATCTCTCACCCCCTTCTTCTCTCTGTCCCTCTCAAATAAGTAGTTAAAATATTATTTATCTTGATTACTGCATTTTTGGCATGCGTTCAGGCAACATCTTGAAGTCTCACTTCTTTTGCCACCTTGAATCAAGCAAATATCTTTGAGAGCCTTGGTTGAGTTCCCTCTCCCCAACCCTGGCAACACATCTCAGGTGAGGTGGACCCCTGCTCCCCTCTCGCCAGGTCCTGGAAAGGTGGGGAGTTCTGATCTTTCTCGCTGAGGCCCACTGAGCATCGGGCCTGGAGGTTCCCTCTACTGCACAAATGGCTCTAGAAAAGTAAGCTGAGGGTCCCCAAGACACCACAGGCCCTGATAGTGAAACTCCTTGGGTCTCCTGGAATTTTCTCTATGTGATGTGAAGATATTTCTCCATGCATTTATTGGCATACTTCTGCAGGCTCCAATCAAACTTCTTTGGGCAAGACTCAAAGCAACTTGGAGAAGTGAAGAATGCGTTTTTTTGTTGTTGTTGTTGTTTTGTTTTTTTAAAGATGTATTTATTTATTTGAGAAGCAGAGTCACAGATATAGGGAGAGACAGAAACAAAGATTTTCCATCTGCTGGTTCACTCTCCAAATGGTTGCAACAGCCAGAGCTGTGCTGATCTGAAGTCAGAAGCCAGGAGCTTCTTCGGTGTCCCCAATGCAGGTGCAGGGGCCCAAGGACTTGGGCCATCTTCTACTGCTTTCCCAGGCACATAAGCAAGGAGAAGGATTGGAAAAGGAGCAGCTGGGACTTGAACCACTGCCCATATGGGATGTCGGTGCCACAGACAGAGGCTTAATTTACTGCCACAGCGCCAGCCTCGAAATGCAAATGCAAATGCCGAGAGGAGGAGTTGGCAGCTGAGAAGTTCAAAGCCACGGGGCCTCCTTGGAGGTGGCGCACTCCTACAACTTGGGGGAGACAGAGTGAGCCCTGGTCTTTCTGTAGTTTTCCAAGCTACTTCTGAATAAGCTCAATCGGTCAAGATTACAGAGGAATAAAAATCGGGGACAAATTCCTTGAGCTCAAAGAGCCTGACAGCCCCTCTCACGGTGTTGAGAGCCTACAAGCCAGCGAGTGGCAGTTTCAAGGCTCCTTGGGAGCTCAGTGTGGCCTGGGTGCTGCCACCTGCTGTCGCTGCCCACTAGATACACTTGGCTGTGGGACACAGCTTCCTGGTGGCCACCCTGATGCAGCCACCAAACACGCGGCCCCACCCAGGGAGCGAGTCCAGAAAGGCTTCGAGAAAAACAAACCCCAGCCCTGGAAATGAATCATGATAGCCTTTCAGTCTGAGTTAACACCACGCCTGCTCCATCGGCCGCTGGCAAAGGCCATTTCCATGGCCCTCCAGAGAATGTCGTGAGGAAGCCCTGGTTCGCCCTGACCGAGCAAGCAGGATGGGTGGTTTTGCTACCATGATTTCCTACTGGGCCTTGCCAAGCCAGCGCTGGGCCTTCCAAGAAGCCTGTGGAGGAATGACTTTCTGACTGTTCAGAAGGCCACAGGCAGCTGGAGTTCCAGGAGGGGGAACACGGCCGCTCCCAAGGCTGAGAGATTTAGGGATAGTGTGCAGCACCTGCAAGTTCCTCTCTAGCATCGAGTTACTGGACAGGTGAGAGTCAAGTGTTCCCTGAGTGTATCTTTTCTAGTAGAGTAACTGAGACACCATAGAGGTTTCACAATGATGACGACGACCTTGAAGATACACGAATGAGTGCACTGTGAGTTTGAAGAGTTCTGTCAGAGACATTCCGGAAGGAGAGGGAGGCGAGAGGAGGGGGCAGACGAAGGGGAAGCAGAGGCAGTGACCGTGGTGGCACAAACCAGAGCACTTCATGGAAGATGGAATTGAATTCGTTTAGTTGAGCTTTTTGAAGATTCTGGATATTAGTTTGCTGGTTGTGAATGGGATTTCATATTTTAAGATGATTTGAGAGTCAGAGAAACTGCAAGAGAGAGAGAGCGAGAGCGAGAGCGAGAGCGAGAGAGAGAGAGAGAGAGAGAGCTCCCATCTGCTGGTTCAACTCCCCAAATGCCTGCAATGACCATGGCTGGGCAGAGCTGTAACCAGGAGCTGGGAACTCCTCCGGGTCTCCCACACGGATCGCAGGAGCCCAATTACTTGAGCTGTCACCACTGCTCCCAGTGAGGAGCTGGCAGTGTGTATGGGACCAGGCTCTCTGATTGTGGGACCCCCCCCCACTAGCTGGGGGGGGTCCACAGCCGCCTCAGGTGTGTTTCATTTGGCAGAGAGCTGCCAAGGTGAGCTGCTTTAGAAAACCCAGGCCAGGTGAGCAGGCACAGGGCTGACCCCGGGCCCCTAGGAAACTCATGCACTGTAAACTGAAAGGGGACAGAAGAGACCATAGCAGCCACTTCACACTCTCTCCTTGGACCCTTTTACAGAATAACGTCCTCTACACTAGTGGAGAACTCCCTACCGTTGGGAAAGCTGGACTTGGCCAAGGAAAGGAGTCGGCTTTGGACTGTGTGGAACGGGCGCCCCCTTGTGGAGCTGTAGGGGACGAGCAAAGCCCCTCCTAATTTCTCCCCTCCGAGTTTTTCTTTTCTTTTTTTTTTTTTTTTTTTTGATTTTTAGTCTTTTTTTTTTTTTTTTTTAACTTGACAGGTAGAGTTATAGACAGTGAGAGAGAAAGACAGAGAGAAAGGTCTTCCTTCCGTTGGTTCACTCCCCAAAGATTTTCTCTTTCTGTCTCTAGTTTTCCATCGCTACCATTCGAAAGTACCGAAAACCTAGTGGCTTCATACACATTTATCATCTCCCTGTCCTATAGCACAGGCGTTCAACATCTCACTGGGCTACCAGGGTGAGCACAGCTTGGAGAGGCCACCCATGTCCCTTGGCCAAAGACACTCCCTCCACACTCCAAGTCAATGACCAAACAAAATAAAAAAGAAACCAGCAAGTATCTCTACAAATGCTGAATAATAAGCGCAGCAGTTCAAGAATCAAGAATAAGGAAGACAACATGACACCCCCAGAAGAACACAATGCCTCAATGCTAGATTGTGAAGATGAACAGATTGAAGAAATGCCAGAAATGGAATTCAAAGAGTGGATCCTAGGATTACTTAGAAGTAAACAGAAACAAGTCCACAAACTAATACAATCCCTTCATGACATGAAACAAAACTCCTCCCATGAAATTGAGATCTTAAAGAGAAATCAAAATGAAATCTTGGAAAACAAGAATTCAATAGAACAAATAAAGAACGCAGTGGGAGCCTTAGCAACAGACTCCGTGAAGCAGAAGAAAGAATATCTGAGTTAGAAGACAAAGCACAGGAAATTTTACAGTCAGACCAAACACAAGAAGAAATTAGAAAACTATAAAATACTGTTGGAGGTCTACAGGACATTACCAAATGACCAAACACATGGGTCTTAGGAGTTCCTGAAGGCATGGAAAGAGAGAACGGATTAGAAGGCCTTTTTAGTGAAATAATTACAGAAAACTTCCTTAATTTGGAGAAAGAAATGGACATTCACATACAGGAAGCACATAGAACTCCTAATAGACATGACCAGAAAAGATCCTCAACACGACACATTGTAGTCAAACTTTCCACAGTAAAACATTTTTAAAAATTCTAAAATGTGCATGAGAGAAATGACAGATTACTCTCAGAGGATCTCCAATTAGACTCACAGCTGACTTCTCATCAAAAACACTACAGGCTAGGAAAGAATGGCAAGATATATCCCAAGTCTTAAGAGAAAAAAACTGTCATATCAGAATTCTGTACCCTGCAAAGCTCTCATTTATGAATGAAGGTGAAATAAAGACCTTCCATAACAAACAGAAAGTTAAAGAATTTGTTACCACTTGTCCAGCCTTACAAAAGATGTTTCAGGATGTGCTACACACAGAAACATGGTTACCACTATGAGAGAGGGTGAACGCAGAAAATCTCCCAGTAAAAGTACAAAGGAAATCCAAAGTAAACAATAAGAATATTTATGGGAAAATGGCAGGGCAAAATTGTTACTTGTCAATAGTCACCTTGAATGTAAATGGCCTCAACTCTCCATTAAAAGACATAGACTGGCTGAATGGATTAAAAAAACAAAACCCATCTATTTGATGCCTACATGAAACACATCTCACCAACAAAGATGCATGCAAACTGAATATGAAATGATGGAAAAAGATATTCCAAGCTAACAGAAACCAAAGAAGAGCTGGTGTATCCATTCTAATATCAAACAAAATAAACTTTAACACAAAAACTGTTAAAAGAGACAAAGAGGGGCACTATGTAATAATTAAGGGATCAATTCAACAGGAATATGTGACTATTATAAATGTATATGCACCCAATTACAGAACACCTGGCTATTTAAAAGATATGTTAAAGAATCTAAAGGGAGACAGACTCCAAAACAATAGTGATGGGCGATTTCAATACCCGACTTTCAGCAATAGACAGATCAACCAGACAGAAAACCAGCAAGGAACCAAAGTTAATCACCACTACAGACCACATGGTCCTAACAGACATCTACAGAACTTTCCATCCTACAGTCGCAGAATACACATTCTTCTCAGCAGCATTGGAACTTTCTCTAGGATTGACCACGTGCTAGGCCTTAAAGCAACTCATCAAATTCCAAAAAATTGAAATCATACTATGTATCTTTTCTGACCACAATGGAATGAAGCTGGAGATCAACAAGTCAGGAATCCCTAGAACATATGAAAACACACAGAGACTGAACAACATGTTCTTGAGTGAACAGTGGGTCATAGAAGAAATCAGAAGAGAAATCAAAAAATTTCTAGAAACAAATGGAAGCAGTACAACATATCAAAAATTATGGGGTACAGGTGGTGGGGTGGGTGGTGGGGGAAAAATTATGGGGTACAGCAAAAGCAGTGTTAAGAGGAAAGTTTATAACAATAGGTGCCTACATCAAGAAATTGGAAAGGCATCAAACAAATGAGTTATCTATGCACCTCAAGGATCTAGAAAAACAACAACAAATCAAACCCAAAGCTAGTAGTAGAAAAGAAATAATTAAAATTTGAGAAGAAATAAACAAAATTGAAACAAAAAACTATATAAAAGATCAGCAAAACTAAGAGCTGGTTTTTTGAAAAAAATATAAACAAAATTGACATACCATTGGCACAATTAACCAAAAAAAGGAGAGAAAAGACCCAAATCAATAAAATTAGAAATGAAAAAGGAAATGTAACAACAGACACCACAGAAATAAAAAGAATCATCAGAAATTACTACAAAGAGTTGTATGCCAACAAACTTGGAAACCTAGAAGAAATGGGTAGAATCTTGGACACATATAACCTGCCTAAGTGAGCCATGAAGACACAGAGAACCCAAACAGACCCATAACCAAGATGGAAATTGAACCAGTAGTAAAGACCCTCCCAACAAAGAAAAGCCCAGGACCAGATGGATTCACCACTGAATTCTACCAGTTAGTTAAAGAATTAACTCAAATTCTTCTCAAGCTATTCAAAATAATTGAAAGGGAGTGAATCCTCCCAAATTCTTTCTATGCAGCCAGCATCACCTTAATTCCTAAACCTGAAAAAGATGCAACAAAGAAAGAGAACTACAGACCAATTTCTCTGATGAACATAGATGCAAAAATCCTCAACAAAATTCTAACCAGTTGAATTCAACAACACATCAGAAAGATAATCCACCCAGACCAAGTGGGATTTATCCCTGGTTTGCAGGAATGGTTCAACATTCGCAAATCAATCAATGTGATACACCACATTAACAAACTGCTGAAGAAAAACCATATGATTATCTCAATAGATGCAGAGAAAGCATTTGATAAAATACAACACCCTTTCATGATGAAAAGTTTAAGCAAATTGGGTATAGAAGAAATACTCCTCAACATAGTCAAGGCAATCTATGACAAACCCACAGCCAGCATCCTACTGAATGGGGAAAAGTTGGAAGCATTGCCACTGAGATCTGGAACCAGACAAGGATGCCCACTCTCACTATTGCTATTCAATATAGTCTTAGAAGTTTTAGCCAGGGCCATTAGGCAAGAAAAAAAAAAAAAAAAACAAAGGGATACAAATTGACAAAAAGTCAAACTATCCCTATTTGCAGATGACATGATTCTATATATAGGGGATCCAAAAGACTCTACCAAAAGGCTATTGAAACTCGTAGAAGAGTTTGATAAAGTAGCAGAATATAAAATCAACACACAAAAATCAGCAGCCCTTGTATACGCACACAATGCCACAGCTGAGAAAAAACTTCTAAGATCAATCCCATTCATAATAGCTACCAAAAAAATCAAATACCTTGCACTACATTCAACCAAAGATGCCAAAGATCTTTACAATGAGAATTACAAAACATTAAAAAAAAGAAATAGAAGAAGATACCAAAAAAATGGGAAAATCTTCTATGTTCATGGATTGGGAGAATAAATAACATCAAAGTGTCCATACTACCAAAAGCAATTTATTGATTCATGCAATACCAATCAAAATACCCAGGACATTCTTCTCAGATATGGAAGAATTATGCTGAAATTTATATGAAAACACAGGAAACCCCGTATAGCTAAAGCAATATTATACACCAAAAACAAAGCATCACAATATCAGATTTCAAGACATACTACAGGGCAGTTATAATCAAAACAGCCTGGTACCAGCACAAAAACAGATGTATAGACCAATGGACTAGAACAGAAATCCCAGAAATCAACCCACGCATCTATAAACAACTTATCTTTGACAAAGGAGCCAAAACCAATTCCAGGAGCAAGAACAATCTCTTCAACAAATCGTGCTGGGTAAACTGGATCTCCACATGCAGAAGTATGAAGCAGGACCCCTGCTTTCCACCTTAACAAAAATTCACTCAAAATGGATTAAAGACCTAAATTTACGACCCAATACCATCAAATCATTAGAGAACATTGGGGAAACCCTGCAAGATATTGGCATAGACAAAGAGTTCTTGGAGAAGACCCCAGAAGCACGGGCGATCAAAGCCAAAATTGACAAATGGGATTACATCAAATTGAGAAGCCTATGTGCTGCATAAGAAATGCTTAGCAAAGTGAAGAGGCACCCAACAGAGCAGGAGAAATTATTTGTGGACAGTGCAACTGATAAAAGATTAAACCAGAATATATAAAGAAATCAAGAAACTCAACAACAACAAAACAAACAACCCAGTTAAGAAATGGACAAAGGACTTAAACAGACATTTTCAAAAGAGGAAATCTAAATG
Organism: Lepus europaeus; assembly: GCF_033115175.1. NCBI lineage: Eukaryota > Metazoa > Chordata > Mammalia > Lagomorpha > Leporidae > Lepus > Lepus europaeus. The sequence goes on along the minus strand of NC_084834.1, from coordinate 16,743,261 downwards.
GCCAACAGACACATGAAAAAATGCTCAGGATTACTAGCCATCAGGGAAATGCAAATCAAACCCACAACGGGTTTTACCTCACCCCAGTTAGACTGGTTCTCATACAGAAATCAACTAACAACAGATGCTGGTGAGGACGTAAGGGAAAAAGTACCCTAACCCACTGTTGGTGAGAATGCAAACTGGTACAGCCACTATGGAAGACGTTATGTAGATACCTCAGAATTCTGAGTACAGACCTACCATATGACCCAGCCATCCCACTCCTAGGAATTTACCCAAGGGAAATGAAATTAGCATCTGAAAGAGCTATCTGCTCCACCATGTTTATTGCAGCTCAATTCACAATAGCTAAGAGATGGAATAAACCCAAATGCCAGTCAGTGAAGACTAAATAAATTATGGGATATATATACCATGGAATACTACACAGCAGTTTAAAAAAAAAAGGGAATCTGGTCATTCGCAGCAAAATGGATGAATCTGGAAAATATCATACTTAATGAAATAAGCCAGTCCCAAAGGGACAAATATCATATGTTCTCCCTGATCTGTGATAACTAATAGAGCACCTAAAAGGTAATCTATAGAGGTAAATTGACACTTTGAGAAGCAATGACTTTGAACAACCCCTGTCTGGACTGTTGAGGAACAGTTTGTTTGTTTTTGTTTTTGTTTTTTTTCATACTATTTGTTGAACTCTTTACTTAACGTAGAGTTAATCATATGTGTATAAACTTAATTAAAAATAGATCTTAGTAAAAAATAAGAGTGGGAATAAGAGATGGAGAAGGAAGAGGGATAGGAGAGTGGGTGGAAGAATGGGTATGGTGGGAAGAATCACTATGTTCCTAAAGTTGTGTTTATGAACTGTACGAAGTTTGTATTCCTTAAATAAAAGGTTTCTGGGGAAAAAAATAAAGCAAGTTGCAGGGGCAAAAAAATAAAATAAAATTCAAGTCCTGAAATGTGCAGTGTCCTGTCTGACTTGATGCTGAACAAACTTTCGAAAGGAAACAAAAAAAGGTTGTAGAAAAGTGGGAAGGGGACAAGGGGGGACAGCATGCAGAAAAATAACTTTACCTGAAATTTGCCAGTGCACATAACGCCTGGAATAATTAAGAGATAGGGAGCACTCGACAGGTCATCAACACCATGTTTAAGCCGGCTCAGTCGGTCCCGCGGAGCCACCAGGTCACTCCCTGACTAGTGTGGGCTCTGCTGCCCTCTGCTGTACAGAATGGGACTTGACCGTACTGGCTGCTGAACCAGAGTCACAAATTGGAAAACCCCAATTTCAACGCTGGAGGTTGGGACCCAATTTAGCAGGGGGCTCAAGAGGAAAGGAGAAGCAAGGTTGGAGAAAACGAAGATGACACGGCAAGTTTCCCAAACTACACGGAAAGCGTTCACAGCCCATTCTGCTATACGTGTTGGTCTTGAGCAGCTGTGTGGAGAGGGCGGCTTATGGAGGAAAGAACTCACGCTTTGGCATCCAGACAACCTGGGCGCAAACCCGAGCGCGCTGCTGCTTGCTATAGGAGTGACCGTGGGAGCTCAGGCTGATGCCTCTACCTCTTGGGCTCTGATTTTCCCATCTGGAGGATGGGGGACCATGGTGACTAACACCAGGGAGGGGCTGAAGTGAGAGGACCCCTGAGAGTAAGGGGAGGGGAGCAGAAAAGAAGAGGGAAAGACTTTGCAAACTGGGGATGAGTGGGGGAAATCCTGAATGATGAGAAAATCAGCCAAGGGGAGATTGCACACCATTTATAAAGTGTGGCGTTTTTCCTCGTGTTGCTTGTGTTGTCTCATTTCTCTTTTGGGAGTACCTGAGCCAAAGGCATTGTTGTCCATCTCATCTTGCACATACAGGAGCTTCCATCATCACCCTGCTTCTGTGCGGTGGGGTCGGCGCTGCCGCCGGCTTTGCTGGGTGACACTGCTGCCCCTGCCCCGCTCATCTCTGACACCTTCCCAGGATGCGCACCAGGATGGCAGCCGCACACTGGATGGCAGCCCCCCCAGCCCCCGGACACGCACACCTGGCTCTCCTGGGCCCCTGCCTGCCTGGCTGACTGCCCCCTTAGCACACTCAGGATCTCACGGTTCTCCCTTTTGGGACAGTTGCTGAGTGACCAAAACAAGCTAGATTCTGCCCAACAGCCACATTCCCCTCCCCTGTGACTGCAGGGGACCATAAGGAATCCACGTGTTTTGTTGCCTTAAATTTGTATTTATTTTCATTATTTTTATTTGCTGGCAGGGACCCAAGTACTTAAGTCACTGGGTGTGCATTAGCAGGAAGCTGGAATCAGAAGCAGGGACACGAACCCAGGGATTGTGACCTGGGGTGAGCGCCCCAAGCAGTGACTTCAGGGCCAGGGCCAACACCTGCCCCTCAACCTGGAGGACAAAGCCCCACATGCCCCTGAAATCCCAGTGCTCGCTCTTCCCCAGAGACAAAAGGAGATGTAGGGGCAATTGATAAAAAGCAGTTCTTGATTTGTTGGAGAGACAGGAGAGAGAGAGAGAGAGAGAGAGACATCTCCCATCTGCCACTTCACTCCCTAAATGCTCACAATGACCATGGCTGGGCCAGGCCAAAGCTGGGATTCCATAAAGCAATCCAAATATCCCATGTGCCGGGCAGAGACCCAGGTATTTGAGCCATCACCTGCTGCCTCCCAGGGTGTGCGTTAGCTGGAATCAGAGGTGGGGCTTGGACCGGCACCCACCCAACTGTCTCAACAGCCAAGCCAAGTGCCCATCTAGCTTATATATTTTGCCCAACAGTCATCTAAGCTTAGCCTCGGGACCCCCCCCCCCCCCCGCCCAATCCAAGACGCACATCATTCTGAGGCAACCACGGTCTTGCATTGGTCTGGTTCTTGCCTGCCCTGAGGAAGGCCATCCATGGGTCAGGTGCCCATCGCCCAGGGGGTAAGGGGTCCGGGTGCCTTTCTGGGCTCTGCAGGCTCCTCCAGGAGAGAGCAGTCATCAGAGGCAGGTGTCTCTGCAGGCAAAACCTGTGCACCCCCACCCGCCCCCCCAGGCACCCCTCCCTGACTCTCCCCACCCTGCCCATGATTCTCTCCTCACACCAGGAGCACTCCTGCCTCCTCATGCTGGTGAGCGCCCACCTGCAAGACTGATGGTTTCTATCCTATGTCTCTCCCGCCAGCCCAAAAACACAGGAGTCTCCGTAAGGTGAGAGCTGCATCTCCTCCATCCCTGAAACCCATCCCCAGTAACAGCTCCCAAAAGATAATGAGAGGTACTCTTATTTCTGGAACCTTCTACCCTTGCTCACACACTCAGCTATGCTGTAAAACAGTGTCCAGCTTGCAGTGTCTGAATCGGGGAAGATCCTACTCGTGAGCAGGTGCAAACAACGCCTCATTGCACTCCTTGTATTGGGAGACCCACAGCTGGGAGAGGCCTTGGGCAGCTTTGCTCACTTCTGCCCCTGAAACCTTGGGTCTCAGAAGGTTGTTGCGGGTTTTTGTGGTTTTTTTTTTCTTTTTTTCTTTCTGTCTTTCTCCTACTTTGATGTCTAAGAGGCTCAGGAAAGTGCAGAAACACACAGCAGAGCCCCAAGAACATCAGTCAAGCACGTGCCTTCTGGTCCACGGAGGAATGAAGAAGACAGGAAGCGCCCACTCGCTAAGCTTAAGTCACCTGAGCAACTGTAGACTTAGCCACAGAAAAACCACTCTGCTTATTAAAAAAAAAAAAAGGCAGAATATCCCTCCAAGCTGGCTGTTTGGAAACAGGACAGTGTGAAGGACCCCTCTCACCCCAGGGGACAACACGCCTGGGGACAGAGCACAAAAGCCTGCCTTGCTAAAGAAAAATCCTTCCGTGGCTGCACTGGGTTCTGGTGTGCACTGCCTATGGCCGCCTCCATGCAATGAGCCGCCCCTGTAGAAGCCGCCAGGACTCCAGTTTAATCAAACTCACAGCAGCTGGGGAGGAAGTGCCACTCGGTCCCGCCCCCACCTATGGGGGTCGTGTCAAAGTGTGCAGGGGGAGCTAGGGGTGACACAGGCAGGGAGGGGAGGTGCAGGGGAGGAGGGGGTTTCTGACGTCCAGGGCTCAGGGTCCATCTTATGCATCTACTCCTCGCCGTTGGGCCCCTCATCGCTGTCCTCGCCCAGGGGAAACGCTTTGGGGGTCCTCTGGGTTGCAAATGCACGAACGTCCATGGGGCATCCCTGGTTCAGGATAGCCTGCGGCGAAACCACAAGAGAGAAGTCACTGCCCATCTCGGACCCCACGCTGGCCGCACGCCCAAGTCCAGCGTGGCTCAGGGAAGGCTCCAGACACACAGGCACGGGAGCTTCGTGCACAGGCAAGGCCCCCCGAGGTTCCCAGGTGTCTCAGCCCTAGCCAGGGCGGACATCTGTCATGCAGCTAAGGGTCAGTGGCAGCAGGGGCTGGCTGGAATTAGCACCACTGCCATCAGACTGTCTCATCCTCTGTTCTACGTCCTCCCCTAGCCCACCCAGACCCCACGTGCCCACGCTGTCATAGGAAGAAAGCTCCTCGTGACCTAAAACCACATGTTGGGGATTTCGCCCTTGGAAAGATGACCCAGTAGGCTGATGGGAGACTGGATGAGTGAATGAATGAGCAAGTGAATGAATGAATGAGATCAGTGGCGCTGGGCCCCCACTCTTGAAGGGGATGAGCCAGTAAGCCACGCCTTGCTGGTAACCACAGCAACCACGATGCAGCTGCAGCTCCTGAACCCTGCTCCGTGAACCTCCTGTCTCCTTCCCTCCCTCGTCTGCCTAGCCCAGGTCAGAGGGGACGAGGCTACTTGGAGAAGGGGAGTTAGGGGAGGACACGAAGGAAAAACAAGGATGGGAAGGGAATCTGAACATGTGGTGACGCGGAGAGGCTGGGGGAAGGGAACACGGGATCAGGACAGGAACAGGCACCCAGGGCCCTTACGAGCTTCTCCTCCTTGGCTGGCGGACTCCGCAGGCAGTAGCAGAGGGGCGCGTAGGCAATGTTGATGACCCCGATGATGACCATGAGCCAGGGGAAACCGATGGCTCGCACGATGGCACCCCCAGTGGATGGGCCTGGGAGAAACAAACCTGGTTCACAAGGTGATACTGAGCCTGGATCCTGGCAGGTGACTCAGAAGATGTCATGAGGCCAGCTATCCCTGGAGGCTGGCGCCTTTGGGCTGCACCTGCAGCTGCCTGGTGGTGGATGGGGTGGAGGGGCCCCACCCCCCACCACGTACCTACTGCAAAGCCCAAGCAAAAGGCCACGTCTGCGATGGCATACACGCTCCCATACACCGAGGTGTGGCGCAGGTCCACCAGGTGGCCCATGATGGGCATCAGGGAGGAGTCCACCATGCCTGTGGGTACAGCAAACGACACTGCCAGCCAGCGCTGCCCAAGGGGGCATCCCCCCACCCCTCCTCGGCACACACACCCGCTCCAGCGAGAATCATGAGCCCACCACCCCTCCACACCCCTGCCCCATCCCTCACCCCCGCGAGAAAAGACGGGAGAAGGATCTGAACCCAAACTCAGCCATCACGGCTTCCCGCTTCCTGGGAGAGCGCCTCCTACCTATGGCAAAGCCAAGTCCTGCGTTGGGACCAATGAGGCCGAAAATATTGGGAGCCAGAGGAACCTGCCAGCGGAAAGAGGAAGAGGTCATCAGGACCCGCCCAGCTGGCGGGCAGGGTGGGGCTCAAGGGTTCCCATGGAAACACATGAGCGAACTGAGTGCTGTTATCCACAGCTCTGGGGCTCCCTGTGCACCTGTCACCGAGCTGTGGCTTGGAGGCTGTCGGAGTCCTCTCTGCAGGGATGAGGGGTGCAGGACCCAGCTCAAAGTCGCACCGACAGCAAGCGACCGGAGCTCATGCTCCCAGTCCTGTCCTTGTCTCTCCCACACCTAGGGGCAGGTGCACTTCTGCTCCCCATGGGGAGGACCTCTCTCAAAGTAGAAGGGGCCCCTCTCTTTCTTCTACCTAACATTCTGGTGCCACAAGCTGAGGCACAGATCATGGGTCCCCTGGTAACTTAGGGAGACCTGTCAGGGTGGCAGGGATCATGGAGTCCTCAAACGGCCCCATCTGCTTCAAGCGCCCATGTGTGGAGTCTCAGGTCTCTGGCTGCAGCCGACCTATGGTCCTCTCTCCTCCCCGCAGTGGGATTCACCGCCCCTGGCGCATCTCCCCCAGCACTCAGCTGCTCCCTATTCAGGAGCAGACTTCACAACCGTCCTCACCAAGTCAACCCTCTTCTCATTTTTCAGGAAAGCGGCCTTTAGATGTATACTTTGCGCTCTCTCTCTCTCTCTCTCTCTCTCTCTCTCTCTCTCCTGATTGTACTTACGCAGAGCAAGCTGACTCCTACTACCACCATCCCAATCAGGGAACACAACCACCTGCAAGAAAAGCACCCCCATCAGTGCTCAGGGGGGAGACGCCCCCCACCTGCCGCTTCTCCCCACCACACAGGCCAGAGTCCACCCCAATTCCATCAACTCCTTAGGACCTGAGAAGATGGGAGCCCTGTACAGCGGCTTTGCACCCAGCCAAGAGGTCCCTGTCCTGGCCCCATCTCTCTTCCCACAGCAGAACCAGGGCAGGTGCAGTGGACCTGCTCTTGCTTCCTTTAGAATAGGAATCGCTGGCCCAGAAGGTTCTTAACCCTTGTGTGTAGCCCTCCTCCAACTCAATTCACGCTCTTTTTTAAGTTCAGACCACCTGCTACCTATTTGTATTCCACCAGGTCTCTGAGGTCCAGCTCAAAATCCTGCCCAACAGCTTCCCTTCTCTGGGTTCCTATGGCAGAGTTTAGTGTTTACATCTTGAGATTGATGTCCAGGGGTAAAATAGAAGTTGTTCCCATGGTAGTGAAGGAAGGAAAAGTGGACTCCTAGCTCTTGACCCCCAGCCTTTTCCCCTTGGGAGTCTTCAAGGTACCCCCAGGGAACTCCCCAGTGTTCCATGGCACCTAGTTTGACAACCCCTGCCTCCCAGCGTCACCTTCTGCATAGCTGTTCTCCAGCAGGGTTCCTTGAAACCTCCCACTGGATTGCAGGTGGCTGGAAGGGCAGAGCTGTCCGTCAAGTACCCACTGCCACTTCCAACAGCAACCCCCACAGCAACCCCCCAGGAAGCACTGTGCTCACGACCCAGCCGCCCCCCTCCTCCCAGTGAGCAGTTCTGATCGGTGTGCACTGTCCTCTCAACGTTCGGTCTCCCCCACACACACCTCAAAGGGCCCTCCCGTCTGACACTGCTGTCCCTCTTCCCAGACCCCCGGAGCTACGTACCGACCCATCTTGTTGGCCAACATGCCAAAGAGGTTGGTGCCAATGAGGTAGGACACACTGGCAGGCAGGAAAGCCAGACCTGTGGAAAGATACAGACCACCCCTCCCTTCCACATCAGGGCATGCCAAGTCCCCTCCCCTGTTGCCTTCCAGGACCCCAGATCAATTTGTGGCGTGGTTTAGGAATCCTTGTGCAAACCCAGGGCCAATGTCATGGGATTGTCCCACCCCTACACACAGCTCTCTGTCTTCCTGGGGAGCAGGGCCGTGTTTAACCTCCAAACATTTCATGGGCTTCTGACCCCACACTGAGACTTCCTGGCCGACAGCCCTAATGAGTCACTGCCGTGAACGTGATACATGGGATGATCAGGATGAGAACGGGAGCTACAGAGAAAGACATGAATATTCACTGGAAAGTAAAATTCCTGCCTTGCTACTGCTTTGCTAGGGACCTTGGACAAATCACCTAACTTTTCTGAGCCTCGATTTCTACATCTGGAGAAAGCAAAAGCACCATGTATTAGGTTAGGTTCCAGGGAGGAGCAAATTAGATCATGCATGTAAAAGTACATGCGTGTAAAAGTAGTTAGTGCATTAAAGTCCTGGCCACATGACTTTTTAATGTGACAAGAGAGCTAAGTGTTCTGGAAACATGAGCTTGGGAGCCATATGAAACTGGGTTCCAATCACGGAGTGGCCACTTCTTAAGGCCGTGACATGGAGTAATGCCCTCACTCTCTCTGAGTCGTTCATTCATTACTTTTCATGAACTTTTACCGTGCACCATGTATCGTTTTGCAAGGAGTAGCATAATCCAAGAATCGAAATGCTTACTAGATCAAGCGGAGGCTCCAGGCTGTTGCATGTACAAATCTGGAGCTCCAAGGGGCAGTCATCATCACAGTTATAAATTGGAGATCATTAGTTTATATGTAGCCCTTCAAGCCATGGGCACGGGTGGGATCCATGGGGAGAGATAGGAGAGGGAAGGGCAGAGACCCAGTGTCTGAGCCCCGGGGACCTCCAGCCTTGGAACGCCAGCACAGGCCGTGAGGAGAAGCCCAGGAAGTGGGTGACAGGGCTGGGATTCAGAGCAGCTGGGGGCTTTCCCCATAAATAGAGAGAAGGCAATGCGTGCAAGTGCAGCAAGTAGACACACTGGCCGATGGGGGCAGGCGAGCTCCCTCCTCCTGGCTTCTGGCTTTCAATGATTGGTGAGGAGGGAAAGGCAAGAGCTGAGGGTGATGACATGAAAGGAGGGGGCACGGGGAAGGTTTGGATGGGGAAATGTGCAATCGTCATTTGGGGCCGTGGAAAGGAGACCGTGACAGGGGACCTTCAGAAAGGCTGTTAGGTGGACTAGGAGCCCACTTTGGACTTGTGGCCATAAACACAAGGTGAGGGCAGCATCCTGGCTGTGGGTCATTCCACAGCCCCATTCCTCTGTTCAGATACAGACGAGGAGCAGGCAACCCAACAGGTTCAACCACGGTTCAGACTCAGGGAGAGAGGGGTTTCCAAGGAGCGACATTGATGATGGATGGTGGAATTCAAGCTGAGCAAAGAAAGACGTGAGGACATGAGCAGTGATAGAAATAGGAAGACTTGAGGCCAATGGGCCGCAGCTTCAGTGTGGCCGAAAGTGACCTGGGGACCCAGGACACCTGAGCAAGGGACATGGCCAGTGCTGACCGGCTGCCTCGGAGTTGAGATTTCAGAGGAGATAAAATTACTGGTGATGCCAAGGTCAAGGGTGAACTTAGGGAGCCAGTGTTGCAGTGCAGTGGGTTAAGCTGCTGCCTACAGTGCCAGCATCCGATATGAGCGCCTGTTTAAGTCTCAGCTGCTCCACTTCCCATCCAGCTCCCTGCTAATGCACCTGGGAAGGCAGCAGAAAGTGGCCCAAGTGCCTGGGCCCCTGCACCCAGTTGGGAATCTAGTGGAAAAAGCTCCTGACTGGCTTCAGCCTGGCGCAGCCTTGGGTGTTGCAGCCATTTGAGGAATGAACCAACAGATGTTAGATCTCTCTCCCTCCCTCTCTCTCCCTCCCTCCCTCTCCCTCCCTCTCTCTCCCTCCCTCTCTCTCCCTCTCTCTCTCTAACTCTGCCTTTCAAATAAGTGAATACAATCATTTTTTAAAAGCGCATATGAAACAAATATTGATAGGATTGTAAAATAATCATAATAACAGCAACAACAATCACAATAAGAATTGCAAAAGAGTAGGTTAAGGATAGGACCCAGATGTCGGCAGTGTTGATCCACAGGATGCTGAAGTCACCAGTAATGGTCACAGGAGGGCAGGTGAAAAGAACATGACTGAGCTGCCGACAGCTCAGGAGATGACAGCCAGGAAGAGGGCTGGGGTGGCAGAATCTAAGGACACTGGGGTGTCATATGTCACCACCTGGGGTCTTAGAGGGAGAACCGAGAAGAGACAGCCCCACTGCAGCAGAGGTGAGCACGCCTGGAGGGACATGGGTGGACACGGGTGGGGTCCCTGGGAGACATCCAGCCTTGGCAGGGCAGGAAGACCCAGGACGTGGCTCAGAAGAGGGTGAGGGGCTGGTGTCGCTTGTGGATTTGGAAGGGCCATGCAAAATCAGGTCAAACCCAGCAGTCCCTCAAACAAGGAGACGCTGATAACTCCTAGCAGACTGATAGTCTGAGGTTCAAACGGGAGCATGCGTGCCAATGGCTTTACCCAGCACCTGGTGCAGAGTAAAATGTCTTATGAACATGGGCCTTACTTATCAGAGCCATAGCCAATGAGTGACGGGTCACTCTAATGCCAGGTGTCCTTGCTACCCCACCCCAGCCTTGGGGCAGCACAGGAAGAGCTGCCGGCAGTGAGTCCGGGTCCCACGAGCCCTAGCTACCCATCTCTGCAACCTAGAACAAACCATGCAGATAATAGAAAAACGTCACGATTCCAATTAAACCACAAGTCAATCATTCACCAGCTACTGGCTTACGGTGTGTTTGCTTTTCATATTCTCGTCTATGGGATGCAAGCAAACCGTGCCTGATTATATTTGTCTAATCTGCCTGTCCAGGGCGGCAATCTGGTTCAAACCGTACTCATTTGTTTATATTTAATCGCTTTAAAAGTGTGGAAGCTATGATGAACTCAGCTGTTCATCTACGCTGCAGAAATGGGCACCGCCAGCACGCTCACTGGCCCTGATACATCTCCTTGCCATCACTGTAAATGGAGTGGAATGTCCTGCACGTACGTCTCCTCAACATGTGTGCCATTTTTCCTGAAGATCTGGTTATCGCGCGTGTTGCTCCAGACGTGGTCTATAGCATATCCGGGCAGAGCAGGGCTGGGGTGGGGAGGGAAGTCACAAAAAAAGGACTGTGGAGATGATTTCAGCCGAAATGCTTACAAAAACCGTTCATGGTCACAATTCTGCAGGACCAAGCAGGCCCCGTTTTCCAGGCGCTCCGTCAATCCCTTTAGAACACATAGATCCAAACCACCGTGAAAGGACTCTCCACTACCCAAAGAAGTGGCGACCAGGGAGTGGCCGGGGTCAGGACCCAGCCTGGGCGGACCTGTTTCGCAGCCCAGAGGCTGTTTGCTCCATTCGGCTAACTCTTCCAAGCCCACAGCAGCTCTGGGACTCCGGGCTCCATCACAGATCTCAAGCAGTCTCAGACACTTCAGTCTCCCCTGCAGCTCCCAACAACCCCGGGGAGCTGTTCCTGGTGTGGGAGCAACAGCTCAAGGTGCACATCCACCCCCCGCCCCGGAACCCTACTGTGACTGTGCGCTTGCTTTTACTGCGGCCATCCGAGCCTTAGCAAAGCTCTCCAGGTGATTCTGAGCTCACCTCGGTGAACCTCTGAGTTCCAGCTGCAGTCTCCAGCTGCAGAGAGAGAGCCCTGAGGGAGGCTGTCCAGGATGATGGGGGACTGGCAATGGAGGAACTCGGGGACTGGCTATTGGGGAAGGACCGCTCCACGGCAGGTGCACTCAGACACCAAAGCCCAAGTGGCCAGAACCTCAGGGCAGCGGCTGTGCCATATTGCCCTGAATGCGGATGACCTCAATCAGTCATCATGATCAGTGGCAGGTGCAGCCAGAAAAAAATTCAATTTGGAACTAAGAGTGCAGCTGCCAGGCTTGCTTGCATTATCCTCTTAAAAAAAATTAGATTTCGCACTTCTGATTGCCTGCTGAGCTGCCTTGGGTTCTTATCAGTGTCTCTCTCCTGCTGCACCGAGCAGTTTGCACGTAGCCCTTCCTGCCCTCTTGCCCCAGCCTCCCTGGGGAGGGCTGCAGTTGCCTCTCTGAGCTCAGATGGGTCAAGAGGAGAAGAAGCTGGTGTCCAGAGCTCTCCACTGGGGGCAGAACCCGGCACCTGCCCTGGGCGACAGCCACACACATGCTCTGGAAGTTTCTGTCCAGAGGTGAAGAGACAAGGAGAGTATTCTAGGGTCTGGGCAGGTGAAGAGAGCATGGGTGGTCATGGTGGTGCGTATCACTATGGTACCGGGAGTCTCCAAAAGATGCATGGGAAAGCATATCAAGAAAAACTGTGCATAGGTTTCAAAAGGTTTTGCACCTTGTCTTTTAATTCCATTTTTCCACAAACTTTTTGAAGTCCCTTGTAGGTCATACAAAGCATTTCTATACTTTCTGTCGTGTGTTCCTTCCCTTTGAACTCAATAGTATGAATTTTTTTCTGCTGGATTCTTTATTTGAAAGGCAGAGAGCCAGAGAAAGGCAGACAGACAGATTTTCCGCCCACTGATTCACTCCTCAGATGCCAGCAATGTCCAAAGCTGGGAGGCTGAAGCTTAATCCAGGTCTCCTAGCTGGGTGGTGGGAATCCAAGTACTTGAGTGATCCCTGCTGCCTTCTTAGGGGCCACATTAGCAAAAAAGCTGGAGTCTGGAGCCAGCCACTGGACCCAGGCACTTCGATATGGAACCGGTATCTCAACTGCTAGACCAAATGCCCACCCCAGAACTAGGTAGCATGTTGGTCTCTGCTTGAGAGATGAGAAAAGCAACACTCAGAAACTTTGAGTGGCTTGCACAGGTTTGCACAGCCAATCCACAGGGCTAAAGCACAGACCTAAGTCTTTGGATGGGAAATTTCTCATCATTCTACCACATGGCTGGGTACATGACCTCTCAGTAGCTCCCTGCACACCGACCTACCTGCTCCATCTCAGGCTAACTCTCCGAGGGGCTGCCCACTCCCCCTGGTCTGGATGCACAGGTGTGGACCTGGAAAGTTACTCTACGAAAGAAGCGCATTGTCGCCTTGTGCCATGGATGACGTGGACTGGATGCTTCTCGATTACCCGAGAGGAGGCCCATGGCTCCCAGCTCTCGCCCCAGCCCAGGTGGGGGGCCGGCTACTTACCCAGCTGCCACTCAGGGGAGCACATGGTCTGTATCATCCAAATGGGCAGCGTAGGTTCCAGCATGGCCACGCCCATGTTGGCAAAGCAGATGGAGCCTGGGGAGGAGGAGAGGCGCCTGTGTGGGCGTCGCGGTTGCCTGAAGCCCCGCCTCTCCCGGCTCAGAGTGAGGCTGTGGCCAACCCACCTGCAGCCACCAGGATGTAAGGGTCTCTGAGAAGCATGAAGAGCGGAGTCCCCTGGGTGCTCTGCGAACACAAAAACTTTATGTTGGTCCAGAATACACGTCCCTTCCATTCTCACGGAGTCGGAGGGTGTGTGGCAGGACCCTGGAGACCACAGCTCCGGATTCCTGTCCCGGAGACAGCCAGAAATCCAAGTCCAGGGAGACTGACGTGCTGGGCATCACAGCGCGAGCTGGAGCAGAGCCCAGGTGGGAGCCCTGCCTCTCCGTGACTGCTGACCAGGGCGGACAGAGTTGGGAGCAAGGCTAGGATTGGACAGCAGGTGGACCTGCCCCACTTGTCTGCCTCTCTGGCACTGATATTTGTTCTGGAAGAACCTGAAGAGGAGCACCAGGTTCTAAAAGTGAGCGTGGAGGTGCCAGCTCAGGAAACCCCTCCCACTTCTGAATTCTCAGCTCTGAGCACACACCACCAGAGCAGCCGAAGGAATGAACCCCTGGGCTGAAACTCCAGCCTGGTCGTCCAGTTCTCATTGCCTCTACCCTAGGCCACACCTTCATCCAGCTGAACCCGGCCACCCCCTCCCTTCCACGCATCCCACAGTCCCCCAGCCATCCCTTCTTTCTCAACTCCACAGCTCCATGCCCTATGCGTTCTTCAAGGTCAAGTTCAATGATGCCTTCTTGTCCAAAGCACTCCCTGACTTGACTGCTGGAATTGTTCTTGTTTTCAAACTTCTCAGCACCACAGCCTGCTCCTCTACAGAATTCACAACCCTCTATCTTGGAAGAACCCTTCCTGCACACACACAGGAGTGGATTTGGTTTTTCAGAGATCCTGAAACTAAACCCTCTCCCCATATATGATTCAAAGTAAAGAAACTGATGCAAATTATAAAGCATACATAGAGAATTCCAATAAACCTTGTGACCCAACAATCCCATTGGTAGTACTTTAAGGATTATCGCCAACATTGCAAAGATGCATACATGTAAGAGGGTTAATTGAAGCACTATTTGTAATGGCAAAATCCTAAAAGTCACCCAAAATCCCAGACATGGGAGATGGAGTTAAATATGGCCCGCGCACAATGGTGCTGGGAAAGCCATAAGGAAGAACTCCAGGAAGTCATAGAGAGTAACCTAAAGGGTGTTTAATTAACCAAGAGAAAAACAAGAGGGGCCGGTGCTGTGGCACAGAGGGTTAAAGGCCTGGCCTGCAGTGCCGGCATCCCATATGGGTGCCGGTTCGAGTCCTGGCTGCTCCTTTTCCAATCCAGCTCTCTGCTATGGCCTGGGAAAGCAGTAGAGGATGGCCCAAGTGCTTGGGCCCCTGCACCCACGTGGAAGACCCGGATGAAGTTCCTGGCTCCTGGCTTCGGACCAGCTCAGCTCCAGCCACTGCAGTCATTTGGGGAGTGAACCAGTGGATGGAAGACCTCTCTCTCTCTGGCTCTACCTCTCTCTGTAATTCTGCCTGTCAAATAAATAATAAATCTTTTAGAAAAAGAAAAGGAGAAGAATGCAAAGGAGACAGATAAAAGAAAAAAAAAAGGAAATCAGAAAACAGGCACAAACCATCCTGGGAGAAAACACAAATGCATAGGAAAGTTAAACCATAAAACAATGACATTGGCTGCCTGCAAGTGGTGGAGTCAGGAAGATGAGGGTAGAAGCATTGTGTAGGGAGGGACATTCTCTGGCTAGGACCTTCTGGATCGTTCTAATGGATAATGGTCTCCACATTGGAAAAATAGCATTGTTACAGAGCTATGGAACTGTGTCCCTGCCCCCAGATTCACACTCTGAAGCCCGAACCCCTAGTAGGATGGTATTTGCAGATGGGGTGTTTAAGAGGCAATGAAGACACTTGGGCCTCATTCCTTCATAATCATAACCTCTACTCTACCTCCAATGGCTCTACTCCCAACCTGGGTGTACTGATGGTCCTCTTCCCCACTTAATGCTGTATAATTGTTCAGACCTGGTTAATGCCACTCTTAGGATCATTGGTTACTATCCTCACCCTGTCTTTTATGACCTTGTCTAAATATGATGAGTTGGCGAACTTGGAAGGCTTCCATAGCCTTGGCAACTCATGACGAGAGCCTAGGGTGGTTACTGGCACCATAAACTAGAGTGTCAATTTGTTGGGTCAACAACAGGAGTCACTGTGCACTTGCTCCTCATGTGGGATCTCTGTCCTTAATGTGCTGTCCATTGTGATATAATGCTATAACTAGTACTCAAACAGTATGTTTCACCTTGTGTTTCTATGTGGGTGCAAACTGTTGAAATCTTGACTTAATATATACTAAATCAATCTTCTGTATATAAAGAGAATTGAAAATGAATCTTGATGTGAATGGAAGGGGAGAGGGAGCAGGAGAGGGGAGGGTTGCGGGTGGGAGGGAAGTTATGGGAGGGGGAAGCCATTGTAATCCATAAGCTGTACATTGGAAATTTATATTCATTAAATAAAAGTAAAAAAAAAAAGAGGCGATGACGACTACATGAGGGCATACAGCAAGATGGAGCCGTCACCGGGTAGGACTGCAGAGCCCGCTCTCTGTGCACACACACAGGAAAGCTCCCGTGAAGGCTGCTAGGAAGGCGGCCATCTGCAACCAGTAAAGAGAGCCCGCACCAGAAGCCACCGCTCACAGTGCCTCCAGACTATGAAAAACCAGGTGTTTGTTGTGTAAGCCACCCAGTCCGTGGCACCTGTCACAGCAGCCTAATAGAATTAGCAAGTCCAGAAGAAAAAATTGTGAATGACAGGCCAAGAAATACAAAGGACACAAACAAATTTTAAGTGCATCACATGTGTTGCAATGACCCTAAAGGTGGAGAAACGAGGCCGGCGCCATGGCTCACTAGGCTAATCCTCCACCTGCGGCACCGGCACACCGGGTTCTAGTCCCGGTTGAGGCGCTGGATTCTGTCCCGGTTGCCCCTCTTCCAGGCCAGCTCTCTGCTATGGCCCGGGAGTGCAGTGGAGGATGGCCCAGGTGCTTGGACCCTGCACCTGCATGGGAGACCAGGAGAAGCACCTGGTTCCTGGCTTCAGATCAGCGCAGCACCGGCCGTGGCGGCCATTTCAGGGGGTGAACCAACGGCAAAGGAAGACCTTTCTCTCTGTCTCTCTCTCTCACTGTCTAACTCTGCCTGTCAAAAAAAAAAAAAAGTGGAAAAATGAGCCCTTGCTGATAACTGCTGAATGTAGCACTTGGGCTGGGTTCCCTAAGTCTCAGGAAAAAAGAACAGCAAACACCTTGAGCGCGTCTTAGCAGGTTGTTTTTTGTGGCACTGTAGCTACCTAAGTGATAAGTGCCGTAGGGTAGCACAAGTAAATCAAGGTCTTGATATCGGGGGGAGTTAGGACTTTCACTAGAAAAGGAACGGGGAACACACATGGACTGATATGGACTGGGGAAAGCTAGGAGGAGTTCTGTAGAGCTGAGCTAAAAGTGGAAGAGTTGGCATGAATGCATGAGAGAGGGAGGGAGAGAATGTGCATATTCACTCTGTCACTGAACCAAGCTGATAGTAAACGGATAAATAAAAGGTCCCTTCAAAAGTACATGGAAAATGCAAATGATAAATAAAGAAATATATAAGAAATAAATAAAGGCCGGTGCCGCGGTTCACTAGGCTAATCCTCCACCTGCAGCGCCAGCACCCTGGGTTCTAGTCCCGGTCGGGGCACTGGTTTCTGTCCCGGTCGCTCCTCTTCCAAGCCAGCTCTCTGCTGTGGCCCAGGAAGGCAGTGGAGGATGGCCCAGGTCCTTGGGCCCTGCACCCGCATGGGAGACCAGGAGGAAGCACCTCGCTTCTGGCTTCGGATCAACGCGGTGCGCCGGCCGTAGCAGCCATTTAGGGGGTGAACCAACAGAAGGAAGACCTTTCTCTCTGTCTCTCCCTCTCACTGTCTAACTCTGCCTGTCAAAAAAATAAATAAATAAATAAAATACAATAGTACTTCCAAAAGTTCATGAGAAATGGACCTGAAAGATAAGTTGATTTGGTGCAAGATGTTTTTTAATCCATGCAGAAAGTTTACAAAAATTCATTTTATAAAAAACCATGCATGGATTTCAAAATTTTTTGTGCCAAAATAAACTTTAAATTCTGTTTTTCACAAACTTTTGGAAGTATCCTCTTAGTGTGTGTGTGTGTGTGTGTGTGTGATGTATAAGTAGACAAGGAAAGAGAAAAGGCTATTTCTTACAGCAAAATGCCTGATGACGTGAGGGATTGGAGAAATACAAAGGTGCTTTTTTTAAAAGAAAAAAAGGCATATTTGGTGCTGTGGTGCAGTGGGTAAAGCTGCCGCCTGCAGTGTCAGCATCCCATATGGGCGCCGGTTCAAGTCACAGCTGCTCTACTTCTGATCCAGCTCTCTGCTATGACCTGGGAAAGCAGTGGAAGATGGCCCAAGTCCTTGGGCCCCTGCACCAGTGTGGGAAGACCTGGAGGAAGCTCCTGGCTCCTGGCTTCGGATTGGCACATCTCCAACCATTGCAGCCATCTGGGGAGTGAACCAGTGGATGAAAGATCTCTCTCTCTCTCTCTCTCTCTCTCTCTCTCTGTAACTCTACCTCCCCCCCCCAAAAAAAAAAAAAGATAAATGTATCACAGTGCAAATCTGAAGATGGATTTCAAAATGGTTTTGCTCCAAAATATACTTCTTTAAATTCCTTTTGCAGCCACCTCTGTGAAGTACCCTGTGGGTGTGTTCCATAAGACTCCTTCGAGTGCTCAGAGGGCCTTTGCTCCGCTTTTCCCCAACATCAAGCCAAGTGCTCTCACCGTCCCCCACAGCACCCTAACTGTAGCCTCTCTGGGGTCCAGGCAGCATTCTCATTTCCCCTGACTTGGATTCCTGCACGCTGGGTCCCCACACACAGCCACTCTGCACCTGCACTTCTTGTAGCAGTGACCTTGAAGCCTACTCACCTCAGGAGAGACTTTGGAAGGATGTAAGATGCACAGCTGGAGTGCTAAGGATGAGAGAGAGAGAGAGAGAGAGAGAGAGAGAGAGAGAGAGAGAGAGAGAGAGATCATTCGGTTTGTCCACTGATGATCTGGAAGCTCCAATACCAGCCACGTTGCCACCACCATAACACGAGGAAATCTGCTTCCCCGAGTGGCTTCCTTCTTTTCTAGGACAAGGAAGTCACTGATCCACGCAGACACAGCCACCCCACCCAGCATTAGCCAACATGATGCCACAGCGTGGTGCGTCCCCAAGCTCACCTGCACCGCCATCTGCCTGGGGATTCTGCTGGTGACTTACCTCCATCCAGAAGCGCCAGCAAGGCCAAGATGAGGAAGGGGGCAGACTTTCCGACAAACTCGTACATCACACTTCCAAAGGGAGCTCCCACTGGAAGAACAAAGCAGCCCGTACCCCAGAGGGGACGGCCGATCGCAGCCTGGTGGGGCTTCAGCCACGGTCCCCCAGTGAACAGTCACTGAGAGCCTGTTAGGGGCTGAACTCCACATAGGGGGCTGGGGATTCAGAGGTGGAGAAGCCCTTGCTGGCCGTCCCCCAAGGAGCCCACCTGTCCCCAGGTAGGAAATGCGTACGTGGGGCGGGGAGGGCAGGGGGACCGAGTTAATTAGCAGGCAGTGGAAAGTTCGACAGTAAACATCACAAACGCAAGGTGCAGTGTCAGCACCGTGGCTTGAGTCAGAAAGTCTGGGTAGCCACAAGAGCTTTGCCAAGTGCCTGTTAACCGGGTGCAGATGAAGCACGTGGGCACACAGAGATGTCAGCGCAGTGAGTGTGGTCAGGGGAGCAAGGCGGAGCCCCCACACGCTGAGTGTTTGGGAGGGCAGGGCTGCAGGTGGGGGAGGTAGATGAGAAGTCCACTTGGCCTCACCCTTTATAACAGGGGAGAAACCCCCCACCAGATCCCGGCTCCAGAACTCCCTCCAGTGGAGGAAGGGGGACAAGCACCAGGGCTCACCATTGTCCAGCCAGAGACATAAGGAGCTACTTTGTAGTAGCGGCCTGAGAGGGAGAGGGTATACCTGGCTGATTCTTTTGGTGATGTAGGACACATCACTGAGGTTGGGTATTTTGGTGGGTGGAGTCTAAGCCAGAGCAGCCTTTGGATTGGTGGCCCCTTCGTGAGCGCTCGCGGAGGGCTGGCTGGCTGCAGCTTCTCACCGACCTCTGTGTGCTAGCACTGTGCTCTGCCTGCAGGAAGCACTCAGCAGAAGCCGCTGGCCTGTAGGACCATTCGGCGAAGCCACATCGAGGATGTGCCTCGAGCAAAGCAGAACTGAGTACAGAAAATCTGAGTGTGCACCTCCACCCCTTGCATCTCCTGGCCGGGTGACCGGGGGTGGCCACCTAACCTTCTCATCACCTTGTCTATAATGGGGCACTCATTCCTGCTCCGGGGGAGGGGGGGATGGGGGGGAGGCAGGGAGGATAGCTCCAGTAAGGGATGTAGCAGAGTGGAGCAAAGAAAATGCCTTGGTATGAAGAGCATGGGCTGTGTGTGCAAGCAGAGGTGCGGCAGGCAGTGACTGTGAACTTGGGAGCAGGCGGGGTTCCCTTGTGGGCCGCTCCATGTCTTAACAAGAAAGTGGTGTCACCTTTCCTCCCTGGTGGCTCTGAAGGTGTGCGATCGCACCAGGAAAGGGGGGAAAATGCCCATCTCCCATGACCTTGGGATGCCCTGCCTCCCGGAGCCACCTTCAGAGGGTCTGCAGTCTCCTGCCTTCTTGCCCCCATCTCCAGCCAGGTGCCACTTACCCAGAACTCCCAAAGCCAGGCCACCCAGGGCGATCCCCATGGCTCGGCCTCTCTCATGGTCATCAGTGTAGACACTGGCCAGCATCCCCAGACCTGACCAAGGGGGAAGAATGGAGTCTACACATGGAGAAGAGCATGGTCCCTGCCCTGGTACAGCCTCAGTGACAATCTTGGCTAGAGCTGGAGTTTGGGGAGGAAGGGTTTGCAAGACTCAGACCACGGTATAATGCAAACTCTGCCTCTGTGAATTCCCTCAAACCCTTACTCTGCTCACTGCTGTTCAGAACAGCAGCGGGAGGGCAAACAGCTTCTGGGAAGGGCGACACAGAACATCAGTGTCCAATTGTGCCGCGTTTCCCAGTGTTTTATCACTTCCCAGCACATTTGCCCGAGGGAGGGCACCACGGAGGAACACCATGAACACAGAGAATGTTCTGTTCAATGGGGTGCCCAGGGAACAGCATGAAAAAAACGAGCACCTGGGAGGGCGTGGTCTGGCAACACACGGCACCTGTACTCAGTGGTTTTTATCTGTAGCTGGTAAGATGGCATCAGATACCCACTTCATAGGATGGCATGAGATATTGTATTTGGCAAGGTGCCGTGAGCTGTGAGGGCATTGCTGGCAGTATTAACATAACTGCTGGGGCCAGCATTGTGGTGCAGCAGGTCAAGCTGCCACCTGCAGTGCCGGTATCCTGTAGGGGCGCTGGTTCAAGTCCTGGCTGCTCCACTTCCAATCCAGCTCCCTGCTAGTGCACCTGGGAAAGCAGTGGAAGATGGCCCAAGTGCTTGGGAACCTCCAACCTACGTGGGCGACCAGGATGGAGTTCCTGGCTCCTGACACTGGCCTGGCCCAGCCCTGGATGTTGCAGGATTTTTTGGGAAGTGACCCAGGAGATAGAAGATCTCTCTCTCTCTCTCTCTCTCTCTCTCTCTCTCTCCCTCTCTGCTTTTCAGATAAATAAATAAATCTTATTTAAAAATAAAGGTAATATAACTGTTCCTATAAAATGTTAAGAGGTACAGAGAAAGGGCCACGGAGTGACACTAAATAAAAGCTTGGCCAACTTCAGGGTTTTTAGTCTGGGCTTGTCCTGACCTCAGCTATTTGCATCTGAGTAGTATCAGAGGAATGATGTCAGGGCTAGGGATCCACAGGCCCCACCAGCAACTCTATAATTATGTTGCCTCTGAATCCTGAGCTCTACCCTATAGGGTACTGTTCTCCTTAATTTCTTCGTGTAAGTCGTATCGTGTCTAGAGTGGTGAGAGGTGTGTGTGTGTGTGTGTGTGTGTTGAGGATGTCAGAGTCACCTGCAACAGATGAAAACGAAGATCCAATGCCTTGAAGAGTCCGAGCCACGAACAGCAAGGCGTAGGTGCCAGAAAATGCAAACACTAGGCAAAGGGAAGCATAAGGAAGTCCCAGTGAGACGTGACCCTGGTGCCCCAGCCCCCAGAACACATGCCCACGACCAGGCAGAGCTGAGTCACTAGGTAAATGTTTTCACGAGGCCTGGTGACTACTCCTTGCTTGGGGAGTTGTTTTTCTCATCTCCCACTCTTGCTCATGACTGTTTTGTAACCCGCAAGGAGACTGAGAATCCCCAGGAGCAAAACTGAGCGACGCCTGAAGCCCAGAGCCCAGGGCTGGACATGGTCCTTTGACCGTGCTCTAGCATCTTCCACGTGCAACACCCAGAGCTGGCCTTGGCCATTGCTGAGTCCTGCTGGGTTGTCTGGAATAGGGTGGCAGAAAGCGGGGTGTACGCCAAAGACCTTGGTGAAGAATCACGCCTCTGCTCCAATCAGCTCCTTCCCCTTGCGTGTTTCAGCCCTTTTAACCAAATCGAGGCTGTGTTTATTAAGTAATAGCGAATGCCCCGCTCTGCCAGACTCTGTGGCAGGTGCGAGGTAAAGGCAACATCCAGTCTACGTCCTAGAAGACGTTCCATCTCCTGGAGATGAACACGCGTGCCCCTGAGAACCAAACAGGGCTACGCCATCAAAAACTAAATTGCAGGCTGTGGTGGGAAGGGCGGGAGGTCCAGACACGTCTTACCTCCGACTCCAGAACCCTGTCTCCCAGAGAGGGAGGCACCTCCCCCAGGGTGTCTGAATCCTGTTACCCATGATCCCAGGTGTCTCTGGCTGTACTAATCCCCTCCTGCACCTCCTCTCCACAAGGTCGCTCCTGAAGCCAAACAAGCAGAGCCGTGGTCTCCCCCTTCCTGCCGTCTGTGCCCTCTCTCAGGCTTTCAGCTGCCAGTCGGGTCAAACTCCACTGTTTCAATGTCCTTTCGGAATGTCGTGGTCCCCTCACCTCCATTTGCCCAGGACTTCGTTGTTGTAAAACGGAAAGGCTCACATCCTGGAAGCCCTTGATCCCAGGCAAACCAGGCCGGCCGGTCACCTTCTCTCTCTTTTTTATTTATTTATTTATTTTTGTTTTTTGACAGGCAGAGTGGACAGTGAGAGAGAGAGAGACAGAGAGAAAGGTCTTCCTTTGCCCTTGGTTCACCCTCCAATGGCCGCTGCAGCCGGCGTGCTGCAGCCAGCGCACCGTGCTGATCTGAAGCCAGGAGCCAGGTGCTTCTCCTGGTCTCCCATGGGGTGCAGGGCCCAAGCACTTGGGCCATCCTCCACTGCACTCCCTGGCCACAGCAGAGAGCTGGCCTGGAAGAGGGGCAACCGGGACAGAATCCGGAACCCCAACCGGGACTAGAACCCGGTGTGCCGGCACCGCAAGGTGGAGGATTAGCCTGTTGAGCCGTGGTGCCAGCCCACCTTCTCTCTTAAGAAGACCAAAGCAAGGCCAGCGCCCCCGCATGGGAGACCAGGAGAAGCACCTGGCTCCTGGCTTCGGATCAGTGCGATGCACCGGCCACAGCGGCCTTTGAAGGGTGAACCAACAGTGAAAAGGAAGACCTTTCTCTCTGTCTCTCTCTCTCACTATCCACTCTGCCTGTCCAAAAAAAAAAAAAAAAAAAAAGACCAACGCAACTTCCTCTGTGTGTCGCCACTTAGGTCCTGATTACATTAGGCATGGGTCCTTTAAGGATTGTAATAGACGTCAATAACCTCTCTGTATTGAAAAAAAGGAAAAGGGAAGGGAAGGGGGAGGGGAGGGGAGGGAGAGGGGGAGGGAAGGAAGGAGAGGGGAGGGAAGGGGGAAAGGAAGGAAGAGAGGAGGGGAGGGGAGGGAGGTAGGAGGGAAGGGAGAGAAGAGGGGAGGGGAGGGGAGGACAGGGAAGGGAGGGAAAATGAGGGGAGGAGGCGGGGGGAGAGGAGAGGAAAGAGAGAGGAGGGGAGGAGGAGGGAGGGGAGGAGGAGGGAAGGGAGGAAAAGAGGAGGGGAGGGGAACCCTAAATGATGTTATATAGGATATCCCGAACACTAAATGTATTTTCTTTAGGCTTGAATTAAGCCAACTTGTTAACAGCAACACAGGTTACATCAAGAACACAGTAAGTGTTATTCAATACCTACAGTGTGATAGATAAGAGAAAGCTTTCAGCTGTGAGTTCTGGGCAGAGACTCAGGCAAAGGCCTATGTGAAGGCGTTTGGTAACCACGCGCACACTGCCTGGTCTTGGATTGCAATGACTGTCTAACCACTGCACATGCCTGGAGACCTGGGACCTTAAATCCGTGACCGTGTCCCCTGAGCACGGTACCCACACATGCGCACCTGTCAGTTTTATGGAAGGATTTTAGGTCTCATTTGAGGAAACAGGGCATCTTTTTATCTTGCAATCTACTATCCAGCATGGGCTGAGCTTCTAGAATGTTCAATAAACATCGCTAGCTTGAATCTCCTCGTTTTCTTGGATTCAGGGGCAATCTGTCACAGGGCAGCTGCACTTCTCACATAGAAACATAGAATTCCACACCTCAGGCTCTTCCAGCCCCGGAAGGCAACAAATTCTTATTGCATACAGGGTTGATCTGAGTCCAGCCCTGTGCTTGGACAGATAAAAAAGTGCAGGGGAGGAACAGAGAGAGCAGATAAGTGACAGAAAGGCCGGAAGAAGACCACAACAGAAAAGGAGAACTACCGTTGGTGCAGAGAATCAGTAGAGGCGGCAGGGGCCCCTGGGGGCCCACAAGGCAGCCTTCCCTGCTGTAGCCCCCAGATGCCAACGCCCCTCCCCCCAACCCATTTTTCCCTTTCATTTTATTTCTCAAGGTCAGTTCCGAGACTTTTTTTTCTCACTTTCTGTTCTTTCCATTTTATTAGGAGCATTTTAGCTAATACTTGGTAGCCTGTTTCATAGTGCCTTAGCAAATGTTACTTTCCAAAACTTTAAGATCCTTAAGTGGAAAGCAGTAGACTTTTTGGAATTTTCCAGGTGCTATTCCTCAATTTTCATTTCTTTTGTTACCTATACCCTTGACCTTTGTGGATCAAAATAATATGATCGTCTCCCAAAGATGTGAGGCTGGTGTTCAACTTGCTTCAGGGATAACGGATGGACCCACACAGGTGCACACACACATACACAACCTTTGCCACTTTTCAGTTGTATCCATTCTCCTAAAGTAGAATAGACGAATTCCAAATGGGTTTAGTTGCTTCTGCTGTTGCAGGCCCCCCACAAAGACTGTACAACATTCCAATCAACATCCCAGCCCAAGGAGTCAGAAATTATCTCTGGGCTAAACTCCCCTGCTCTCTACAACGTACTCCCATGAAAAAAACCAAAGGCAGACAGCAAGACAAGAAAAAGAGGAAGCCAATTACTTACTAACTGTGGAGAGAAACATGATAACGAAGCCAGCAAACATGGGAATGTGATATCCAATCCTAAAAGACAATTGCAAAACAGAAAGATACGATCTCATACAATGGCACTCATATAGTTGGGCTACATTTTGCAATGTAAGTGGCAATTTTAAAAAAGCAGTGAATTTGAGTTCATGGTAAAGCATTGTTTAGAGTGCAAGGTGGAGACGGAAGAGTACATGTGAATGAGCACTAGTACATTGACAAACATGCAAATTCACCCATAGACCACGCCCAAATCCCCATTTCCAGAAAAGATACCCTACTCCCTTTAAAACAGCAGGGTAATCCCAAATGTAGCCAAAGGGGGCTGGAGAGCTAGCTTGCAATAGGACCACCCCATTCACACCCTCATCCCCTCCTGCCATGTTCCAGGGCACTGATGCGACATGAAAGGCACACTTCTCGAGGGCCGGCGACACAGCACAGCAGGCTAAGCCACCACCCGTGACGCCAGCACCCCATATCACAGCGCCAGTTCAAGTCCTGGCTGCTCTGGTTCCTATCCAGCTCCCTGTTAACGTGCCTGGGAAGGCAGCAGAGGAGGGTCCAAGTACTTTTGGGCCCCTGCCACCCACGTGGGAGACCCAGGCAGAGTTGCGGGATCCTGGCTTCAGTCTGGACCAGACTTGGCTGTTGCAGCCATTTAGAGAATGAGCTAGCAGTTGGAAGATTTTGTGTGTGTATATGTGTGTGTGTTTCCCTCACTCTGTGTCACTCTGGCTTTCAAATAAATAAATCTTTACATAAAAAAGGTACACTGCTGTTTTTTACAACTCTCTCCTTGCTCCTCCATATTGATTGTATACTACGAAAATCAAAAAATATTTCCTCGGTACCATGTTACCCTTGGGGATAACCAGCTTTCCTAGGGCCCAGACAAGGGTGTGTTCCCTCCCCACGACAGCCCCCACCAATGCCCTCCTGATACTGCAGCCTGGCCTCTTATTCCTGAGCGCTGAGGCCTCCGCGGGGCCCCGAACCCCTGACATGCCTGTTAGTGAGTGGACCCACGAAGGGGTTAACCAGAAGTTGCATCAGAGCCTTCGAAGCAAAGAGAACCCCGACTCGGAGGTTCTCTTCCCCCAGGAACTCTGCGTCTTGCCAACAGTTGCCATTGCGGGCGGAGAAGGGTGCAGTAACTGGAGTGGGGGTGGTGACAGATGTGCTGTTTGTCCACGCCGTGGCCTTGGGCCCACTGTCTCCAACAGCCACGGTGGCATTGTCGAAGAAAGAGAAGATGGCAGAAAAGGCAGGCGAGGTGAGAGCCCGGCCAGCGGGCAGGGAGGTGTTGACCCCTTGGAACTCCGTGGCGTACAGGAAGGTGGGCACGATGGGCACTGAAAGGCAAGGAGAACAAGGGACAAGGGCTGGGCGCAGCTGTGCTTACCCACTGCTAGGCTCACCATGCCCAAGAATGTCTAAAAGACAATGTAAAGCCCCCTGTGAGATTGCACCTGCTCCAGAGATCCCATCACCGAAAGGGCCTAGGCTCCAACTAGGGAGCAGTCACTCTTCTTCCTGGATTCTGTAAGGTTACCTGTTCTGCTTGCCAGCTTTCTAACCCTTGATTTAACGCCCTGGGAGCTGACATGTTTTGTAGACTTGCACATAGCAGGAAAAAAAAAAAAATCTGCCTGTCTCAGCGGATGCCTCTCCCAGCTCTGCCTTCTTGCTTCAGCCCTCACACAAGGATGACCAGAGGCTGGGGACCATAGAGCCAGGTGTGGAGTCAGGAGCTCCTGCTGTGTGCACCTGTTAGCAGGCGGCCTTGGGCAAGTCGTAAGTGGGACATCCTGAGATGGGTTGATTTTGGGATTTCAGATGAGATCTACGTGCAGGTATAGGTATGTGGCTTTCTTCTAGCATGAATTCAGGACTTGCTAATTCATTGTTTGTTGGTGGTGACTCTTAGAGAGCACAGACTACAAGCAAAGAAGCATAAATGATGGAAACTGTGCTGGATTAACAATGTATCTCAGGAAGTTCCTTCCGTTAAAGCATGCACTTAACCAGGAGGGGGAACGCACTTGTCTGTGCACTGGCAGAACTTAGCATCCGGATGAAGAAAGCATCAACCAGGAAGAGGACTCTGTGGGAAGGAACCCCAGAGGCGGGGCTTAAGGAGCCAACTGTGGCTGGGAAGGAGAGTGGCAGGGAGAATATGGCAACAGAGGCCGCTTGGAGTCACTGGCACCCTGAGAAGACAGAGTTGGGAGACACCAGTTCCAGATCCAAGGCATCCTTCCTGTCTGGCCAAATGCTCTCTGACAGCCTTCTCTTTCAACTCCTGGAGTCATTTAGCCATCAGGTTGGTTGCAAACTCCATTTCCCTCAGGTTCCTCCAATCCCCAGCAACTTCTGTGTGTTTCTGAACATGAAGGAGAAATTCCCCAGTGCTCACTGCTGAAATGGAGCAGGGTATGTACTGCCCGCTGGGAACCCAAGCTAATGAGCCCTCAGCAGAAAGACCCCCGCACGTACCCACCACAGTAAGCAGCATGTTGTCCAGGAGTAGGGCCACGAACACCACCACCAGCACCAGGCGCCTGGACGCTACCCCGTCCCTGAGCAACCTCTGGGGTGTGCCCAGGACTGCACGGAGCATGGTGAGGGCTGGGCTGGGGTATGTCTTCCGCACCAGGCTCTTAGGGAGGGTACTGTGATGGGCACAGATGTTCTGCAGCTGTACCGAAGCAGCAGGAGGTCTGCCCAGATGGGTGAAACTCCCTAGTAAAATAAAAAGCACAAAGGGTGGCAAGTTGGTGGGGAGGGTTAGGAAACTATTCCCCTGCCTATATCTGTTTGCTTCTTATACGAGGGCTCCCCTCCCCCACAAAAATAGAATTTATAGATAAGTTTTCCTATAATAAAACCCATATGTCTACCACACACTGACTTTTGACAAATGTGCTAAAATCATTCCCTGGAGAAAAGACAGTCTCTTCGATAGATGGTACTGGGAAAATTGGATTTCCATAGGCAGACGTCTGAAACAAGACCCCTACCTAGCACTCTATATGAAAATCAACTCAAAATGGAATAAGGATCTAAATGTAAGACCTGAAACTGAAGGAAAACATAGGATAAACACTCCAAGACATTGGCACAGGCAGTGACTTTTCTGCTAAGACCCCAAATGCAAAGGCAATAAAAGCAAAACATAAACAAACAGAATTATTTCAAACCAAGAAGCTTCCACACAGCAAAGTAAACAAGGCAAAGTAACAACTCACAGAATGTGATAAAATAGTGGCAAACCATGCAAACTATTACCCAATAAGGGACTGATATCCAGAATATTTAAGGAGCTCAAGAAATTCAACAACAAAACATAATCCAGTCAAGAAATGGGCAAAGGTCATGAACAGGCATTTTTCAAGAGAAGAAATACAAATGGACAACAGACGCATGAAAACACAGTCAGGATCACTAGCCATCAGGGAAATGCAAATAAAAATAAAAACTACCACAAATTATCACTTCACCCCAATTAGAGTAGCTATCATCCAAAATTCAAAAAATGACAAATACTGATGAGGATGTGGAGAAAAAGTAACCCTACTGCACTACTGGTGGACATACATTGGTACAACCATTCAGGAGGGCAGTATGGAGATTCCTCAAAAACCTAAAAATAGACCTACCATGTGACCCAGCTACCCCACTTCTGGGCATTTACCCAAAAGAAATGAAGTCAGCATGTGAATGAGATACCTGTACTGAGCTGTTTATAGCAGCCCAATTCACATTCGCAAAAATATGGAATCAACTTAGCTGATGATTGAATGAAGAAAATATGGTAAACATACATGGTGGAATATTACTCAAAAAAAAAAAAAACACATGAAATCCCGACATTTACAACAAAATGGATGGAACTGAGGTCATTATGCTAAGAGAGTTAAATCAAACAAAGAAGGACAAATTCCACATGTTTTCTCTCATATGTGGAAGGGTATATATGTGTATGTATATATATATATATATATATATATATATATATAAAATAATTTTACAGGCCAAAAAATGCTTATATATGTGTGTATACCATTTTATTTGTTATATAGATATTTATCAATATTGTCTTCATTAAATTATACATGTTACATGATAATATATCCTCCTTTGCTCACTTTATAATCCTTGTCATGAATCCCACATTATATAATATTAATATCCCTGCTAAAAGAAAAATAGTGTAAGTATATATAGTATTTACTTAGGAAGATAATATGGCAATTGTTAAAAATTATTAAATCTATGTGAGCTCACTGAATTCGTTCTACTTTTCTCTGTGATTTGAAATATTTTAAAATAAAAATTTTAAAGACCAAAAAATTTTTATTTCAATGTAAAAATTTTTGAAATGTCCCATTGTTTTTATATAATATGTATTTTCCATGAAATTTCAGCAGATTAAACCACAGCTTGCAATGCCAACATCCCATATGGGAGCCAGTTTCACCAGTTCCAGTCCTGGCTGTTCCACTTCCAATCCAGCTCCTTACTAATGCATCAAGGAAAGCAGAGGAAGATGGCTCAAGTCCTTGGGCCACTGCACCCATGTGGGAGACCCTGATGGAGTGCCCTGACTTCTGGCTTTGGCCTGGACCAGACCTAGCTGTTGCAACCATTTGAGGAGTAAACGAGTGGATGGAAGACTCTCTCTCTCTCTCTATATATATATATATATACACACACACACACACACACACATACACACACACTCTTTAACTTTTTTAAAAAATATTTATTTGTTTATTTCAGAAACAGAGAGTTCCCATCCACTGGTTCACTCTCCAAATGCCTGCAATGGGTGGATATGGGGAGGGGCTGAAGCTAGGTGCTGGAAACTCATTCCAGGTCCCCCATGTGAGTGGCAGGAACACAAGTACTTGAGCCATCAGCACTGCCTCCCAGAATCTGCATTAGCAGGAAGCTAGAGTCAGGAGATGAAGCCAGGGATAGAACCCACGTACTCCAATGTGGGATTACAGGCACCTTAACCATTAGGCCAAATGCTTGTCCCACCTGCAAACTTTTTGAAGACCCCTGATATGCATGATTTTCAAAAATGCTTTGCACCCAGATAAGCTTGCCTTTTAATTCCATTTTCCATGCCTATCATGTAGTGCAGTGGTACGTCCCAGTAACTCTACCTGCTTCCCAGAATGCCTTCCAGGTAAGCACTGCTGCCCAGCTGTCTACATCTGGAATTACACCAGGAACACTAAACGGACTCTGCAGATTGCCCACCTAGGGATGTTTCTTGATCGTCAGACACTTGCCCACCACCTTGATGCTTTATGTTGTATCTAGGGACTGCCTGTATGTTTGTTTACTTCATCTTCTCCCCTAAACCCAATCTTCTTAACTACTGAAATTGGTTAAAAAGAAACCTTTAAAAAGGTGCCATGCCAATATGGTCTATGTCTACATACAACCCAAAAAAATCTCAGGTGGCATTTGTGCTACCCACAGAAAAACATTTGCCTAAATCAAAGCTCCCCACTCACAGACTGGAAATCACAGATTCGGGAGCTTGGGACACTTGTCTTAGATCCTACAGTCAGTGGTGAATTGGGATGAAAGCCCAAGAGTTTAACGTGTGGCCATCACTTTCCCTGGCTCTCTGGTGCTGGGAGAACTCCTGCTCTTATTTAAGCAAAAGAGCCCTACTCTGAAAGGCAAGTTATTCTGCATCGGTAAAATGCTAACTTTCACAGTCAGTTCTCTGTGTAGGATTCCATCTCATCAGTCAGCATGAAGTCGAACTTCAGGGAATAACAGCTTCTGGGAAGAATTTAATTTTCTTTTATGTGGCTTCTGCTGCAGTACCAACAATACTCATTGTCATATTTATATGGATTACCAACATGAAACACATCAGGCCCCCCAAACTGCATACTCTCTGATTTGGCAACTCCACTTCAAACAGCCTATGCTAAAGAAATGATTGAAAATTCAGCCAAAGACTTATATTCATTCAACATCATCAGTTGTTGAATTATTTTATAAGCAAAAAAGGAACATGTAAAAAAAAGTGTTTGAAGTCATTTTAGCAGTTTAGAAAATATTTTTAACATAACGTTAGCTGGAAAGGACATTACAATGCATAGCTTGGCCTCAATGGCATAAAAAATAAATAGTTGTGTACATTTGTAGAAGACCAGAAAGATGTGTGCCCAATGACTTAAAATACCTTCCTTTTCCTTTTCTATAACTTCCAGATACTCTGTAATGAGCTACTTCCGTAACACAAGAAGTAAATAATTTCAAGTGATTATTAGCTAGGTGCAATAGTCAGTGTCAAATGTTGGAGGGGAGCCCAAGCCCCGAGCTATTCTGTGCTAAGCCCACGGCTGGGAGACGCACCCTTGCCATGGCGCAGTAATCCAGGTCCCTTGGGGAACACAGTCCCAGTTACATTTTAACAGGAAAATACCCGCAATTATTTCAGACCTTTCATTTCTCTGGGTCAATAAGCTACGTCCAAATGCGAATTGACTCAGGACACATAAGGATGAAAATGAGAAGTGACTAAAAGAGACGCAATGGAGACAGGAAGGTGGGGAGCAGAAGGTAGAACTACAGGGAGAGGCTAAACAAAGCAAAGCCAACCAAACCAGGAAAGTGCCAACAAATCAGTAGCAAACTCTATAGATGCAACCCTCTGGTGAGAAGCACAGGTAGCAAGGAGAGTTTCAATTTGTGGAGAGAGAGGGAAA
Source organism: Lepus europaeus (assembly GCF_033115175.1). Classification (NCBI taxonomy): domain Eukaryota; kingdom Metazoa; phylum Chordata; class Mammalia; order Lagomorpha; family Leporidae; genus Lepus; species Lepus europaeus. The sequence goes on along the minus strand of NC_084834.1, from coordinate 16,712,085 downwards.
AAATGCCTTACCCTACAGCCTATCTTGCTGAGAGGAGCCGGCAGCTGCTGGCAAAGCCCAGGAACTCTGGTCTCTGGAAGTAGATGTGCTGACGGATTTATTGCTACCTTGTATCTGAGGATGCTAGGCGCCTGCCCTTTGTCCACAGATTTAATTGGAACCTCCAACAGGTTTCATTCAAACCCCCAGCTCCCTGCGTCAAAGGCAGGAAGGCAGGGCTGGGGCTGATAAAGAGAGGGGAGATATCCTAAGTAAAGCAGGCATTGGGCAGCACTGTTTTGCCCTGGGGGATGGGGGGTGGGGGCAGCTTATCTGTCATTGAACTCATTAACCCTTGATGGATCTGAACACAAACTGGAGGACATGCTGGAACCAGACTGTAGTTCCTGTCCCTTGCTTCACAGTCAGACAGGTGCTATGTACCCTAGTTGCTTGCGGAAAGAAAGATCACTTAGAGCACTCAGAGGAGAGGGGAGAGAGACAGTGTGAAACAAGGTAGCCTGATGGTAGCCTCCAGGAAAAGTTTCTTGGGGGAATATCGGGATGACTGGCTACACAGCAGAGCACAGCTCCCTGTGAGGTCCTGAAAGGTCCTCTGGGTCTCTATTGTTCTGACATTAGAGGTGACAGTGGGCAAAGGGATGGGGGCCGGCGCTGTGGTGCAGTGGGTTAAAGCCCTGACCTGAAGCCCCAGCACCCCATATGGGCACGAGCTCTAGTCCCAGCTGCTCCTCTTCTGATCCAGATCTCTGCTGTGACCTGGGAAAGCAGGAGAAGATGGCTTAAGTGTTTGGGCCCCTGCACCCACGTGGGAGACCCGGAAGAAGCTCCTGGCTCCTGGCTTCGGATAGGCGCAGCTCCGGCCATTGCAGCCATCTGGGGAGTGAACCAGTGGATGGAAGACCTCTCTCTCTCTGTTTCTACCTCCCTCTGTAACTCTTTCAAATAAATAAAATAGGTCGGCGCCGTGGCTCAACAGGCTAATCCTCCGCCTTGTGGCGCCGGCACACCGGGTTCTAGTCCCGGTTGGGACGCCGGATTCTATCCCGGTTGCCCCTCTTCCAGGCCAGCTCTCTGCTATGACCCGGGAAGGCAGTGGAGGATGGATCAAGTCCTTGGGTCCCTGCACCTGCATGGGAGACCAGGAGAAGCACCTGGCTCCTGGCTTCAGATCAGCGCGATGTGCCGGCCACAGCAGCCATTGGAGGGTGAACCAGTGGTAAAGGAAGACCTTTCTCTCTGTCTCTCTCACTATCCACTCTGCCTGTCAAAAAAAAAAAATCAAATAAATAAAATTTTAAAATCTTAAAAAAAAATCAAAGGGGATGAAAAGATACATTTATTTGGGGGAGCAAAAATTTTGAAATCCATGCATAGCTTTCTCCTAACACATTTTCTTGAGCTTTTTGATAAAGATGCATTTATTTATTTGGAAGGCAGAGTTACAGAGATAGGAAGAGATGAAAGAGAAATTTTCTGTCATATACTGGTTTACTCCCCAAATGGCCACAATGGCTGGGGCTGAGCCTGGCTAAAGCCAGGAGCCAGGAGCTTCTTCCCGGTCTCCCACATGGGTGCAGGGGCCTAAGGACTTGGGCCAACTTCTACTGCTTTCCCAGGCCATAGCAGAGAGCTGGATTGGAAGAGGAGCAGCTGGGATTAGAACCGGCTCCCATATGGGATGCCAGCACTGCAGGTGGAGGATTAACCTACTGTGCCACGGCGCTGGCCCCAGGGGTCATCTTCTGCTGCTTCTTCAGGTGTGTTATCAGGGAGTTTGTAGGGAAGTGGCGCATCCCAGACTCAAACTGGTGCTCTGATACTAGATGCTGACCCCAATTTTCTTGGGCTTTTTGAAATGTCTTCCTACAACCAGTGAACAAGAGTAGCAGCAGAGTGTGCAAGTGTGTGGATTCACATGCGAACTTTCAACCTAGGGCTAAAAAGGAGGGAAAGGGCTTTACAATGCAACCTGGAGAAAGGCATAGGGAGTAGACTTGAGGCAGCCAGGGGGCTCTTGTGACAAATGGAGTGGCTTCAAATAGCACAAATCCATCATCTGACAGGTCCAGAGGTCCGAGTATGAAATAGGGGCAGGTGTTGTGGCTCAGTTGGCGAAGCCACTTGGGATGTCTGCATCTCATATCCCAGTACCTTGGATAGAGCCCTGCCTCTGCCTTCACTTCCAATCCAGCTTCTTGCTAATGTGCCTGGGAGGCAGCAGAGAATGGCCCGAGTTCTTGGCTCCCCATCACCCACATGGGAGACCCACATGGAGTTCCTGGCTCCTGGCTTCAGCCTGCCCCAGCCCTGGCTGTTGCGGGCATCTGGGGAATGAACCAATGAGTGGATGACTCCCCCCCCCCCCCGTCTCTCTCCCTCTCTCCCCTCTCTCAGGCTTTCAAATGAATCAAGAAAGTTTTATTAACAGAAGTCTACAATAGCTCTCCCTGGCTGGAAATCAAGCAGCGGCAGGGCTGCGTTCTTTCTGGAGGCTGCTGGGGGACACTCGGTGGCCTTGCCCTCTGCAGCAGCTCCAGGAGACCTGCACTTCTGGGCACAAGGCCAGGGCTGCCCCCCTTCAAAGCCAGCAGCACAGCGTGCTTTCCTCTCCAACTCACAGGGCCCCTGTGATGACCTGGGGCTCACAGAGTCCAGGGGCTTCTCTTTATCGCAAGTCCTTAGCTCAACTGCACCTGCAAAATTCCCTTGGCCACATGAGGACATGGGCATCTCTGGGGGCATTCTGCCCCCACACAGGGAGTGTGGCACTGGGGCCAGGAGACAGAGGAGCTGGGTACACCTCTGTTGCCATGCCCGCTCCCTGAGCACAGTTTTGGTGCTGTGAGGGTGCAGGGCATAGCACTAGCAGCAAGGACTTGGGGACAGCAGCGCCCACAGGGGTAAGAAAAAGTTGTTGTGAGCCACTTCCTGTGAATGCAGCAGGTGATGGCTCCTGTGACTGGGTCCCTGCCACCCACATCCGAGACCTGAACTGAGTTCCTGGCTCCTGGCTTCAGCCTTAGTCTAATTCTGGGTGCTGCAGGCACTTGGGGAATGAACCAGTGGATAGGACCTCTGTCTCTCTCTCTCTCTGTCTCTCTCTCTCTCTCTCTCTCTCTCTCTCTCTCTCTCTCTCTGTGCCTACCTCTGTCTCTCTGTCTTTCTGCCTCTAATTTTAAAAAAATGTTTAAGTAACTGCTCAGATACACTGATGGCTGTGAGGTCTGGCTGAGGACAAAGATTTGCAGCCTAGAGCAGACCCCGGGAGCTCTCCAGGACTGAAACTGAAATTTGAGGCTCTTTGTCCTCTGGCCCTGCTGTTTGCAGTTAAAGCGACCAACACACAGCACCTTTGCACAGACAGCTTCTGCTCCAGATCAGATAACATCGCCCAATACCACTTCCCACCGGCTAGGACTGACATGGCCACAGTCCGGGCCTGTGACTCAGACCTGGAGGGTGTTTTGTTCTCGTTGCTTCCTGTGTCCCTCGCTGATCAAATATTGAACAGGCAGCTCCCGCTTCCTCTCAGCTGGAGCATACGCTGCTGTTCCAGCCTGGCACGGCACAGGTTGGTCTCTGAGGGGTTCAGGTCACAGGTTTGGGAGAAAAAAGCGGGGGGGGGGGGGAGTTATCACTTGACAGCCAGGATAATAATACAAAGGCACCTCAGAAAGATCATGGAAAATGGAACTAAAGGATGTTCGGTTTGGTGCTGAAAAAAAAATTTTAAAAAAGACTTGGAATCCTTGCAAAGTTTTTTCCAACCCATGTTTCTCATGGGCACTTTGAAGACCCTTTGCCCATAATTCAGTAGACCCCAAGGTGTGGATCTGTGTCTGAAAGGTCGGGGAGGGAGATTGCTATGCCTATGAAAAAGGCTGGCTGGCTTCAGATCCGGGGGAGCAACACACTCCAGCACACCCAAATCCACATAAGCTGGAGCGTCACAGTGGAGACACCGGTGACAGACTCTGCAATAGAAGTGCACACACACATACTGCCCCAGCCAGCATCCCTTCACCTCCTGGCCTCTTGACAAGATGGTCCTACCTATAGAGGAAGGCTTCAAGCCAAAGAAATAGAAGCTGCCCATGGGAACCCAACTCCCTAAGCCCCAGATTCAGCCTGGAGTCCCTCTGGCTACACCGTTACAACAATGTAGAACTTGGCAGTAGGCTCTGGGGGCTCCTCTGGCTGTCGCTTTCCCCTGCTGCTGGCCCAGCCCATAGCATTCATTTTCCAGTACAGACCCTAAGCCTCCTGTCTACACACCTGCTTGCCTTGTACTTGCTCCCTGCGCTAGCCTCTCTCGATCTCTTCTGCCCTGGTGGAGGCAGGTCCCTCCTTGCTTGGCAGGATGTCATGTCTTCTTTTCCATCCAGGTCTACCCTGGTCATTAGGGTGTTCCATCTCTGCCTGGTTTGATTCAAGCCTGTTCTGCTGAGTCAAGCCTTGACTGACTCAAGCCAGTCCCAGCAACACCTGCTAGGTAGCGTTTCTTACCTCCTTCCCTCGGTGCCTAGCTTTGAGCTAGGCAAAGTTGGGCAAGAGCAAGACTGGCCAAATCCAGATCAGAGACAGAGCACTTCATGACACCTGTGGCATTTCCCTGTATGACAGTGCAACTACTGAGTAACAGGTGTTTTCTCTTCCTCGTTCTTGAGTTCCACACCACACCTGCCAGCAGAGTGTTCGATCGCTATTGGCTGTTCGGTGTTATTGGTGATGATTGATAATGAGTCATTCTCGCCCTCTGAGCACCCAGTGGGGCTGGCTGACGCAGTGAAACTCAGGAGATCAGCTTTTCCCCAGAGCCTCCTTGCTAATGAGTGAGAGGAGGAAACTCACCTTCTATTTGGAATTCAGCTCCACCCGTGACTATGTGAGCAAAATTCTCACAAGTTTTGAGGGCTTTGAAACAGTCCCTCCCCCATTGATTTGGGGGCTCTGAGTCTCAGCAAGACTCCTTATTAACCAACACGAACTCATAAACTAGACATGGAAAAATCGACCATCCCCAAACCATTGCACCAGCCTGGAGATCGGCTGGAAATATCCATGACCCCAGTGGTGCAGGAAAGGCAAAGTCTCTCTGGGACAAAGACCACGTTTTCTAGAATATCTGGCTCTGTCAATCACCAGCTATGCGGCTTTGGATGAACCACCTGAGTTCTCTGCACCTCAGTTTCCCAGAGTCCTTATGAAGAGTTAAAGAATAAATCAAGGGCCAGGCATGGTGGCATAGGAGGTAGAGTCGGTTCGTGTCCCAGCTGCTCCACTTCCAATCTGGCTCTCTGCTGTGGCCTGGGAAAGCAGTGGAAGATGGCCCAAGTCCTTGGGCCCCTGCACCGGGAAGAAGCTCCTGGCTCCTGGCTTTGGATTGGTTCAGCTCAGGCTGTTGCGGCCATCTGGGGAGTGAACCAGTGGATGGAAGACTCTCTCTCTCTCTCTCTCTCTCTCTCTCTCTCTCTCTCCCCCAGTCTCTCTGTAACTCTGCCTTTCAAACAAATAAATAAGTCTTTTAAAAAAAAGAATAAATCAACAAGGAGCACTTAGAAGAGTTCCTGGCACATAGCAGACACCTAAGATCACATACTATGGATTCTATGTCAGGAAAACAGTACAACATTGACTGTGCTCTGACCTAAGCCCTCTATGTGTTAGGGGGATTTCCAAACAGTGAGTTCCCTAAAACAGATTCCTCCGTGAATGCAAGCACCCACCGCAAACTTCTGCAGAGCTGCTACTTCTGCTAGCCAAGAGAATTCAGATGTCTGCTCAAGGCTTACTTGGATGCTCAGTATTCTTCCTCTAATCCACACCTTCCCCAAATTGTGTCTTTAAAAAAGGCCTCCCCAACCCCTGCCCTGATACACACACGGTGGCAAACCACACGACCTTAGCCAATCCTAGCTGAACTTTCTCATGGTAGTAGCAACCCAGCCTCTCAGTCCACACTGGGTCTTGAGTTCTTTCTGTCGGATCCTATGTGCTAACTTTTGCACAATTTAGCTTTTAACTCCTGAGAAATAATGTACTACACAGCAGTGTTACCTTATCTTTAAAGATGTGACATAAGGGGTGGGCGCTGTAGGAGCAGTAGGTTAATCCCCCGCCTGCAGCACCGGCATCCCATATGGGCGCAGGATCTAGTCCTGGCTGCTCCTCTTCCTATCCAGCTCTCTGCTATGGCCTGGAAAAGCAGTAGAAGATGGCCCACATGCTTGGGCCCTTGAACCCGCAGAGTGGAAGACCCAGAAGAAGCTCCTGGCTCCTGGCTTCGGATCGGTGCGACTCCGACCATTGAGGCCATTTGGGGAGTGAACCAGTAGATGGAAGACCTTTCTCTTTGCCTCTCTTTCTTATTGCCTGTAACTCTACCTCTCAAATAAGTAAATAAAATCTTTAATAAAGATGTGACATGGGGCCGGCGCTGTGGCATCAGGTTAACGCCCTGGCCTGAAGTGCCAGCATCCCATATGGGCGCCGGTTCTAGCCCCGGCTGCTCCTTTTCCGATCCAGCTCTCTGCTGTGGCCTGGGATAGCAGTAGAAGATGGCCCAAGTGCTTGGGCCCCTGCACCCATGTGGGAGACCCAGAGGAGGCTCCTGGCTCCTGGCTTCAGATCTGCGCAGCTCTAGCCATTGCAGTCAATTGGGGAGTGAACCAGCAGATGGAAGACCTCTCTGCCTCTCCTCTCTCTGTGTGTAATTCTGACTTTCAAATAAATAATAATAACAATAAAAAGATGTGACGTAGGTCCAAGGACAGAGAGCTAGGTAGGAACAAGCCTGAGGTTATCCTTGCTGCTCTCTGTGGTAATGTACTCTCAGCCCTTCATATCCATGAATTCCATGACCAGGCATCCAACCAACCAAGGATGGAAACTATTGAAGAAAAAATTGTGTCCATATGGAGCAGGTACAGTCCGTTCCCCTTGTTCTTATTCCTTCAACAATACAATATAACAACTGTTTACATAGCATCCTCATTAAACTAGATATTAGAAGTAATCCCCACCCCAGGAGGAGGGGAGTTTGGCATAGAGGTTAAGTATCTGCCTGCAGCGTCAGCATCCCATATGGGTGCCAGTTTGAGTCCCGGCTACTCCAGTTCTGATCCAGCTCCCTGCTAATGACCTAGGGAAGCAGTAGAAGATGGCCCAAGTGCTTGGGCCCCTGCACCCACATGGGAGACCTGGAGGAAGCTCTTGGCTCCTGGCTAAAGATCAGCCCATCTCTGGTGGTTGTGGCCACTTGGGGAGTAAACCAGAGGATGGAAGATTGATCTTTCCCTTCCTCTCCCTCTAATTCTGCCTCTCAAAGAAATAAACAAATTTAAAAAAAAAAAAAAAAGTAATTCCAAGATTGTCCAAGAGAGGATGTGCACAAGGTCTAGGCAATACAATGCCATTTTGTAGAAGGGACCTGAGCTTCCATAGATTTTCTGCTGGGGGAGAGGGGAGGTGTCTTGGAACCCATCCCCTGGAACAACTGCCCTGAACCCCTACAGCAGGAACTTATGCCCGCCAGGAGTTCTCTTGAGGTTGTCCAGGTCCAGCACCAGCAGCAGCCGCTGAGCACGTGTTTGTTGCTGGAGATGCCACTCCAATGCTGAAGTCAATAACTAAGGCCATGGGACCTGTGCTGTGGTGTAGTGGGTGGAGCCGCTGCCTGCAGAGCCGGCATCCAATATGGGCGCCAGTTCTAGTCCCAGCTGCTCCACTTCTGATTCAGCTCTCTACTATGGCCTGGGAAAGAACTGGAAGATGGCCCAAGGCCTTAGGCCCCTTCAGATCAGTACGGCTCTGGCCGTTGCGGCCAACTGCAGAGTGAACCAGTGGATGGAAGATCTCTCTCTCTCTCTCTCTCTCTCTCTCTCTCTTCCTCTTCTTCTCTCTGTGTAACTCTGACGTTCAAATAAATAAAAGAACTTTTTTAAAAAATGGCTAAGGCCTTCTCTGGCAGCGGTCAGGTTCAGATGGGCTTGGACTTGGTATAGGCACGTTGCCATGACAACGGGTGGAAAAGTGGAGAAAACTCAAATCCGGATACATCCTTAGAATTTTCCCCAAGAATCTGAGATTGTTCCACGTCCAGCTTGTGCCCAAGTCATCTTTGACACCAGAGAAACGGATGCAGGCAGAGGTCAGGTTCAAGCCTTGGCCCGGGTCCTCATTTCAGAGAGTCAGAAGGCCCCTCCTGTCTCAGAATGAACTTGATCTTCCACAGTTCACCTAGTTGGGGATACGACAGGAATTAGGGTCCTGCCACCCACATGGGAGACCCAGATTGAGCTCCAGCCTCCTGGTTCAGCCCCAGCTGTTGCAGGCATTTGGAGAGTGAACCAGCAGAAGGAAGATCCCTGTCTCTTTTCTTTTCTCTCTCTCTCCTTCAAATAACTAAATAAAACTTAAAAACTATTTTTCTATCTTAGTATCTGAATAATATTTTCCCAAATGGAGGTATTGACATTTATCCAGCTGATTCTCTTCTTAGGAGCACTTGGGATTTGCAAGGCAGTATGCATCAGAGAGCACCAGGGGTTTCTAGGACACTGTGCACCTGCTAAGGGGACTTCCAGCCATCGGCCTCTTCTTGACTCTTAGGTTTGCACATCTGCACCACTCTCTTGGGCAGCCCTCGTTCTGATCATGCCCCTTCAGGTTCCCTCTCCTTCCCACCACCCGTTTATGACCCTAGCAACAAGGAAAGTGATATGCAATGCAGAACAGATCGGGACATCTCAGTCGCTAACCTCCAGATCTCACCCTGGCTGATGATCAGAGTGAGAAAGCAGTCAACACAACAGCAAAGAGAGAAAAACACGTGCATCTAAGGGAGCTTCCTTTCCCATCTTATGGTGAAAATGTTACACTGAAATTTTATATTGGCTTGTGTTTCCTTACATGGAAATATACAGGCCTATTGACTTAATCTTCTGTGGTTTGCCTTCGTAACATTTTCCTTCATCAAGACTTCCCAAAAAACGAAGAGAGACACACATACCACGGGGAATATTAGGTCACCTCCTGAGCTTTTCTCGCCTTCCCTTATTTTTCTTCCTTAATAGATGTTTGTAATAAAAGAACAAGAATTTGCATTTCTAAGGTGCCAATTTCTGTAAGGGCTTTTAAATCCTTGAGAGTCACCCACGCTGTGAAATCTTCCCAGGAGTTGAGTGTTAGCCCAAGGTCACGCTGTGTACGCAAGGAGACAAGACAGTCAGCCTGGGGAGAACCAGACTGGGACTCCTGTTCCGCTGACAATCCTGTTCTGCTAGGGCCAGCCATTTTTGCATTCCTTGGGGGTAAATTAAGAATAGGATTCTAATAAGAGGACAGTAACCAGCATACTGAGCAGGATGGCTGTTCCTTGGGGGGGGGGGAGGGGACTGTTTCTATGGAAGACCAGAATGGATGGATAACTTCATTATGGGGAAAGAGTGGCATATTTTCATTCATGTAATACGTACTTATGAAATCTTGTGAGTAAGTTACCTTGCTAGGCACTTTCCATGGAAGACACAAGAAAATTATAAGCTACGGTCCCTGCTTAATACCAACCAGTTAGGGAGACACGGCACTGAACTCTGAGAAAGCAGCCTGAGGATAGCAATTCAAATTATCAATCAGTGAAACACGTTATGTAACAGTAACAATGCCATTTGCCACAGGCCTTGCCTTCTTCCTCTCTTTTAATGTTTGGAACAAGTTTGTAAGAAAGCTGTTATTGCCGGCGCCGTGGCTCAACAGGCTAATCCTCCGCCTTGCGGCGCCGGCACACCGGGTTCTAGTCCCGGTCGGGGCACCGATCCTGTCCCGGTTGCCCCTCTTCCAGGCCAGCTCTCTGCTGTGGCCAGGGAGTGCAGTGGAGGATGGCCCAAGTGCTTGGGTCCTGCACCCCATGGGAGACCAAGAGAAGCACCTGGCTCCTGCCATCGGAACAGCGCGGTGCGCTGGCCGCAGCGCGCTACCGCGGCGGCCATTAGAAGGGTGAACCAACGGCAAAGGAAGACCTTTCTCTCTCTCTCTCTCTCTCTCTCTCTCACTGTCCACTCTGCCTGTCAAAAATAAAAAATAAAAAAAAAAAGAAAGCTGTTATTATTCTCCTCATTTTATAAATAAGAGAATTGACACCTAAAGAAAATACATTTTTGTTCCCAGTGATGGAACTAGTGAAATTAGGGCTTTATATTTGTCTGACTTCGTCATCCATACCCCTTAAACACAACACTTCGCTAGCCCCTGCCCTCCAAGGCAGTAGTCTCTATATGAGTGTGTGTGACTTTGAGATATTCAACGCACATTTTAGAGGGAAAAGATCCCCTCCCAATCTGCGGCACCATTTATATCACCGCTTAACATCTTCTGATTTTTATCAATGCATAAACACGATTCCCAGTATTCTCATTGATCTATATCTGTGCTAAATTCTTTTCTTCCCATAGTATCTTGAAGTTTCGTATTCATAAACTCCACTAGTTATATACCCGGCCTTTGAAAAGTTCATGGAATGTGTTCATTAGAAAAGTATGCACGGATCTCTGCTTTTTTGCACCAACAAAGAAGTTAATTTTAATTCCATTTTCCGTTAATTTTGCATCCTCATACGTCATCCTTTGCCCTTGTCCAAAAAAAAAAAATCAAACAAAACAAAAAAAAACCCTCCTTTTCCAGTTCCTGCTGATTGGACACTGTGCTGTCACTCCACTGAGAAGTTGCATTTCCAGAGCAGACCATACCCTACTCCTTTGGCTAATAACGACACTGAGGTAGCTTTGCCACCATCAAGGACCCCTTTTTAATCCAGAATCTTCCATCCTCCCACGCCCTGCCAATCAGCCGTCCGTGTCCCTGCTGAATTTTTTTTTTTTTTTTTAATTTCAGCTCCCACACATAAGGCCCAGGGCGTCCAGCACCACCCGCCGCCCCTCTCCTCGGGGACCCCGGCCACGCCCGCCCCAGCACGCTGGTCAGCTCCCCGCGCCGCGCGCGCCCGCCCAGCCCACGCGCAGCACGCGTCACGAGCCCGGAGGGGGCGTGGCTCCGCCGCGCAGGGGGCGGGGCCTGGGCGCACGCACCGCCCCCGTATATCTGCGCCTGCGCAGCCCCGCTTGCGGGGCCAGTCGGGACGGAAGAGACAAGATGGCGCTGCGGGCGATGCGGGGGATCGTGAACGGGGCCGCTCCCGAGCTGCCCGTGGCCCCCGGCGGGCCGGCGGCGGGGGCGCGGGAGCAGGCGCTGGCGGTCTCCCGGAACTACCTCTCTCAGCCCCGCCTCAGTGAGTACCGGGGAGCGAGACGCACACGCCGCCTCTGCTCCCACCCAGCCCCGGGCTGCCTGCGGGCTTGCGGGAATCGGCGGGCTTGATCCTCCCCCTGGCGTGCCCGCAGCCCTGGCCCGGGAGTCTCCATCTCTGGGAGGTTCTGGCGTCCCTAAGCTTTGCGTGACTGGCTGGGCCGCGGCCGGTGCACCTGCCCCTCAGGGCCGCTGCGTCCCGCGAGTCCCGGGCGACGGGTCCACGGTGCCGGCGGCCGGGGCGCGGGCCCAGCTGCGGGCTCCCGGTGATTGGCAGAGCAGGAGCTGGGCCGATAGAAGTCGGCCCTTTGCCGCCGTCGCCTCTCCATTCGTCGCCCGCATGCAGCGTGCGCAGAGGCGTGGGCTTGCGGACGGGGCCCCGCGACCACCAAGGGGCCCCCTGTGCTGAGCCCGCGGGCAGCTGGGCCGCCTCAGACCTCTGCCCGGCCTCCTTGGGAAGGGGGTCTGAGCCGTGCAGACGGACTGGTTTTTTGTTTTTGTTTTTTGTTTTTGTTTTTTTTTGGAAACTCGGCACCGTAGTACCTGGTGTTGCCCCAGGTGCGGAGACTGCGTTTGCAACAGGGTGCCTGCTTGCGGGTGGTGAGAAAGCATTTCGGATGCGGGCCTTTTCGTCTGGGCCTCCCCAGCCTGACTAATCCCTCCCTGAGCTGTCAGTGTCATGTGATCGCACTGCAGCGCGAGGAAGAAGGAAAACACATCCACGCTGGCTCGCTGGGATGTGCCTTTGACGCCGGCGAAGCAGTTAGCCCGTGCCGGCGGGGGGTTATCTGAACGAAAATCCCTGGCTCAGGATGGTTAGGGGAAGCCTGGCCGTGCATTTCGGATCTGAGAATGACAGGGTTCTGTTGGGAATTGGATCTGGAAGCTTTGCTTTTCCTGGTCTGAGCACAGGGGCGCGTCTGGAGAAAGGTTAGAGTCTGGTGGTTTCCCTGTAATGTATCACTCAGCCCGACACAATGACGCTGTGTAACCGGTACTCCTGGATTCGGGTGCCCTAGAGAGGGGCGTGTGCTTCCGTGCTGGCTGGAGACCCTCTGCAGCCCGGGTTCCTCCTGCCCTGAGAGTTGTTGCAGCACAGGTGTAAAAGGCCGGGGAGTGGAGCTGCTTCTGTTCGCGCCGTACCCGGCACGTAGAAGGCTCTCGTAATTGTATGAGCTGGGTTTCTGCGCCTTGTTCTGGTAATAGGGTGGGCAGAGCCTCAACACCCGTGGAACCAGAGGAGGGGGTTGGAATACCTGGTTGAGTTTCCCTTCTGTGCCATGCTTATTCTTTAGGGGAAAAAAGCTTAAATGGATGCAGCCATTGGGCCTGGCCTTCAGGCTGCTGCTCAGGGCACCCACATCCTGGGGCAGAGGGCCTGGCCTTCAGGCTGCCGCTCAGGGCACCCACATCCTGGGGCAGAGGGCCTGGCGCGCTCTGCATTCCAGCGTCCTGCTAATGTGCACCTGGGCAGTGGTGATGGCTCAAGTTCTTGGGTCCCTGCCACCCCGGTGGGATTGGGTTCTGGGCTCTTAGCCTAGGCCTGGCCCAGGCCTGGCTGTTGTGAGCATGTGGAGAGTGAGCCAGCAGGTGGGAGCTCTCTGTCTCTATCTGTGTGCCCTTCCAATAATAAATACCGTTTTAGGAAGTGTATTACACTCCTAGGCTAACAACTAAGTGCACTTCAATGTCATCCTTTTCCTGATTTGCCACTTATTTTATTCTCATCAACAGTTCTAAGTGGTTCTGAGTCAATACTAATCTTCATTTTTGTAGCTGAAGCCTGATGACACCATCTAAGGTGACGTGTAATAGCAGTTATTTCGTGGGTGTCGTTGAAATGAAGGAATGGAGTTAACAGTTCCACTGTACTATTTAAACAACAGCTTCAAAGGGCCAGTGTTGTGGCGCAGCGGGTAAAGCCACCACCGGCAGTGCCGGCATCCCATGTGGGCACCGGCTCAAGTCCCAGCTGCTCCTCTTCCGATCCTGCTCTCTGCTATGGCCTGGGAAGGCAGTAGAAGATGGCCCAAGTCCTTGGGCCCCTGCACCCATGTGGGAGACCAGCAAGAGGCTCCTGGCTTCAGATGAGCCCAGCTCTGGCCATTGTGGTGTGAGCCAGGATAGAAGACACCTCTCTCTCTCTCTCTCTCTTTCTCTCTCTCTTTCTCCCCCCCCCCCTCTGTAATTCTGCCTTTCAAATAAATAAATCTTTTTTTAAAAAAAGTTTAAAGACTGTAAAGCTGATAACAAGAAATGGAAAACAAGACAGTTAGACTTGACTTTAGAGAATCAGCTTGAGCACTTTCGTGGGATTTCTAACACTAGAAGGAACGAACACTTGACTTTCTTTTAAGCCGTGAGCAATTCTGGATCTGGTGGTCTCTGGAGACCCCGTGCGTTGCTCGGCGTCACGAAGCAGAGCTGGCCGCGGCAGCAGGTCCAAGGGCTCCTCTCAGCTTTGTTCTGGAGCCACCCTCGAGGTGGGAGTCCTTGGTCTTGCACAACAGGATTTTTATTTTGCTGTTGAAGGCGTAGGTGAGGGACTCTGACTCTTATTGTGCAATGGCTGTTGAAATCTCCCTTCGAGTGTGTCCCAACCATCGAGAGCGTTCGTAGGGCTGAGCAGTCTCTTAGCCTACAGGAGGACAAAGTAAGTGCCCCTTCAAACCTTCTCGTAAATTTTGTCTGCTTGATAGTTCAGAGTGGAAGGGGGAGACTTGGTGGTGGTAAAGCACGCTAGCTGTGTAGTATGAGCGTGTGGCAGCTGGGCTGTCCTGATCCTCCTTTGGAAGCCTCTGTGGACTCAAGTCCACGTTCATTTGGATGCCTCAGGAGGAGAGTAGCTGTGATTCTGATGCACGGAAGCATGTATGTGGTTGGTGCATGGTTTTGACCTTGAAGAGGAACTGCTAAGAAGTTATTCTTTGACAGCCAAACTCCAAACTGGTGTGTCTACTTTGGACTGTTACTGGTAGCACTGAGGAAAGCTGTGTAAATCCCCCTGTTGGAAGATGAAAGATAGTGCTTAATTTCATTTCCTCTGTCCAGTTTTCTTTGCAAGTAGTTTATTGCTATGGAAAAGAGCTCTAGTTTGTAGACTTTTTTTTTTTTTTTAAGATTTCTTTATTCATTTGAAGTCAGGGTTAAAGATAGAAAAACTTTCCCTCTGCTGGTTTACTCCACAATGGCTGCAATGCCAGGGCTTGCCAAGCTAAAGCCAGGATCCGGGAGCTTCATCTGGATTTCTTACTTGGGTATAAGGGCCCAAACACTTGCACCATCTTCTGCTGCTTTTCCCAGGCCATTAGCAGGGAGGTGGAGCAACCAGGACTAGAATGGCCCATGTAGGATGCCAGCATCGCAGGTGTCAGCTTTACCCACTACGCCACAACCCTGGCCCCATAAGCTGTTTTCTAGTACCTTCTTGTCCTAATGCTAGAATGGTATGATCTGCATATTTTAAAATTATAGGGTGAGAAATGTTACCAGGTCATAGAGTGCCAACCTTAGAATTACAGAAAGCAAAGACAGTTACAAGCTTGGCTCCTACGTGTGGTAAGAGACTTCTCAGGGCCATATTATATTTTGCTGAAGTGTGCCAGTTTCATTTGCCTTGCAACATTTCATGCAGATGCAGTCACTTCACGCATCTTCAGATGGTCTGTACAAAGTGTGAAGCAGGGACTGGCGCTGTGGTGTAGGAGGTTAAGCCTCTGCCTGCGGTGCCAGCATCCCATATGGGCACCGGTTTGAGTCCCGGCTGCTTCTCTTCCGATCCAGCTTCCTGCTATGGCCTGGGAAAGCAGTAGAGGATGGCCCAGGTCTTTGGGCCCCTGCACCCACGTGGGAGACCCGGAAGAAGCTCCTGGTTCCTGGCTTTAGATCAGCTCAGTTCTGGCCTTTGTGGCCATTTGGGGAGTGAACTAGTGGATGGAACACCTCTCTGTAACTCTCTCAAGTAAATAAATAAATCTTTAAAAAAAAAAAAGTTTGAAGCAGTCTCTAGGTACAAAGTTTGGTAATGTTTTTGCTTAGTTTATATTATAACATTTATTTGCTTCATTCTTATATGTCAGTTTAATTTACTTTTTTAAAGATTTATTATTCCTTTGAAAGTCAGAATTAGAGAGACAGAGATCTTCCATCTGCTGATCCACTTCCCAAATGGTGGCAATGCCAGGGCCAGGCCAGAACAAAGCCAGAAGCCTGGAATTCCTTCGGGGTCTCCCACGGGGGTGGCAGGGGTCCCAGCATTTGGGCCATCCTGGGCTTTCCCAGGCGCATTAGGCAGGGTGCTGGGTAGGAAGTGAAACAGCCGAGACTTGAGTCAGCGCTCATATGGGATGCCTGAGCCGCCCCGACCCGCTCCACCACAACGCCCATCCCGTCAGCTGAATTTAAACCAAGTGTGTTTGACCTGTGGTGTCTGAGGGAAGTGGTCTCATTTTTTCATGACTTCCAGTGAGGGAACACTGCAGAGTCACCTCCGTTAAGTTCTTTGCTGGGATTCCACTGGAAAGAAGGTTACCCTACAGAAAGGGCAAAATGTGGGCACAGGGTCATCCGGCTGGTGCATTCGATGTTTGTAAAAATAGTCCATTTCTCAGTTAAAATTTCCGTCTCATAAAATTACTTCGCATGGTGGGAGTTGCTGTGTAACTCTTGCAGATAGAAGTGCCAGAGTGTATCCTCCCACCCACACACACCAAATGACCAGTTAGGGTAGGAACAGGGGCTGCGGTAAAGTTAGGGAGGGAGTGACTCCGGAGCCAGACTACAGGTTCAGATTGTTGGGCGTCGGGCAGGCTGCTTGATTTCTCTGAGCAGACTGCTTCTCTTCCAAAAGTTGGAGTGACCGTAGTTAACTGGGGTCTGGTGTGGAGATGAAATGAGAAGTCCTGACAAGCCCTCATCACACGGGTTGTTGCTGTACATCAGATAACTTCCGGGGTTACCTACTGGCTTTTGAAAGGCTGTGAACGTTGTAGCCAAATGCAGGCACCCCTTTGATGAAGTGGAATCTTGTCTTCTGTGGCAGTCAGCTGGATTCAGTGTTTCCAGGAAAAACCATGACTGGTGTTTCTTTCTCTTGGTCATTCTTTGGACTCGTGACTGGCAAAACTTCGTAGATTGGAATGACCTGGAGTTTGGAACATGAGGTTCTGAAGCATAGTTGTCTGGATTGGAAGTTCAAAGGAGGTAGTCTCGCTGGAAAAGGAAGGAGGATGTTCAGGACCTGGGGGATTTTAATTGGTGTCACATTCTATTAGAAACAGTCTCTTATAAGTCTGGAAACTATACCCCTCCCCAGCCCTCAAATGTTTAAAGAAAGATTTTAAAAAGATCTGTGTTTCTGTATTTTTAAAACCCGGGTGTTAAGAAAACACTTCCTACTTCCATGTAGTAATTTTAAAAAGTCATTGGGTAAAAAAGGGGATTTGGAAGGCTCTGAGAACAGTGAAGAAATTGTTTAGAAGGGGAAGGTGATTTTTTAAAAGATATTAGATTTTTTTTTTTTTTTTTTTTTTTGACAGGCAGAGTGGCTAGTGAGAGAGAGAGACAGAGAGAAAGGTCTTCCTTTTTGCCATTGGTTCACCCTCCAATGGCCGCTGCGGCCGGCACATCTCGCTGATCCGAAGCCAGGAGCCAGGTGCTTCTCCTGGTCTCCCATGGGGTGCAGGGCCCAAGGACTTGCCATCCTCCTCTGCCTTCCCGGGCCATAGCAGAGAGCTGGCCTGGAAGAGGGGCAACCGGGACAGAATCCGGTGCCCCAACCAGGACTAGAACCCGGTGTGCCAGCGCCGCAAGGCGGAGGATTAGCCTGTTAAGCCACGGCGCCGGCCAAAGATATTAGATGATTTTAAAACAGTGGAGAGTGAGTTTTCACGGAGGCGGCAGGACATGCCACAGCTGGGGTCTTATGTGGTTTTGCTTTGGGAAGGGTTGGTTCCTTCTATGTCACCAACCATTCAGCTAGCTTGTTTTTTATTTTTATTTATTTATTTATTTTGACAGGCAGAGTTAGACAGTGAGAGAGAGAGAGAGAAAGGTCTTCCTTCCATTGGTTCACCCCCAAAATGGCCAGGAGCCAGGTGCTTCCTCCTGGTCTCCCATGTGGGTGCAGGGCCCAAGGACCTGGGCCATCCTCCACTGTCCTTCCGGGTCACAGCAGAGAGCTGGACTGGAAGAGGAGCAATCAGGACAGAATCTGGCACCCCAACCGGGACTAGAACCTGGGGTACCAGCGCCGCAGGTGGAGGATTAGCCTAGTGAGCCGCGGCACCGGCCCTAGCTTGTTTTTTAAACTTGCAGCTTGTCTTCTGCATAAGGTTTTCAGAAAAGAAAAACTCAGTGAGGTCCATGACGGAGGCAGTCAGGCAGATGTCTGGGTTTAAGTGACCTCCTGGGGCTCCCGATGGTGTGCCTGCCTGCTCTGTCCCTGGGCTCTCCACCTATGGGCCTTGGGCTGACGGAATTGTGGTTTAAATCCTAACCCCGTAGTGTTAGTGATTGGTTATCAGATGGTCTCCTCGTTCCTGGGGGTCCACATGTGTACTGGGCTCGTCATATACTATCAGGCAGGTGAAAAATGCCCAACTGATGGGCAGCTTCACGTAAGTTAATTTTGCATGTGTTTTTCAGCTGCTCTGAAACAGCTGGGTGAAATGTCATGACTTCCGAAGTTGTTGGAGTTACCCTCTCCCGTGTGTTCTGTCTGGTACAGGACCCCAGTATGCTTGTCACGAGTAGGTGCGGTACAGTTGAGGGATGGCGGCCTTCTTTCTAAGTGGAGGAGTTGGGACTGTACCTTCAAGAGCAGACTAGTGGTTTCTTCCTGGGGCGGTGGAGAATGTTCCTCTGACCTTTGACTTTCAAGTGTTTTAAAGGACACTTGACCTTGTCTGGACCCTGGCCTCTCCTTGGCCCATTCCCTCCGTCACAAAGCTCTGTAGTGACCACGTTTTCATGATACCGCCTACCTTAGAGGGCTGTGTTTCCTTAGCTTTCTCCCGTGAGTTGTGTCACTTGTGCTGAAGGTTCTTAAGGACGGCTTCCCTTCCTCCTGTGCTCGGCTGGATGCCTCAGTGAGCGAGGCCTTGTGGCCCTGACTTGCGCTGCGTGCCTTGGTTGGACTCCAGTCTCCTGACACTGACTCCTCCTCCCCGCACAGGCAGGGAGCCCGTCCTTCTGTGTCACATGCTTAGAGCACTGACCTGCGCATAGCAAGAATTCAGAGTGTGTGTGGATGAAGATGGATTATAACTTGTGCAAGCACAAATGTACTTGTACCAGTTTCGCTGAAAATTACTGTAGGTTTTTGACTGTCCCATGTTAGAAGGAGTGTGATAAAGTAAAGCAGAGGAGGGTTCTGGAAATACTGTCACTGGAGACGGCTGATTGGCAGTCCTTAGTGCAAAAAAGAATCCAGACCAAGCCTGACGGGCCTCAGAGAGAACCGGAGAGCCCGGTCTGCGTTCAGACTGGAGTTCTTGTGGATATGCCTGTGGGCTGCTGTTTCTCCTCTGCCGGCCGCAGAATTCCCGGAATTCCTCCCAGAGCTTCCTTGGTGCAGGTGCAGGTGCAGGGTGGGGAAGATCCCCTGGGCTGCCCCCTGGACAGGGAGATCACCTCGGAAGGTTATCGCTGGAGGACAACACTTTGGGTGGGTAAATGCTGGCCTGCTTCTTCCCTCGTTCAGCCACACCCACATTCCCAGGTGCTAGTGTCCACCCAGCCGCCCTCACAGTCCTGGAGGGGTCATTTAGGCCGTTGTGCTGTGTGACTAAAGCCGACCCTTCTGTGTTTCCTTCTAGCCTACAAGACTGTGTCGGGAGTCAATGGCCCGCTGGTGATCTTGGATCATGTCAAGGTAACGCTGCTGTCTGCCGTGGACTGACTGTTCACGTTAACAAGATGGCCCTCCGTCCTGTTCAGTGCACTTTAAATCCTTGTCCTGGCTTCTCAGCAGTCTTTGGTCTGAATGTCAATGCCATATGGGAGACAGGAGTTTTAGACCCGAAGTCAGACGACTGGATTTTAGGACGCGATCTGCTGGGGATTCTGTGTGTGGCCTTGAGTTCCTGCACATTTAGAAAGGAAGAAAAACCAATGCTCCTTTACAGGATTTATTACTAGAAAAACCCACGGTGGTATTCAGGAGTGGGTTTTCTAACCTGTGGGATATGGTACAGATAAATGGCATCTTAGGCATATATCAGAGAATGCCACGCTTAATGGTTCCTTCTTAGTGCTGGGCTTATCTTCTCCACTAAGCTCTAAGCTCTTGAATATCCTGTGTGTCTCTGAGGGCCTGCATTGTTATTGAGGTAATGAATGTACAGAGCAGATCATCTCAGCAGTACCTAAAACCTTAGAGCAGAGAGTCGTTTTCCTGCACTCAGTTGGGAGGCTCTGTAGTGCCATGTTGCTTTTTTTGGCCATCTCGACTATAAACCCTATTATTATCATCTTGGAAAGAGTAGCCTAGAATATAGGTGAGAATTGGGCACCCTGGGCTAAGCTTCCTGCCTCGGTTCTGTGATGGGATTATTTTCAGAGAAGCTAATTTGTATAGTATGCCTTTTAGAAGAGTCGTTCTTCATCGGGGAGAAGCACACAACTGCTAGTCTGTTGAGAGGTAGGGAAGTGTGTTTACCATGTGACCCCCGTGTAAACAAACCAAAATGAGAACTGTTTCATAGAGAAAGGGCAGAGTGCGTTGTCTCTTCGTCTGTGTCACCAAGATAATGTTTTGTGTGTGACAAAGTCCGTGTACAGATTAATCTGCATATTGAGCTTAGCGCATTGACTCCTGGCCACTGTCTCCCACTACTCTGCAGGTTGATGCAAAGTCTCACCGTATGGTACTCGGGTTGTACAAGACTTAGGTGCCCATTAAGATTCTGTCAGGGAAGAAAGCTTATACTTTTTTTTTTTTTTTAAAGATTTTATTTATTTATTTGAGAGAGTTAAAGAGAGACAAGAGGCAGAGAGGTCTTCCATCCGCTGGTTCACTCCCCAAATGGCTGCAGTGGCTGGAGCTGAGCCGATCTGAAGCCAGGGACCAGGAACTTCTGGGTCTCCCACGTGGGTGCAGGGGCCCAAGGATTTGGGCCATCTTCTACTGCTTTCCCCGGTGCAGTAGCAGAGAGCTGGATTGCAAGGGGAGCAGCCGGGACTCAAACTGGCGCCCACGTGGTTCCGGTGCCGCAGGCGGAGGCTTAGCCCACCGTGCCGCAGCGCTGCCCCAGGTGCCTGCACTTCTGTTTTTGAGGAAAATGGCAGCAAGCTTTATGTGTTTCTTTACCCTGTAGTCTTTTTTTCCTCCCCGTATTCTGTTAGAGAAAATTTGGGGTTCATATTTGAAAAAGAGTTTCCTACATTAGTGTATTGAAAAACAGCCCCCAGAATAAGTCAGGTTTAGTTGTGTTGAGCTCTTAGCTCCTCATAAAATGCGGTGAACAGCGAGGAGGACCCCGGCAAGGCAGCAGCGCTGCAGTGTGAGTGCGTGTCCCTGCTGAGTGCTGTGGAGGCGGAGGGAACCACCAGGGCCCTTGGGAGACTTGGGGGGAGGGCCGGTTCTGTGGCGCAGCTGGCTAAGCTGCTGCTTGGGACACCTATGTTGAGTCCTGGCCCCTCGGCTTCTCATCCCGTTTCCTGCGAATGTGTATCCTGTGTGCAGCAGATGGCCCAAGTCCTTGGGTTCCTGCCACTCGTGTGGGAGACGCAGATGGAGTTCCTGGTTCCTGTGGGCATAAGGGGTGGGAGCCAGCAGATGGAAGGTCTCTCTGTGTGTGTCACTCTGTCTTTCAAATAAATAATCTTTAAAGGAAAGCAACCAAAAAACAAAACACCTTCTCAAGGAACAATGTAAGAGAGAAAGAGCTGTTAACAGTTTCATTGAATGATACCTTGGATAAAGCTCTAGATAAGGAAAGACTGGTAAATACATTGTAAGTAGCTAGTTTAAAAAAAAAAAGTGAGTTTATACCTTGAAATTCAGAGGTAGTTTTTCTGTTGTTTTTGGTGTGTGTTTTTTTTTTTTTTTTTTTTTTTTTTTTTAAGATTTCTTTCTTTCTTTCTTTCTTTGAAAGCCAGAGTTAGAGAGAGAGAGATCTTCTATCCACTGGTCCACTCCCCAACTGGCCGCAACAGCTGGAGCTGCGCCAATCCAAAGCCAGGAGCCAGGAGCTTCTTCCGGGTCTCCCATGTGGGTGCAGGGGCCCAACGACGTGGGCCATCTTCCACTGCTTTCCCAGGCCATAGAAGAGAGCTGGATCGGAAGTGGAGCAGCCAGCACTCGAACCAGCGCCCATATGGGATGCCGGCACTGAAGGCGGCGGCTTTACCCGCTACGCCACACCTCTGGCCCCTATTTTGGTTTTTAACTGAAAGCACACACACATGACCAAGGAACAGATAATCCTGTACAAACTGTATCAGAACAGAAGGTGCAGATATTGCTGCCCGCTCATTTTTATGGAGTTCAAGAGTCTTCCTGTGAAACTGACCAAGGGTAGCATTAGCAATGAAAAACGGGGAACTAAGGGCCGGCGCTGTGGCAGGGTGGGCTAAGCCTCCACCTGCAGCACCAGCATCCCATATGAGCACCAGTTCGAGTCTTGGCTGCTCTTCTTCATCCAGCTCTCTGCCAGGGCCTGGGCAAGCAGTGAAAGATGGCCCTAGTGCTTGGGCCCCTGCACCTATGTGGGAGACCCGGAAGAAGCTTCTCTGCCTTCCTGGTTTGGATCAGCCAAGCTTTGACTGTTGTTACCACTTGGGGAGTGGTTGGAAGCCCCTTCCTCCCTCCCTCTCTCCCTCTCCCTCTCCCTCTCCCTCTCTCTCTCCCTCTCCCTCTCTCTCTCTCTCTCTCTCATTTTCCTCTTGAATAAATAAATCAATCTTTAAAAAAAAAAAAAGCTGTTCTCATTTATAAGCACAGACTCTAAAATCCATAATAAAATCATCCACATGTTAGACGTTAGCAAAAATGCCCAAGTAAAAAAATCACAAAATTATCACCAAGTAGTTTTCCCCAGTAATACAAAGATGATTTGTTACAACAAAACATATCAGTGTTAACTCAGCACATTTGTGGATTAAGCTAGAAAAGACTTGGGATCTTCTCAGTGAATACAGGAAGAAGAAAAAGTATCTGGTGAAATTACTTGTTTCAGTATAAAAAGAAAGCTTCTTTAGAAAACAAAGGATAGAGGGTCCAGCATTGTGGAGTGCCAGGTAAAGCCACCAGCTGCAACACTGGCATCCCATACGGGCGCCAGGCTAGCTGCGGCTGATGGTGTGGGGAAAAGCAGCAGAAGATGGCCCAAGTGTTTGGGCCTCTGCCACCCACATGGGATACCTGGAAGAAGCTCTTGGCTTCTGGCTTCAGCCTGGCCAGCCCTGGCTGTTGTAGCTGTCCCGGGAGTGAACCAGCAGATGGAAGACCTCTCTTTGTCTCCCTCTGTCTCCTTCCGTAACTCTACCTCCCAAATAAGTAAATGAATCTTTAAAGAAAAAGGAATAGTTGGGGCACCGATCCTGTCCCGGTTGCCCCTATTCCAGGCCAGCTCTCTGCTGTGGCCAGGGAGGGCAGTGGAGGATGGCCCAAGTGCTTGGGCCCTGCACCCCATGGGAGACCAGGAGAAGCACCTGGCTCCTGCCATCGGATCAGCGCGGTACGCCGGCCGCAGCGCGCCTACTGCGGCGGCCATTGGAGGGTGAACCAACGGCAAAAGGAAGACCTTTCTCTCTGTCTCTCTCTCTCACTGTCCACTCTGCCTGTCAAAAATTTAAAAAAAAAAAAAAAAAAGAAAAAGGAATAGAGCAAACTTTGAAACCCTGCACAGGTATCCACCAGAGCCTGCAGCACACAGCGTGCATGAAGGAGACTCCCTTAAGTCAGTGGAGGGGACACCCTGAATCCTCTCTCTGCTGCTGCTCCTAGTGCTTTGCTTCAGGGTTTGCGGGACCCTGCAGGGTGACCTCTGGTTTAATTCAGTGGTGACGCTGACTGTAGACCCCATAGGCTAGAGGCTCCATCTCCTCAGATGTCTGTGCCACTGTGGCTTGCTCCCCAGGGAAAGCGGTGGTGACTTTGGGAGCCTGTGGGAGGGTACTGGTGAACAGCCAGTGAGGAAGTCACGGAGTGAGGTCCTGAAGGCCTGAGCACAGGAGCTGCTGTCCCCTGGAGCCTGCTCTCGGCACGCGGCCGTGTTCTTGTACCCGCTCAGCAACTCCCCAGCTCCTCTGGTCGGGGTTTGTGTGGACATCTGTGGTGCCGAGTCAGCCTTTCCTCCCTCTCACTGGAGGTCAGAGGATGGGCTCAAGTGCCATGTCCTCACTCACCTGCTTGTTCCCCCGGCAACCAGCGCCCCTCCATCCCTAGGAGTGTCCTATGTGTGAAAAAGAATAAAAACGAGAAGGGGAAAAATAAAGTTAGATGCCAGAAGTCAATCTCAATGGATTAAGGGCCGAAACATGAAAAATGAACCACAGTGATTGAGAAAGTCAGCAGAGGACCATTTTATGATGGCAAGTGGGATGTTTCTTCAACAAGACACAAAAGGCATCAAAAAGGGACTGCCATTCATTTTATTACATAAATGTCTTTAAAACTTTAAAGACACCATAAAATTAAAACAGATGCAGGCTGAGAGCAGATATTTGCAAAAAGAATCACTAAAACTCCTATAAATGACTACAAAAGATTCTCTTGGTAAGTGAGGAAAGGGTGTTAATAAGCAGTTTATAGAAAGTGGGATCTGAATCGTCAGTGTCCACGTGCGTGGATATAACAAGCAGTATTAACAGAAGTCAAGAAAATGCGAATTAAAAAGGTGGCTTTTTGGCCGGCGCCGTGGCTCAACAGGCTAATCCTCCGCCTTGCGGCGCCGGCACACCGGGTTCTAGTCCCGGTCGGGGCACCGATCCTGTCCCGGTTGCCCCTCTTCCAGGCCAGCTCTCTGCTGTGGCCAGGGAGTGCAGTGGAGGATGGCCCAAGTGTTTGGGCTCTGCACCCCAGGGGAGACCAGGATAAGCACCTGGTTCCTGCCATCGGAACAGCGCGGTGCGCCGGCCGCAGCGCGCTACCGCGGCAGCCATTGGAGGGTGAACCAACGGCAAAAGGAAGACCTTTCTCTCTGTCTCTCTCTCTCACTGTCCACTCTGCCTGTCAAAAATAAAAAAAAAAAATAAAAAAAAAATAAATAAAATAAAATAAAAAAAAAAAAAGGTGGCTTTTTTTACTTTATCCAAATGGCAAAAATTAAAATTGCAGGGTGGGTGGGCAGTAGCCTCATTGTTTGGACACCTGTGTCCCATCATGGAGTGCTCAAATCCAGCTGAGCGTTCCAGGATGCGTTCTTAGCACCACACGGGAGACCTGGGTCACACTGCTGCTCCCGCTTCTGTCTGAAGCTCAGCTGCAGCCGTTGCGGGCCTTTTGCGTGTGAACCAGCAGATGGGAGCCCTGTGTGTCTGTCCTGTCCCTGACTCAAGGTGAGGAAGAAAGAGTTTTTGTAAAAAAAAAAAAAAGAGGGTGTAGATGGAGGGAAGGGAACCTTTAGGTACTGCTGGTGGGGCTGTAAGCTAATGCAGTTCTTTGCAGAGTAATTTGGCAAGACAGGACACAGCCTGGGCACAGACTAGCGTGCTCACTGCACCATTTCTGATAGCCTAAGTTCAGGGCTGTGTCTGCTCTAATGTTGATCCTGGGGTGCCGAGTTACTCACATTGAACGTCTCTAAAATCCTGGGGATCTCCACAAAGTTCATAGAAAATGCGTATTCCCCCCCAAAGGCACGTATTTCAGAATTTTCATACCAAAATACTTACCTTCTGAATTCCATTTTCCTTGAGGTTTTTACTGTTGAATTCCATCTTCCGTGAGGTTTTTGAAACCCCTCCTATTTACATGACAGTTTGTTATGCCAAGCACCCACGGTAAAATAGAAGAAAAAGAAGTTGCAGAGCGATACCTTTGCCAGGCTGCTGTATATGTAAATGAAGCCCTAGACTTTCGGAGACATGTGTTTTAGAAGAGTAAAACTAGGTTAGAAGACTGCGCATCTGGCCAGGGAAGGTAGACTGAAGGGATGACCCGAGCGTGATTTTGTTATGGTAATCATTATTTAGTGGCGTGTGGTCCTTCACCTGCCCCTCCCACAGTGCACAGACACGCAGCCCAGACAGCAAACGTGGGAACAGGGCTACCTGCAAGTTCTTTCTTTAGTCACAAGCCTTTAAAACACACAGAGGGCAGTCAGTCCGTTTTGACTTTCCCGTTGTTGTGGGCTTGAGACCTCCTGCTGTTTGCTGGTGTCAGCCTTCAGAACTGCACACTCCACGCACTGGGGATCGGAAGTGTTTCCGCAGAAAATTGGGCAGACTTGTCTCTTGTCTCATCCCTAGACAGTGCAGTGTAACAGCTGTTTGCATGGAATTATCTAGAGATGGTTATGAGCACAGGGGAGGATTGTGTAGGTTGCACACAGATGCTGCGTCGTCGTGTGTTGTGTGCAGAGGGTGCTGGGGCCGGTCCTCTGTGGTGCTTGGGGAGGACTGTGTCTGTGTCAGGGAGCTGAGAGGACAGTGTGAGCTCTGAGCGTGTGCCTGTGTGTGTGGAGGGCACGAGGGCTGCACGGACACGCTCTCTGTGGTAGGGATAGCGCCGTCTGGTGATCTGCAGCGCTTTCACGGTGTTGGTTATTGGTTGCTCTTTTGTTCCTGTGTAGTTTCCCAAGTATGCCGAGATTGTCCACCTGACGCTGCCAGACGGCACGAAGAGAAGCGGACAAGTCCTGGAAGTGAGCGGCTCCAAAGCAGTGGTCCAGGTACGCGCCGCTATGAAGCCGGCCCAGCTGGGCTGTTGCCTTCTCACAGGTACGGGTGGGGGGAGTGCTGCTCAGACAGTGACTGCCGGCTCAGGCGCCGGAATCCTGGCAAGGATTTCTCACCCGCCATTGCTGACCTAGATCCATTCCAGTCACTGCACTGGGAAAATGACTTCAAAAAAAATAACAACACCGGATAGTATGGAACAGCGCCGTAGGTGAAAAGCAGAACTCACGGATTATACGATGGAACCAGAACCATGCTGAAGCTTGTCCTTCAGTGGTCTCGCAGCTCCTGGTTCTAATGTTACCTGGTGATGGGAATCCTGTAACACGTGCCCCTAAGATAGTCTAGAGCAGGGGTGGGCAGAATGGACGAGGCCTGACTGCTCCTCCCCACCCCCCGCCCCTTCCTTCTATGGCCCTAGAATAAAAATGGAAAAGGCATCCGTAGCTTGCCTGAAGCATTCAGCCTGCAGGCGTGATGCTTGGTCTCAGGGTTAGCGGTTTAGTTCATTGCCACAAACGTTTGTTCATTATATTAAAAGTAGTACACGTTTGCGCATGGTACTTTTTTTTACATCATTCTATTTTTTTATGATTTTTTTTTTTAATTTGAAAGAGTTACCGAGAGAGGTAGAGACAATGAGAGAGAGAAAGAGGTCTTCCATCTGCTGGTTCACTTCCCAAATGGCCACAAGGTCCAGAGCTGAGCCCATCTGGAGCCAGGAGCTTCTTCTGGATCTCCCATGTGGGTGCAGAGGCCCAAGCACTTGGGCCATCTTCTACTGCTTTCCCAGGCACATTAGCAGGGAGCAGGATTAGAAGTGGAGCAGCCAGGACTCAAACTGGCGCCCATATGGGATGCGGGTGCTGCAGGCTGGGGCTTTAACCCACAGTTCCGCCCCTATATATCGTTCTTTACAGAGGCTGCTTAATAGACAAATAACACCTGACTTTCATTTACCCCCCTGCCCACTCCCCTCTCTCCCTAGGTCTTCGAAGGGACCTCAGGGATCGATGCCAAGAAGACGTCCTGTGAGTTCACCGGGGATATCCTGCGGACGCCTGTGTCTGAGGATATGCTTGGTAAGAGCGGGGAGCTGTTCGTTTTCAGACGCGTACGTCCACAAAGTCGGGAAAAGGGATGAGCGCTGGGAAGTCCAAGTACCTGTGCCATCTTGTGTTGTCTCACAGGTCGCGTGTTCAACGGCTCGGGCAAGCCCATCGACAGAGGCCCTGTGGTCCTGGCTGAGGACTTCCTGGACATCATGGGTAGGGCAGTGAGTGGCTTTCTGTGTTTGGGGGAGTGGCCGTGGTCTGTCTATACCTTTGCTGGCTAGAGAGTGACGTTTGTGGTATCATTTTAAGTAGGTACCCGATGCTCGCCGTAGGTAACACATGAGATTATTATATTACTCAATGCAGTAATGTTTCCTGTAAATTATCTTAAAATATTATGTAACGTCGTAAGATACCGTAGCGTGTCACCAGGGTAGATCTGAGTGTGGTGAAGCGTAACTCTGGAGTTGGAGCCGCTGTCTTGTTTGCTGTACTTCTGTTGTACTGAGTAACTGCACTTCTGCCACGACATGTTTTGTGAGTCTAGGGAAGACTAAAGAGAAAAAAATACGTCCACTTTCCGTTTTCAAAAATAACCAGTATCTTTAAGAGCAGAAAGAGACGTTTTATACAGATCTGGGCTTCTGCTGCTTTTCTTTCCGTTTAAATTTGATTTGATCCGCTTCCCCTCATGAGTGACGTGTGCACATCAAACTTCCCCTGCAGGTCAGCCCATCAATCCCCAGTGTCGGATCTACCCAGAGGAGATGATTCAGACCGGCATTTCCGCCATCGACGGCATGAACAGCATCGCCAGGGGCCAGAAGATCCCCATCTTCTCGGCCGCTGGCCTGCCACACAATGAGGTGAGCGCAGGGCTCTGCGGGGCCTCACGTCTGGCAGGGCACACGCCCCGTGTGCAGCGTGGGACTGAGAACCCACGAGGGTGTTCAGATACCCTGCGTGACTGCGTGATCCAGTTACACCGCCTCTTTGTTCACGGCTGTCTGCTCGCTTCTCAGAGCACGTAATGGTGGTGCCGGGGAGGTTTGCGTAAAACCTCAGAGAACAGCCGCAGACGGGTTGTTGTGGAAGTGGGACGTGGGATTTCAGCGTGCTGCTTTTCCTGTGCCCCGTCAGATTGCAGCCCAGATCTGCCGCCAGGCTGGTTTGGTAAAGAAATCCAAAGATGTCGTGGACTACAGTGAAGAAAACTTTGCAATTGTCTTTGCTGCTATGGGTGTAAGTATGTATAAGTTTGGTGTTTTTGTTGTTGTGTTGTTGTTGTTGTTTTTCAGCTCTAGTATGACATAGACATTGTGTTGTAGAGCAGTGTGGTAAATGACACACACACAATTGCATTTATCTCTGGGTGGAGGAGTTGCAGCCTGCACTTGGGCTCAGGATTACAGCTTAGCCCTTGAGTGAAACTCGAGAGCAATCGCCTTGTGCTTCTGGGAGAACGTGGTGAGCGCTGAAGAAGGAAGCCCACACCCGCAGGCTGGCCTCCATCAGACATAAAGGTTGAGAATTTTCCTTCTCCCAGCACTGACGAAGTCATTGCTGTTTAGGTAAACATGGAGACTGCCCGGTTCTTCAAATCTGACTTTGAAGAAAATGGCTCAATGGACAATGTCTGCCTGTTTTTGAACTTGGCGAATGACCCAACGTAAGTAAACAGAGCTGCTGCTTTTGTTCGCCCACGCTCGGGGTCAGGATGGAGCCTGAGAGTAGGGAAGGCATGCAGGCCTGGGGGAGGCAGTGTGTGTTTAAATTCCAGCTTCTCACTGGGGACCTGGCTGTGAGCAAGTTGCTCAGGCTCTTAGGCTTGTAAAATGTAACAGGTAGAACCCTCGGCTCACAGGTTAAATGAGATCACACATATAAATGACCTTGCATACAGTCGATGCTCAATAAAATGACTTGTTCCCTCTTACCTGAGAAACCTGGCTTGTGTTTTCTTCCCTTCGTCCTGCGCTCACTCCCAAGCTGTGTCGGCTTGGAGAAAGTACAGCTCTGAGAAATGTGTAGGACGCAGCCGTCCCTCGTTGTCCGTGGCCATGGAGGCCAGGGCCCCCGAGGGTGGGGTGTGTGTGGAGCTGAGGCACGTTCTCGTCGGCTGTCAGTAGCTCTGGGTGACACCACGTGAGCGCTGTGTACGCAGTTACGTTGTCTTGTTCAGGAAGCGGGGACAAGAAACGGCGCAGAGGCAGTAGTTTTATTCCTGATGTGTTTCAGTCCATGGTTGGTTGGATCTGTGGACGCAGAACTTAGGGCTGTGCAGAGCCAGCTGGAATCAGTTTAACTTGGCAGCGCTGGGTAACTCGCACTCCGTAAGCACACGGCTGTGCCCGGGGACATCGCCCCCATGTATGTCACACCTGTCACAGACGCCAGGGTCGTTTTGTTGCTTGCCATGAGGTGTGAGCGACCCGGGCCTTGGTGTTCCCTTGCAGCATCGAGCGAATCATCACGCCTCGCCTGGCTCTGACCACGGCGGAGTTCCTGGCCTACCAGTGTGAGAAGCACGTGCTGGTCATCCTGACAGACATGAGCTCCTACGCGGAAGCGCTCCGGGAGGTACCGTCTGCGCACTTTCCCAGCTAAGCAGGGCAGGTGCATTTGCACGGCCCGTTATTCCTTGGGGAGATGGGGGGTGTTTAACCATTTATTTCAGCTCTTTGCTCCTGCATTAGTAGAATGCCTTAATTAGTCAGAAAGGAAAGTACAACTTCTTTTCTGTCAGCTTGACAGAAATGATGAGAGCTGGGTTTAAATGACCACCCTATTACACTGTCACCTCGTCTCACTTGTTGTGTGGGGTCTGGTATTGTGGTACAGTGGATTAAGCTACTGCAGGGAATGCCAGCATCCCATATCGGGGCTGTCTGCTCCAGTTCCAGTGCAGCTTCCTGCTGAGGTGCCTGGGAAAGCAGCAGAAGGTGGCCCAGGCGCTCCGGCTCCTGTCACCCATGTGGGAGACCCAGATGGAGTTCCTGGCTCCTGGCTCTGTCCTGGCCCAGTCCTGGCTGTTTTGGCCATTTGGGGAGTGAACCACTGGATGGAAGATTCTCTCTCTCTTTTTTCCTTCCCTCCCTCCCTCTTCCTCTCCCTGTGTGTGTGTGTGTGTGTGTCATTCTGCCTTTCAAATAATCTTTAAAGAAACAAGAACTGCCTGTGAAGGGAGTGAATGATGCCGGGGTGTTTGTTTAGTTGCTCTCCCAGGCGTCTGTCTAGCTGGTGACTCCATTTGTAGCCCTTTTCGGAATTCCAGCTTCAGTGACGTTGATATTTAAGTACATAGCAGCCGTATTCTTGAAGCACTTTTTTCACGGTTTTCTTTGTAAGACTCAGTGCTAATTTAGAGACCCTGTTAAGATTCCAGCAGTTACCCAGAAGTTTTGGGGGGTGTTTATTTTAATACAGATTACAGAAACTTTGAGTAAGTTTTAAGGCCGTAAGAAGGAAAGAGAGACTTCTGGAGACTGTGCTCCATAGAGACCCAGCTTTTTACCATTGCCTACGGCCCGTCAGCACATCTCTCGGCCACAGTGCCCCGGGCTGAAAACCCACACTGAGTGTGTCCTGCTCTGTGCCCAGCCAGAGCACTTCCGACACCAGATGTGTGGGGTTTTCCCACACACGCCCAGCACTCCTGTGATGCCCTGTAGTCCAGTCCCCAAGACGGACCCTTGTCAGCCACAGTCATCGAGTTGGAGTTTGCTCAGGAAAGCGACAAGGGAGGGTGTAAGCCCGGAAGCCGTGGCCGCAGTGGCTGCATCGCGAGCTCCAGTTGGTTCCTGGTTTTATACTTCGCACAGTGTTGGTGTGTGCATTGAGTCAGTTTTAGACAAGACACGTTGGTGTCTTGGTCACTGATCGCCTGAGGTCTCAGAGGAAGTGCCTGGTACAAGTGCCCATCTGGGTCACTCACGAGGCGAACACGCCACACTCCCGTGCTCTGATGTCATCTTTTCTAGGGAGAGGCAGTAGTGGGCTTGTTCATCCTTTGGACAGGATTAGGTTGTGAATCCTTGTGAATCTTTTTTCTGCACTGGCCCTCAGTCATAGAGCTTACAAAGGTGCAGCAGGTGTCTCGCGGGCCGTAGGTCATGGTTAAGAGTCTGGGGAGACGGCAGGCTAAACCTGGACCTGACTGGAGGGCAGCGTCCCAGCACAGAGGGACGCCAAGGCTGACGCGGGCTCTGCGGTCTCCAGGCCACTCCTGGGCCCACAGCCCCGTTCTAGCATCCCTTAGCCACCACCTCGGCTCCATTCAGAACTCAGGGAAATACTTACCTCTGCTGTTTATTGTGGAGACTGTTACAGAGGATACAGGTGAGGAGCCATGTGGGGAAAGAGCCACAAAGCTTCCGCGCCCGCTCTGGGTGTGCCTTGTGCCCAGCCACCCACTCTCCGTCCTTTGAGGTCTCCCTGGAGCCTGCACTGCATAAGAACAGTCGAAGCATGGAATGTGTAGAAGCGTGATGGGACAGAGAGGAGGTGACAGGGAGGGGAGACCCAGCGTGGCCTGTGTGTCAGCCTCTCCTTGGTCCCTGTGCAGCTTTCCTTCCTCCGGGTTGTGGGGCAGGACCCCTTGAGATGAGAGCATCTTGGGAGCTGCTACTGGACAAGACCAAAAGGTGGGAAGGACTAGAGTTTGTGGGGCCTGCTTTGGGGAAGAGAAATTGTAGTATAATAGATAGCGTGACCTGTCTTGGGGAGAGGGTTTTGAGCCAGGAACCGTGGATGAAAATCAGTGTGTGTGTGTGTGTGTGTGTGTGTGTGTGAGAGAGAGAGAGAGAGAGCGAGAGAGAGAGAGAGAGATACTGATTGATTGATTGATTGATTGATTCTGGTAAAGGGTTAGATTCTTTTACCCTCCATAACAGACCGTTAGCTTTGTAAAGTGCAGTAAGAAGTTCTTTAAACATAGAGAACTTAAAGACCCAGACTTTCCGTTGTGATGCTGAAATTCGGCGGATGTAAAATTATTCTGCCACATCACCATGACGGTTTCTAGAAGCATATGTGCCGCTGTCTCGCCATCTATCGGTCACAGGTGCTCTGCAGCCTGCGCGCCCAGTCTCGTGGCAGTGCCGAAGTGGCCCGTGGCACTGTTCTTGACAGCGCCGTAGGGTTCTTGGTGGCCGTGGTCTGCTGTGTACACCTGCGTTTTACCAGGCGCGAGTCTCCGAGGGAAAGCCCGCTGTTCTCGCCGTGGAGTGGCACGGACTGCTGGCTTTGGAGGACCCCAGCGTGGCCTTGCTCCTAGGGTAGTTGTGAGGGCTCAGTTAAGACATGTGTGAAGGGCAACAGAGATTCCTGGTGGCCACTTCCTTCTCTCATCACCTTGTCGGGATGAGTTCATCCAGCTGGAGCTCAGCCCACTGCACGAGACAGATCAGAGAGCCAAGCATCTTCTCTCGGTTTCAAAATTAACTTCCTGTGATTCACACAGTTGCAGGCAGGTTTTCACCCACAGACAGCACTGGACGCGAACAGGACGGGGTCCCCGACTTTGTCCCCGGGCGTCCTGATGGAGCTTGCCTTTGCGTGTCCGTGACGTGTGACGCTCCTGTCCTCGACTCCCCCTCAGGTGTCTGCAGCCAGGGAGGAGGTTCCCGGGCGGCGCGGCTTCCCGGGTTACATGTACACAGATCTCGCCACCATCTACGAGCGCGCAGGCCGAGTGGAGGGCAGGAACGGCTCCATCACCCAGATCCCCATCCTCACCATGCCTAACGACGGTGAGTGCCCCATGTTCGTTCGGGCCCACGGCCGAGTCGCTGTCAGGACCTGGGTTCACAGAGACCGCGCCTGCCCTTGAACTTGTCCTCCAGGAGGTTGTGGTTTTGCCTGAATACCCGTTCTTCATTTGCAAACTATCCCCAGTTCCATGCCTTGGGTGTGCAGCTCTTTGTAAATTGCAGTGGTAGTTTTCATTCTTTAGGTGTTATTGAGTGCCTGCTATTGGCAGGACACTATCTGTGGTCCCTACACGAGGAGACCACAACTCTAGGGACAGGGTGTTTAAGCAGGGCTTCCTCTACAGTGTCCGAAGGTGCTGGGTGCAGCTCCTGGGGGAGACTGGGCCCAGTTCCTCTCATGTTGACGACTTCGGTTCTCACCTCAGTTTCTAAAAAGCACTATTAGGGGGCCGGCGCCGTGGCTCACTTGGTTAATCCTCTGCCTGCGGCGCTGGCATCCCATATGTGTGCCGGTTCTAGTCTCGGTTGCTCCTCTTCCAGTCCAGCTCTCTGCTGTGGCCCGGGAAGGCAGTGGAGGATGGCCCAGGTGCTTGGGCCCTGCACCCACATGGGAGACCAGGAGAAGCACCTGGCTCCTGGCTTTGGATCGGCACAGCGTGGCGGCCATTTGGGGAGTGAACGAACGGAAGGAAGACCTTTCTCTCTGTCTTTCTCTCTCTCTCTTTTTTTTTTTTTTTTTTTTGATAGAGTGGACTGTGAGAGAGAGAGAGAGAAAGATCCTCCTTTTCCGTTGGGTTAGCCCCCAATGGCCACTGCGGCTGGCGCACTGCAGCCAGCGCACCGCACTAATCCGAAGCCAGGAGCCAGGTGCTCTCCTGGTCTCCCATGGGGTGCAGGGCCCAAGAACTTGGGCCATCCTCCACTGCACTCCTGGGCCACAGCAGAGTGCTGGACTGGAAGAGGGGCAACCGGGACAGAACCGGCGTCCCAACCGGGACTAGAACCCAGAGTGCCGGCGCCGCAGGCCTATTGAGCCCCAGTGCCGGCCTGTGTCTCCCTCACTGTCTATAACTCTACCTGTCAAATAAAAATAAATAAATACATAAAAATAAAAAGCACTATTAGAAGATCTTTCCAGAACCAGCAGTAGTGCCCTGGCCTGGAGCACTGTTCTGAGTGCTTCGTTAGTGTTCGCTCACTGGGGCCTCGTGGCGACTTGAGGCGTGGGGGGCAGGGTGGAGACGTGCTCGGGTTCAGAAGTGATGGATGTAGAAACACAGGCAGCCTGGGTTCATAATTCACACTCTGCACCAGGCTGCCTCTGACAAGGAAGTAGCTACAGAATGATGATTCCATGCGGTTAGACCGACACTGTGGAAGTGTCGTGCTGCCCGCGCGGTGTGGCGCCCCCGTCCCCGTCCATGCATGCTGTGTGCTGCGTGCTGCAGGCCCACCCGGAGTGGCTGAGAAGCCGAGAGTGTTCTCTCAGGAGGCGCCAGCTTGGCACTCTGTAAGGGCACCCATGTCGGCAGTAGAAGTCTGCTTGCACGTTGAGGGGACAGTTCCAGGTAGCGAGAGCAGAACCAAGGCTGGAATTCCGTCTCCAGCTTCGTTAGGCAGCCTCCCCCCAGGGCAGCACAGACGCACAGGCTCTCCGGCATCCCAGGCAAGTGCCCGTACGGTCCCCTCGTCGGTGGTGCTGTTGGTGAGACAGGTGGGCGTCCTGCGGGTTTGGGCATAGGCGACGGGGCGCTTCAGACCTCATAACTACAAGTGCGTGTCTTCCTCCGGCAGATATCACCCACCCCATCCCTGACCTGACTGGCTACATCACGGAGGGGCAGATTTACGTGGACAGGCAGCTGCACAACAGACAGGTATTGGCCCCGGCGCCGCACCATGGCACTGCCCTGTGGCATGATGGGAGTGACCCTCGTGAGTTACTGCCTTGGGCAGCCTCGGCCTGACTGGTCTCAAACACGGCTGTGGGTGGTCATTTCTGTGCACCAGGCTTCGACGCGGGCAGAGTGCCCGACTGCGGAAGGCCCACTTCCTCCTTGCGTCTTCAAATAGAGCCTGTGTCTCTGCTGTGTGGGGGACGCTCCTGTCGTGGCCCTACCTGCCCGTCTTGTCATCAGTAGGGACACATTTTGGGCAGTCCCGTTCCACGTGCTGGCTTCTGATGTCGGCTCTTAGCTGGAGTGACTGAGTCAGGGCGGAAGACTACTTGGACGTGAGCACCAGGCAGACGTTGGTAGTTTCCCAAAGCAGCCGTGCACCGTGTTGTGGGTGTCACACTCTCAGATTCGGTGCTCAGAGCAAATACGATGCTGTCAGTGTTTTACTGCCTCTCCTTCCTGGGAAGACACTGAACTTACCTAGGGACAGCAAACGCTGCCAGTGTTGAGAGACTGACGGCTGATAGCGAGTTTCAGGTGCTTTTTTCACTACCGGTGAGGCTTGACGTGTGTACTTTGGTGGAGTATTAACTCCATCCTGTTCTACCCAAGATCTACCCGCCTATCAACGTGCTGCCCTCGCTGTCGCGGTTGATGAAGTCGGCCATTGGCGAAGGAATGACCAGGAAGGATCATGCCGACGTCTCCAACCAGCTGGTACGTGCGCTCCGCAGGGCGCTGCTCCATTCCGCCCCTTGCTCTCGTCTTCTCCCTTAGCGCTTTCTTCTCCCACCCGAGAAGACT
Source organism: Lepus europaeus (assembly GCF_033115175.1). Taxonomy (NCBI): domain Eukaryota; kingdom Metazoa; phylum Chordata; class Mammalia; order Lagomorpha; family Leporidae; genus Lepus; species Lepus europaeus. The sequence continues at coordinate 16,676,469 of NC_084834.1, read as the reverse complement.
CAGTGTGGAATGGATGTGGGCTGTATAATCACTCTTCAGGGCCACGGCAACCTATTCTCGCATCAGGATAGATGCGAATGAGATAAAAACTCCATGTTTGAGGCCTGAGTCTAATGCTATGGAGTTTTGGCGTTGAAAACACAGTAGTCATTGTTTATTAATGCTCTGTTAGTAACTTCAGTAATAACCGTAGAATAGTCCCGAAAGGACCCTAGGACCCGTTTCTTGCTGAACATATGAAGCGATGGGCAGAAAAGTACAGGGCACGGTTGTGTGCACTCCATGACACGCCTGACGGCCAGTCAGGTGATGGTCTTCACCGGACGTCAAGTGAGGGCAGATCCTTTGACCTGAAAGTCGAATGGTGAACCTGCTGTGGTCACAGCTACTTCCCGGGAGATCTTCGAGATGAGTTGGTCCGTGGCTTAGCCGTGAACGCTAGGTCCAAGCGCTCTACTCATCGTAAGCTGATGAGGAAGTGGGTGTTTCGCCGAGTGTTCAGTAGTGTGAGTCGCATGTCTGAGTGACAGTGTTGCACAGTACTGTGCTCCCGCGAGCTTGCCGCGGACCTGTGTGTGTGTGTGTGTGTGTGTAGGGTGGGGTCCTCACGTCCGCCTCTCTCCCCTGTAGTACGCGTGCTACGCCATCGGCAAGGACGTCCAGGCCATGAAGGCCGTGGTCGGGGAGGAAGCCCTCACCTCGGATGACCTCCTGTACCTGGAGTTCCTGCAGAAGTTTGAGAAGAACTTCATCGCTCAGGGTGAGGTGACCCCCGTTTTCCTGCAGACATCGTAAACACCCCTAAGTATTTGCGAAGACCTCTTGCCCCTCTGACAGAACTGGCCTTGCTCTGCAGAGTTTTCCTCCGATGAGAGGGCTTTCAGCTGCCTGCCGTGTCCGCCCGAGCCGGCCGGCCCCTTCCCCACTGCCTGTGGAGCACCTTGGGACAGTCTTGACTTGATTATCCGTGCACTTAGCTACTCCCTTATCTTGTTCTGCATCACACTCTTATTAAAACACACACACACGTATATTTATTTATTGAAAGGTAGAGCGTCAGAGAGGGTGCACTCCCCAGATGGCTGCAATATCCGGTACAGGATAAGCCAAAGCCAGGAGCCCAGGCACTGCATCTGGGACTCTCACATGGGTGCAAGGACCCAAAGGCTTGGGCCATCTTCCACCGCTTTCCCAGGCGCATCAGCAGGGAGCTGGGTCAGAAGAGGAGCAGCCAGGATTCATACTGGTGCCCGTGTGGGATGCCCATGCTGCAGGCCATGGCTTTGCCCACAATGCCACAGCAGTGGTCCTGCTCCATCATTATTAACGTTGCAAAGAACTTGGTGTGTCAGTAAGTGTGGTCTCCAAGTTGCCACAAATGATCCTTCCTTGCTGTCTCTCTCTCTCAGGCTCTCCTCACGCATCTGAAGCTTTCTTGGGGAGACCTCTTCTGTTAATGCCACCACCCCCTGAGGCTCACCCAGCTCGGTTCCCGCCCAGCCGTGCCCTTCCAGGTTCTGTCTGCCTGGGCCCGGTCGTTGTCCTGGTGAACGCAGGCTCAGCAACTGGGCGTGGTGCTTAGCCGTCAGGCTCTCTAGTCATAACGTTTTGCTTATTTGCGTTATTCTTTAAAATACCTCGCCCTGGGGACCAGTGTTGTGGCGCTGTGGGTTCATAAGCTCCTGCCTGCAACACCTGTGTCCCTTGTCAGAGCACTAATTCAAGTTGCAGCTCCCTACTAATGGCCTGGGAAAGCAGTGGAAGATGGCCCAAGTGCTTGGACCCCTGTCACCCACATGGGAGACCCAGGTGGAGCTCCAGGCTGCTGGCTTCAGCCTGGCCCAGCCCTGGCCATTGTGGCCATCTCGGGAGTGAACCTGCAACAGATGAAAGATCCCCCCACACACACACACTTCAAGTAAATAAGTCCTTTTTGGAAAATGCCTTATGCAATTCTGCTTTTATTCCCTTAAGCCATTACTTCCCGAACTTGAACGTGCCTTTGAACCACCTGCAGATCGTGCTAAAATGTGGGTTCTGCTTGGTGGACCTGCGTGGGCCCCAGGCTGTGCATTTCCGGGAGTTCCCGGTGATGGTAACGGTGCTGGTCTGAAGGCCCTGGCCCAGTCTCTTGTCCCTCAGTGCCAGCTCTCACCGCTCTCCCTGGCTCAGCCCCTATCCCCGTACCTTTACAAGGTAGGTGTGTTACTGGTTTGGTTGGTGTCCCTCTGCCGAAAGCCCTGCACAAGGATACCCTAGGGCTGCTGCAGGTTCACTCCCAGGCCAAGAACCACAGTAAGACGAGCCACACGAATGTTCATTTCCCAGTGGACATAGAAGCTGCGTCTACAGTAGAGCCCGTCCCTGTCGTGTGTGCCGTAGGAGTCTGTCCGGAAAACCAGGAGCCTTAACTTAACATCTACACATTGCTAAAAGGTGCTAACGGTTGTCTGGGCTGCGGGAAGAGTGATCCGCAGTCCTACCCGGTGCAGGGTCGCCACAGGCTGTCTGGTCTGTGAAATGCAGAGCCCCAGACCCGAGCCCCGTCTGACGGTTTTCTGTACGTGATGCCGGCACGGCTTCGCGGCGGTCCTGCTCAGCTCCCCCTCCCGCCAGTGCTGCTGCTCTGTCTTGGCCTCGGTGGTCACGGCAGGGGTGCTCACCGGGTAATCGTGCGTCAGGCTGTGCACCTGGGATTTGCACTTGTCTGATTCCTGTTATTAAAATCCCCCACTCATCCGTGATGGCTGGGGTGTTAGAATTCCGACCCGCCACACCCTTAAAAAAACAATAGAAATAGAAACGCAGCCCTTCCCTAGAGAAGAGAATCCAGGCCGAGGCGCTGAGTCCGTGGCTGAAGAAGGTTTATTTGGGGAATGGAGATGTCTCCGCTCTTGTTAATAATAGCCGGAAGCCACCGCCCGTGTGTGTGTGTGTTGGACTGGCTCCCTGTTCTGGGGGGACTGCTTCCTCACACTGCTCTCTGGACGGGAGGCTGGGTCGGCTTTCTGTTGTCCGGACATCAAAGTCCAGTGCAGGCCCCAGCCCCACCCACCTGCACGCCCTGGGGTGGGCACTGGCTGTCACCTGCTCCCTTTCTTGTGTCGTGTGCCCAGGCTGGCCTTCGTTAACCCAGCCTCGATCCTTTTCAGGTCCCTACGAAAACCGCACCGTCTACGAGACGCTGGACATCGGCTGGCAGCTGCTCCGAATCTTCCCCAAGGAAATGCTGAAGCGGATCCCCCAGAGCACGCTGAGCGAGTTCTACCCTCGAGACTCGGCCAAGCACTAGCCGCCGCCCGCCGCCCGCGGCGTGGGCCTCTGTGAAATACTGGTTCTGTTTCTGCATTCCTCTTGCACTCCTCCGTCCCCACCTCGCCGTGGGAGGTTTCGTGTTACCCTGTGATTAAAAACAAAGCATAGGTAACATTTCGTGCCAGTGTTGCAATGTTTTCAACTGCTAACAGACTTTAAAATATCCGCACTGAGAGACTGGACGGCAGAAGCCGCGGTGGGGATGGAGTCCCCTCTCCCTGCTGTGTGTGTACAGAGTTGGTGGCCTCCGGGCCTCCCCGGCCAGCCCCCACAAGGTCATGGCTACCTGAAATTCCAGTGCTCTGGTCTCTAACTCGGGCCAAGAGCAGGTCCGGAAGAGCCAGGGGTCTCTCTCCCAAGGACTTTGTCTTGGCTTGCTGGTGTCTGTGCGTGTGCTCTGCCGGGGGCGCGTGGTGGTAACTCTCGCTTGCTCGCTCAGCAGAGGGAGCTGCCCGTGCCTCCCTGGTGCGTGGGAGTTGGGGTTCCTGGGCGGGACATCAGCCCTGCACAGCTGGCGCCTCTCTGGCGACAATGCCCCGCCTCATCTCACTGGGAAACAGCTCACCGGATGGGAGAGAGTGGGGGTGCAGTCAGAGAAGACGAAAGCCCCAGTCTGCCTGGGGCGCGCCAGCCGCGGTTGGCGTTTCTAGAATGTTCACTGGGTACTAGAGGCCGGGGGCGGGGGCGGGGGCGAGCGCTCTCAGGTTTCTGGATATTTGAAACTCTGTTAGAGTTTGGAAAGTCCCCGCCTGGCCCTGCTTCTCTGCCTCCTGCACCTTTTCAGGTGAGTCTCGTGGCTCAGCTGGTAGCGTTGTTCCCGCTCCCTCCCGGCGTGCGCCCTGAGCTGCCGCCTCTGCCCTTGTGCCGCGTCTGCGTTTGGTGTCCGTGTTCCTTGTTCCCTGGGTGCAGTCAGATCCCCCCCGCCCCCCGACTCTGCACATTCCATCTCCGAAGCTGTGCGAACTCCACGTCCTCCGAGTGGGGCTGGGGGCTGGCATGATTCTGTTTTCATGTAGAAAATGTGACCTCTGGATATCAAATGAGAATAAATGTTCAATTAAATGGAGTTCTCTAAAGCGACTGTCTCTTCTGGGCAGAAGGCAGCACGTCCGTGTAACCATGCCTTTGTTTAAGTTGCTAGACCTCAGAAGGCGTCTCACGGGAGCCGGTGCCCTGCGTTACGGGAGTGTGGCCCGCGTCTTGGGCCCCGTGCGGTCCCGGGGTGCCCTCTGTTTCAGACGTCGGCAGAACCTCGGGACCCCAGCTACCCAGCGGGAAAGAGGCTGCTAAGCAGAACGTGCGGTGCCTCTCGGGAGAAAAGCCCAGACTTGCTTCCCCTGCGACCCTAGATGGGAGCCTGGTGTGTGTCTGAAGGCACCCAGCTGGGTGAGCACAGGGTGGTGTCACGGGCGCCCGCGCTTCTCCCCGTCAGCCCGAAGCTGCTTTCAGGAGGTGGAGGAGAGGGGACAGAGGGGGCTCTGCCACTCAAAGTGCGGCCTTGCTCAGGCGTGGAGCGCAGGGCCTGCACAGTAGGTGTGCCCACCCCGCACCTGCCACCTGGCCGCCCTCAGCCGGGCCCCCGTGCGGCCCAGCCTGCGTCAGGCGTAGTCTGCCCAGCTCCGCACACGCTGCTGCCTAGGGCGAGCCATCCCAGTAGCCCTGTGGTTCCTCACTTCTTTTTTAGTAAACACATGTGCTTAGACGCTTTGTGCCAGTTAGAAAGCCTCATTAAGAGACCCGTTAGAGGGACAAGCCATCTTCAGAGGCCCGGCTGAGTCACTGACACAGTAAACACTGCTGGCTCCCAGCTGCCCGCTGCCTCAGTGCGTGCGATTTTTCAGACTAGGGTGATAAATACCTCCCTCGAATGTTTTCTTCCCAGCCGTGTGGGCGGGCTGAGGTCAGCGAGCCGGGCTCAGTCACACACAACAGAAACCCTCAGCGGACAGCCTCGGAGGAGAGCTTGTCTGTGCTAGGAAAGTCAAGCAACAAGGAGAGCTGTGTGGGAAGCAGTCGTGTTCCTTACTGTTAACTGTAGTTGGAGTTGTTTTTTTTAATTGATTTATTTGAAAGATTTTTCCATCTGCTGGTTCACTCCCCAAACGCCTGCAACAGCCAGGCCTGAAGCCAGAAGCCAGGAACTCTGGGTCTCCCACGTGGGTGGCAGGGATCCAAGGACTTGGGGCCATCGTCCGTGGCCTTCCCAGGCCCATTAGCAGGGAGCTGGATCAGAAGTGCAGCAGCCGGGTACCCCAGTGTTCCAATCCGGGATGAGGACATCACACTGTGCCACAACGCTGGGCCCCTGTTGCCAGCTGTTCTCCCAGTTTGTGCGATGCTTGGGCAGGCCACGGGATGCCCTCCGCTGCCCCTCCATGGGAAGCCGGGCAGAACGAGGAGAAATCCCTCCCGGTCGCTCTGTGTCCTCCACAGCAGTGTCCAAAGCTGCCCCAGAGCCAGCTGGATGTCTGTAGACACGGGGGCACCCTGAGTTGCTCTGAGTGATCAGGACTTCTGCTCTGGGCTTCTCTTGTCTCTGCACGGTAGCATGCAGGTGTCACCCTGGCGTCAGGGTCGTTTGTTCATTACTTACACGCACGGTACAGGTAAGATTCGGGAAAGGCACAGGTAAGATTCGGGAAGGGCAGATCAGTGCAAAGAAAGCGAATCTGAATTCTACAATCCAGAGGAAGCCATGAACATTCATCCTATCGAGTCCCTTATAACCATTAGGACGTTCTCAAGCCTGGCTTTGCCTTCCTGTGTGGTTAAGCCAGAGCCCACGGCAGCTCTGATTCCTTTCTTTCCCTGTGTGTTAGGTGACAATGGCAGTCAGGAAGAGAAGTGTTTGTAGTTTAACCTTTCAACATATGCGCTTGGGGGCCAGCGCTGTGGCATAACAGGTTAACGCCCTGGCCTGCAGCGCCAGCATCCCATATGGTTCAAGTCCCGGCTGGTCCTCTTCCGATCCAGCTCTCTGCTATGGCCTGGGAAAGTAGTGGAAGATAGCCCAAGTCCTTGGGCCCCTGCACCCACATGGGAGATCCTGAAGAAGCACCTGGCTCCTGACATCGGATCAACTCAGCTCTGGCCATTGCGGCCATCTGGGGAGTGGGCCAGCGGATAGAAGACCTCTCTCTCTCTCTCTCTCTGGTCTCTCACTTGCTCACTCTGTAACTCTTTCAAGTAAATAAATCTTTAAAGAAAGAAGAAATAAAAAAGCCGATGCAAACCGTGATAATGTACCTCAATACAAAGGGAAAATGAGACTCCTCACCTCTGAGGACTCCCTCTCCATCGTGTGTCTTAGTCCCTGGTGAGACGCGTTCTATCCTAGATACCAAGTGAGTGGCCACGGTCACGTGGGTGACCTTGGCTTCAACTCCAAGGTCTGGGCCAGGATTTGACATCTGGACAGAGAAGTACAGTCGCTGGCTCTCAGGGTGCATCATGGGTAACTTCCCAGTGGGCTGCCTCCCCTGCACGCTCCCAGAATTCCATTTCCTCAGCAAGCCCTTGGAGGAACAGGGACTCAGGACCGGCACCCTTTTCCTGACAGCGAAGCCAAGCAGCCAACCCGGAAGACCCCTGCCGTCCTCAGTCCAGGTTCAACACCATACCTCCCAACCACACGGGAGCTGCTGCGAGGGTGGTGGGCAAAGTGCCCGCCTCTCTTTTGTCTGCGACCTGGCTCCCAGCGAGGAAAGAGATGGCAGTGACCAGAGGATGCTCCTGGGCTCAGGACCAGGCGGGGCCCTGGGGCTCCTGCAGGGCCCAGGAAGATACAAGAAGCAGGTGCCAGCTGGGGCAGCCCCCGTGCTGCTCTGCAAGCCGGCTGCCCATCCCCAGGGAGAGCCAGGAGCTTCCTCCAGGTCTCCCACATGCGTGGCAGGGACCCAAGCACTTGGGCCGTCTTCACCCCCTGCTTTTCCCAGGCACTAATATTATCATGGAGCTGGATGGGACGTGGAGCAGTCAGGGCAGGAACCAAACCAGCACAGGTGGTGCGCAGTCTGCACCTGCTACCCCACAACGCCGGCCCCTACTCTACAGGCTTCTTAAAGGCACAGGGAGCACTGATTCCTTCCTGAAGCTTGTTCTGCGACCCTGGCTCGCCGCCCTTGTAAACGTGAGGACACCGTCAGCCAGCCAGCTATCCGGGAACACTTAGAATAGCCACTGGCAGGGCTGTCTTTTGTCCGCGGCGGCGGCAGTGCTTTATCATCTTCAAAACGTTTGTATTCATTCGAGAAGCAGAGAGACAGCTCCCATCTGCTGTTTCAGCTCCCCAAATGCTCACGACGGCCAGGGCTGAAGCCCGGAGCTGGGGATTCTTTCCAGGTCTCCCATGTGAATGGCAGGAGCCCAGCTACCTGAGCCATGCCCGCTGTTTTCATTTATTTGTTTGAGAGCCAGAGAGCCAGGCACATAGTACAGTTCCGTTGCAGAAGCAAAAGGAACCAGAACCTCCCCACGCCGGTGACTCCTGCTGCATTTCCATGATGCACCACAAGGTGTCAGTAGGCAACACAGAAAGATGATGCCTCTTGCGAGGCACGGAGACCAAGTTCCCTAGTGCGTAGGAAGATGGGGGGGCTCCTTCCTTCTGGACTCCTGGAGGTTCCTTGGTAGGAGTCCACTTAGGGCCCTCCTGTCTCCTTCCCTTCCCTCTTGGCACCCTGGCTGGTCTTCGCAGGCACACCTAGAGGCCCTTGGAGCCCTCTGTGAGGGCTGGAATGCATGTACCTCCTCCAGGCTGCTTGTCACGGCCATCCAGACACGCGCACGAGTCATGTGGTCGGCTTCTCACCATAAAGCTGTGCAGCAAGCACCACTGTCCCCTGGCTGCCAGGTGAGGCGGCGGCACCCAGAGGCTGAGAGCAGGTTGTTGGCCACACCTGGCCTTACCTGGGTGCAGAGCTGAGCCCCTCCCCGTGTGGCAGACAGGTGGATGTGAGCTCGTGGTCTCTCCAGGGGTAGGGAGGCGGGGTGCCTGCCTGCTGCCTCCGCGGTGTCAGGTGCCAAGGACACCATTTCTTTGCTCTCTCCCAGATCAGTCTTACCTTCAGGCACCCTGGCAAGAAAGGATACCTATCTGGTCAAACTCCGGTGTTGTGCAGGTGGAATGGTGCCGTCCCCACAACCAAGTTCAGAGGCTGAAGTCTCAGCCCACCCTCCTCCTCCCCCACCAAGACTGTGACCTTATTAGGAAATGGGGTCACACTGGGGCATGGTGGGTCCCTAATCCATCATGACTGCTGTCCTTATAAGAAAGTGGCCAGTTAAGGGCTGGCATTGTGGCGTAGCGGCTGCTCCACTTCCGATCCAGTTCCCTGCTAATGGCCTGGGCAAGCAGCGGAGGATGGCCAGGTGTTGGGCCCCTGCATCCATTGGGCAGACCTGGAAGAAGCTCCTGCTCCCGGCTTCAGCCTCTCCCTCAGCCCTGGTCATTGTGACCATTTGGGGGTGAACCAGCTGATAGAAGATGTCTAACTCTCTACTCTCCTCATTGCGTCCTGAACCAGTGTGGTTCTGACCGGGCACCCAGTTCAGGTCTGAGTGAGCTGAAGTCCCTGCAAGCCACCATAAAATGTTATTCATGGCCCTGTCAATCAAAAACACCTGCCCTCCCCGGATGCACCTGCTTCATCCGGGACCTGAGAAGGGAAGCGGTGAAAACCCGAGAGTGAGCTCCAGGTGGAACTTGCGGAGGGAGCTGATAAATCCCATGTGGCTTCATGCCTGGAGAGAGAGGCATCACCCCTGCCTCACAGAAGAGGCCAACAACCAGGAGTGGGGGGAGGGGCTCTCATTTTCTCTGAGGACCCCAGCTGGAGGTGCTGCTCAGCGCTTTGTCCCCATCCCCCACCCCTTCTCCCTGTGGGCAGTTGTTCTTAAATGTCTGCACTTAGAAATCCTATCTGTACGAGGCAGGAGCCTGGAGTGAAATGGACACACCCATGCCCACACATCACAATGTCCAAAGCCCAGACACCAGCCCAGGCAGCAACTGGACATGCCCAAGACGAGTAGCCTCCCCCCACCCCCAGCCTCAGCTCTGGAGAGAGACCCTCCAGGCCCAGTCACGTGGAGGGCCTGGAGATAGCACTGTGGTGCACCTGGCGCTTCAGGTGATGCTGGTGGGACCCGTGAATCCTTCCTCCTCCCCTGGGGATGGCAGGGGAGCTTTCCCTCGGATGCCCAGACCTTGACCTTCCCATGACAGGAAGGAAGCACTTTGCGCCTTCTCTGGCACTGCTGAATGGCCAGCACCACTGGTCTTGAGTTTTGAGGCCACAATGGCCACGAGCCCTGTGCCACTGTGGCAGCGAGGCTGATCCTAACGGGCGGGTAGCATACACAGTGAGGACACGCTGTAGACGGGATGGCTCCTGTGCCAGGAGCGACGGAGCATCAGACAGCACCGCCCTGCCTGCAAACAGGTGGGCTGCTTGTTCTTGGGAGTTCGTGGACGCCCGCGTTTCTTAGCCAGGACTTCCTCGGGCCGACCCCGAGCCACCTGTTGGCGGTGGCGGCGGGGTGGGAGGTGGGGGTCTCATTCTTCCTCTATGGACCAGAAGCTCAGAAGCTGAGGGTCGCACCGGGTGACCAAAACCCCAGGAGCTCCAGACCTCTGCATCAGCCATGCGCATCTGCTCCAGCCCTCTTGTCCAGGTGATTTGGGCCTCTCTAGGTGAAACCAACAGGGTGACCCCTAGAACAGCTGAAGGTGCCCCTGCACCCCAGGGCAGAGAGCTCTGTCCATCCTCATCACCGAGCCCACTTGCTGGCTTCCAAACCGCGCAGCTGTGCCTCCCCTCCCCCAACCCCTGGGCTCCTAGAAAGGAGGTACTGTCAGCAAAGGGTCCCTGGCGCCCTCCCCCCCCCCCCCCCCCCCCCCCGCCTCCCGGGCCTGGCCGGGCCGCAGCGGGGGGTGGGGTGGGGGGACAGCAGGTACCAAGCAAATGGAGAAAGCAGGGCCGCAGCTGCCACCCTGTTCCTCATTCTTCCTCCCGCTAAGTGGTGATTACCGGGTCGCCCGGGGCCTGGTCTTCCCAGCCACCTGACTGCAGCCCGTGGGTGGGGGCGGGGCGGGGGGCGCCCTGCAGCCGGGAGCAGCTGGCGGCTCGCGCTTGGCGGGGTGGGAGCCCGGGGCCCGGCTGGCAGATGGGACCTGAGGCGCTGATTATGTGGCCAGGGCCGAAATCTGCACTTCAAAGCGGACGCCCCCCACCCCCTGCCCCCGCCCCCGCCCCCCGGGCGGTGTTCTGGGGAAAATCAAGTCTCCCCGAGTGAGTTCCACGCCCGGCCCCGCCCCTTCCTCAGAGGAGGGCGTTTTTTACACAGCCCGGAGGAGTTAACGCACACCCGCTAGACACCGGCGGGGGGGGGGGGGGGGTGGTGGGGGGGGGGCGGGGTGGGGTCGCGGGGAGGAGACCCTCCTCCTCCCGTCTAGCGGCTCTCCCCATGGGATGGGGGCTGCCGCCATCTGCTGCGCCCTTGGCCTCTGCATTTACACCCTGGGTTATGGGATGGAGCTGCTGTGACCCCTGCCCCCCCCATGCGTCAGGCTGTGACAGCCACGTGGCTGTTGTCCTGGCGAGCAAAGGAGACAGACACACAAGGGAACCACCTGTGAGGACCCGGCAGGCAGTCTCGCTCCTGCCCCCCCCCTTGCCCCTCCCCCCCATCCCCTGCAGTCTCTGAGCTGTGGAACCAGAGTGGATAGGACAGAAGCAGAGGCCCCTCCCTCCATGCCGGGCTCTGTCCTCTACAACACCCAGGTTTCTGGGGGTCTGGTGTGTGTCTTCCCCACCAGACAAAGAGAAGCCCTGAGGGCAAGGCCCAGGGCTCACCCCTCTCCCTCCCACCCAGCACCTCCTGCTTGGTAAAGGCTGAATGGCAGTGGCCACAGGCCCCCGTGCAGCATGCAGTGCAGGCTTTGGGCAGCAAAGGGATGCACGTCCCCAAGGAGCTTGCAGCATGCAGGAAGCCACCAAGCATGCATGCTCATGTCCCCAACCTCCAAGGAGTCGGTGGCACCAGGGACACCAGCACAGACCCTGTGGTCTGGATCTGTGTTACCTGCTGTGGGCCTCTGTGGCTCTCAGCCAGGGTGGGGGTGGGGGGTCATTGCAGTGTGCAAATGATGTTGCAGGTGGAGCCTGGGAGGAAAGGGCAGAGCAGGTGCACCTGCCACCACCCTCGCCCCCCCCCCCCCCCCGCCCAGACCCCATGGAAGGCTGTGGAGGGGCCGGGGTCATCCAGGAACCTTGACCCAAGCTGGGCCCTGGCAGCTGAAGCTGCTGGGTGTCGAGGCTGCGAGAGGGGCTGGGCCCTTGCTCCTCAGTGAGGTGGGAAGAGAAATGGCTGCTCCAAAGTCCCCCTCCCTGTGGGAGGACCCCCCACCCCGGCCGGGCCTGCATGGTCCAGGCCAGTTGGGAGGGCTGGCAGAGGAGCTCCAAGGGAGGCCCCTAGAGCCCTTCCTGCCACAGCGCCAAGCACCCCCATGGCCTGGCAGGGCCTGGGCCGGCTTTGGCCACTGCCTCAGAGGATAGGGTGAGCTCATTCTCAGGAAATCCCCTGGGCCTCCAAGGTGCTCCTCCTCCTCCTCCTCCTCCTCCCTCTTTTCCTGGCCACCCCACCCCCACACTCTGGCTGCCCACAGGTCTGTGAGAGGCTTCGATCTGCCTGGGCAGTCACTATGTGCCCTTGACTTTGGGCAGGAGGAGTTGAGCTGTGGACGGGGCTCGACCTGAGCTCCAGCTCCTGCCGGGGTTCCGTCTGTGTGCAGAGTGCAGCCAGACAGGCGGGGACAGCGGTGCAGACCCTGGGGGTGGCCCCGGGGTGGGAGGGGGGCCCTGGGGCAGCCACCTTGGCTCAGGAGAGCATCATCACCCCCTCCCCCCACCCTGTGCGGTACATGTGGGGGTAGGGGGTGGGCACGTGCAGTGGCTGGGATGTGGGTGGGGGAAGGCAGCCCCCTTCCTGCATGGAGACACCCTCCAGTTCCCCTGCACACACTCGCACCCCCGCATTTCTACACACACTTTTCAATATCCACTTTCAAAGCCATCTAGAAACTGGAGAAAAGGATCCATGTGCTAGGCTGCTAGAGGTGCGTGTGCAAAAAACCAAACAGTAATCAGCCTAGTAGGCTTTTTCCTTTCCGGATGGGCTTGCGCCCTTTGGGGAATCTACAAATAGGAAAATCCCCTCCACCGCCCCACCCCCAACTAAAAGGGTCCAAACAGGGCAGGGTTAACCCGAGCCCACCTGGTTTGCTCTTTTTTGGGCTCTGGAAGCCGGAGACCCTCCCCAGAGGCGGTGGCAGATGGGGGCTGGGGGCTGGGCCGGGGAGGAGGGGCACGGGTGTGGAGGGAGCTGACGTGGGCTTTCTGTCTGTCTTGAGGGCAGCTGGAGCCAGGATGTCCCAGGAGAGCCTTTGCCTTCACAGAGGAAGGGCTGCTGGGCCTGACCTGGTGGTGGGTGGGCAAGGGTGTTCAGACCACCCCTACCCAGTCCCTTCCACGCAGGGTGTGGCTGGATGGCCCCTGTGGGGCGGGCGCTGCCTCCAGGATGGCTGTGTTCAGGGCTTGGCCACTCTGATGGGGAATGGGGAATGTCCACACCGCCCTTGCTGAGCCCCAAGGCAGCTCCTCCCAGCCAGCTCCAGGAGTCCACCGCCCGTGTGTCTCTCTGGGGAAACGCTGGGCAGGCCCATTCCCAGCCTCAGGGGTCGCCCCTCCCTGGAACATTAATGCCCACCTGAAGAAATGCATTTCTTTTTTTTTTTTAATATTTATTTATTTATTTTGACAGGCAGAGTGGATAGTGAGAGAGACAGAGAGAAAGGTCTTCCTTTTTGCCGTTGGTTCACCCCGCAATGGCCGCTGCAGCCGGCGCATCTCGCTGACCGAAGCCAGGAGCCAGGTGCTTCTCCTGGTCTCCCATGCGGGTGCAGGGCCCAAGGACTTGGGCCATCCTCCACTGCCTTCCCGGGCCATAGCAGAGAGCTGGCCTGGAAGAGGGGCAACCGGGATAGAATCTGGTGCCCTAACCGGGACTAGAACCCAGAGTGCCGGCACCACAAGGCAGAGGATTAGCCTGTTAAGCCACGGCGCCGGCCAGAAATGCATTTCTAATGGTGGAGTTTTAGGACTGGAAGAAAGGGAACACGCTGAGATGGTCAGCGGGAGCTGGGAGCCGACAGCCACCTGCCCAGGACAAGAGCTGCTGTGAGCAGGTGCGGTCAGGCCCGGCACTCACACACCAGGGCCCAACTCCCTGTGATCGCGACCTGACCTGTCTGTGCAGTGGCTTCTTTGTATGTGAACCACAGCGGGGCTGTGGGGCTCCGTGCAAGGGACCAGCTCCAGAAGTCACTCAGCGCAGCCCAGCAAGCACTGGGGTTCCCTTTGTCTTGAGAACAGCACCCCAACCCTTCCTCCCAAAAGTCCCTGTCCTTGGACCTTTGAACTGGAATCCAGGCGGTGTGGGTGGGCAAGCAGGGGAGAGAATGCAGTGCTATGCACACTTGTGTGTGTGTGTGCGTGCGTGTGTGTGGCAGAGCCAGAGAGAGGGGAGAGGGGCTGCACTTAGCAGGGGTGAACAAAGCTGTTCATGGGTCCCCTTTTCCGTGAGGGTTTGGGTCCGTGACACAAGCTGAGCAGCCCAGCCCTGCTCCCAACACACCCCGAGCAAGTTCCCATCTTCCCCTCTCCCAGGGGGCTTCCGCTGCCCAGCCCCGCCCCACCCAGCCAGGCTTCTGGAGTTGATGGCGGGGATGCTGGGGCCACAGAGCTAGAGGATAAACTCAGCTATTCCCTGCAAGGGCCGGAGCCTGCATATCCCCGGCAGGTGCTGGAGGACTGGGGCAGCCACAGCAACACGACGTGGCAGAAGCAATAAGCAGCATCAATGCCTCCATTGAGCTGTCCTGGGTATGAGCTCATTTAATTGTGAAAACAGCCCTCGGGAGCACAGAGAGGTGGAGTAACTTATCCAGGGTCACACAGCTCAGCAATGCGGTGAACTCAGCTCCCCTGGAGGTGCCTGCAGCCTGGTCTTAAGGTAGAGTGCACGCCTGGGCAGCATGAAATTCAAACCCTAAGCCGGCTTTCAGATGGCTGCACTTCATGGCTCCAGTGCCCACGTCTGCAAAGCCGCCCCTAACCACAGGCTAGAGCTCCTCCCCTCTCCCATCACAGCTTCCATCCAGGTCAGCTCGGCAAACACTAGGGCATTCCACTGGTCAGCTTGGAGCAGGGAAACGGGCCGTGGGGGCAGGAAGCAGACTACCGTGTCACTAGATTTGATGGAGCAGGACGGGGACAGAGAAGCCGGCTGTGAGGTGATGAGGCCCAGCCCTACCTGGACATGTGCGCTTGGGAAAGCCACCCCTCTTCTCTGGACTGGCTTTTGCATGTTTATAAAATTAAAGGGGCTGGCGCTGTGGCATAACGGGTAAAGCCACCGCCTGCAGTGCTGGCATCCCATATGGGCGCCGGTTCGAGTCCTGGCTGCTCCACTTCCGATCCAGCTCTCTGCTGTGGCCTGGGAAAGCAGTCCCCTAGGCTGCGTTAGCTCGAAGCTGGATCAGGAACAGGGGAGCCGGGACTCAGACCAACACTCTGATACAGGCTGGAGGTGTCCCAAGCTGTGGCTTCAGCCGCCTTGGTTGTTTAATGACCTCAGCAGAGGCCAGCAGTTGGGTGGAGGAGCTGGAGGGCGGATACATCCTGCTGGGGCTGTGATCGGGCGAGGGAGGCCGGTGAGGAGGTAGTGGCTCCCATCCACAAGGAGAGGTTGGTAGGACGGGATGTGAGCTGGGGGCGTGGACTGAACCGGGAGCCCCAGGAAGGCACACCCCTTGACCAAAGCAAATGACAGTAGGCAACGGGGTCCCAGCTGGGTTTGGTCTAGGCTCCTCCCTCCATGCCGGAAAGAAGTCAAGGCTGAGGTATTATAAAGGTGTGCAGGGAAGCAGGAGGGATTCATTGCAAAAGAAAAATGTACACTCGAGAAATAAGTCAGGCCAGCGAGAGAGAGAGAGGGAGAGAGAGAGGGAGGGAGGGAAGGAGGGAGGGAGACAGAGAGAGAGAGAGAGAGAATCAAAGCCAAAACACAGAAAGACCCCAAAACAGAAAAAGAAGAAACCCTTCCACAAGGTGCAGGCTTTGCTTTTATATCATCAGGAGGCATAGGGGGTGGTTCCTGGGGGTGTGGCTTAACTGAATATTCATAAGGAGGTGGGGTTTGGGGTGGGACTTGAGTGCTATTTCTGTGCCCTTTTTTGAAATGTGGGAAGTGTCCTGGCGACAGATGCATGATGGGAGTGGGAGTGCAGGCCGTGGTCGTTTTACTATAACGACCTAACCGTGACCGCCGAGTCACAGGCGGCAGACAGACTGGATATTTCGAGCCAGCGCTGGTTCTGCATTGTCAGGACGGTGGAACAGGCAGTCTCTGCCCCACAGAAAGAGGGGGTGCTCGGGGATGCCCAGAGCCAGGCTGAGCCACCCTGCGCAGGACGCCCTGCTCAGCTGGGGCTGTCACAGCACAGCTCTGCCTGCCCGCAGCAAAGCCACAGCAGCTGGGGCCCATCACCGGCAGACGGACGTTTCTTCTAGAGAGAAGTCGCTTCAGCATCTCACAGGTTGCACCATTTCACCAGATTTCATCTATGGTTTTCATGTGGGAAAGGATAGCTTCTAATGCCGAAGGCTTGGGGTTGGTGTTGTGGTGTAACAGGCTAAGCCTCTGCCTGTGACGCCAGCATCCCATATGGGCATGGGTTTGAGTCCCAGCTGCTCCACTTCCGATCCAGCTCCCTGCTAATGCACCTGGGAAAGCAGTGGAAGATGGCCCAAGTACTTGGGCTCCTGCTCTCCAGTGGAAGGCCTGGAAGAAGCTCCTGGCTTCAGTCTGGCCATTGTAGCCATTTGGGGGATTGAACCAGCAGACGAAAGAACTTTCTGTCTCTCTCCTTCTCTCTCTGTATTTGTTTTTTAAGATTTATTTATTTATTTGAAAGTCAGAGTTACACAGAGAGAGGAGAGGGAGAGAGGGAGAGAGAGAGAGAGAGAGAGAGAGAGAGAGAGAGGTCCTCCATCCACTGGTTCACTCCCCAATTGGCCACAATGGCTGGAGCTGCGCCGATCCGAAGCCAGGAGCCAGGAGCTTCTTCCAAGTCTCCCATGCAGGTGCAGGGGCCTAAGTACTTGGGCCATCCTCTACTGCTTTTCCAGACCATAACAGAGATAACAGAGAGCTGGATTGGAAGAGGAGCAGCTGGGACTCAAACTGTCACCCATATGGGATGCTGGCACTGCAGGTGGCAGCCTTACCCGCTACACCACAGCGCCAGCCCCCCCCCCCACCCCTGTATTTCTGACTTTCAAATAAATAAATAAAATCTAAAAAAAAAAAAAAAAAGCTGAAGGCTTTTTGAATGGCTCCCCTGGGTGGTATGGGAGGAGCTTGCTTTATAGATGGAGAGGAAGGACAGGTTACTGATGGCTCAGGGAGAGATGGGAAGCTGGGTTAGAAAGGCAGGCTTGGGGGCGGTGCTGTGGCGCAGTGGGCAGAGCCGCGGTCTGTAGCGGCGGCATCCCATATGGGTGCTGCTCTGTGTCCCGGCTGCTCCGCTTCCGATCCAGCTCCCTGTAATGCACCTGGGAAAGCAGCAGAGGACGACCCAAGTGCTTGGGCCCCTGCCACCCTCGTGCGAGACCCAGAAGAATCAGCTCCTGGCTCCTGGCTTCAGCCTGGCCCAGAGCTGCCGCTGCAGCCATCTGGGGAGTGCACCAGTGGATGATGGTAGATCTCTCCCTCTTTGTAAGACAGACAGGTGTGAGCTGTTTGTCAGGAAGATGGAGAAGGGGAGAGCCCAGGAGGGAGAGCTTGGGGGCATCCAGCCCAGGCAGACATGGGCTGTTGGCTGGCTCTCTCCAAACGCTGACATCAAGGGGACTTCTTGGTCCTCAGCTTTCTTCTCCCAGCTGCCTCTGCACAACCACCTTATCCCTGCCTATACCCTTGTAGCATTTACGATCACGGGAAGTTCTTGTGTTCACTTCCAGAGTGGGAACTCCATCAGGAGAGCACGCGGACTGTTTGTCCACTCAACTCTGTATTTCTGGTAGCTAGGACAGGGTGTGGCTTAACCGTGGAAGTTGAGTAAATATTTACTGAAGGAATGCATGAATGTATGAATGAATGAATGAGTGAGTGGAATACTTCCGGCCTGGTGATGCTGGGTTGGGAGAAATTAGGGAGCAGCACGCCCTTGGCCAAATAGCTCAGGAAGCACCTGCCTCCCTCCTCCCACACACAACTGGAGGCTGGGGACCAAGGCGCATTGGGGCAGAGGAGGGAAGAGTCTATCCTTCTCTCCTTTCACTTTTGTCCTATTATTTTTTTTTTCTAGCAACAGTCAGCAAGCTTGGGACCCTGCCTGTGTTGATTCCTGGCCCTCTGGGAGGAGAGAGGCTGATGGAGGTGGCTGGTGAGGCCCCTCTGGTTGTTTCCCCGCCATGTAACAGATCAGGCTCACAGGTGCTGCGGATCTGGGGGTCAGCCTTGTGGCAGGATGGGGTGTCTGTGGGGGGATGGAGAGGTCACATCCTAGCACCTGCTCCCTGCCTGTCCAACCCCAGGGCTGCTCACACACCTGCAGGCAGCCGGGGGTCCTCCACTGGTCATCTGTTTGGGCGACCTGTCTGTCTCCTCTTGTGGTCCTCCTTGCCTCCCACCCCCCAACACACCGGATCCTCTGCGGCCCCCTGCCCTGGGCACCCCAGCCCACAGCCACTGCATGGACCCTTAGCAGCCTGGCATGTTACTTCTCAGCACACCCTCTGTCCCCTGCCACCTGTGCCCACAAGAAGGAAGGCTGCCGCGGGAAGGGGACATCCCCTGTGTTGTCCCCAGCAGAGAAGAGCCTTGCTGGAGCCAGCGATCGGGAGGTAGCCGAAGCAGACAACACTGGCCACGGAGGGCATGAGAAATGGCGTTCTTTATTCATAAATAAAAACATAAAGTTACCAGAAATAGTTTACATGGCCAGAAAGTGAGGTCAAAATAATAAAATCAAACAGAGCTGTCAAAGGCAAAGCAAACCCGACCCCTGAAAACAACAACAAAGGGAAAAAGAACTATGTACAAATTCTTCCAGATGTCAGCCCCTGTGGCGGGTCCGGCTCTGGGAGCAGGTGCAGCGCACGGAGCAGGCAGGCTTGGCCAGCCCGGACATACAATCCAGCCTGGCTTCCACGGGCCCCTCTCACAGCCAGGTCACGGACTGACGGCTTGGCGAGTACCTCTCAGGGGGGCCACCGCGAGGGGACCCCCACCCTTCTCTGAGAGGCGCTGCTGAGTGCAGTTCTACGTTTGCAGAGAGCTGGAGGAGTTTGGGTAACAGAGAGGGTGGAGCAATGGAGGGAACAAGCAGAGGCCCCAGCACACCCGGGCCCGGCTCCTCAGCCCCTGCCCTTGGGAACTTCCTGCCAGACACCAGGAGATGCTTTTGGCAAGGACGGGGAGAAGGCCCATGGGTTACGGGGCACCAGCATCCCAGTGCCAGCATGGTTGATGGCTGCCAGGGTGGGGAGGGAGGGGCTCCTGTCCCCCTGTCAATGCTGGGTTAGGTAGGTCTGGGTGTTCAGGGGGCACGCCCACACCATGGTGGAGTGCAGGGTTGGCACCCGCACACCCACTCCTGGGCTGCTCCTCGTTGTGTGGGGGCACGGACTGTCCCCAGCCTGGGAAAGAACAGGCCGCTCTTTGCTCCCACACAAGGCACAGAGGCCAGGGGACTGGAGATGGGCTGTCTGTGATGACAACGTGGGTATGTGCTGTGCCCAGCAGGGCAGGGAGGGACTGCTGGCCTATGGATCCCAGGTTCAAGTCCAGCCCATGACTAAGAAGAGTGGCTTGGGACTCTGGCTGTGAGGATACTCCTAGGGGAGTGGGAGGCAGTGCTAGCCGCAAGTGCTCCAGCCTATACTCACGCCCTACCTCCCCCACCCCCAGGGTGGGTGGGTGTGGTCCTGGGGGCCTGCTGAGTGTCCAGGGGCATCCCCCTCCCACGCCCGAAGCCTCCCTCCAAAGCAGGCGCAGGAATGCATCCAGGCCGACATTGACAGCAGCTGGGGAGTCAAAAATAGAATAGCCTGGCAGCCTGTTAGATCCGGCTTCTGCAAAGACGGGGGTTGGGGGGGGAGAGAAAAGAAAAGCCCCTGGACCCAGCAAGGGGAGAAAACCCCTCCTGTTCTCTCTGCCTTGCACCCCACCCCTGTTCCAGCTCTGCAGGTCTTGGGCTTCCTGCACACTGGCACTGGCTGCACCCACACCCCGGCCCCCTGCCCTGGGAGTGCACCTGCTCTCCCCAGGAGGGCTCCCTCACCACTGAAGGTGGAGGCAGGTCTGGGTGCCTTATCTCCTCGAGACTCAGAACCTAGCACTGAGATGCCAAGAGGCCCGAGCTGGGCTGCAGGTGCACGGCAAACCCAGGCCGTGCTGGGATCCCAGCAGGGGCTTGCTCCTTGGGAGGAAAAAACAGGCCAGGGTGGTGGCCTGCCAGCTCCGCCCCCTCCCCCATGTCCGTGGCTTTCCAGTGGCCACCAGCTGTGCAGGGCTACTCAGCAACAGCATCCTAGCAGAGGTCCTGGCTGCTTAATGTTTCCCAGAGGACGCCCCTTCAAGGTGGACCCAGGTTGCTGCCTCGCGCTTGCTAGGCTGCAGGCTAGGCAGCTGTGGCGTGGCTAAGCCAAGCCTCCCCACGCCCAGCCTCACCTCTCCAATGGCCAGAGGGATACACAGTGCAAGGGGCCTCCTGCAGGGGTCCCGGGAAGAGAAAGACAGGTTCAGCAGAGTGCAGCTTCTGTCCTTGGCCTTGGCAGCAGGGGCTACCTCCCTTTTGAACAGAGGGGCTTGGGGAGCCCTTGGGCAATGCCCAGAGATCCCTGGACCCATCTGTTGGGACAGCCAGAGGCATCAGGGCTTGCATTCCAAGGAACGCAGGACAGGAAGGTGGACAAAGGAGAGGCGGCTGCCCTGAGACCTCTGGGTCTGGCCCCCACCCCCCAGAAGGTCCCAGCAGCCCCCTTTCAGATCTCCGTGGCTATGATGTCCTCGTAGGGGATGTCCGCCCCCTCCAGGTCAATCTGGAAGGGCTCCCCGGCGGCGTCCCCGCGGGCCAGCTGCCGCAGGGCCTTCTCCAGGCGCTGGTTGCGCTGGTACATGAGCAGGTAGCTCTGCTGCAGCTGCTTCTGGTACTGGATCACCTTCTCCTTCTCCTCCTTCCACACCAGCCGCTCGTGCTGGAAGCCCGAGGACAGCTGGTCGTGGCCCTGCCGCTCCTCCCGCAGCTCGGCCCGCAGCCGCTCCAGCTCACGCTGCAGCGCCGGGATGTCCTCGGCCGCGGCAGGCCCCAGGCAGGCGGCGGCGCCGTCCCGCCGCAGGGCGGCCTGGGCCCGCAGCTCCAGCAGCTCCTGCTCCAGCAGGCTCACGTTCTCCCGTAGCAGCTCGGCTTCGTTCTTCTTGCGCTGCAGCTCGTTCTCGCACACCTCCAGCTCCAGGCCCTTGGTGCGCAGGGCGCCCTCCAGGTCCTGCGTCTTCAGCTCCGTGCCTTCCAGCTTGCCCCGCGCCTCCTTCAGCTGCGCCTTCAGGCCCAGGATCTCGCTGGCCTTGGCGCTCACCTCCATCTGCGACTCCTTGAGCTGCTGTTTCAGGAGGGAGATCTCGCCCGACTTCTGGCACACCTGCGGGGGTGGGGGGAGGGCAGAGAGAGAGGGGCAGCAGGTGAGCACCCACACCTGGACAGCCACTCCGGCCATGGTGGTGCCCAGGCCACCTGTGCCAAACATGGTGGCCCCGATCCGTGCCCAAAAACCTGACCTCACAGGGGTTCTACAAAAAAAGATTTACAGGGAATGGAATTAAACGAGAGGGGCCGGCACCAGCATCCCGTATCCGGCACCAGTTGAGTCTAGGCTGCTCCACTTCTGATCCAGCTCCCTGCTATGGCCCGGGAAAGCAGTGGAAGATGGTCCAAGTGCTTGGGCCCCTGCACCCACGTGGGAGACCCGGATGAAGTTCCTGGCTCCCGGCTTTGGCTTGGCCCAGCTCTGGCCATTGTGGTCATTTGGAGAGCAAACCAGCAGATGGAAGATCTCTCTCTGCCTCTCGCTGTAACTCTTTCAAATACGTAAACAATTCTTTAAAAAAGCTAAATTTATTTCAATGCAAAACATTTTTAAATCCACGTATACTTTTTTCAGAATACACATTTTCTGGGAACTCTTGGGAGACCCGCAGATGCATGGATTCCAAAAATTTTGCACCAAAATAAACTGGTCTTCAAAAAAAATTAAGTGTTTACTCATTTGCGAGGGAGACAGAAAGAGAGAGAGAGAGAGAGAGAGAGAGAGCAAGAGCACTCATCTACCAGTTCACTCCCCAAACACCTGCAACAGTTAAGGGAAGGTAGCCTGGTGGTGGTGGGGGCGGGGGCGAAGAGCTCAATCCTGGCCTCCCATGTGGGTGGCAGGACCCCCAATGACCTGAACCATCACCGATGCCTCCTAGGCTGTGCATCAGCAGGAAGCAGGAGAGCTGGAGCTGGCACGGCCCCAGGTGCTCCAACACGGGATGTGTGTCTTCATCGGCGTTGCCATGGCTGCGCCAGACGCCTGCCTCCTAACTCGTCTGGGAATCACACCTTTTCCAGGACCTTTGGAAGCGCCCCCATGTGTGTGGCCATCGGTGTTTCATCTGCCACTGCCTGCAGCTCCATCCCCCACCTTTGGCTTTGCCGGCATCCAGCTATGCCTGCAGGGCCCGGCTCTCCCCACCTCACCTCTCCTCTCCAAGACCTCACGCCTTCCCTGCAGCCCCCGTGACAGGTGCAGAGATAGGCCCAGAGCCAGTGCCCTGAGAGCCAGTGCGCTCTCCCCTCCTCCACCACTTCTATCCTCACTCCCCCCCAACCTGCGGCCAGGGCAATGGTGAAAACCGAAGCCATTGAAGCAGATCCACGTGGTCTTTGTGGTCTTGGCCACCTGGGGGCACGGGAAAGCTCAGAACACCAAGGCCAGGAGGGAATGTGTGTGTCTCGAGGGAGCCGTGGAAGCCGGGGCGTGGCTCCACCTTTTGGGAGCTGGTGGTCCTGGGCACAGCAGCATGGTGGCGTACGGTGCACTGATGGACAAGTAGGCACAGAACCTTGGCTCTGATCCACCTCACGGCTCAGAGACCTTGGGCAAGCCACTCAACCAGCTGTGTGCGGTCACAGCCTCTCTCTGCCTCAGTTTCCCTACACTGTGAACGGAGGATCGGTACGAGCACCCACCTCACGAGTTTGCCGGAAGGATGGAAAGAGGGAACCTGGGACCTGACACGCACCACCCTATCACTCGCAATGACCACCATGCGCACGAGGCAGCTCGAAAAGTTCGTGGACAATGCCCGCTATGAAAAGCCACCCATGGACTTCAATGGTTTTCTGTGCATGCAAATCAACGCAGATATTTTAATTCCGCTTCTCCGTGCTCTTTCGGAAGTGCTCACCTCCTGTGTGTATAACAACGCTCATGTGTTACTGCACGTGATCAATCGATTTTATTGTTTCGGGAGAGCCTGAGTGGACCCTCCCGGGAACAGCGTCTCCGCTCCCGGCTAGACCCAGGAGTCGGTGCTGCATGTCGGCACCTGCTGCTCTCGCTGAGGTGTGTGCATCTGCATGGCAGCGTGCAGGTGCATGTTCACGTGTACACGTGTGTACACATGCAACACGTGTGCAAGTGTGTGTGGGGGGCCTTCCTCTCTTTTACATTTGCATCTCAGTTCCGCAAGCAGACTCCCCTCGGCCCTTCTGCCCGTCACTGACTCCTGGTGGGTGGGGTCCCTCCTCCCTCCTCCCTCTCAGGCCTCTGCACCTGCACAAACTCAGGCCTGCCCTCAGCTGGGTCGCAGCGTCCCTGTCCCCTAACTCCGTAGATTCCGTCCCAGGAGGCCACGCAATGGTTCCTAACTAGGAAGAGTCATGGTTCCTAACTAGGCGCGCGCCCCACACTAGCCAGCAGGGAGCGCCTCTCCACGGGGGCAAGAGGAGAGGCCTGGCGTCTCACCTCCCACTGCGTCTCCTCCAGCGCGGGGGCGAAGCTGGTCTTCTCCCGCTCGTAGGAGCGCAGCTTGGTCTCCAGCAGGTCCTGCTCCTTCATCAGGCTCTCGAGCTCCTGCCGCAGCTGCCGCTTCTCCTGCTGCAGCTGTAGCACCTGCAGTTGCAGCACCTGCTGTGCGCGCGGGCCCTTCTGCGACGCCTGCCTGAGCCTGCCGGGGCCCTCCGACTCCTCCCGCTCCCGCCGGGGCCTCTCCTCGCCCGGGGCCAGCTCCTTCTCGAAGCTGCGCTGCAGCTTCTGCTCGAGTTCCTGGAGGGCGCACGCGTCCGTGGAGAGCGGGGAGCGCACACAAGACGAGCCCTTGTCCGCCTTGCCGGCGTGGCCCAGCTTGCTGCCGCCATCCGAGAAGGACAGAGCCTTCAGGCTCATCATGTTGCTGTCCTGGGGGAGGAGCCCCTGCGTGATGTTGTGGGCGGAGCCTCCAAAGCGGCTGCTGGGCCCCACGGGTGTGACCAGCGGGTCCAGCTGGTAGCTGCTGGTGGTGCTGTGGGTGGGCAGGCTGGACATGGAGTTCCGGCCCGAGTCGGACAGTGCCCCCGAGCACAGGCTGGGCTTCAGCTCCTGCTCCTTGGCCTTGTCTGCGGGGCTGGGGTGCAGCTGGCGGCCAGCGCCCTCGGGGGAAGAGTGCAGGAGGGCTCCTGCCCGCGGCAGCACAGGCTTGAAGGCGGTGGGCCTCGCCGCACCCTTCTCCGAGCCCTGGGGAAGAAGACAACCATGCTGAGCCCCGGGTGGCAACCTCACCGACGACGGCTCTGAAGCCGCCAAATAACGCGTGGGTGGGTGGGTGAGCTGGGCATTCACCAGTCCCACCCCCTCCCCTTGGGGTTGGGGTCCCGGTAGCAGTTGCTGTAGGATGCTCTCAGGGGACCTTGTAGGGGTTGGTCCCCCCTTCACAGGCACCGCCTCCTCCATCAGCTGGGGCAGGACCCCCTGAAGCGACAGCCCTTTCTGTGAGTTGTGACAGCTCACTGCACCAACAATGGGTTGCGCAAGGCGTGGATGTGTCCCCCTAGGGGTTCAGGTGCTATAATTTCGTAGACATTGGGGGAGGAGCTAGGGTTACAGAAGGTCACCAGGGGGCGCCAGGGGGCTTTGTGAGGGAAGGGAGGGAGGGCAGGGGACACCTGCACACTCCCTGTCCCTCCGAGGCTGCGGGATGCTCTGAGGACCCCAGACCTGGGCGAGCCCAGCCTGGACACCGTGCTGCTGGCAACCGAAAGCAGACGGCCCCAGCGTGCTTTCTTAGTCCAGGCTCTCAAAGCCAAGGGCACCTCCCCCGGGAAGGGGGGGGGGAGGAGGGAGGGACCTGTCTCCAGCATGCAATGGCTTGGGAGGGCTGCAGGGACCCCAGGACGACTGGGTTTGCAGGTCTGGTGAACCAACAGAAGATCCACTTCCCGGGATGGAGCGGCCGGCCGGGGAGGGGCCTCCCAGCGCCTTCTGCAATGTGGTTCCCGCCCAACAGAGCCCGAAATGCCCCCTCTGTGCCTGGCTCCAGGGCTCAGCCGGGACTGACCAGTGCTTCCATCCCCTCATGCGACCTTTGACCTCCACTTCCACCCCTGGCCTTGCTGCTCTGGCTCCCTCCTCCCCTCCCCCACTGATCTCATCTCCCTCCCTCCCTCCCCGCCTCCCTCCCTCTCTCTCCTGCCTTTCCCACCCACCCACGCTCACCAGGGACTCCCCCACCCCCACTTACCATTTCCAGCTGGTTGGAGAAGGGCAGGTGCTTGGGCGGGGTGGACGGGTCAAAGTCCACCCCCGCCGGACCCCCCAGTTCCCCGCTGGACAGGGCCGTGTAGTCGGGGCGGTGGGAGCCTCGCGCTTTCTGGCTGACCTTGATGTAGAAGAAGTCTTCGCTCTTGCCCATCTTGGAGGCCGACTTGCCCCGGCCCGCGTCCTGCGCGAAGCCGAACCTCAGCAGCCCATCCGAGTAGCGGTTCAGCTTCTTGAGGTGGGAAGACTTGCGCAGCTTGTACTGCGATGCGCGGCAGTGCTTGCTGTGGAAGCCATGGCCCGAGATGAGGCTGCTGACGCTGCCCATGGCGATGGCGGGGCCGAGACGCGCGGGGCTGTGGCCTCGGGGTGCAGTCCTGGCTCCTGGAGGCGACGGCGGTCATAGCAGAGCCCTCGCGGGGCCTGGGGGAGCCGAGGACCTGCAAGGAGACACAGACAGACGGCCTTCAGCCTGGGCCGGGGCTGCGGGCGGCGCTTCTGTGACTGGGTGGCTGGGAGCTGCTTGGTCCTCTGTCGCTGAGCGCCTCCTTGGGCAAGGCCCTCCTCCAGGCACTGTGCGGCCAGGGACCCAAACAGGTCCAGTTCTGGCGCTTGGGGGGCATGGTCAGGCCACAGGCGTTTGGACGCCTATCTTGTCCAGCGCTTGGGGGAATCCAGCAGAGAGGGGGCGAGGCTGCGTTTTGAGCATGTGTTGGAAACTGAAGCCCCTCCCCCCACCACTTCCAGGTGATATGCTGGTGGGGGTGGGGCACTTTGAGAGGTCCTGAGGAGGATCAGGTGAGGCAGACAGGGTGGGACCTCCTGGGAGGGCACCCGTGGCTCTAACAGGGCTGGGCGACATCTGGCCCACGTGACACCCCTTGGTCTGGCCCTGCCAAGGCAACCGCTGATGAGACTGAAATTCAATCAATCGAGGGCTCCCCCACCCTTGCGCGTCCAGAAGAACAAGGAGGAAGAGAGACTGGAGTGGGTGCACCTGCTCTGCTTGCCACGTGGTGCCCTGTTCCCTCCGCAGACAAGGGCATTGGACAGGCCAACCCCCAGAACCATACACTGCATCTTTATTCATTTTTTAAAAGCTTTATTTGAAAGGCAGATTTACAGAGAGGGGCAGAGAGAGAGCGAGAGACAGAGACCTTCTGTCCACTGGCTCACTCCCCAAATGGCTGCAACAGCCAGGGCTGGGCCAGGCCAAAGCCAGGAGCCTGGAACTCCATCCAGGCCTCCCACATGGGTGGTGGGCTCCCAAGCACTCGGGCCATGCGTGTTCTGCATGCAAAGCTCCCACTGAACTGATGGCCTGTGCACCCAGTAACATCCAGCCACGCCTGGTGCCCAGGAGAACCGCACGGAAGCCCACCACGAGGCTCCGGCGCATTTAGGAACGAGGAGCGGCAGCAGAGTGGAGACGCTCGGGAAGGGGGAGGGATTTTCGCCAGTGTCCGTCCCTCTCATTCTGCTCACTGTCCACGCCCGCATTCACCATCCCTCACCATCTTTGGTGCCTACACTTCACCGTCCAGAGCCAGCGGCTCCTTTCCAAGCGCGGCTCTGCTTGTGCTAGCGCCACCCACAGCGCTGCACGGGCGCAGGGCACCTCTGCTCACTGGGCAGCCCACACGGACAGAAGACGCTTTCCAGGCCCCTGACATACACCGAGGGCATCCACCTGCAGCCCAGCAAAAATTCATGTCGTCCACATGCAGGGAAGAAGCTGGCTTTGGCCAACTCCCCAGGGAGGGGCCTGCTGGCACATATGACCGCCTGTCTGAGTCCCGGCCACGCTGGTTCCCATCCAGCTCCCTACTAACGCGCCCGAGAAGGCGGCAGAAGATGGCCCAAGTGCTTGGGGCCCCTGCCACCCATGTGAGAGACCCAGAAGGAGTTCCAGGCTCCTGACTTCAGCCTGGCCCAGCCCCCGCTGTTGAGGCCATTTGGGGAGTGAAACAGTGAATAAAAGCTCGCTCGCACTCTCTAAGTCTACCTTTCATATAAATAAAACACGTCTTAAATTAAAAAAGAGGCTGGTGCCGCGGCTCACTAGGCTAATCCTCCGCCTTGCGGCGCCGGCACACCGGGTTCTAGTCCCGGTTGGGGCGCCGGATTCTGTCCCGGCTGCCCCTCTTCCAGGCCAGCTCTCTGCTGTGGACAGGGAGTACAGTGGAGGATGGCCCAAGTCCTTGGGCCCTGCACCCTATGGGAGACCAGGATAAGCACCTGGCTCCTGCCATCGGATCAGCGCGGTGCGCCGGCTGTGGCGGCCATTGGAGGGTGAACCAACGGCAAAAAGGAAGACCTTTCTCTCTGTCTCTTTCTCACTGTCCACTCTGCCTGTCAAAAATAAAAAAAATTAAAAAAAAAATTAAAAAAGAAAAAAAAAAAAACAAAAAAAGGCTCTCCTGTACCCTGCGTGTTGTCCCACGTGGGCGAGAGCTCCTTCCTCCTCGCCATGGACGCACACTTACAGATCCCCGGGTCCAAGCCATGTTGTGGTGGCCACAACAAATTAAACCGCCGGCTTAATTTGGAGATCAACCCCTCTGGGGTTCTCTACTTACCAAAGGGGATTGGCAGATGCTCTGCAGATGGAAGGCCAAGGCCAGCATGTTGGCTTCCAGAAATCACACACACACACACACACACACACACGAGAGAGGGAGAGTGAGTGAGTGCGCGCATGCGCTTGCATCTGCTGGTTCACCCACAATGGCTGGGGCTGGACCAGGCTGAAGCCAGGAAAGCCATCTGGGTCTGGGTCTCCCACGTGGAGAGAAGGGAGCCAGGCACTTGCGCCATCACCGCTGCCTCCCAGGGTGTGTATTAGCAGGAAGTGGGGTAAAGACCTGAAGCCAGCCACCCCGACTGGGACTGAGGGTCTTAACTGCTACACCCAACGCCCGCCCCTCTGTCCCCGGTCCTGATGCAGAGAGTGGACACTGAAGTTTGAGGTTCACCCAGGAGCCCCCTGCGGCTGAGCTAACCCTCTCTAAGTGTCTAGACGTGTTGGCTTGTCAGCCTGGAGACAACCTGGCTATGATCCACCAGGCCCCCAGGCCCCTCACTGCCCCTCCCACAGGCTGTCTGAGGATGAGTGACAGGTGGAGGGACACGTTCTTATGTGGGGGCAACATCCCCACTGGCCAGGGGGTGAGAAGGCACAACGGCACGGGCCTTGGAGCCTCCGGGAGGGGAAAGGAGGGAGGAGGGGAGCTCCCGTGGGAGTGGCTGAGCAGCTGCTTCTGCCTGGGCACACCTCCCGAGTTCCCAGCAGAATCCAGCTGGAGTGAGAGGCCAGGCCTTCAGAAGACAGCAAAGGCAAGCGGAGCCGGAGCAGCTGGTGGAGGAGACTCAGCGGCCCACACTTCTCAGAGCCTGCCCCACGCGTTCAGGAGGACCCCAAGGCCCAGGCCACCCTGCTAAGGGCGGCTGCTACACCAGGACTGGGAACAGCTTGGGCAATCGCGCAAGACCCTCACTTCTCCCCGACACGTGACAGAGACGCCTCCTCCACTACCTGGCTCTGGCCAAAGCCAAAAATCAGGGCTCCAGCCAAAGTGACACACTCCTGGGGACTGTCGCCTTCCGGACCGTGGAGTCAGAGGCACAGGCTGGGAAGGGGGTCTGCATGGATACAGGGACGTGAGAAATGGCAGTGTGCGCCCCCATCCCCACCAACGGTTGAGTCCTTGGCAGCATATGGCCCGCTGGGCTGTGCCCTGGGCAAGAGGCACAGGATGGTGTGGAGTGCTGGGAAGGAGGGGAGTGGGTGATTAGAAGGAAAAAAAAGAAAGAAAGCCAGAGACCTGGGGAGGGGCGGGGCTCTCACACAGCAGGTGGGCTGCCTGCAGCCCATGGCAGGGTGCCAGGCCACCGGCCACCAGTCGCTGGCTCTGCTCCTCCTGATGCCAGCTTCCTGCTTATGGCACCCCGGGAGGCAGCAGGTGATCGACTGTTCAAGGAGTTGGGTCCTTGCCTCCCACCCACATGGGCACCCTGGATTGAATGTCTGGCTCCTGGCTTTCAGGAGTGAACTAGCGCATGGGCACTGTGCATGGGCACTGTCTTTCTGTCTCTCAGCTCCATCAAGGAGGGACAAGGTTATGCATGGATATGTGCAAGCACTCGTCTCCATGAATGTCGGTGTGTGTTGGTGCAGGTGTGTATGCACCAGCGATACCTGGAGACAAGACATTCTTGGCTGTAATGGCTGCTGGGTGGAGGCCAGCGATGTTGGGGGACACCCTGCAGGGGCAGGCCCTGAGCCTAGTGATTAGACACAGGTTAAGGGGCCAGCGTTGAGACGTGGCAGGTTAATGCTTAGTGTGTTAGCTTCTGGGCACCAGTTCAAGTCCCAGCTGCTCCTCTTCCAATCCAGGTTCCTGCTGATGCATCTGGGAAAGCAGCAGAGGATGGCCCAAGGCCTTGGTCCCTGCCACTCATAGGGGACCTAGATGGAGTTCCTGGCTCTTGGCTTCAGTCTAGCTCAGTTCTGGCCATTTGGGGAGTGAACCAGTGGATGGAAGATCTCTCTCTCTCTCTCTCTGTCTTTCCTTCTCTCTGTGTGTAACTCTGCCTTACAAATAAATAAACATTTTTTTTAAAAAAAAAAAAGATGCCAGTTATTACACCTGCATACCACATCAGAATGCCCGGGTTCGAGTTTTGACTCTGGGTCCTGACTCTGGACCCAGCTGATGAAGACCCAAGGAGGCAGCAGTAATGGCTCAAGGAGCTGAGGTCCTGTCACCCACGTGGGAGACTTGGATTAAGTTCCCAGCTCCAGGCCCGACTTAGCCGTAGCTGTTGTGGGCATCTGGGGAGTGATCCCGTGAGTGCAAGCTCTGTGTGTGTCTGCCTCTCTAATTCATAAATTACATTGAAAACAAACAAAGGAAAACCATGTTGCAATGGATGGCATGGCGCCAGGATGACAAAACACCCAAGCTGCGCTGACTACCCATCTGTCCCTGGCTCTGTGCGACCTGAACCAGTCACTCCGTCTCCTCTGCCCCAGGTGCCTCACTTGTGACCTGAGGGCCCCCGCACCTGCCCTGCCACCAGCCTGCGGGCATGCAGAGCACCTGAAGCCCCCGACCTGCTCGCCCCTGAGGGGTCAGCTCACTCAGGCACCACAGGGCTCAGTGCTTAGTCGCTCGTTCCATGATCCCCTTAGCTCAGAAGCGGCAGAGCCGCGGGTGGCAGGGGCGATCTAACCTCCATGCAGGGTCTCAAGTCTTCTCTGAGTTCTGTCTCCACTGGCAACATGAGACGCTGCATTTACTTCTGAGTTTTTTGGTGACCGCTTGAGAGCGGAGAGCGAGAGCTACAGACCCTCCTCTGAAAAATGCACCCCAATAACATTTTGAATCTGACTTTGGAAGGTTCCCAGAGCCCCCCAAAACACCCTGACTGACTTGGTTTGAAAATGTGACTATAGGTCCAGGGGTGTGGCTCAGTGGGTTAAACCAGCGCTGCCCATGTAGGGCGCGGGTTCTAGTCCCGGCTGCTCTACTTCCCATCCTGCTCCCTGCTGGTGCACCTGGGAAAGCAGCAGGTGGCCCAAGCTCTTGGGACCCTGCCACCCACGTGAGGGACCTGGAAGAAGCTCCTGGTACCTGGCTTTGATCTGGCCTAGCTCCAGCCATTTCGGCCATTTGGGGAGTGAACCAGTGGGTGGAAGACTTCTCTCTTCTCCGCAACTCTGCCATTCAAATAAAATAAATAAAGTTTTAAAATAAACAAGTAAATAAAAAGCTCACAGAGGGGCAGGTGTTGAGGTGCAGTGGGTTAACCTGCCCGATGTGACACCAGCATCCATATCAGAGCTCTGGATAGATTCCCGGCTGCTCCACTTCCATCCAACTCCCTGCTAACAGCCTGGCAAATCAGCAGAAGAGGGCCCAAGTGCTTGGGGCCCTGCACCCACGTGGGAGACCCAGATGGAGATCCACGCTCCTGGCTTCAGCCTGGCCCAGCTGGGGCACTGTGGTCATTTGGGCAGTGGACCAGCAGATAGAAGAGTCTCTCTCTCTCTCTCTGCCACTCTGGCTTTCAGATAAATAAATCTTACAAGAAAAAAATCAGCATCGTTGATACCTGATCACAGAAATTGTCAGGATCAAATAAAAATCACCTAAGCTCGCCGGGTCACAATAAGGAGGAGGGCAGGACACGCGCGCCCGCACGCTGTTGAGATTCTGAAGGGGGATGGAGAGGCTAGAGAGAAGCTACTTCTGGAAGGGCCTCCCCACCCCCACCCCGAACTCCCCGGGGCTCCAGGAGGGCAGCTGGGGCCTGCAATCCCAAAGCATCTGCCAGCTGGGACGGGGTGGGGGTGGGCGGCCCCGGGCCAGCTCCCAGCAGAGGTCTCTGGTGGGGGACTAAGTAGGGGCACGTGCCTGCCTTTTCAAGGTGCCGCTGCCCTCCCCTCTCCCTCGCCCGGACAGGCTCCCCCGGCGTCAGCTTTCCTTATCGGGATTCCTCCCCCAGTGTTTGCATTCCTCGTCCTTGACCCCTCCCCTCCCAGGGGTTGCTCGGGATGGGGAGGGGGCGGCGGCCCAGGGCTGGGGCAGGGGGTGAACTTGGGGTTAGTTAATCATCTCAGGCCCGACTGCAAGCCCCGGCAGCTGGAGAGCAGCACCTATCTGCTGAGTGAATGGATGAATGGAAGGGAGCCCGGACTAGGAGGAGGAAGAGCGTGGGGGCGGGGGAGAGGCCCAGGTTGCCGGTGGGTGGGGAGCGGGGCCCACGCAGCTCTCAATTAAGCGCGCCTGGATGCCGCCGAAAAGTGAAAGGGAACTGGCTGGCAGGCTGAGTCATTCCACCGGGGCGAACAATCGGAAGCAATTCCGCTTCCCACTGCTCGGGGAGCAATGAAAAGGGCTCCGAGGTCCGCCCGGCAGGCTTTGTGCGCGGGTCGGCGGCTCAGCTGCTGCCGGAGCCTTCCTCCGGCCCGGTGGGCAGCTTGTGTCTCCGCGGCCCTGACTGACACTTCTCACCGGGAGGGAGATCGCCCGCCAATCACAACCTGCTCTCCGCCCCCCCACCCCTTCCAAAAATAAAGCCCCAGCTACTGCGCCAAGCTCATGCAAATTGAACCCAAGCTCATGCAAATTGAACCCAAGCTCATGCAAATTGAAGCCGGCTGCTCCCACGTGAGACAGCAGAAGGCAGGCGCCTGAACTTCCTGCAGTCGGTGCCCGTGCGCGAGCTGGGGACAGCACCAGGTGACAAGAGCTACTCCCAGAGAAGCCTGGCTCTGGTCTCAGAATGGGTAGCAGGATCGCCTTCCATGCACACATTTCTTTGTACTTTGAAACATTTTAGTTTATTTGAGAGAGACAGAGAGAGCGCTACCATCCGCTGGTTCCTGCCTGGATCAGCCAAGGCGGAGACAGGCTGCAGCCAGGAGCCTGGAACTCCATCTGGATCTCCCTTGTCGGGGTGGCAGGGTCCCAGCAACGCAGGGATGGGAACCCAGGCATGCAGATTTGGGTTGAGGGTGACCCTTAGCGGTGCCATATCATGTGGATATTTGAGAGACATTTAATTCAATTACGGTGGGTCTAGTGGGCGGTCCTGAGGTCACAGTGGGGAGGGGGCGTGCCTTTGGGAGGTGCTTGTATGAGAAGGTTGTCACACAGCCCGAGTCAGCCTGGTAGCGCTCTCTCTGTCTCTAGGACATCCCTGGGACCCCAACTCTGCACGTGCGGCCACCTTCCACCGTCAGCAATGCTCCCCAACGTTCAGCCGCTAGCCAGCCATCACCAGCAGCTTGCCTTAGGTATTTCACTGCAGTAAGAAGAAGCTGATGGGGACTGGCGTTGTGGTACAGTGGGTTAAGCCAAACGGATTAAACAGGCGCCGGTTCGAGTCCCGGCTGCTCCACTTCCCCCGCAGCTCCTTGCTAATGCACCTGGAAGTGCTTGGGCCCCTGCCACCATGGGAGACCTGGAAGAAGCTTCTGACTCCTGGCTTTGGCTTGGCCCAGACTGGGGCGTTACGGAGTGAACCAGCATATGGAAGACCTCTCTGTGGCTCTCCCTTTCTCTCTGTAATTCTACCTTTCACATAAAATAAAATAAAAAGCTGATGAATACGGCCTTGGAGCACCCACTCTGCAAGATCCTGTCCCCTCTTCCCTAGCCCCAGCTCTCCGCCGTGACCCTCTGTGGAGCAGGTTCCTTGGTTAGGGAAGAAGGCACGAGGTGAGCTCACTCACACTGGATTTCATCCCAGGGCAGATCCCTGCCTACCCCTGCACTGATGGAAACCCGCCCCGAGCAGAGACAGAGGATGCCAGGGCCCCTCTCCCAAACCCCACCACCTGGTCCTCCACCTGTGCCCCTCACCCAGCCTGAGAGGGCAGAGCTGGGAGTCCCAGGCTAGAGACAGCATAAGAAACAAGCTGGCCACCGGTCCCACAAAGAAGAAGAAAAGCTTTTTAGTCCACGGTTTAAGAGGCCACCAAGGTCCAGAGAGGCTGGGCGAGTTGTCCAGGGCCACACAGCAAGGCAGGAGCAGAGCTGGGCCTCCCGTTCTCCGCCCCCTCCTTCCCCCTCCATGGCTTCTATAACCACAGAGCAGGCAGGAGGGCGGCTGGGGTGGGATGTCACTCTGGGCTGAGAGGCACGGCTTTAAAAGGAAACCTCGCTCCCAGCCCGCAGCCCAGCAACCAGACTTCCTGTCGGCTGCAGCCAAGAAGGGGCCGAGGCCGGCGCCTGCGCCCCGCACAGCCAAGTCGCCCCCCTTCTCAGGGAATCAGTGCAAAGGTGCAGGCTGCCTGGGCCAGGGGTGACAAGGCACAGATGGGGAGGGGCAGGCCAAGCCGATAGCCCTCCACCACCCGCAAGACCCAGCAGAGTCTGCTCCGGGACAGCCCTGGCAGGGGCACGGGGGCTGAGAAGGGCACACAGCGAGGGCTGGCTCTGAAGATGCTCCATCCCCAGCCCAACTGGCTCCTGTTTCATACCCTGGGGGTGTCCAGGGAGTGTGTGTGTGTGTATGTGTGTGTGTGACACGTATGATGTGTGGTTTGTATATGATGTGTTATGTGGCGGCATGTATGTATATGTGCAATGCGGTGCGTCACTTGTGCATAATTGTGTAGTTTGTGGTGTCTGTGGGTGTGTGAGGGGTGTGGTATGATCTAGCGTGTGTGGTGTGGTTGTATGTCCAGGGTGTATGTGTATGCCCTGTGTGTGTGTGTGTGTGTGTGTGTGGTGCAGCATGGGACAGAGAGGGGACACGGGGAGGGGTTCCAGAACTCAGGAAGGGACTGGAATGGGTGCAGCCCTGACAGGGGGCTCGGCTCAGGCTCCTGGCTCTGGGCGCTGCAAAAGAGCTGGCGAGGCTGGAAGAGCTGACCTGGTCCCTTCAAGGGAGCAGCTCCGGGAGCCGGGGGTGTTTGTGGTCTGCAGTGGAGGGTCCTTGCACAGCCCAGGAAGCCCTCGCTGGCTCCAGGCAGGCGAGTCTCCACCCGCCTCGGCTCCGCCTCCCCCTCGGGGCCATTTGATGTGTCTGGCTGGGGAATTTGACTTCTGTGCAACCTTGGTCTTGATTTCCCAACTTCCCGCCAACTTCCCGCCGCCTCCTCCTGCAGGCTCACTCCCGTTCCTGGGTGAGCCAGAGCCTCGAAACTTGGCAGAGGTGCCTGGGAGTGTCTGGGGAGCTCCCGGCCACCCGTCCCCTCCCCATCCTCCCCCGAGCCTGCAGTCCCCATTGGCTCCCTGCTGCCACCCAGGCCCCTGATGCAGGTCCCCTCTGCCCCCCCTCCCCCCGCCTCCTTCATAAGGGCTAGGGTCAGCAGGGTCAGAGCCCCAGATTCTGTCCTGGAGTGCCCGGCTCACGGTCCCCGACCTGCCAGCCCAGCCACACGCTCTGCCTCCCACCTCGCTGTCCTTGACTGTGTCTAAAGAAGGCAGTGCCAATCCTGTGCCCTGCTGGGAACCCGAGCCCATCAAGACGCACAGCTCCACTGCCCACAGCTCCACTGCCCGTGGTGGGGGAGAAGGGAGGCAGCAGGCATGGGGTGCTGCCTTCCCCCCCCCAGCTCAGAGCAGCAGCAAACATGCGGGCAGCAGGAGGGGACTCCTCAGTGACATGTTCCATACTCCTCTCCCCTTCCACGCCGTCTTGAGCTGGTGCAGCACACCAGGTCACCAGATCCCCCAGTGCCCTTGGCATCACCTTGAAGGAGGCAGATGAAAATGACCTGCAGGGTGCCTGTGGGAAACCCCATCGGCGCCCAATGCCAGCCAGCGGTCACCATTTGGATCCCAACTCTGCTCATCTTCCCACAACCAGGGCGGCCACGCGAGGTCCAGGCCTGACAGCGTGGCCCTCAGCAGCATCGCGTGGTACCGTGGTGGAGGTGAGCACCGTGGACCGTGGCTACATCTGACCCTCTGGCGGCCTCTGATGCACACTGAAGCCAGAGTTCAGGGCTTCCGTCTGGGTCTCCATCACAGAGCTGCTCCCAATCTGGCCCCACGTGACCCTACTGCCAGCTCCTGCAAGCTAGGGTGTCTTCGGTTCTGAGGACACACCGGGCGAGAGTTGGGAATGCAGCTTGGAGGTGCATTTTCTTAGATTTCTGTTGAATAATTCCTAACCCCCCTCCTGCCAAGCCTGGGGGAAAAGCTTACCAGCCCTAGGTAAGATAAGGAAACTTCCTCCTTCTCTTCTTTCCTTCCCTCCCTCCTTCCCTCCCTCTCTCTCTCCCTTTCTTTCCTCCTTGTCCCTGCCCCAATAATGTTGCGAAGACTTTGACAATTCTTCCAGAAGGCTTCCTGGATACAGCTGTCCTGCCCCACGCAGGACCAGGACCAGGAGTGAGTATGGTGCAGCGGTGCGGAGACATGGCTTGCGAGGCCTTCATCCCACTGGGGGGTACGCTGAGGTGAAGCGCTGGCTCCATCTCCGATTCCAGCTTCCTGCTGACCTGCCGCCCAGGAAGCGGTTGTGATGTGCCTGGGGTGGGGGTGGGGGCTGTGGAGTACACTGCCATGGCCCTAGCATATTATCTGTGACAACAGAAGTCTCTGTGTGGGCATTGGTGCCTCAGTTGGTGCCCTAGCCTGAGCCTGAGCCTTGGGCCCATGGTGGAGGGTATGCTGGGGTCTGCAAGGCTGCATGGAAGACTATTTCAATTTCTGTACATGGATAAGACTGAAGTTGAATGATGTAACCCACTGGGGCACATGTATGTATCAAGTGAATGAATGAGTGGATGGATGGATGGATGGATGAATGAATGGGTACATGAATGGATGTGTAGGTGATGGGTAGATGGAAGAGTGGGTAGATGGATGGATGGATGGATGGATGGATGGATGGAAGAATGAATGGGTAACATGAATGGATGTGTGGATGACGGGTAGATGGATGAGTGGACGGATGGATGTGGGTAGATGGATTCAAGATACCCAAGTACCATTTGGTGAAGAGAGCAACTCACCATCCCAAGCTGGTTGGAACAGGGGAATTCTAGCAATAGGAAACTTCATCACGAGGAAGGTCCCTGTAAAATCAGCTTGCGCTGGTGGGCCTACCCAGGCTGCAAGCTGGGATTAGTACAAAACAAGATTGAAGTAGCCCTTGGTGACTCCTTGACCTGACCCTTGCTCACTTAGTGGCTTCCCTGAGGTGATGTAATTAAAAAAAAAAAAGTGGTGGTGGTGGTGGTGGTGGTGATGGTTTGTGTGTGTCTAAGAGCAGCTCCCTCTCAGGGCCGTGACCCCAAGGCGGGGAAGGTCTGGGAACAGCAGGTGGGGGCAAAGCAAACTGTGTGTGGAACAGTGTGTGCCTGTCTGTGGCCCCCAGAGACAGAGCAGGTGGAAGGGGAGGGACATGGGGGAGAGAGAGAGGATGGAGAAGAGTGAGGGCAGTGTCTGCGGAGGGGAGACAAAGAGAAGGAAAGGAGGGCGGAGGGCCATGGTGAAGAGCTGCTAGGTCCAGTGTGAGGGTGCAGGGTACTACAGTGTGCGCGGAGAGCAGCGGTTGTATCAGAGCTGCTGGTTTTGGGGGTCTGACTTCTTGCTGTTGTCACACACTGGGAGAGCTGTTACTGATGAAAGAGTCAGCTGTGTAGCAAGGTGTGTGGCTGAGAGTACTGTGACACAGATGGATGGATGGATGGGTGGGTGGGTGGATGGATGGATGGATGGGTGGGTGGGTGGATGGGGAGATGGGTGGATTGGTGGGTGGATGGATGGATGCATGGGTGGGTGGGTGGGTGGGTAGATGGATGGATGGATGGGTAGATGGGTGGATGGTTGGATAGATGGATGGGTGTATAAATGAACAGATGGATGGATGAATGGGTGGACAGATGGATGGACTTTGCCTGAGGTCTCTCCTAACTCAAACAGACCTTCTACACTGCAGGAACTAGCAGTCACCTTTCTAAAATGCAGTCCCGATCATTTGAGGTTGAGGGTCTTGTCAGCCTCTCCTCTCTGGGAACCACGCAGCCTGCAGACAGGCAGCCCACTTTGGGGGCTGTGGCTCATTTTAATGGGATGAGAAGTCTACAAAGCTAGTAGCCACCCATCCACTCCTCCATCACCACTCCCAGCATAGAAGAAAAAGAAATGTGTGAGAGGCCTTCAGGCTGTCAAGATACTGTAATCCTAGGGACAGATGGGTTCTGTTTCAGTCATTTTAATGAACTGGCTCAAAGAGTAGGTGATCGTTAAAGATGCTCTTGATACTGGGCATCAGGACTGGGGGTAAGTATGGAAGCTGAGTACTCACTTTTACAGGACAAACCAAGAACAAGTTAGTCTGACAACCAGGACTTTTCCTGTGGATTTCCTCCTTGGCTTACTCTGTGGGGTGGAGGGAGGGGAGCAGGGGGCCAGGGACTCCGAGGAACCCCTGGCGGGCAAACTGTCCTCAGAGCACCCTCTTCTGTTTCTATTCAGCCTCGAGCCAAGAGTCTCTCACAAGATCCCCAGCAGCAGGATCTGTCAGCTTTCTGGCAGGTTTCCAGTGGGGGCTGCCCATGGCTACTGCCTATCCTGGCTCTGCGCAGAGTGTGGAAATTCTGGGCTGGAGGGAAGCCGCTAGCAGGACCATGTGTGTGGGCAGAAGCAGCCCCATTAGCAGCCAGGGCCTTGCACTCCCTCGGTCCCCACTGTGTTGCTTAGCAAGATGCTGGGCACAGAGCTGGAGCTGGATGGATGTCTACCAAGTGAATGGATGATGGGTTGATGAGTGGGTGGATGGATGGATAGGTAGGCAATGTATAGATGTGTGGATGATGGGTGGACAGACGGATGAACTTCCTGCCTGAGGTCTCTCCTAGCTCAAACAGACCTTCATACCGCAGCAGCTAGAAGTCACCCTTCTAAAGTGCACACCTGATCACTTGGCATTGAGGATCTTTTCAGCCTCTCCTCTCTGGAATAATTCTCACTTTCTTCCTCAAAGACCTGTATTCATGTCTCCACAGTCCTAGGCTTCAAGCTGTAAATCTTGGCTTTCAGGGCTCAGCGCAAAGACCACTTCCTCCAGGAAGGCTTCCAGTGATTTTCTTGCTGCTTCCTCTGCTAAGACTATTACAGTGCTGATTCCATCCTATCTCTCCTGCAGCCTGGATCTGTTTACTCCTTTCCTGGTACCCAGCTAAACCACTGGAGGGAGGGAAGCCTAGGAGGCTCAAAGCCCTCGAGGGAGGGAGATTCATGGACTGGCATTAGGGAAACAGAAGCCGGAGGACCCCTGGTGATTTGCTTTGGAATCGGCTTTGTCACCACCATTGAGTTTCCCTGTCCTGACTCAGCTTCGATCCAGGAAGTACAACTGCTCCTGGGGCGAGCTCAGGGAGCGGCTCTCATTCCCCCAAGGCCCTGCTCTCCTCCCCCAGGCTTCAGAGAAGAGATGAGGCTGCCTTGCCGGCCTCTTACCTCCTTTTTCCAAAGACCTGGCCCTGATCCCCCTAGCCCTCACCTGCTTTCACGGGCATAGTGATAGCACTAAGTGCAGGGACCCCCAGCTCCTTCTGCTGCCCTGGGGGAAGTGGTGCTCTGCAGGGCAGGAGATGGGGGAGAGGGCAGGGGTGGTCCTGACGTCTCCCTTCTTTAAGGATTAGCCTGTGACACGGCCCCCGCCCCGCCCCTCCCTCCCAGGCAGTCCTGAGAGGGCTCCCCAC
Organism: Lepus europaeus; assembly: GCF_033115175.1. NCBI lineage: Eukaryota > Metazoa > Chordata > Mammalia > Lagomorpha > Leporidae > Lepus > Lepus europaeus. The sequence continues at coordinate 16,637,079 of NC_084834.1, read as the reverse complement.
CAGCCCTCAGGTACCACCCGGGGCCACCTTGGATCTCCTCCCTACTGGATTCTGGCCCGAGCAGCCAGGCCTGCTCCTAGGACCTGGGTTTGCAGCCTCAGCATTGCTGACTAATTGCCCTGGGTGCAGTCACCGTGACACTCTGGACGACAAGGGGGCTATGTGTACCATATAACCGGTACGGTTATAAAGCAGTGAGACATTCCCGTCGCTGTATTCCTCCCGTGGGTGCAGTGATAGCCACACCCGCTGCACAGCCAGCCACATCAAAGTACGGCGTGCACGAGTACGCACAGCCCAGAACACATGGGAATGACCGTAAAGGAACACTACCGCTGTATGCCTTTTTCTTTGTTAAACTACATTTCTTATTGCTTAAAACAAAACAAAACAAAAAACTTTGTGACAGGCGCGCGGAGAGAGAAAGAAAAAATCTCCCATCCATTCATTCACTACCTAATTGCAGGCAATGGCCAGGGATGAGCTCAGCCAAAGCCAGGAGCCAGGAACTCAATCCAGGTGTCCCCCACCGGCAGCAGAGACCTGCATATTAGCAGGAAGCTGGAGTGAGGAGTGGAGCTGGGATTTGAACACAGGCTCCGCCTTGCAGGTGTCTAAACTGGCAGCTTAACCACTAATGCCAGCCCCGATTGTTATTTAAAACGCTGACTGTCACACCAAGTCCTACTAAGTCTTCACCGTGCCTCCAGGCTGTATCAGGACCAGGCTGTATCAGGACCATGCTGAGTGACTGCCAGCGTCACCTAGGTTTGCATGAGCCAAGCCAGCAGGACCCCATGGCCAGGAAATCACCCAACAAGCAATGTAGTTCCCATTAACGACAGGGGGCTGTAACTCTAACTCCGCTGTCACTGCTGACCTGTGGGGGCTGGGATGTTTAGCAGCAACCCTGGTCTCTACATAGTAGGTACCTCTACCCACTAAGACTTCTATACGCTAGGTCCTTCTACCCACCGAGTACCTCTATACGCTAGGTACCTCTACCCACTAAGACTTCTATACACTAGGTCCTTCTACCCACCGAGTACCTCTATACGCCAGGTACCTCTACCCACTAAGACTTCTATACGCTAGGTCCTTCTACCCACCGAGTACCTCTATACGCTAGGTCCTTCTACCCACCGAGTACCCTCTATACGCTAGGTACTTCTACCCACCGAGTATCCTCTATACGCTAGGTACTTCTACCCACCGAGTACCTCTATATGTTAGGTACCTCTACCCACTGAGTACTTCCCACACAGGTACCTCTATCCACTAAGTACTTCTATACGCTAGGTGCCTCTACCCACCATCAAGTACCTCTACAACTAAGCACCTCTCACACTAAGTACCTCTACCCACTAAGTATCCTTCATAACTAGGTACCTCTACAACTAAGTACCTCCCATACTAGGTCCCTCACAACTAAGTACCTCCCACATTAAGTATCTCTACAACTAAGTACCTCCCACACTAGGTACCTCTACTTACTAAGTACCGCTACATGCCAGGTGCCTCTACATTCCCTCTCTCCCACCCCCAGCGAGGTGGGACATGTGAAACACTCCCAGGAGGGGGACATCTCCCAGCTGAAAGCACTGGCTCACCCACTTTGTGTGGCTCTCAAGTTCAGACGACACGACAGCGCGTGCAAAGGGGTCCCTAGCATACAGCAGGTGCTCCACAGTGGTCCATGCTGCAGCAGCCTCCCTTCCACCCTCCCCGTGGTGAAGCTCTCGTGGCCCAGGAGCGGCGAGGGGTGCAAGGGGGGCTGGGAGAGCCCTGCAGGGGTGGACCCAGCCCAGCAGTCCCACGGGCGGTTTCTCAGTCTGTGGCCGAGAAGCAGAGACACGGCACACGTGATCAGACACTGTGCCGGAACTTCTCTCTGGGGGTGGGCCATCTATGTCAGCCCAGTTCTTACACTGAACGCCTCCCCCCACCCCCAGGGTGGGCATATTAGCCAGCGGGGCCTTTGGGCCGGGACGAGGGTATAAAAGAGGGAGCTGGGGAATGGGACTCTAACGCCCTACAAAACAGACCCCACACAGCCGCGGGCGGACGCACTGAGAAGGTGCTTATGACCCACTGCCCCAGACCGACTCGACTCGGCCAGCTCCTGGGACCCACGCCCCTGAGCCACCAAGGCTGCTCCCAGGGTGTATTAGCAGGAAGCTGGATTGCAAGCACAGTAGCTGGGACTTGAAGCGGCACTCTGCAGTGGCTCAACCCGCTGCGTCACCACAGCCACCCCATCGCACGTTTTCAAAGCAGTTCCAATGGACTAAGACGCGGCTGGAGGGCCCGAGAGAGAAGTGGCTGCAGCTTCGATTCTCCGCCACGCTTGGATGTTCTGCAAAGCCCTAGCATCCTACTGGAGGGGATGCCGCTGTGACCTGGAGCAACAGCTGGGACCAGCAAGGCCAGCGTGTGGGAGACAGCCCTGAGATGTCAGCCTGGCTGCACGAGGAACTCAGGGTCCGCTGGCTGTGACTTCGGGCCACAGAGCAGCAGCTGTCCACCCAGCCGTGCCCAAGGCACATCTGGCCGTCTCAGCTGCACTGTGCGGTCTGCCCAGAGCCAGGCACGCCCACTTGGGGAGGGGCAGCGGAGGACAGCCCGGGGCCTAGGGTTTTGATGCTGTGGAGTGGCCGGCTGACCAGGCACACTGGGCTCGCTCTGGGGGCCACGGATCCTCTGTGTGGTCCTCAGTCATTCTCCCCAGGGCTCCCTTTCAAACATCTGCCCGGGACAGCGGCGCGCCTGCCCTTTAAAAACGGACATCAGAGACATCAGCGAACAAACGTGCCCTGAACAAATTTCAGAACCTGCCCGGGTGTGGCTGAACCCCCGAGGCTGAGCTCAGCCTCCCTAGGAAGGGAGCACCAGCTCCTGGCTTCAGCCTGACCCAGCTACGGCCATCTGAGGAGTAAACCAGCAGACGGAAGATTTTTCTTTCTCTCTGTCTCTGTAACTCCGCCTTTCCAAGAAATAAATCAATCTATTTTTTTTTTTTGACAGGCAGAGTGGACAGTAGAGGGAGACAGAGAGAAGGGTCTTCCTTTTTGCCGTTGGTTCACCCTCCAATGGCCGCCGCGGTAGCGCGCTGCGGCCGGCGCACCACGCTGTTCCAATGGCAGGAGCCAGGTGCTTCCTCCTGGTCTCCCATGGGGTGCAGGGCCCAAGCACTTGGGCCATCCTCCACTGCACTCCCGGGCCACAGCAGAGAGCTGGCCTGGAAGAGGGGCAACCAGGACAGCATCGGTGCCCCGACCGGGACTAGAACCCGGTGTGCTGGCACTGCAAGGCGGAGGATTAGCCTACTGAGCCGCGGCGCCGGCTATGAATCAACCTTTAAAAGAAAAAAACGGAGAGAGAGGAGAAGCCAAGGCCTGCAGGAAGTTCTCTGGTTCACCTGCGCTGCAGGTGGGGCTCTTCCTGGCCACACTCCATGTTCTCCTCCTGTTCCCCTCTCCCAGCTGCAGGCCTGCCCCGTGCTTGCCCTCCTGCCCAAGGACATCGTCCCCTCCCACCTCCCACCCACTGTGCACCAAGATGGGTGTGAGTGTGGCCCTCAGGCCTGGGGTGGCTCATCTGCCTACTCCCCCAGCCTGTATCCAGGAGGCCATGCTGCTCATTCCCCAAATGGCCACAGCAGCCAGAGCTGCGCAGATCCAAAGCCAGGTACAAGGAGCTTCTTTTGGGCCCAAGAACCTAGGCCGACATCTACTGCTTTCCCAAGCCATCAGCATGGAGCTGGATCGGAAGTGGAGCAGCCAGGACTCGAACCAGTGCCCATATGGGATACCGGCACTGCAGGCAGGGGCCTTACCTGCTACGCCACAGCGCTGGCCCCTAAGGCCCCCTCGACCAAGGCGCCCTGATCTCTCTGCATCACCCCCGTGGGACGTCCCCTGAAGGTGACAGCGAGATCTGTTGTGGGGTGGTCTCAGAGGCTTGCCGTGAAGACCCTAATGCAGCCACTTGCACGAGCAGTGCTCACGGTCCTGCCCAGCCAGCTCTCGAGACCGTTCAGGCCGGCTCGCTAGAGGCTCCTACCCGCTGCCTCCGCTCGCTCACTCTCACCCCCCAGCACTGAGTCCACCGCCCCCATGCTCAGGGGGTTATGAGCCGCCCTGGGTGCCCACGGCTTACCCAGGCTCTCATTTAACCGCCCCTAAACTCTGGACACAAGATCAAGCTACAGACAGCAACGAGCTTCCATATCCTAGCAACGCGCAACTAGCAAAGGGGAATTTAAAAGGCATTTACAAAAGGTGCCTGCCAGGAAAAGGAGACAACTGAAGCTGTCAGGAGACCCGCACACCGAAAACCACCAAATGTCATTGCCATCCACCCAGGAGAATCTAAAAAATGCAGAGGGACCGGCGCTGTGGCGCAGCAGGTAAAGCCACCGCCTGCAGTGCCGGCATCCCATATGGGCACTGGTTCCAGACCCGGCTGCTCCACTTCCAATCCAGCTCTCTGCTACGGCCTGGGAAAGCAGTGGAAGATGGCCCAAGTTCTTGGGCCCCTGCACCCACGTGGGAGACTCGGAAAAAGCTCCTGGCTTCTGGCTTTGGATTGGTACAGCTCTGGCCGTTGCAGCCAATTGGAAAGTGAACCAGCGGATGGAAGACCTCTCTCTCTGCCTGTCCTCTCTCTGTGTAACTCTGAGTTTCAAATAAATAAATAAATCTTTTTTTAAAAAAAATAAAATAACGCAGAGAGAAAGTGGCAGGTCCATGCACGGGAAAACCGGATCATCTGCAGATCTGAGTCTTCTCCAAAGTGACCTACAGGGTCCACACAGCCCCCATCACAGCCCCAGCAGCTCAAATAATAAACGGCAAAGGGTCAGGACTCGCCAGGACCATCTCGTTAAAGAACGAAACTGTCACCGCCAGGGAGCAAGGCAGAGAAGCTGGCCAGTGGGACAGTCGGAACCCACAGACCCCACATGCATGGGGTCCCTTGATTACAACGACACAGAGGACACTGCAGAGCTGTGGGACAAATGGCTGCAGATGGCTTCAATGGTCTCCATTCAGAAAGAACTGAATCTCACAGCAGCTGTTGTGGGGCAGTAGCCTAAGATTTAAGCTACCCCTTGGGACACCCACATCCCATAGGGGAGCGCAGGTTCAAGTTCCCCCACTATTCTGCTTCTGACCCAGCTCCCTGCTAATGCACCTGGGAAGGTAACAGGGTTGGGGGATGGCCCAAGGGCATGAGTCCCTGCCACCCATGTGGGAGACCCGGATGGAGCACTGGGTCTCCTGGCTTCAGCCTGGCCCACCCCAGGCTATTGCCGACACCTGGGGAGTGAACCAGCAGATGGAAGCTCTCTCGTCTCCCCTCTGTCACTCTACCTTTCAACTAAAATTAAAATCAATCTTATATAAAAAATAAATGAACCCTGACTCCTCCTTCACTCCCCCGACATATAATTGCAGATGGAGCGAAGACGTAAATGCAAGGCTGAAATATGAAGGTTTCAGGGTAGAGGTGGAGAGAAGTGTGACTGGTGCGGGGTGCAGCTAGGGAGGAGCAACAGCTTCTCAGGGTCTAGGCACAATGACAAGTGTTTTCTTTTGTAAGATTTTATTTATTTATTTATTTATTTGAGAGGTAGAGTTACAGACAGAGAGAAAGGTCTTCTATCCACTGGATCACTCCCCAAATGGCTGCAATGGCCAGGGCTGGGCCAATCCAAAGCCAGGAGCCAGGAGCTTCTATCTGGATCTCCCACGTGGGTGCAGGGGCCCAAGGACTTGGGCCATCTTCTACTGCTTTCCCAGGCCATAGCAGAGAGCTGGATCGGAAGTGGGGCAGCCGGGACTCAGTGTTTGAGATGATGGACAGGGGCTGCTTACCAGGATCTGCTCACCGCACACTGAATACAGGGCACTTCAGAGAGTACGTGGGAAACAGAAGGAAAAGTGGAATTGTGTGGGTGCAAGAAATGTGAAATCCCTGGCTATAACAAGGATCTTTGAAAAGTTCATGGAAAATGTGCATGATGAAAAGCCATGCAGGGATTTCAAGACTTTTTGCACCAAAAATAAATTTATCTTCTAAGTTCATTTCTCAGGAAGTTTGCAAAGTCCCCCAATGCATGTACTGCCACGTCCCACGATGTCCCATGAAGGTTTACATTGACTTGTGTTAAGGGCTGCAATTTTTTCTTTAAATGTTAATGTTTCTAGAAGAAAATGGGTGACTATATTTTTGGCCTTTGGGTAGCAAACCTGTCTTAGCCAGGACATAAAATCACTACCATAAAGAAAATTTGTTGCTAAGAGTATCTTATTGATAAAGGTCCCTACTAAGGGTAAAAAGGCAACCCACAGCGGCTGGCAATGTGGTGCAGTGAGTTAAGTCCCGGCTGCTCTATTTCCAATCCAGCTCCCTGTTAACGGGCTTGGGAAAGCAGTGGAAGATGGCCCTGCACCCATGTGGGAGACCTGGCTTGGCTCCTGGCTTTGGCCAGATTCAGTCCTGGCTGTTGGAGAGAATCTTCCATCCTCTGGTTCATTGCAATGGTCGGGGCTGGGCCAGGCAGAAGCCAGGAGTGAGGAGCTTCATCTGGGTCTCCCACGTGGGTGTAGGGGACTTGGACCATCTTCCACTGCTTTCCCAAGTGTATTAGCAGAGATCTGGATTGGAAGTGGGGCAGCCGGGTCTCGAACCATTGCCCATATAGGATGCCGGCACTGCAGGTGAAAGCTTAATCTTCTAGGCCACAGCGCCAGTCCCCAAAAACCTTTATGAAAAGCGACAAAAAGGCAAACCACAAGGTGGAAAGAGATACTTACAACCCACGAAGACTCATGTCAGAATGTAATTAGGAAAAACTCTAGTAGATCAATTTAAATCAAACTTAACATGAGCAAAAGCAAACAGCCGAAGATATATAACAAGGTGGTCACTGTTGATTAGTCATCAGGAAAATGCAAATTCAGATCCTAATTAAATGACACTGAGCAGTCACTGGGATGGCTAAGTGAAAACACTGGATATCAGAGATGCACAGTGAGCGAGACTGGTGAGAGCCGCTGGCGAGGGCAGGCTGCAGAACCCTCGGCGGCATCTGGTCAAGCCACACGGGTGCGCGCGTGCACACACACACACACACACACACACACGGCCCAGCAAGTCCACGCCTGCATTCCACCTGGTGGAAATGGCCAGGAAGGGACAAGGAGCTTGTCCAGGGGCACGTGGCAGGGACAGGCAGAGCCGGGTCTGAGACCAGCATGAGTTCCTTGGCATCACGCCCTGGCTTCTCTGAGTGGCTCAGTACCTCCTCCAGGCAGGACAGAGCTGGGATGGGGCCGTGAGAAGGAGCAGAAGGGAGGGTCAGTCTGGACAGGTGCACCTGCCCCACTCCTTCCCCTGCAGCCCTCTCTCCTCCCATGGGATGGAAGGGCGGCTTGTGCCCCACTCCCAGAATGGGGACACAAGCGGCCCTGGCCCTTTCTCCCTTGGGCCACCGCCCTCCCGCAGCTAAGCTGGGTCACCCGGACCATGGTTTGCCTCTCCATCCCCGCCCAGGGCTTCATCCCGCCACCTCCACCTCAGCCTCAGCCCCCTTCGGCCTCCCCTGCAGAGGCTGCGGTCCAGGCTCCCAGACTCCGGAAGGGGGTGGCAAGTGCCTGGAGGGGGGGCTGACTTCCCCTCCTGGCTGCTGGCGCCGGCCCCCAGGATGTGGGGTGTGCAGCCCGAGGGCAGCGCTGCCTCTCACAGGGCGCCTTCTGTACTCCAGGCATGGACGCAGCGCGAGCCACACAGGACCTGGCACTGCCCCACCCCAGCCCCGGGAAGGCGGCGGCGTCATCCTGACAGCTGCAGGAGCTGAGGCCTCTGGGTCTACATCTGTCAAGAGGGAGTGCCTGGCTCAGAACCCCGGCTGCAGCCCACAGGGCCCAAACACACACACTGCACTCCCCCCCTCCACACACACACTATGCCCTACACAAACAGTACACCCTACATCCCCACACACACACCCTACACACACACTATACCCTATACACACACTGTATCCACACATACACTATACTCCATACACACACACTATAATCATACACACACAGACACAAACACTACACCCTACATCCACATACACACTATACCCTACATACACACTGTACACACACGCACTGTACCCTATACACACATATACTCCATACACACACACTATAATCCATACACACAACACCCTACACAAACACTATACCCTACATCCACATACACAACCTATACCCTATACACACACTGTATACACACACTGTACCCTATATATACACATATACTCCATACATACACATACTATAATCCATACACACACTATGCCCTACAGACACAAACACTACACCCTACATCCACACACACCCCTATACCCTACATACACACATAAGACCCTACACATACTGTACACACACACTATACCCTATACACACACTGCATCCACACACACACACACACACACTATGCTCCATACACACAATACACCCTACACAAACACTATACCCTACATCCACATACACACACTATATCTATACACACACTGTACACACACACACACACTGTACCCTATACACACATACTCCATATGCACACTAAAATCCATACACACACTACACCCTACACAGACACAAACACTACACCCTACATCCATACCCTATATCCAACATACACACACACAAGACCCTGCACATACTGTGCACACACTATACCCTATACACACACTGTATCCACATACATGCACACACAGTATACTCCATACACACACACACTATAATCCATACACACACTATGCCCTACACAGACACAAATACTACACCCTACATCCACGCACACCCCCTATACGCTACATACACACACAAGACCCTACACATACTGTACCCCCCCACTGTACCATACACACACACACTACACCCTATCATCACACACTGTACTCCATACACACACTATACCTCCATACACATACTATAACCCACACACACATACAATGCAGCCTAAACCCAGACACACACACGCTATACCCTCTACACACTACACCACACACACACACACACACCCCTGAGCGTCAGGCACCCACATCTAGCACACGGCTTCTGCTCAGTGTGGACCCCACCAGTGACCTGTGCCCAGCCCTGCCCCCTGTCCCCCCTTCCCTCGCCCTGCACCTCCACTTTGGGGTCAGCCCTGGGCCTCTGCCAGGCCTCCCCACATTCTGCTTCCTTGTGTGTCAATCGGAGATGACAGTGGTCAGCACCGGCCACAGGGCTCTGGCAGACATGGAGCAAACGTGCTCTGGAGAGGAACTGGACAGTGAGGCGCTCTCAGACGGCGGCATCCACCTTCAACACAAGGGACGGCTGGCTGCTGGGGACAAACTCCTGATTTTTCCCAAGCCCACAAGGCCCATAGATTAGAAGCTTCCTGAAGACAGGGCTGGGGGAAACCGGCGCACTGCAGGAAAGGAGCCAGAAACCAGGCCTGGGCTGGGGTGTGTGGGCTACAGCCGTCTCTTTGCCCTCTGCGGCTGCCCAGCCTGGGGTGCCAATGAGACTGGACCAGCCGTCTTTCCCCCACGGTCTTGCTGTGGGAGTCTCTGGCTCTCATGATCTTGGCCACAGCCTGGGATGGTGCTGGCCCCCACACTTCAATCCACCACCTGCCGCCTACTTGAGGGAAAGGAGCATAGGGTGGGGGTGGGGGTGGGGGTGGGGGAGGGGGAGGGGGAGATGTCTTTCCACCAGGGGTTCAGGGACCAGGGGATGGAGACAGAGGAGGCACCCAGGGACTCCCCTCACCTCCACTGGCAGTGGGAGTGACGAGAAAGGGCTCAGTGGCTGGCGTGCACCCAGTGAGGCTCGGTTCTGCACTGGGCTGGGTGCCCTGAGCCTCCAGTGTTTCTGGCCAGCGGTCACGGTCGCCACCCTGAGCAGCTGGACAGAGGTTCCCTGTGGCTCTCAGTGTGGGCCCAGCCTGGCCTGTAAGGGGCTGCCTTCCTGCAGGCCCCTCTATGCCTCAGGAGAAGAGACCAAGCAGACAGGTGGCTCCTGTCCCACCCCACCCCCCAAGCTGCTCAGAGGCACAGGGCCAGGCGCAGCTAGGGGCCCAGAGCAAACGCACAGCTGGCAGCTAGCTCCCTGTGGATCCGCACCCTCAGCGGCTTAGGAGCCAGGCAGGGGGGCCCACATCAGAGTCTCTGCAGGAAGGGGGCGGGGCAGAGAAGGGCTCTGGGGTTGTCATTTCCTTATGTTTTCCTGTGCCGGGATGCACCTGCCTCAGGCCCTTCTGGGTGAAGATATCTTCAGGAAGACCTTAAGGTGGTCCTACGATTTTAGACTCCTGGCCGGCAGTCCTGCCTGCGAGTGGGGTTTAATCCCAGGCCAGTGGGTGCTTCCTCCACAGCCTCACATGTGTCTCGTGCCTCCTGAAGCCCTGGTGGGGACTGTGGTCTCCCTGGGGACGGGGCCCGGGGCAGCCCTTTGAGTCGGCCCCATCCCACAGAGGCAAGCCTCCCACCTCTGCATAGCTCAGGAGGGCGTGGGGCTGAAACTGCGGGGGCAGGGGATGTCCTGAGGCCTCCTCTGCTGCCTCTGGCCAGGTCTGGGGGTCCCTGGGTGGCCCTACTGACCAGCTGGCACAGGGACACACACCTCCCTTCCCAGGCGTGCCTACAAGGCCCGAGAGAGCCCACTGGGTACACCTGGTCTTCTGCCGGGTAGCCAGGTGCACCTGGGGAAAGGCGTGCTTACTTGATGATGCTGGTTCCCAAAGCCAGATTGAACACTCAATAGCTGTGCGCCGACCCCCACCCCACCCCGGGCCAAGAAGTCATGTCTGGGCCACCCCATTCAAAAAATCACCCTGGACAAAGGAGAGAAGGACTGCGACTTTGAGCTCTCTGGGGAGGTGCCTCCCGCACAGTCGCGGGGGACCCCTACAGTAGCGGAATTCAAACGGCTGGTGGAACCATGGCATTTGAAGGCACACTCAGTGCCAACAATTCCTGCTCCCACGTGGCCCTGGCATGGAAGGTGCGTCCCAGACAGGAGCAGCTTCCCCCAGCCCCCCCCCCAGTGGGTGCCGCCATGCATTCTCCCCATTTTCCCAGCACAGAGTCAAACTCCACCACGCCCCCGCTCTCCTGGTGAGACTCAGCCAGCCCTGGGCCCCTTTCCCATCTGGGCAGCCGCCCTGCACTGCAGGGAGGGGAAGTCTCCTCCTCTCCTGGCTGTGCGTGCTACATAACCCAGAGAGTTACCCAGATGGGAAAATCATTGGCTTTAAAGCACCAGGGAGAAGAATAAGCCCCTCCATGCTGCCGTCCGCCCTGGGGAGGAACCTTCCCAGCCCTGAAAGTCCAGGCCACCCACCCGCTGCTGCGTATCATCATGGAAGCGGTGCACCTGCCCCTCTGCACACCCACCTGGCGAGAGCCACTCCAAGGAGGAGCGCCGAGGTGGGACCTGCAATGACGTCACCCGTGTCCGATGGTCACAGGCACAGGGGACGCTCTCCCAGGTGCTCGGTTACAACCTGAGCAGTTACCACTGCCACAGCCAGCAGAGCCTGGCCCCGGGAGGCCCCTGCCCTGGCTCCCAGCCCTCCTGACAGCTGCTACAGGCCTGCGTCTGTAGGCCCCTGCACCCATGAGGGAGACCTGGAGGAAGCTCCTGGCTCCTAGCTTCAGATCGGCCCAGTATGGGCCATTGCAGTCATTTGGTGAGTGAACCATTGGATAGAAGACCCCCCGCCCCGTAACTGTTTCAAATAAATAAATAATTTTAAAAAAAGAATAAGATCTAGATGTAAAGTTAAGATAGAAACGATAATTTCAAGCAGAGGGAATAATAGCCCCTAAGGAAAAAAAAAAAACAAAACAAAAACAAAAACAAAAAAACCAGGCTCTCCACTGTTCACTCCCAAACACGTGCACAGGGCGACTCATGTGAAGACCCCCATGGCTCGCTCTGCTCTTTGCTGTTTTGCTTTCACTCCACTTTGATGGCCCACAATGGCCCACAATGGCCAGGGCTGGGTCAGGCTAAAGCCAGGAGCCAGAATCTCCCCCCTGGTCTTCCATGTAAGTGACAGGAGCCCCAGCACTTCGGGCCGTCTTCCACTGCCTTCCTGGGTGCAGTAGCAGCTGGCTGGCGCAGGCACTGCAGGCAGCAGCTTAACCCACTGTGTCACAATGCCAGCCCTTGGGGACCTTGTGCATCCCCCTGGGGCAAAGCTGCGTCCCCCCCCCCCCCAAACCCCCTCCACGGCCTACATCCCAGCCCACGATCAGCTAGTGGTTGGAGGGAGAGAGCCCCGCCCTGCCACTGACCAAGTGTGGGACCCTCAGCGAGTCCCTTCCCCTCTCCCAGCCTTCATCTGTTAACAGAGAAAAGGGGTGGGGAGGAGGGGCAGGCATGCAGCCTAAGAGTTTAGATGCTCACATCTCTTTCCAAGTGCCTGGATCCGTGCCCCAGCCCCGGCTCCCAACTCTAGCTTCCCACCAATGCAGACCGGGTAGGCAGCAGTGATGGTCCAAGTAGTTCAGTCCCTGTCACTCACGTGGGGGAACCTGGATTGAGTTCCTAACTCCAGGCTTTGGCCTCTCCTGGCCACTGTCTCTCCAATCAGTATTTAGAAAATAAAAACAGAGAAAGAAGAAGAGGGGGAGGAAAAAAGGCCTCCCGTGATTTTTTTTTCAGGTCCAAAGCAGAGAGGAAATGTCCATGTTGTCCCCAAGCCCTGGCACTCGCACCTTGAACTTGACCATCTCAGGACCCAGAACATGAGCTACCAACCAGGAGATAAGGGATGGCGATAGAAAGGCATTCTCAAACAGACTGCTGCTCCCAGAGAGAAGTCTATGCACCCTCTGACCTCCCCTGCTCCACTGCCAGGCCACTTCCTGCAGCCCAGGGCTGCCATCCGCCACTCCTGGGCGTCTCACTTCAAAGGTTCCACGCACCAGCCCCCAACCCCGCCGTCCCCCGCCTGGACCACATTCAGGGCCTCTCTCAGCAGGCCTGGGTCTTGTTCATTTCCTCTGGAGGTCCCAAGACCTAGTGCATACGGAACTTAAGGCAAATCTAGCATTCCAGGGCTTTTGCGACGGAAATAGAAAGAGCTAGATTCCCAGGATCTGGGACGGGAGTTCTTGGGAAAAGACAGTAGGGGAAGCAATGGGGTGCAGAGAGGGCGGGGCAGGCAGACTGGCGTCCAAGGGTCTTTCCAGCCCTGACATGTTGCGATGGTACACAGAGCATCTGACACAGCTTCGAGGCCGACTCTTGAATTTCCTGATCAGTCCCTGGAAGGCTGGCCCCGTGGGGAGCTCTCCCTTACAAGGGATGCTCGCCTACCGTCAGCAGCTGGCGAAGTGGACAGATGTCAGAGGCCCTGCTAGGCACCCAGGGGAGCAGAAGGTCTGGTGCTCCCAGGTCTGGGGGCCTAGGACGAGGACCCCGACTGGGGAAAAGAATCCTGCCCAGCCCACACCTGCCCCCTCCCACCCCCGCCGGCTGGGCTGCAGAGCCTTTGAGCAGGGGAGCAGCGGGGCAGCTGCCGGGCTGACTGGTGAGGGGAGGGGCCCCAGGCAGCTGGGGACTCCTCGGGGCCTCCTTCAGTGGCAGGCTTGCATTACAGCAGGTGGAGGCAGGGGGCTCTGCCTGGCTTCCCCACTTCTCCCCACCTGCCTGTGTGCGGTTTGTCTGCTGGCGCCACGGAGGCGTTGGGGCTGGGGGAATTTGATCGGCAGGGAGGGGAGCTGCGAGTAAGGGCAGGGGGTGGGGGAGCAGGGGGCGGGTGGAGAAGGGAGGCTGTCTGGCGCTGCACTTGTCCGGCCATGACCCTGCTGCTCAGGGGTGGAGCCCAGCACAGGCCTCCCACAGACACCCGGGCACAGTGCTGTCCTTGCACCTGACCCTGGACAGTCTCGGCGAGCTCCCCAACTCCCTAGCTGCCTGCAGATTTCTGCACTCAGGGTTTTCCTGAGGGTACGAGGGAGAGAGCTTGGGCTGGGAGGTACAGAAAGTCACAAGCCAGCACGGGTTGGAACTGTGTCTTTCTTCTCCCTTTTTTTTTTTTTAAGATTTATTTTACTTATTTGAAAGGCAGAATTAGAGAGAGAGAGAGAGAGAGAGAGAGAGAGAGAGAGATCTTCTATCTGCTGGTTCACTCCTTAAATGGCTAACACAACCAGGGCTGGGTTGGGTTGAAGCCAGGAGCCAGAACTTGGATCTCTACCTCCTGCAAACCTCAGGGCAAGGTCAAGGCCTCCGATGGAGCCGTCTGCCCACTGCGCTCTGCTCACTCACTAAGCCCTGCAGGATCCCTTGTTTTTCTCTCTCCTCTTGCCCGCCTGCGTTCCCAAGGTCTGGAGTCCCTGGGCCACACCAGGGAGATCCGAAATGGCTGGGGTGGAGGGCGGGGACACCTCACCCTTCACCCCTCACCCCGGGGCCTTTCTACCATCCATCTCAGCCCATCCTGGAGAATTCAAGGAGCAGGAGTTCAGGAAGGGTGGGTCCTCTCCTCCCCATGAGCCAGGACCCATCCACCTGGCACAGCCCACCTTGCTGTGTCACTGGGATCCCCAGCGACCAGGCACTGGCTTTCTGTCCCCCCCCCTCCGCTCTCCTGCCTGTCTACACTCAATTCTCTCTCCTTGCAGCAGGAATATAATGTTCGGCTGCCTGACACCCACTCTCTGAACGCTGCCAGCGAATAATGACTAAGGAGGTGGGCGGAAGTGCAGCAAGTTGAGACCAATTTAGCAGTGCAGGGTGCCAGGAGCAAGGCGGGGGGAGCTAACAGCAAATGGCTTTGCATCAGCAGGGAGAGAGCATGCCCCCGACGCCAACAGGTGCCGGAGCCAAGTGCACAGCCCTGCACCGCGTGCCCCCGGCCATGGCCTCCTGGGAGTCTCCTGGGATGAGGTGAAAAGCACGCACGGACTTGCCCAGGTGGTGAGAGCAACGGCCGCCCCCGCCCCTCGTCCCTGCTCCACTTTGGACACCTGATGGGAGGCAGGGGTGGCACTCTTGCCCCTGCCAGCCCTCAGGCTGGCCCCTCCCCTTCTGGTGCAGTGCTGCTCAGCTTGAGAGAATCTGCAGGTCTGAAGTGCCCACTGGCTCCCAAAGACCACTCCGGGCATGGTGAGGGTCAAGAGCTGCCTGGGCACTCCCAGATCCGGCTGCACAGAGACCACCCCAGCCGGACAGCACAGCAAGTCCCCGCCCCCAGTGGCTCTGGGTGAGAGGGCATCACAGAAAAGCACAGGCCCATGGGAAGGAGGCAGAGGGGCTACAGAGATGCGTGTGTGCCTGTACACACGTGTACCTGCTCCGGCTGCCACCCTGGAGGCAGTGACCTTCTCCCACGGGGATAACCCGCCACGGACGCAAACCAGCGGGGGCTGGGCAGGACCCTGCTCTTTGCCACCTTTGTTCCAGGTGTGGGACACAACCCACGAGGCAGCTGTCCAGACACCAACGTGGCTTGTCACTTAGTAAGAGAATCAGCCCTGCCGGATCAATGCGCACTATTCACTCTTGCGGTTAGCTAGCAGGCACAGCCCCTCTAACTGTCCCCATCTCTTTCTCCCTGTGCTCCCTCCTGCCCCCCCCCACCCCTCTCCAGGCATGGGGGTGGCCTCCAGGTGCAAGGGCCCTTGACGTCTGCTTCCGTCACCAGCAAGGAGACCGCTACCCAGCGTTAGTGTAGAACTCATTCGCCTATGGACAACAGATGATGCGAGAGAGTTTGATGCTCCAAGGAAGCGTCGTTAATTCAGATTGCGTGGCAGCAAAACTTGCTCTGACTTCCGTGTGCCTGAACTTCAGGGACTGTCATGGCTACAAGGAAAGGACCGGCATCCATCCGACAAAATGTCACTCCTGAAACCAAGTCCCAGGTAGACAGCCCATTGTTCTAGATACTTCTGCCAAGGGCCGCTTGGATACGTGAGACATCATTCGCGGACCATCCGAAATCATCAGCTTAAAAAATGAGCCTGCTATGGATTTGTTGAATTTCGAGTGCCATCTGCGGTTACTTTAGAAGGGTGGACCCAACGACTCCACGGGCCTCGGAAGTTCCCTAGCTCTGGTCTGGTGAGCCTGGCATGCTGGAGGCAAGAGGCAGGGGGAGGGGGAGCTGGCACGGAAAGAGTGAAGCCCCCGTAATCCTGGAATTACAGTAATTACAGAAGCAAATGAGTGCTTGTGATTCGAAAAATATTGCAGTCGTCTGGCTATTAAACTCTCGGCTACCGAGCCCACATCTCGTTTAACTAGTGAGGTCTGATGGCTTCAGAGCGACAGCCCTGGGCTGGGAGTCAAGCCAGCCAGGCTGGAGTCTCCACCCTGCCCTTATAACCTGGGGTGGGCTCCTTCACCACGGACAGACTGCCTCAGTTTCCCCCATGTCCAGACTGGTACGAAGCGTTCGTCTCACCAAGTCACGTAGTTGTAGTAGCAGTAATAATAATAACAGTAATAATAAATCCCGCTCTGAAGAAGACAGCCTCTAACATCATTACTCACAGAACACGTGGGGATGGTGAAAACCCGAATGCGACCGACACCAAGATGGAAACCAGAGCAAGACTTCCTCAAAGACAGGGGAGTCCGCCTCGGCCGGGCCTGTGAGTCTGGCTACCAGACCTGCACCCCTTCTCAGTCCCAGCAGGAGGAGGTCCGCAGGTCACCCTGGCCCCGGCTGGAGGCAGTGGTGAGAGGGCAGTCGGCTCCCGCCGCACCTTTATTCACCAGCTCTGTCTGGGCTGGTGGGGCCGGTCCAACAGGCAGAGCTGGGCAAAAGGCTCCCAACCAGAGCTCCCGTTGGAAGAGAAAGTCCCACCTGCTCCGCTCTGGGCCTGCACCTGGAGCCGTGCCCTGGCTGCTGCTCTGTCCGCTCCCTTCGCACTCGGCTTGGGTCCAACCTCCAGGGTCAGTCCAGGATCACCTCCTCGCTGGTGTCTCCCAGCTCACCTCCCATGCTGGGCAGCGGCTGTATTCCAAGTTAGCACAACAATGTTCTACTTCCTTGTCATTAATTCAGTGTGCCAGTCTCTCTTCCCAAGTGTAGTCTCAAAGTATTAGTTAGCTTTAAAACAAACTCCCATCACTCTGGCCCCTTGCATAGATTAAGTCATTAACGAAAACTAAAATGCAGCTTTCCACACTTGAGTAATGATCTTTGAAAGAAAAATGAAAAGAGGCCAGCGCCAGGGTAAAGCCGCCACCTGCAACGCCGCCAGCATCCCATAGGGTGCCAGTTCGCATCCCGGCTGCTCTACTTCAATCTAGCCATCTGCTCAAAGGCTGGGAAAAGCAGCTGAAGATGGCCCAAGTGGGTCCCTGCCACCCACATGGGAGACCCAGAAGAAGTTCCTGGCCCAGCCTTGGCTGTTGTGGCCATCTGGGGAATAAGCCAGCATCCCATATCAGAGTAACAGTTTGAGTCTCGGCTGCTCCACTTCCAATCCAGCTCCCTGCTAATGCGCCTGGGAAAGTAGCAGAAGGTGGTCCAAGTGCTTGGGCCCCTGCACCCACACAGGAGACCCAGATGGAATTCTAGGATCCTGGCTTCGGCATGGCCCAGCATTAGCGTTAGCTGTTGTGGCCAATCAGGGAGTGAGCCGACAGCAGATGGAAGATCTTATCTCTTATCTCTCCCTTTCCTTTTCAAATAAATAAATCTTAAAAAAAAAAAAAAAGCAGCAAGGACCCCTGAGAACATATGTGGCCCCCCCGCAATGGGAAGAATAAGGGAGCGAGGCAAAGGGTGTGGGAAGACAGCCCGGGCACCCCACGCCCTTGGAGAAGCCCTGCCCAGGTCACCTCCTCTGACGGGGTGGCCAGTCATGTGACAGTGCCCATGAGGGGTTTCCAGCTGCAGCAACCTAAGCAGCAAACTGCAGAACTAAGATGTGCACGGCCCAATAAATCCCCCGGCAGAGAGATGCTTCTCGGAGAGATGCTTCTTCGTTGGCAAAGCCCCAGAAGTCCCTGAGCCCTGCCCCAGAACCATGGCCTCCCCCCACACACCCCGCCCCCGAGGTTCTGCAGGCACATCCTCCACCCGCCCCTCCCCCTGCATTCCCGCCCAGCACCTGCCCCTTCTGTAACTGTACTGGTGGGCGGGTGGATCAGGACAGGAGTGGGCAGGGGCCAGTTAGCTCCAGAACTGTTGGAGACAGGGCCTGGGGTGGAGCAGCCCCATCCCGGCAGGCACCTTGTGCAAGGGGCAGGAAAGCCAGAAGCCAGGCCCCTCAAGGGTGCCCATGCCGAAAATGGCCCCTCCCTCCACAGGGCGGGGGATGGAGGGGGTCATAGCCAAGGGCTACTGACTTCAGGAAACAGGCAATCATCATGGGACTTCTCAGAGTGGCCAAAGGCCCTGCTCTGAGCCGGGAACTCACAGCCCAGTCTCTGCCTCTAGGAGCTCTGGGGCTGCTTGGGAGCCCAGCTCAGGGTAAACGCCACAAGCATGGAATGAATGGAACCCCAGGGAAGGCACCCGACTGAAGCCGACCTAGAGAAAGGATCGGGGAAGCTTTCTCGCAGGTGCTGATCCCCCTGACCGATTAAAACCCAAAGTCCAAGTAGGAGCTAGGTGGGTAGACCCAGAGAGGGAAGAACTGGGTTTCTCTCCTCAAAGGTAGCAGGAGAGTGAGGACGGAGCCAGGTTCTGCCATCTGCCTGAGCTGAGTTCAAATCCCTACCCCTCCAGTCCCCAGCCTCGCTAAGTAATTGAGTCTGATTGCCTACCCGGCAGGGTGGCAGTGAGCATATAATGAAATAAGAAAAGAAAGGTACTGTACCGGGCACACAATGTACTCAGCACACGGCGTGCTCTGAAAGGCTGCTACAATATTATCCATTACACCGGGCTATAAGCTGCCGAACCATAGGTTTGTCACCATCAGCTCGCTACCTAGCCCCAGAGTCTGGCACGCTGCAGGCACCCAATGCGTATTTATTTTGTGCCAAAGCCCCGGGCTCCCTTCTTTTTCCATGGAATGTCTTTTCACCTGCAGCAGCTGAATGCCCCTTGCTCACCCATGAGACCTTTTGCAGAGAAAGACCGTTTCCCGGGACCACTCCCCCCAACTCCCACACCACCCGCATTTGGGAGCCAGCCTCCCTCTGGTGCCCTGGACTTTTCACTGGGGAGAGCAAGGGCCAACCGGTCTCATGCCAACCTGGTAGTTAGGCTGCGGGGATAATGGAGATTGCCAATGAGATAATGTCTGTGATGTGCAGAGAGCGCTCCAGAGGAAAGGCGCTGGCTAAATACCAGGTGCAGGGCCACGGCTGATTAGTGCGTGCTCTGCCCACCGACCCGGCTGCTCCTGTCCACCCCGCCTCCTGCTCTGTAATTGCTCTTAACACCCACATGCATGTGCCCTTCCAACACCTACAATCCCACTCCACCTCCAGGCTCCCTGCCGCCACCGGGCCGGGAGAACCTTGTTTTTGAACTCAGAGGAAGCTCAGGTTACAAACTAACTCTCTCTCTCTCAGCCCTAGCCACAGCCTCTTCTGCAGGCTCTTGGTGCAGGAGGAGGTAACTGGCAAACACAGGGCTGGATGTACAGTCCTGGGGGTGGGGGGAATCCGGTCTGCAGCAGCTCCCCTCCCCTCCCCCCAGCTAGCCACGTGCTGCGTGCGCGAACTCACAGCCTCTCAGAGACCCCAGCCTGCGCCAGGGCGCACAGCCGCACACGGCAGCAACAGGAGGCTGTGGACAGAGGGCAGAAGTCTGGGGCCAGAGACACTGGCGGCTCTGCGCTGGGAGCTGGAGAGAGCGGCGGCAGCTGGCCCTGGCCTCAGCGTGCCTGATGCGGCTGAGCTGAGCCGAGCGCTCCCTGCAGGCTGGCAGGGCCCACCGGCTTCTAGCCGGGAACCCAGGGGTGACAGGGTGGGCCAGAGAGGGAGACGGTGCCTGGCTGCCTGGGGTGCTCAGGGCGAGCGGTGAGGCAGTGGGTGACTCCTGTGAGTGTGTGCAAGCGCGTGCTTTGCCTCCATCCCCGCCGGCCACATCCACCGCTGAGCCCGGTGACCTGTCCCTTGGGTACCCGCTCCCTCCCCTTCCTCGGTGTCCACTTCAGTCCTGGCGCCCTGTTCTTTCAGAGGGAACACCGCACACCTCCAACGCCGCCGGCCGTTTCCCAAGTCCCAGGCGGAGAAGTTCAGCAGCTCGGCCCCAAGTGTCAGACCCCGACACGCGCGCCTCGCGGCCTCACCCCGCGTCCCCCAGCTCTCCGGTCCCGGCCGGGACCACTCCGGGGCTGGGAGCGGACACAGACACGGTCTGCAGGGGACAAAGACTGCAGGACACGGACGCACCGGGCCGGGCTGCCGGCAGGGACCCGAGCGACGGCACCCACCCTCCGCAGAGACACAGACTCTGACAGCTGCGCGCAGAGACAAAAGACCGCCCGGCCGGGCACGGGCGCCCCGCAGCCCCCCGCACCCTACCTGGGCACGGCGCCTCGCAGCCGACCTGGGACTTGACTTCCAGCGCGCGCCGCCAGCTCCCCGGCGGGCCCGGCGGCCGGCGCGGCTCCCGCACGCGAGCGAGCGCACAAACTTTCGGCCTCCCCGCGCGCCGCAGCCCGCCCGCCCGCGGGCCTGCCTGGGCGCGGGGTGCGGGAGCCGCGGGGCGGGGCGGCGCGGGGCGGGGCCGGCGCGGGCGCCGCTCATTGGCTGCGCCGCCGCCCGCAGCGCCCTCGCGGCCGCCCAGGCCGCCTTTGTCCCCGGCTGACAGCTGGGGCGGCTCCGCCTCGCCGGCTCCCGGGCGCCCCCGGCCCGCGCGGGCTCTGCGGGCTCTTCGCTCGGCTCACGCACCCGCCGGGGCGACGCTGTACGCCCAGCCGGCCTCTTTTTCTCGAGTTCCCCGGTTTACGAACCTCACGCACCCCAAGCTTTCTCCCCCTTCCGTGCAGTCCCCGATCCCGGCGAAGGGCCGAGCTGCTGTGCTCAAGGCCCCCAAGCAGCCAGGGCCCCCGCACAGGCTCCCCACTCCCCGAAGAACCCCGAAGTCAGTGTTTCCAGCTCCATCCCGGGGGGACAGCGGAGGCCGGCTGCAAGCGCCTAGCTGTTCATCCCACCTGGTTCTGCCTCTGTCATTTTCAATGCCACCCCCCTTGTAGCGTCCAGAAATCGGGCCAGGACGGGGACGCAGGCTTAGGCAGTTTGGTCAGACCAAGGGGTTAGCGGAATGGAGTGCCGAGGCTGTCCCCCACCCCGGGGTTCAGCGGCAAGGGTGGCCTGGGGGTCTGTGGAGCCGAGAAGGAAGTTTCGATTGGCTTCTGAAGTTTGGATTGGTCTCTGATTACAGACTCGCTGGGGAACGACTGCCCACCCAGAAACAAGTCCTTTTGTTGCTAACATTTCCGGCCTCAAAACGCTGTAGGGGATGCTGCCTACCTGGGCCTCGGCAGCTCCTGGAGATTGTAACTGTCTCCGGAAGGCAGCACGATTAGACTTTTGTAGCTAGCATTCCAGCCTGGGCCTGAATCCCCGTCCTTTTTTGCATTTGTAAAAATGGGCTATCAGCTTCCAGAATAAAAACCCCCTGCGGGCAGGGCCTTGTTCTCCTTTGTTCCTTGTGCAAGGATTTAGTGGTTTTCCGGTTTTGTTTCTGTTTGTTTGTTTTTGAAGGTTTATTTGTATTTATTTGAAAGTGTTACCTAGATAGGGAGCCGTCTTCCATCCACTGGTTCACTCCTCAGAATGGCCAGGGCTGGGCAAGGCCGAGACCAGGAGCCAGGATCTTCTACGGGGTCTCCCCAATGGGTGGCAGGGGCCTGAAGCACTTGGGCCATCCTCCACTGCTTTCCCAGGCCACAGCAGAGAGCGGGATCGGAAGTGGAGCATCAGGGACTCAAACCGGCGCCCATATGGGATGCCGGCACAGCAGACAGCGGCTTTACCCGCTACGCCACAGCACCAGCCCCCACCGCAAGTGTTCTGTGTCAACCCCAGCGTTCCTCAGCCTTCCCTGAACTTGACCTCCTTGTCCCCATCTTCGCATGTCTTTTCCCCTCAGTCTGGCAAACCTCGTGCCTACTCCTCTGGCCGCACTGCTTAGAATTTGAGACCCAAAGCGCCACCTTGTCGCCTGTCTTCTCTGGTCCTCCCAGAGGCCCATGGGCGTGTCACGTGGTTGCTTGCTCCCCAGTCTTCAGGAAGCTCTGCTGCGTGAGTTGGCATCTCCCCAACACCCTAGCACCTTAAAGAAAGGGGGCTCCTGGGAGATCCAGTGAGGGATCGAAGGGAGGCTCCTGGGAGATCCAGTGAGGGATCGGGTGGGCTCCAAAGCTCAGTTGGGCTCAGGCATGTGTGTCTTCAAGTGTGGAAGGACATTGCAGAGGGCGGGGACCTCGGGAACCTCCTTCTGGCCCTGCCACCGAGTGGTTTATGTGCCCTCGGATGAGCTGTGTCCCTGCCTGGGCCAGCTTCCTCCTCTACAGAGTGGCGCTGTTCGGGATGGAGACATTCCAGGGAGCGGAGCGGGTGTGACTTCTTCATCTCTAGCCCCAGCGTGACATGCTGGTGTGTGTCTGTGTGGCAGTGAGGCACACTATGAAACACTATGTCCCACAGAACGACTGCTTCAGAGATCTTGTGGGGTGCATTGAAAGTGGGGGATGGAGGGGACCCCCGTTGTGGCGTAATGGGTGAAGCCACCGCCTGCAGTGCCAGCATCCCATATGGACACCGGTTCGAGGCCCGGCTGCTCCACTTTCAATCCAGCTCTCTGCTGTGGCCTGGGAAAGCAGTAGAGGATGGCCCAGGTCCTTGGGCCCCTGCACCCACGTGGGAGACCCAGAAGAAGCTCCTAGCTCCTGGCTTCGGATCAGTGTAGCTCCAACCATTGTGGCCATCTGGGGAGTGAACCAAGGGATGGAAGACCTCTCTCTCTGCCTCTGTTTCTCTGTAACTCTGCCTTTCAAATAAATAAATAAATCTTTACCAAAAAAAAAAAAAAAAGTAGGGGGAGGAAGTGAGGGAAGACTTGTGAATGGTACAGCATGTCTATGTGAGTGTGTGCGTGTCTGTGTGAGTGTGTCTGTGTGTGAGTGTGTGTCTGTGTGTGTGAGTGTGTGTCTCTGTGTGTGAATGTGTGTGTGTGCATAAAAGCCTCAGGAATGTGGTCCCCAGCGGTGCAAGGCCATAATTAGCTCCTGAGTCAGCCCTTGGGTATGGTAATGCACTGGCTGGGTGTGTCCGTCCCCCGCTGGGATTCTCTGGGCTCCTCCTCCTCTTTCTTGCCTAGTGAAAAAGTGTTGCTGTTCCAGAGCATCCCGGGCTCTGAGGAGGTGTAGCAGGTGCACGCTGCCTCCCTCACAGTCTCCCTAGCCTGAGTTGCTTCTAGGAAGCTGGGTCATAAAGCATATTCTTGAGGGAAAAAAAAAAAAAACCCAGCCCCCTCCTATGTTCACCACCTGAGACACAGGGCGTCGTGCACAGGCTTAGCCTCCTGTTCTTCCTATGTGGGGGCCAAGGCTGGCCACGCCAGATCAGACTCACAGCAGCAGGTCTCAATTACAAACAGCTCTGCTTTTCTCCATGTACTTTCTTTTTTAAAAAAGATTGACTTATTTATTTGAAAGGCAGAGTTACAAAGAGGCACAGAGAGACACATTGAGAGGTCCTCCTTCTGCTGGTTCACTCCCCAGATGGCCACAACAGCCGGAGCTGTGCTAATCTGAAGCCAGGAGCCAGGAGCCTCCTCCAGGTCTCTCATGCGGGTGCAGGGGCCCAAGGACTTGGACCATCTTCTACTGCTTTCCCAGGCCATAGTAGAGCTGGATCAGAAATGGAGCAGCCGGGGCCGGCACCGCGGCTCACTAGGCTAATCCTCCACCTTGCGGCGCCGGCACACCGGGTTCTAGTCCTGGTCGGGGCTCCAGATCCTGTCCTGGTTGCCCCTCTTCCAGGCCAGCTCTCTGCTGTGGCCAGGGAGTGCAGTGGAGGATGGCCCAAGTCCTTGGGCCCTGCACCCATGGGAGACCAGGATAAGCACCTGGCTCCTGCCATCAGATCAGCGCGGTCATTGGAGGGTGAACCAAAGGCAAAAGGAAGACCTTTCTCTCTGTCTCTCTCTCATTGACTCTGCCTGTCAAAAATAAAAATAAATTTAAAAAAGTAAAATAAGAAATGGAGCAGCCGGGACTCGAAGTGGCACCCATATGAGATGCTGGCACTGCAGGTGGCGGCTTTACCTGCTATGCCACAGCGCTGGCCCCTCTCAATGCACTTTACCCATCACAGTGTAAGCCACTGCCTAGCTTCTTTGTGTTTTTTTCTCTTCACCTCTTCTGGAAGTTTCTTGTTCATAGATCTTGTCTTTCTTATTCAGCATTGGATCCCCGTGAACCCAGCACCTGGTAGGTATGCAGACAGCACTCAGAAAATACTCGAATGGATGGGGAGAGGGCCACAGGGTGAGTTTCAAAGAATGGATTTAGATGCAGAAGACCCACAGCCAGTCCCACTTCTTCAAACCTGCAATGTTGTTATCACCTTTCTCAAGTAAAATGGTCCTAATAGCATTTGCCTTCTCTCTCTTTGGTGACAATGAAGTGAGGATTGGGTAAAGTCGAAGGTGGTATGAAAAACAACACAAAATGTCAAGTGCTTGTTTCCTAACATTTCCCGTGGTGTTACGTTGTGAGATAGGCAAGGCTGCCTGTGTTTAGGCTGAGCATATGCAAAAGTAGCTGAGAAGAGGCTATGAGGCTAGACCACAGGGCAAAGCTCTCAGGGATACACAGGTTACCGCTGCTCCAGGCTAGACCACAGGGCAAAGCTCTCAGGGATCCACAGGTTACCACTGCTCCAGGCTAGACCACAGGGCAAAGCTCTCAGGGATCCACAGGTTACCGCTGCTCCAGGCTAGACCACAGGGCAAAGCTCTCAGGGATCCACAGGTTACCGCTGCTCCAGGCTAGACCACAGGGCAAAGCTCTCAGGGATCCACAGGTTACCGCTGCTCCAGGCTAGACCACAGGGCAAAGCTCTCAGGGATCCACAGGTTACCGCTGCTCCAGGCTAGACCACAGGGCAAAGCTCTCAGGGGTCCACAGGTTACCGCTGCTCCAGGCTAGACCACAGGGCAAAGCTCTCAGGGGTCCACAGGTTACCGCTGCTCCAGGCTAGACCACAGGGCAAAGCTCTCAGGGATACACAGGTTACCGCTGCTCCAGGCTAGACCACAGGGCAAAGCTCTCAGGGGTCCACAGGTTACCGCTGCTCCAGGCTAGACCACAGGGCAAAGCTCTCAGGGATACACAGGTTGCCACTGCTCCTGTCTCCTGGGAAGGCTGGCTTATGTGTAGGTTGAGCCAATACCTCTGAGTGTGAAGAGGAGGTTGGACTGGTGTCCGTTTTCTACCGTTCCTCTGTGGCTGTCCTGGGTGGGTCACTCCTCCAGCCAGGACTCATATTCCTTACCTGGAAGGCCCTGGGCACCTTGTAGGCCCTGTCTCTGGAATCCAGTTGGCCTTTGAATTGGGAGAAGTAGCTCTTCCCTGCTTTGTCCGGGTGTTATGGAGATGCATGAGATAAAATGCAAGTAGGATGACCTCAAGATGTTTATCATCACCATCACTCATTGTCAACATGCTTATCTCCACCTGCACTCGGGTCAGGAAGCCAGAGAAGCTTCAGGGGGTCCTAGGAGCTCTCCCTGCCTGTCCCAGCTCTCCCTGCCTGTCCCCTGATGAATCCACTCCACTAAAATGCTCAAGGAAAGTGGTTCAGCCAACTCTTGCAGGACAAGAATAATCAGTCTAGGAGCAAGGCAAGAACTCGGCCCAGACTCACCACGCCGGCCCCCAGAACCCGGTGACGGACGCAGTGCCTAACAGTGGCTTGATCGGGCCAGTATTTGAGCAGGAAATAGTGAGCCAGCTGACTTGGCTAACACAAGACCAGGGCTCGAGTGGCACTACCACCTTCTCCCACACCGAGGCTGGCCAAGTTCAAGCAGCAGCCGTGGGGCAAGGCTTTCCCTGTAACCCGGCGCTGCCCAAGGTTACAGGGAAATGAGCGGGTAGCATTCCGAGTTGAGTCCCTATCACCTGTACTTTTTCAGTAGAACACAAAGACCCTTTCTAGAAAGGTCTTGGCCTATGACTTGTTCCGAAATGTTCCTCTTCTGTGGTTTTGACATGTTTGTCTAAAACTGAGTCCTGAGGAAGTTTCCATGTACGAAGAGCAGAAAAACTTGAACTCAAGGTGGCTTCCAAACTGGAAAAACATCCCCTGCATCAGTGAGTTCCCAGGTGGGCTCCCAGGTTGGTGCACACCTTGGCTTCACAGTGACACCAGGGAAGGGGGTCTTTCCATCCGTCTCTCCCGGGGTTCTCGGAGAGAATCGCTTCATGATTGCAACTTGGATCTCATAATCTGCTTGTCACACTCGAAACCAGCAAGGGCTCTGGAGGAATAAAGGATTTTTAAATCTTTCCCAGAGGGCAGCCAGCCTACACACAGGCTTAGCATACCATCCAACAGTCAGCTTCCTTTGGACCAGCTGGTTGGGGGTAGGATAGGCCTTGGGGCATACTTCCATATCTCACCTTTGTCTTCCCCAAGGGAGACACCCTGGGGAGTTATTGCTGGCCGATGCACATGCCACACCTCTGCCCTCTAGAGGGGGGCACTTTCCTCCTATAGGAGCTTGTCTAGTCATCACAGAAACCACCAGCTCTTTTCTCAAATGGAGTGGGTAAATAATCAGCCCCACTAGGAGACAGGGGAAAGGAAACATTGAAATTCAAGTCCATACAAAGCCTATGCTTTCTCTACTCTGGCAGGCAGGATCTCTCTCTCTTTTTTTCCCCCAAGATTTATTTATTTACTTGAAAGTCAGAGTTACACAGAGAGAGAAGGAGAGGCAGAGAAGAGAGGTCTTCCTTCCACTGGTTCACTCCTCAATTGGCCACAATGGCCGGAGCTGTGCAAATCCGAAGCCAGGAGCCAGGAGTGTCTTCTGGGTCTCCCATGCGGGTGCAGGGCCCAAGCACTTGGGCCATCTTCTACTGCTTTTCCAGGCCACAGCAGAGAGCTCGGTCAAAACTAGAACAGTCGGGACTTGAACCGGCGCCCATATGGGATGCCAGCACTACAGGCAGCAGCTTTACCTGCTACACCACAGCCCCGGCCCTGGCAGGATCTCTTGAACTGACTTTTCTCAGCTCTACCCAAAACACCCCCAGAGCAAGAGACCGGTAATCACGAAACAGCTGCCAGCTCTCCCATCAAGTTTAAGCAGCTTTTTCTCTCTCAAACACCCAAACACCCTCCATTCCCCTACCAAGCCAGAGCTCCACATGAAGATCCCCCAGCCCTCCAATCCATCAAAGCCACCTCCAGGTCCCTGTGCCAGAATTCCAGAGGTGCTTTTCAGGGCTGTCCCCAGGTCCTGACCCCTCCTCCTCTATCCCACTCCTGTGCCCTGGGCCCTGGAAGTCCATCCAGGTCATCCCACTGAGCACTTTGTCACTTGTGCCCTACAGTGCATTTAACCCATAAAGGAAGATAACCCCTTATTCTTCTCTGTCCTTAGGAACCTTCAGCCTGCAACCTGAGCACGCCAGTTGGTGACTAAGGGGCTAATTGATTTAGGGCTAATTTCTCCTGGGGGCCTGACCCTTGTCAGTTTGAGGGAGGCTTTTTTGCAAATGGACCCTGTCCTACTCACAGTGGGGGGGGGGGGCGGCTAAACTCATTTAAACAAACAGAGCATATGAGACCACCATTAGTACCCCCGTGGGGAATGTGGGGCAAGCTCATTTCCTTCCCCCAGCAGGGGAGAAATTAGGGGAGGCTAATTGTTTCCCAGGACTCTGCCCCCACCCCAGGGCCCCTGGGGGAGAGGGGCAATGCTGTCCTCAAGGGCTGGTGGGCTCAGGGGAGCAGACGCTGGTCTGCCTGGTCTGTGGGGTTAGGGACTGCCTTGTACTTGGACTCCTGCTGGCCTGCCCAGCTTTCCTGTCAGTCTGGCTGGGTCCCTGTGCCTCTCAGCTAGCATCTCCATTCTTCTCTTCTGTCTCCCGCCTTTCCTCCACATACCCGAGTCTCTAGATGTTGCCACGCCATCTTGTTCATCTTGCGCTCTTGTTCCTAAGACATCCTGCGCGTGCAAGGGCTCAATTTGATCACCTGCAAAAATTGGGGAGGAGCAGCGGTGCGGGTGGAGTTGGGTGGGAGGGAGCAGGAGGTGGGCAGAGGTAATCTCTGATCCTTTCTTTTCTCTCTCTTTTTTTTTTAAAGATTTATTTATTTATTGAGAGCCAGAGTTATACAGAGAGAGAAAGAGAGGCAGAGAGAGAGAGAGAGAGAGAGAGAGAGAGAGAGAGAGGTCATCATCTGATGGCTCACTCCCCAGCTGGCCGCAATAGCCGGAGCTACGCTGATCCGAAGCCAGGAGCCAGGAGCTTCTTCCAGGTCTCCCATGCGGGTGCAGGGGCCCAAGCACTTGGGCCATCTTCTACTACTTTCCCAGGCCATAAACAGAGAGCTGGATTTGAAATGGAGCAGCTGGGACTCGAACCAGCATCCACACAGGATGCTGGTGCCGCAGGTGGAGGCTTAACCTTCTGCCCCACAGTGCCAGCCCCGAGAAGGCCCTCTTAAGTATTGGGGTTTTCTTGGCCACCTCCTCCCATTGTAAGTTGATCCTACGACTAAGCCTGGTGCTGTGGAGGGAGGACCTGCCCAGCTGGAGAGAGAGGCCTGGGTTTGAACTGCGCTCAGCAAGTGACAGCTTTGTGACCTTGGCCTTGACTCTGGCTTCCATGGGTTTGCAAGGCTTCCTGCCCTATTGAGCAAGGCTGTCATTGTCACTCCACAGGGCTGCACACAGGAGCAGAAGTCTCGTGCCGCGTAGTGGCTGCCATAGTGGGGAACACTTGGCTCCCTCGCTTCCTTCCGGCAAAATACAACGATCTAAATGAGAGAGGCAGAAGCGGCCTCTCTGGTCTTAGCGGTGGTCAGAGGAGTGACCTTGCAACCCCAAGGCCGGGGTTCAGAGCAGAGCTGGCACGCTAAGCTCCCAATCAGGGGGCGGCAGCCTGCCTGGGGGGAAGCGATCCAACATGGCAGCTTGGGAGGAAGCCGCCGGCTGCCTGTTCTGGAGCCTGGCAGAGCAGTGTTTAGAATGTTCTCTCATTAATCCTATTTAAAGCCCGCTGCTGAGAGGGGAGGCGGGAGTCCTGTTTCAACTCGCTATGCTGAGCTTCTCAGCCGCCCCGCCGCCGCCATGGCCGCCGCTGGGGGCCTGCGCCCAGCGCTGGGAGGGGCAGGGGCTGGGGGGCGGCCAGCCGGAGAGGTGCTCAGCCTTGCCTTTCCTTACACCTGCGCTTGGCTGGCCCTGATGTCTGCGAGGGAGAAGGCAGGAGTCTGTAATGAGGGGTTGGGGAGAGGTGGGTCCCAGCTGAAGGGCAGGTGAGGGGGGTGCAGAAGGGCCCCCCCATCATGCAGCTGGTGTTCTGGAAAACCCCTCTGCCTTGGGCAGGGGAGGGCTCTGGCTGGCTTTGAAGACTAAGAACAAACACTCCCAGCTTCTGTCTTTGGAGCTCTCCTAGAAGAGAGAGATCTAGGGAACAGGGACTTCCCTTCCTTGCCTGGACAGGCTGGGGGCGGGCACGGGGGAGTGCACCTGTTTTTAACCACGCAGGGTCAGCCTTTTGCAGAAGAAAGAGAGACAGCGGCTTCCACCTGTCTGGTGTTCCTCCTGGGAGGTCAAAGACACAGCTACACCTCTCCCCTCTGACAGTCAGCACTGAGACCCACCTCCGGGCAGGACAAGGTCTTCCAGCGCTGAGCAGAGTTCCCCAGGTAGCCGGGGCTGTGGACAAGTCACTTAACACTAGTTGACTTCTCTACAAAGCAGGGCCATCCGACACCCTCCCCCCGCCCCACCCACATCTCACGGTGTCATTCCCATTCCTTGTGACCGAAGGAGGCAAACAGTGCTGCGTACACATGACAGATGTGTCCCATCCCGCGGACTTGACGCCCCTGGCTTCCATGTGTCCCCTAACTAACATCCCCCTAAGCTTAAAGGGCCAGACAGTGACATTTCAACAACAGAGTTTCGCTGGCCCTGCTGCTCACTTCCTATTCTTCTTAGGACCAATCGAGTCCTTGAGAGTTTGGATGGACTGCACAGGCACGAAGACTTGAGGCCGGGCAGGGGCTGGGAGACCTCGGTGCTGTGATCTTGGGAGTGAGCAAGGCGCAGAATCCCTCACCGCTCCCCATCCCCACCCCTCACTGCCCCCCACTAAGGGCAGAATCTTCTTGTGACTTCTGGAGCTTTAGGAGCCCTGGTAATGCGCCAATGGCAACCTACCCTCCAACGCCAAGTGACCTTTGTCTAGGCACTTTATTGTCTCGTACCTTGGTTTTTCCTCTCTCTTAAACGGGGGATCATAAAACTCAGCCATTTGGCTTGCACCAGGGTGACAGGAGACTGAATGAAATGCTGGTAATTTAGACCCCTGGGATTGTCAGGCTCCCTTGATAAACACCCATTTGGCGAGCCCTCTTATTATCTCGAAGCAGCGCCAGCCAGCTTCACTCTGATTTGCATTAAGTCCCCGCCATGCCAGGCACCATCCTCCCTGCCTTGAAAGCAGTAAGCAGTTGGGGAGAATGTGCTATTTTAGGAATTAACACTGAAAAGCAAAAAAAAAAAAAAATCAATGTGAGCATAGAGGGATAATTTAACAGGATTGTGCTCACGAGGAACGAGAAGAGGCATTATATATTAACTTCTGGTGAAGTGGGACTTGACATTTATGCAGCGAACAAAATCACCATGACTGAAAAAACAAGTTAACAGGCCTATTATCGCCAAACAGGGAGAGTGAGGGAGAGCGAGAGTGAGAGAGAGAGAGAGTGAGAGAGAGAGAAAGGAGAGAGAGAGAGAGAGAAAGGCACGCAAACTCTCTCCAACACGGCTCTGGGGCAGGAGGCGAGGCGTTTGCATTCTGGACTGACAGCAGCTGGGTCTGGACATCAGCAGGTGTGTCCTTGTGAGTCTCCTCTCCTCCTGGGGAGCTCTGGTCAGTGCACTCTGTGGATTCAGAATCCAAACAGCTTCTCGTTCGGTCTTCGCCGACTTTTCCGGTGTTATTGTCCCCACTTAGCGGATGAGAACATGGAGGTGTGGGAAGATGAACTTCACGCTTAACAAGCCACAGAATCAGGCAAGAATCATCTTTGTCTCTGGTTCACATTCTTGACACCCAAACCGAAACACCCAAGGTGTACTTAGAATCTCACGGGATGTGACGGGGCCAGCTGCCACCCCACGCAACGTCTCACCCAGTGCAGGAATTCTCACCACAACACACAATGTTTACCTGTCAGTTAATGGCTCATTAAGTGCTGGAGCTGGAACAGAACTCAGAAATGACGCAAGGGCAGCTCAGATGTAGGTGCTGGGATGGGCGGGTGAGCTCAGGCGTGAGCCCCCTCCCCCCCCATCTT
This sequence comes from Lepus europaeus, assembly GCF_033115175.1. Lineage (NCBI taxonomy): Eukaryota > Metazoa > Chordata > Mammalia > Lagomorpha > Leporidae > Lepus > Lepus europaeus. The sequence goes on along the minus strand of NC_084834.1, from coordinate 16,605,535 downwards.
CACTCTGCCCACCCGAGCACCCTGATGAACCACCGCATCTCTATCCGGACCAGCTGGTCTCCGTGAACTTCCCCTTTGCTGCGTGCGGTGTTCCCATTGGCTGTGCCCATTGCTAAGATGATGGGACCCCCTCTTCGTCTCCAGGTACTGACCCGTGCCGAGTGCTAGGGAGAAGGCAGTGAACCACACAGGTGCATCCTTGCCTCTCTGAGGTTTGTAGTCACTGAACCATTGAGATCAGATGGGGGAGGGGTGTAAGGCTGCAGGAGCTAAGGGGAAGCTGTGAAGTGCGGGGAGGGGGGAGACATGGGGCACCCAGGAAGGCCCCGGTCTATGCTGTCGCTAGCTGTCCTTGTTGCTTGTACACTCACACGCTGTCTTGCTATCCCAAGGATGGGTTCAAGGCAGAGGGTGTCCATGCAACTCTTTCCCTGTGTGCACTCAGGAGGCCAAGGCTGAGCTCGCTTGCTCTGCAGATGCACCACACTACAACTTTCTAGTAGCCTGAGGTTTCTCCAGAACTACTTGATCCACTGTCCAGACAGTCTCATTGAATGTTCTTAATTGAAATGAAGCAACTGGGGGAGGGAGGAGGGGTTTGCGTTGTGGCACAGTGGGTTAAGCTACCACTTGCAATACACGCACCTGTTCCAGTTCCAGCTGCTCCACCCAGCTCCCTGTGAATGCACCTGGGAAGGCAGCAGAAGATGGTCTAAATCCTTGGGTCCCTGTCACCCATGTGGGACACCCAGATGAAGCCCTAGGCTCCTGACTTTGGTCTGGTCCAGCCTCAGGCACTGTGGCCATTTGGGGAGCGAACCAGAGGATGGAAGATCTCTCTCTCTCTCCTGAACCCGCTGCCTGAGGGGCATCATAGCTAGCTCCTCTTCTCCGTGGGGGACCTCATTCCCTTAGACGTTTGCTCCAAGTCTCCTTTAGTGTCCCCGTGTCACGCCTGGTACCTCCCACACAGAACGAGCCCTTTCCCTTTTCTTCTTCTTCGGGAGTGCTGGGAGCAAGACTCATCCATCCCAACCACTCGAGCCAGGGGAGATTTATTACTTTTAAGCCACCTGATGCCTGTTACGACAGGAATGCCTCGTGCCTCCCCAGAGGTGTTGTCCAGACTCGTGCTGGAACTGGCAATGCCTCCATGGCTGCCAGGTCCCCTCTATTCTCGCCTCCACCACCAGTCTTTGAAAGGCAACCAAGAGGGGAGACTGAGAAGCCGCTCTCCGAAGGGGTGGAGCTGCGTGTGTGCACCTGTGGTCTTGACCGCTCCAACACCTGCTTGTGCTTGGCAGCGCTTCACAGAATTAGCAGAGCTGGAGAGGGTACCTCCCCAGGGGTCCGTTGGCTACTCATCACTTCCAACAAGAGCTACAGTTACGCTTCCGCTTGCTTACAAACGTGCAACAGAAGTGAAGGCAGCCAGGGCTGACCTATGGAAGTCTTCAGCTCGGCTGTGGTCTTGGTAACTGCTTGGAGATGCTCAAGGCAGGGGAGTTCTTGATGTAAGGACTTGAAGTCTAATGATGACTTTTTTTTTTATTTGACAGAGTTAGACAGTGAGAGAGAGAGAGACAGAGAGAAAGGTCTTCCTTCCATTGGTTCCCCCCACCCCCCAAGATGGCTGCTGCGGCCGGCGCTGCGCCAATCTGAAGCCAGGAGCCAGGTGCTTTTCCTGGTCTCCCACGCGGGTGCAGGGGCCCAAGCACTTGGGCCATCCTCCACTGCCTTCCTGGGCCACAGCAGAGAGCTGGACTGGAAGAGGAGCAACCGGGACTAGAACCCAGTGCCCATATGGGATGCCAGCGCTGCAGGCGGAGGATTAACCAAGTAAGCCACAGCGCCGGCCCCAGTGATGACTTTTTAATCTGCAGGGGAGATGTGCCAAGACCTCCAGGGGGTACCCCAAACCACGGATAGCAACAGTCTATATAGACTAGGTTTTAATCCCATATAGACATATGGTAAAGTCCAATTTATAAATTGGACATAGTCAGAGACTAACAACAACTACTAATAAAGTAGAACAATGGGGGCCGGCACCGTGGTTCACTTGGTTAATCCTCCACCTGCGGTGCTGGCATCCCATATGGGTGCCGGGTTCTAGTCCCGGTTGCTCCTCTTCCAGTCCAGATCTCTGCTGTGGCCCAGAAGGGCAGTGGAGGATGGCCCAAGTGCTTGGGCCCCTGCACCCACACGGGGAGACCAGGAAGAAGCACCTGGCTCCTGGCTTCAGATCAGCACAGCGCCGGCCTTAACGGCCATTTGGGGAGTGAACCAATGGAAGGAAAACCTTTCTCTCTGTCTCTCTCTCTCACTGTCTATAACTCTACCTGTTAAATAAATTTAAAAAAATTTTTAAAAAGTAGAACAATAATAACAATTACCGCATTTATTATGTGTTCACCCAGTAAAATCATGTAAACATGCTCTCTTGCTTTCTCTCTCTCTCAATATGTATTGTACTGTTCAGTACCCAGCCTTCTTGTGATCGGAGGCGATGGTGAGGTAAAGCAAGGTGAGTGGCATAGGCGTGGAGATGTACTGTTAGCCTATTATGTAAGGATCACTTGAAACTCCGACCTGGTGATAGCATGATCCAATGACTTGCGAGCTATCACGGGGCTCACATGTGGGTCACACACACGGTGTGGACGTGTTGCCCAAAGATTGATGTCCTAGGCAAGACAGTGCAGATGCTCTGAGATTTCATCATGCTACTCAGGATGTTGTGCAATTGAAAACTTGTGAATTGCTTATTTTTGGAACTTTCCATTTAAGTATTTTTGGACTGTGGTTGCCTGCAGGTTGCTATAACGGCAGAAAGGGAAACCGCAGATGGAGAGAGGGAGACTTTGTATTATCCACGAGAAGTAGCTGTGGGATCAAGATGCCCGTCCTGCTTGTCCTGTGATTTTCTATTCTTTTTTTAAAAGAGTTATTTATTTATTAGGGAGATAGAATTACAGACAGAGAGAGGGACAGACCGAGAGAAAGGGCTTCCATCCGCTGGTTCACTGCCCAAATGGCCACAACAGCTGGAGCTACACCGGTCTGAAGCCAGGAGCCAGGAGCTTCTTCTGAGTCTCCCACTCAGGCTCCAAGGTGCAGGGGCCCAAGGACTTGGGCCATTTTCCACTGCTTTCCCAGGCCATAGCAGAGAGCTAGATTGGAAGTGGAGCAGTGGGTCTCGAACCAGCGGCCATGTGGGATTGCTGGCACTGCAGGTGGCGGCTTTACCTGCTATGCCACAGCAAAGGCACCTAGAGTTTATGCTCAAAGACTGTGAAATGGTTTGTAACAGTCCATTAGTTAAACACATCCCAAGCCACTCTGTCCTCCTGGTTGAAAATGGACTCCCTTTCCCAATCCAAGTCCTGTCTAAGCACATTTGCCAACACAGCACGTAAGAAGTTCTTCCATGAAATTAAATGGCCCCCTAAGATCTTCCCATTACACAAGGCACCAAGATGATTCAGTAATAAAACGCCAACGAATTAGGAACACCCTGGATTTGAATATCAATTCCTCCTTGTTATTGAATCCCCAAGGAGAATTTGAAGTTCAAAGACTATAAATTCCCTTGCCAAGTCAAAGTTCAAAGAAGTGAATCTCCATAATCAAATTTGCTTGCTTTTCTGAGTTCAAGTTCAAGGAAATTAAAGTCTAAAACTCATCTTGCTCAATTTCTTATTCTGCTCAGATTCAGCCAGAGGAGGTCCCCACGGTTGGGGCAAGCTGGGATTCCATCTACAGCTGCCACGTGGGCTCTCGCTGGATGGCTCCGGTGTCCCCAGGGGCCTGAGAATCCAACGCCGAGTCTGAGACAGCTCATTTTGAGAGTTCGATCCATTAATGGGACACATGAGATTATCAGAGTGCAGACTTCATGTAGTCTCACACCCCCCAGTTAAGGAAAATCAATCAACCTCTGGCTCTCATCCCAGGCGAAATTAAGTTCTTACCTTACAATATTTAGTGCTCCGAGGGGGAAGAGGGAGGGAAAAGTGGTGGTTGGCTCCCACTTCACCATCCTCCTGTGTGGAATCCACGGCTGATGGACTTCACCTCAATTGGGAGAAATCTCCCAGCAAAAGGTTAATTTTGTCACCATGCATTATGTCTGGCGTGATGAATCTACTTAAACGGGGACAGGGAGCCATCTGTGTCTGCAGCCCACACCCTGTGAGATGGACATCGCGACACTGTTGATTTCTTGCAAAGCTGTGGTAGCCTCGCCCCTTTAGTCCTGAGCTGAAGGTGAGTCTCACCTGGGGTCCAGGGCTCTGTGATATCAAGAAAGCACAGAGTTTTCCCTCGGGGGCCACAGAGAGGGCTACACTGCATGCCCATCTCAGAATTCTCTAGGAGCAAGAACCTTCTAGAAAAGCTTTTCATCCCAGGCTCATCTTTGTTGGCAAATCAGCCTCCAGCGACTCTGGCTGGCAGCTTCCATGGCTTCTAGAATCCTTCTCCACGAGGCCGAGGAAGAGCCAGTTCTTTCACCTTGACATCTGAAGGTGCTGTATTTTCCTGACTTCCAAATTCTAGACATTTCTTGGGCACCACAGTGCAGACACCTGAGAGAAATGGATAATCTTGAAACTCACCTGGAGGGGCCAGCGCTGTGGCGCAGTGGGTTAAAGCCCTGGCCTGAAGTGTCGGCATCCCATATGGGCGCTGGTTCCTGTCCCAGCTGCTCCTCTTCTGATCCAGCTCTCTGCTATGGACTGGAAAAGCAGTAGAAGATGGCTCAAGTCCTTGAGCCCCTGCACCCGCATGGAAGACCCAGAAGAGGCTCCTGGCTTCTGGCTTCGGATCGGTGCAGCTCTGGCCATTGCAGCCAATTGGGGAGTAAACCAGAAGATGGAAGACCTCTCTCTCTCTCTCTCTCTCTTCCTGACTCTCCTCTCTCTGTGTAATTCTGACTTTTCAAATAAATAAATCTTAAAAAAAAAAAAAAAAAGAAACTCACCTGGAACAGCCATCACTCCTTTCTTGCCTTGTGCCTTTCAACATGTGAATTACATCCAAATAAGGATATTAAATGAGCAAAATGAAACTGTGTGCTTTTGTAGGCAGAGACCATGCATCATGCCTCTTCGTGCAATTAGTCTGCAAAGATGAGACTTGGACCCTGTGGATTTTGGCCTTGGCTGAGCTCCTACCTAACAGGGTTCTTAGCATTGAAGACACTTGACAGCTCCCCCCGCCCTTTTTTTTTTTTTAAAGGATTTATTTATTTGTATGTTAAAGGCGGAGTTACAGAGATGGAGAGGCAGAAACAGAGAGAGAGAAGTCTTCATCTGCTGGTTCATTTTCCCTAAATGGTCATGACGGCTGGAGCCAGGCCAGTCTGAAGCCAGGAGCCAGGAGCTTCTTCCAGGTCTTCCACGCAGGTGCAGGGGCCCCAGGACTTGGGCCATCTTCCACTGCTTTCCCAGGCCATAGGAGAGAGCTGGATTGGAAGTGGAGCAGCCAGGACTCAGACCAGCGCCCGTATGGGATGCCAGCACTGCAGGTGGCGGCTTTACCCGCTACGCCACAGCACTGGCCCGAAGGCTCCCTTTCTTAGTGATGTTTCTGAAGCCTGCACTGGGTGGAGGTAGCGTTCACCTCCCTGGCTTGTGCTTCTCCTGTGCAGTTTTGTTAAAGCCCTTGAAGAAGGCTGGGTCCTTCCTGGACCCAACAACACAAGCGGTGCAGTGACAGTCCCCTGTGCCTCGTGCCCGTGGCTCACAATTGCCCCCCTACCCCCAGATCTGGCCTTGCCCACATTGGTCCCTCCGCATGGCCTCTATCGGTCACCATGGTGTAGGGACATCATACACGCACCTCACTCTGCAGTGATGTCTGGACAAGTTGGAGGGGTGCTGTGGCCTGAATACGCATCTTGTGAAAGTCAAGAGTTTAGTCCCCAAAGTCTTCTGCTCTTGCCATTAAGAGGGTGGGAACTTAATGGCATTATGATATTTAGGGGTGAGCCTTTGGAGAGTGATTAGGGCGGGATAGGTCATTAAGATGAGGGTTCCCCTTGAGTGAGACCTGAAATATGAGAAGCCACAACTTTATGAAGATAGACCACTTCCTGTCTCTTGCTGTGTGTATGTCCTGTGCCACCTCGGGAGGGCCCTCGAGCCGATCTTGGACTGTGACTCTCCAGAACCGTGAGTCCAAATCCACCTCTGTCCTGATCCAAGGTAGCCTGCCGCAGGCGTTTCATTACAGGAATGAGAAGTTGACTCATCCAGGAAGAGCGCCATGGAGCCCTGGGGCCTGAGACCTCCATGCCGCCCATCAGCCAGATGCTGCCCCTGGGGAGTGAGCTCCATCCTGTTCTGAAGCTGAGGTTCTCCCGATGCTGGACAGGGGGTCGGGTATTGTCCCTCCTCCCCCCAACTCCACCCTGCCTCGTCCCCTGAGCTTCCAACGTCCACTCTGCCTGGGGCTTGCCAGACTGCCCAGCCTTCTCGGTGCTCCCCCTGGCTGTCTGGGAAGACTGCACCAAGTCTTTTACCAAGTATCTGAGCCTTTGTTTTCCTCCTTAGTAAACAGAAGTAATTATCAGTCCCTTGGGGACAGGGGCGGAGGGGATGTGAGACTCACAGAGGTAACACTAAGAAGGCGTTTGCCAGTGTCTGGTCCCTGGGGAGTGCTCTGATGTTGAGAACAGCTGTTCTCACTTCCTCCCTGCGCTGCCAGAAAGCTCAGGGCACAGAGAGTGTGGTGCTGAGGGACCCTGGCGTGCCAAGCCCCCAGCCTCTCCTCTGTGCTGTGGGGAGGGTCCAGGCGGGGTTGGCCGTGCCCCCTGCTTCTTTCCTGTTTCCTAGGAATCAGGTCTTCTGGGGGCTCTGGAAGGAGCTCCTGCAGTCGCACAGATATGCAGAACACACTGTGTGGCCTTCTCAAGTTTGGGGTGCGGGCTTGTTCCTGGGGTTGGAGCTGGAGGCCAGGAGACATTCATCGATCCTCTGCACAGCACAGGTGCTTGGAGACAAGCCTGCCCTGGGGACAATGCTCACACGCATTCAGGCACTGAGGTCCCTTGGGTACGAGCACTTTCTAGAAACTTCCATCCAGGCCTCCCTCCACACATGGGACCATGGCCAAGATGCCCTTTCCCAGGGCTGAGGGCCCTGCCGAAGGCAGACAGGGCATAAGGGTTCCCCCTGGCGCTCAGAGCAGCTCTGGGAGCCTGGGTTCCCTCTGCGTCCTCAGGTTGCAGAGCCTGGGGGGTGGTGTGAGTCTGGAGCAGGAGGCAGAGAGCTGGTAAACATTTCTTGTCTGGTCAGCCAGCTGGGCTGCGTGCCCTGCCTTCCCTCTGGGAGAGTTCTGCTGAAGGGAAGTGAAGTCAACATCTCAGGGCCCGCGGCCCACCAGGGTCACGGGATTCACAGCCCTGGGGTGACTCAGAGCTGACCCCTGCTTGGTCGGAGGGCAGCCACACAGAGGAGGAGGGGCAGGAAGGGTTTGGAGCGGAGGGACTTGTCCCTGAGTAATGCCCTCTCCAAACTCAGCTTCAACAACAAACTTGCGGGGGAGTCGGGGAGGGAGAGGGAGGAGGGATGGATGCGCTCCAGACTGAGGCTGGTTTGTGAGCTCTCAAGCCACGGCGTGGCGGTCAGTCCTCGCCCTGCCAGCGAGGTCTTCCGACAAGCTGGAGTTCAGTGGAAGCAACGCCCCAGCAGGATCTAGTCCTCTGACTTATTTTCAGACAGTTTAAAGGCCTCAGAGAGGGGAGGCTGTGCAGTCAGATTAACCGGCCAGGGGTTGGAAAAAGAGGCCAAAGTTGCACCAATAATTGCATTACTAGCAGGTCAAGGGCTCTTTGATTCAAAGCGAGCTTGTCCATGTTGCCCATAGGCATTCCTCGGGGGCTCATAAACACTGAATGAGACCTTTTCCAGGCTTGCACCTGGCCCCAAACCAGGGATGAGGGAGGCTAAGCACCTTGCTCATCAATGCATGGGAATAACTTAGGGTCGGTCGTGAGACCAGACCTAACCCGGTTCCCAACTCTTCCTAATGCACCAGGCAGCTTCCTCCTCCCACCTGGGACTTGGTTCCTGCCACAGCTCGCACGTCACTGTTATGGGAACAAGCGTCCCAATTTTTCATTCCAACTGCTCGTCCCAGCGTGAGATGAGAACTCAAAGTGGAGGCGTAAGTGAGATGCTACAGACGAGCACAGGATTATTTGAAGGGAGAGAGTGGGATACATTCACGGGTGAGTGTGGATAGCCCCAGGTGGAGAGATACCAGCCATGAGAGGGCAAGGAGCTGCTCTTGAGGACAGAGCCTGGAAGGCAAGAGAAGGGTCAAAAGCCAAAAGGGGGCCCGGCGCTGTGGCTTAGTGGGCTAAGCATCTGCCTGCAATGCCAGCATCCCATATGGGCGCCAGTTCAAGTCCCGGCTGTTCCTCTTCTGATCCAGCTCTCTGCTATGGCCTGGGAAAGCAGTAGAAGATGGCCCAAGTCCTTGGGTCTCTGCACCTGCGTGGGAGACCCAGAGGAAGCTCCTGGCTCCTGGCTTCAGATGGGCCCAGCTCCAGCCATTGTGGCCATCTGAGGAGTGAACCAGCAGATGAAGGACCTCTCTTTCTCTCTCTCTCTCACTCTGTGCCTCTCTGTAACTTTGCCTTTCAAATAAATAAATCTTTAATAAAAAAAAAAAGAAAAGTGGCTAAATGGCATATATGTCTATAATATTAAAAAAAATTCTCTCTTTCTTTCTCTCTCTCTCTCTGTAACTCTGCCTCTCAAATAAATAAATAAAATCTTAAAAAAAAAAAAAAAGCCAAAAGGGAGACTCCCGCACGCGACAGTCCCCTTTACAAGGGACTGAATGGCGCTAATTGAATATCCACTGGGATGGAGTTTGGGGTGGGGGTGGGGCTCGTGAGTGCGAGACTTCCCGAGAGTTTCATGGCATCTCCCTGTGGAGCTTAAATCACACGTGTTCCTCACGACGTCTCCTCCTTCCCAGGGCAGGTGCACCATGGGAAAGTGGGCGTTACTGGATTGGCATGCAGGAGGGTGGTGCATGTGAGAAAACCTTCCAGCTCACTTGTTCCTCACTGACTTCCTGTCTGGCTCTCCTCTCACATCCGGGACACAGAATGATGGCGGCTCTCTGCTGAGCTCCAATCCAGCCTCAGCTCACCGTGATTAGGCGATGGGAGTGGAACTGATGCAAAGAGTTGCAGATCAAGTCACTTTTCAAGGTGAGCATTGAACTCTGCTTCCAAGTCTTGGCACATGACAGAAATTCAGTTTTGTTGATCTGGTTACTGCCAATTTTCTATGGCAAATAATCCCACGCAGTGTATGATTCTTTAGGTGTATACTCACTCAGTGCTTTGTAATGAAATAGCATGTTGCTAAGCTCACATGGTTATGGAAGTCCCCAGTGGGTTGATCTCGAATTCCTAATCAGATCCTAGCTCCCTCAACTGTACAGACTATCATTCCCTTCATTCTTTGTATTTCTCACAAAACTTTAGCAACGCTGGGCGTTGTGAACTCTGGACTTTGTAGGAGAGTAGATGTTGAACACATGTGAATAAAATGATTTTTTAAAAGATTCTGTTTATTTATTTGAGAGGTAGAGTTACAGACAGTGAGAGGGAGAGACAGAGAGAGAGGTCTTCCATCTGCTGGTTCACTCCCCAAATGGCTGCAATGGCCGGAGCTGTGCCGATCCGAAGCCAGGAGCCAGGAGCTTTGTCCAGGTCTTCCACGTGGGTACAGGGGCCCAAGCACTTGGGCCATCTTCCACTGCTTTCCCAGGCTATAGCAGAGAGCTGGATTGGAAGAGGGGCAGCCAGGACTAGAACCGGCGCCTATATGGGATGCTGGCGCCGCAGGCAGAGGATTAACCTACTGCACCACGGCGTCAACCCCAATGAAATGGTTTTAAGAGCTGAGATGAGGGGTCAGCTCTGTGATGTAGTAGGTTAAGCATCCTCCTGCAGTGTCGGCATCCCATGTGGGCCTTGGTTCGAGTCCCAGCTGCTCCACTTCCAATCCAGCTCCCTGCTAATGACCTGGGAAAATAGTGGAAGAAGACCAAGTCCTTGGGCCCCTGCCAACCATGTGGGAGACCCAGATGGAGTTCTTGGCTCCTGGTTTTGGCTTGGCCCAGTCCTGGCTGTTGTGGGCATTTGGGGAGTGAACCAGGGAAAGGAAGACCTCTCTGTCTCTCTGTTGCTCTGTCTTTCAAATAAGTAAATCATTACAAAAGCAAAAAAACTACTGGCACCTAAGCCAAGCCTGCAAGACCCAACTTGAGAGCTAACCCAATCTCTTGAGAAAGATGTTAATCCACTTATAAGGGCGGAGACCCTGTGATAGAATTAGCTATCCCTCAACTTCTTAATGCCATCGCATTGGGAGTCAAATTCCATCATGAGTTCTGGTGAGGACAAGCCACATCCCAGCCCCTACGCAACTTCTCGATCTAAGTAAAGCATGGGCCAGACCTTTCCACGGTCTCTGCCCGGAATTTTCAATGAAACCAAGAGGGGCTGGGAGTTAAAGCTCTCAGAGGGAACTCTGACTGCCGAGGCCTTCAAAATTGCCTGACCCCTCCCCACCCTGGCGAGGCTGTGTGGTCCCCACGTCCTTGGCGAGGCTGTGCGGTCCCCATGTCGGGCACACTTCCCTTTGGGCCAGAAACCATCTGGACTGTAGCAGGTGCCCCTGCTTTTCATGGGTAGCCTCTTTTGCAGACGCGTGTCTGTTTCATCCCCGGTTCTCTCAGCCAGAGTTTCCTCTGACACCTGTTTCACTGAACTCCTGAGAATTCTCTGTGCCTGATTCATGGAGACAGCTCGAGGATGTAACCCAACGCCATTTTCTGAAGGCTAGTTTACATCAAAGCCATGCAGGACATGTGTAGGGGTAAGCTGTCTGACATTCCTGATCTTGGACTTTTTTTTAAAGATTTATTTATTTATTTGAAAGTCAGAGTTATAGAGAGAGAGAAGGAGAGGCAGAGAGAAAGAGAGGTCTTCCATCCGCTGGTTCACTCCTCCAAGTAGCCACAATGGCTGGAGCTATGCCAATCCGAAGCCAGGAGCCAGGAGCTTTCTCCAGGTCTCCTATACAGATGCAGGGGCCCAAGGACTTGGGCCATCTTCTACTGCTTTCCCAGGCCACAGCAGAGAGCTGGATCGGAAGTGGAGCAGCTGGGACTTGAACCGGTGCCCATATGGGATGCTGGCTCTGCAAGTGGCTGCTTTACCTGCTACGCCACAGCGTTGGCCCCAGATTATTTTTTGATATATGGCCACTTCATGTGGTTCACATGAGCACATCCTAAATTAGCCAGTAGGAACAGCAAGGAATATGCACACATGAGGGTGAGTGGAAAAGTAGAATAAAATATAGCTTTATTTGGTGCAAAAAAATCTGAAATCCACTAATGCTCATTTCTCAAGGACTGTTCGAAGATTCTGTCACGTAGACATTCAATCATTCATTCACTCACAGTCTCAATAAATTCACTGAGCACCCTGAAGTGTGGTCAGCGAGTTAGATACCTGCAGAGCCACTCGGAGGAACTGGACGCAGGCTCGCTGCGTTTCTTGGGGTGGTTATCATATAAGGGAGGTGATAACTCGTGCAATCACTGATGTTCAGATCAGGTGCTCTAAGGGAGGAGAGAGACATTTCTTGTAAGTAACTGGGGTTATGAGGGTTTCCATGATCCTCTTAGACGGAGGCGTTTACAGGTAGGTAATATTTTTACATTCACATATTTGGGATAAAGGGAAGTGTACCCCAGGGAGACGGAACAAAGGAGGAGCAGAGAGAGAGAGGAAAGAATGCAGAAAATTATGGCTCCTGCACACGAACCAGAGATCAGTGACTTGGCAGGAATACGGTAAAGGAAATTCATGGGACCAAACACCGGCAGAGAAGATGCTCCCGTTACGGAGAACTTTGTGGCCATGAGGCATTGTGAGGGTTTTCCAATGCGGGCACGGCACGGCTGGCGTTGAATTGCAGGACGCATTACCTGACAACATGAGGACGTTGCCCAGTGCTGGGAATGAGTGGAGACCATCCGGGGTCTAGAAGTGGGTGGGGCACAGACACGAGGGACATGGCCCCTGGGGGTCAGCTTGGCCGAGTGCTGATTCGCTTGAACGTTTCTGAAACGAATATTGCCCAGAGCGCCTTCATCTTTTTAATTTGTTTTATTTTTTTTAAAGATTTATTTATTTGAAAGTCTGAGGGGGGGGGGAGAGGGAGAGAGAGAGAGAGGGAGAAAGAGAGGGAGGGAGAAAGAGATGTCTTGCATCACTGATTCACTCCCTAGTTGGCTGCAACAGCTGGAGCTGTGCTTATCTGAAGCCAGGAGCCAGGAGCTTCCTCTGGGTCTCCCATGTGGGTACAGGGACCCAAGCACTTGGGCCATCTTCCACTGCTTTTCCAGGCCATAGCAGAGAGCTGGATTGGAAGTGGAGCAGCTGGGACTCGAACTGGTGCCCATAGGGGATGCCGGTGCTGCAGGCAGCAGTTTTACTTGCCACGCCACATTGCCAGCCCGAGACAAGTCTTGTTTTAACAGGGGGGCTGACCTGGTCCTAGTAGGGGGGTTTCTCTAAACCCGCTCCACCAGAGCTTCACAAGTGTGGGAAAGATTCATCCGGTTCACAGGGCTACAGTGTCCGCTAGCTGGAACAAAACATCACACTCCCAGCACTTTGTCACGGAACCCATCCGTAACCAGAGGACGAATCCATCAACGGAAATAGATGCACAACTGACAAAGATGCTGAGGTTAGCAGGCCAGGACGTCTAAGGGGCTTGGCATAAGTGCGTTCAAGAACTCAGAAGAACGTACGAGGACAAGAAATAGATATGTGAAACAGAACTGGGACTTACAGAAATAAAAAAGTAGAAATAGGACAAGAAACAGATGCTGAATGGAATTGATAAAAGTTTAGGGCCGGCGCCGCGGCTCACTAGGCTAATCCTCCGCCTTGCGGTGCCGGCACACCAGGTTCTAGTCCTGGTAGGGGCGCTGGATTCTGTCCCGCTTGCTCCTCTTCCAGGCCAGCTCTCTGCTGTGGCCTGGGAGTGCAGTGGAGGATGGCCCAAGTGCTTGGGCCCTGCACCCCAAGGGAGACCAGGAGAAGCACCTGGCTCCTGGCTTCGGATCAGCGCGGTGCGCCGGCTGTGGCGGCCATTGGAGGGTGAACCAACGGCAAAAGGAAGACCTTTCTCTCTGTCTCTCTCTCTCACTGTCCACTCTGCCTGTCAAAAAAAAAAAAAAAAAAAGTTTAGGGACCCCAAAAGAAAAGAGAAGTGAACTCTAAGACATAACAATATAAACTATTTGTGCTTCAAGAAGCTAGAAAAAGAAAGGGAGTGAATGTAACCTAAAGGAAGTATCTAGAAGGAAAAACAAAGAGCAGATGTCTGTGAAATAGCAAACATGGAGCGAAATGCAACACGATGGTAAACAAGAAACAAAATCTCATGTCTTCAGACGATGTTATAAATCTGTACAGAGAAGGGAGAGGCCGTGAGTGGCCAACCTCAGAAGGGATCAAGGGGACGTCTTGCCACATACTCACTCGAGCAAGACAGACACACTTCCCTGTCAGTGAGTCTCAGGCTAGAGACTCAGGGAATAGAGTTTGTTATACGGAGAAAAAGAGGCCCGAATGATGAGGCACTGGATCCATGGCGGTGACTCTGTGGATCCAGGACTGTTTGGAGTTAAAACCAAAGATGTGATGGGGTTTGGGGGAGCTGCTGGCCAAAGGACCCAAAGCCTCAGCTAGACAGGAGGAAAAAGTTCAAGAGCTGTGTTGGACAGCACAGTGACCATAGTTAACAGTTGAGATTCCGAAGAGGACAGACTTTAAATGTTCTCATCATGAGTAAATGATGTGTAGGTGAGGCGACGCATTATGAATTAATTCAGGTTAGCCAGTCCACAATGTAGACATGTTTCCAAACAGAAGATTATATGTGATAAACATATACAATTTTTAAAAATGTATTTATTTATTTGAAAGCTAGAGTTACAGAGAGGCAAAGATCAAGAGAGAGAGAGAGAGAGAGAGAGAGAGAGAGAGAGGTATTCCATCCCTTGGTTTACTCCCTAGATGGCCACAGTGGCCAAAGCCACACCAATATCCAGGTTTCCCATGTGGGTGCAGGAGCCCAAGGACCTGGGCCATCTTCTACTGTTTTCCCAGGCCATAGCAGAGAGCTGGATTGGAAGTGGAGCAGACGGGGCTTGAACCGGTGCCCATATGGGATGCCAGCACTGCAGGCGGCAGCTTTACCAGCTATGACACAGCACTGGCCCCAACATGTATAATTTTTAACTGTCAATATATAAATCCAGGCCGGCGCTGTGGCTCATTAGGATAATCCTCCACCTGCGGCACTGGCACCCCGGGTTCTAGTCCCGGTTGGGGCGCCGGATTCTGTCCCGGTTGCCCCTCTTCCAGTTCAGCTCTCTGCTGTGGCCCGGGAAGGCAGTGGAGGATGGCCCAAGTCCTTGGGCCCTGCACCCGCATGGGAGTTCAGGAGGAAGCACCTGGCTCCTGGCTTCGGAACGGCATAGTGCACTGGCCGTAGCGGCCATTTGGGGGGTGAACCAATGGAAGGCAGACCTTTCTCTCTGTCTATCTCTCTCTCTCACTGTCTAACTCTGCCTGTCAAATATATATACACAGACACATATATATAAATCAATACATTAGAAAGAAAGACCAGCAGTTAGGGTGTCCCTGGTGCGAGTAATGGGATAGTCTGACTTTCGAGGCTTGGGCCTGTGGAGGAAGGATGTCGTGTGGTCTCCGGGATGAGCCAGTTCCTCCTGGTGTCAGGCAGAGCGCAGGCAGGGCACCTGCTGCTCCCTTCCCCTCCTGCTTTGCTCTTGTGTCTGAGCAAGGAGACACCAGCGGCCGTTGGGGGTCTACCTGGAGTGGTGTGGAGTGCAGCGTGTTTTCTTGGCTGTGATGCTCAGGTTGAAACTGTGAGGCCCAGGAGGTGGGGCATTGGGGAGGTAAGGAGGCTCTGCCCTCATGGATGGAGCCATCTGCTCGTGGGGCTGTCTCCAGGTTCGCTCTGGCAGCCAGTCTGGCTAGGTCTCAGGCACGGTCCTTGTGTCTGTCCTGTGACATCCTCACCACCTCGAGACTCTGCCAGCCAGAAACCCATCAGCAGATGTGGGGCCTCCGCCCTGGCCCAGAACCACAAGCCAACAGAAGCCGCCTGGCTGTCTAACGCTACCGGTCAGTGGTGTGTGTCACCAGCTCACCCAGGTGCATTGTCTCTGCCCTTGTGCGGAGGCGCTTGTGGCTAGAAAGGATGGACGGCCTCACAGCAACTGGCTCAAAATCGCTGAACTACGGGGCTGGCATGCTGGGGCGGTGGGTTGTCGCTGCCTGGGATGCCAGTATCCCACACCAGGGTGCCAGTTTGAGTCTGAGCTGCTCTGCTTCTAATCCAGTTCCCTGCTAGTGAGCTGGGCAAGGCAATGCATGATGGACCAAGTACCTGGGCCCCTGCCATCCCAATCCATCCCACCCCATGGCCTCCTCCTCCCCGCTCACGTAAGACATCCTGCGGGCTGTGTTTCAGGAGGGGGGTGGGAGGTGAGTACTTGAATCCCGACTTTTGATTCTGACGTAGCTGTCAGTTCGGTTGTTTAGCCTGGTGTCATTTTAGACTTTTCTTTTCCTTTTGTTATGCTTGGACTTTTGCTACATTGCTTGTGCTATTGGGAGAAATCGTACAGCGCGTATGGATAAAATTCAGCATAGCCTATCAAAACCATTCGAGATATGCATATTTTTTTTAGATTTATTTATTTATTTGAAAGTCAGAGTTACACAGAGAGAGGAGAGGCAGAGAGAGAGAGAGAGAGAGAGAGAGAGAGAGAGAGAGAGAGAGAGGTCTTCCATCCACTGGTTCACTCCCTCCCTAGATGGCCGAAACACCAGAGCTGAGCCGATCCAAAGCCAGGAGCCAGGAGCTTCTTGCAGGTGCAGGGGCCCAAGGACTTGGGCCATCTTCTACTGCTTTCCCAGGCCATAGCAGAGAGCTGGATCAGAAGTGGAGCAGCCGGGTCTCGAACCAGCGCCCATATGGGATGCAGGCGCTTCAGGCCAGGGTGTTAACTGCTACACCACAGCGCCTGCCCCGATATGCATGCATTTTTAACTGTACTACCCTGGAAAGAAGGCACAATAAGTTATCATTTTCAAATTGTGCAAAAATCTATCCATAAGGATATATCCACAACAATGTCTATAAAGCTAGGTATTAGAATGAACCTGACAATCCTATACAACATTTCTTGGTGACACAGCTATAAAATCCTTATCATTTATGTTAAATAACTATGGAAAACCATATACCTAGAAAATCTTATTTTCATAAATATATAATTTATAATTAGAAAAACATTAAATCACATGCAACAAATTATTCTTAGTGGCAGAGGGACGCGTGGTTGTTCCTCTTGGAGCTTCTCTGGTTTTGTTAACATACTGGGCACTCGTTAGCAGAACTCTGGTCTGCCCCACTTCCGGGGCTTCCTGAAATAGATTTCCCCCTTTGTTTTCAAAGTCCGCTGGCTTCTGGCCCTGATTCAGCATCTTGATTATTATGTTAGGCAGGACGTGTCTCTGCATCGGGGCCTTTCTGTCACTTTGTTGAGTTAGCCACAAGATGCAGCAATTCCAGGCAGAGAGAGAGAGAGAGAGAGAGAGAGAGGAGGCAGTGACGATAGCCCTGTGGTTGCCTTGATGATGTCATGGTGATGGGTGTGGTGCTGTGCAGTGTGCTGGTGAGGGAAATGGGAGGTTCTGGCGTGATCAGCTGTTTGACTTGGGGTCCCGGCTGGGAGACGCGGCCCAGACCAGTGCTCCTCGGCCACATCCCAGCAGACCCAGGACGAGATGAAGATGAATTTTTTTTTAAAAAAGATCATCATTTATTTATTTGAAAGGCAGAGTTACAGAGAGTCAGAGGCAGTGGCAGTGGCAGAGAGAGAGAGAGAGAGAGAGAGAGAGGGAGAGAGGTCCTCCATTTGCTGTTTCACTCCCCAGATGTCGGCAATGGTCCGATCCAAAGCCAGGAGTCAGGAGCTTCTTCCCGGTCTCCCACGTGGGTGCAGGGCCCCAAGGACCTGGGTCATCTTCTACTGCTTTCCCAGGCCATAGCAGAGAGCTGGATCGGAAGTGGAGCAGCCAGGACACAAGCCGGCGCCCTTATGGCAATGCCGGCACTGTAGGCGGCGGCTTTACCTGCTACACCACAGCGCTGGCCCCTGAAGATGAATTTAATACCTTAATTAAACCCACCATGAAGTCAACAAATTGAAAGTTGAACTGTTGAGCCAGCGCCATGGCTCACTTGGCTAATCCTCTGCCTGTGGCGCCGGTACCCTGGGTTCTAGTCCCAGTTGGGGTGCCGGATTCTGTCCCGGTTGCCCCTCTTCCAGGCCAGCTCTCTGCTGTGGCCAGGGAGTGCAGTGGAGGATGGCCCAAGTGCTTGGGCACTGCACCCACATAGGAGATCAGGAGGAGGCACCTGGCTCCTGGCTTCAGGTCAGTGCAGCGCGCTGGCTGTAGTGGCCATTTGGGAGGTGAACCAATGGAAGAAAGACCTTTCTCTGTCTCTCTCTCTCTAACTCTGCCTGTCAAAAAGAAGGAAAGAAAGAAAGAAAGAAGGAAAGAAAGAAAGAAGGAAAGAAGGAAATAAAGAAAGAAAGAAAGAAAGAAAGAAAGAAAGAAAGAAAGAAAGAAAGAAAGAAGAAAGAAAGAAAGAAAAAGAAAGTTGAACTGTTGTATCTTGGGTATCACCTGTTTTTGGAAAATAGCACAGGACAGCATCCCACAGAAGGCAATGTCAAAGCTATCAGTAGAGGCAAGTGTCTCCCTGAGATACCAGCAAGGGGACTGGCCTGGCCGGGGAGGCTCCCCAAGGAGACAGCACCTGCAACCAGCAAGGGCTCCCCTGGCCCTGGCAGAGCCATGCCTAAGCCCTAGAGATGGCGATGGGTGTGTCGTGTGCGGGCTGGCGAGGACAGTGGGCGAACTTGAAATGAAGGCAAGTTCTGGTGGATCTGAAAAGGCCTTCAAACAGACTTCAGAATGTTTCCTTCCAAGGTGAAGGGAAGGCCATGTGTCCCTCCAGGGAGCTCTCGGCTCGTTCCGGTGGCATCCGCCTTGCTGAGTCAGCTTCTCGGCAGGCCCATGCCTGCTGCTTCCAGGGGCTTCCCTGCCAACAGTGCGACTTCTGCCCTCCGGCGCCTGCCTGTGCTTTCTGTCCCGCTAGGGGCTGCCCAGCCTAGGCCTCTGCCTCCTGGCCCCACGCACCTGCTTTGCCTGCTCTGCCGTGTGCTTGCAGCAGGAGACCTTGGCAGTGACTTTGCGAGGCCACCCCAAGGGCTGGCATGGGCGGGTCTCTGACTTGCGACGTGTGTTTGGGATCCTTGGTGAGATCCTTGCACAGGGTGATTTTAGGCGCTCTGTGAACAAGACACGAATGGCAGGTGTGGCGAGGAAGGGACTGTCCTAAGGTGCGTTGGGAGCACAGCAGGTGAACCCCATGCCGGGGTGGGGGGAGGGCGGGGCGGATCCAGAGGCTGGGGCCCGATGCTCATCACAGCCGAGCTCTGGCCTGGGAGCTTCCTGTGCTAGGGACTCACAATAAGGACTCAGGGCTTGGAACCCGCATCATCCAGCAGTCTCAGCTTCGTCTTCTGTTTTTTTTTTTTTTTTTTTTTTAATGATTTATTTGAAAGACAGAGTTACAGAGAGAGGTAGAGAAAGAGAGAGAGAGAGAGAGAGAGAGAGAGGTCTTCCATCCGCTGGTTCACTCCCCAGATGGCCGCAACGGCTGGAGCTGCACCGATCCAAAGCCAGGAGCTTCCTCCGGGTCTCCCACGCGGGTGCAGGGCCCAAGGACTTGGGCCATCTTCTACTGTTTTCCCAGGCCACAGCAGAGAGCTGGATCAGAAGAGGAGCAGTGGGGACTTGAACTGGCGCCCACATGAGATGCAGGTGCTACAGGCCAGGGTGTCAACCCGCTGCGTCACAGCACCGGCCCCTCGCCTCCTGTTAAATGGGAGTATCAGCCCGTGCCCCTCTCCACTCCAGTGTAACAACCTGTATTTACCGGGTGTGTCGTGTGCTGCAGCATTGCTACTGTGTGTAAAATGAATGGACACAACCTCAGGACCCCAGATTCTCCGTCTCTCTGTGTGTGTCTGCCTGTCTCTCTCTCTCTCTCTCTCTCTCTCTCTCTCACACACACACACACACACACACACACAGAATGTCCTTCCTTGGAGGACACCGGGCAGTGGCTCAAGCCCTTTTTGGTAGAAGGAAGGCACGAAGGGTGAGCAGAAGGTACTGCTGGAGTGTAGCAGGTGCACCCAACCTGGAGCTTCCACACACCTGTTCCCCGGCATTCAGAGTTCCGATACGAAGGAGACCTGGTGCTGGTCCTCAAGTCACTCACAGCCTAGCGAGGGGGCAGGCACTGCAACCTGAGTGATGGGGGCTGCGGCATTGCTAAGGCAGCAAACCCACAGTGTCCTGGGGAGCAGGGGGGGTCCCCAGGGGAGGGGGCATCAGGACTTAAGGCTGTTGTCAAGTCCAAGGGACAGCTATGACCTAGAAGCTGCCAGAGACATGGACAAGGGCTCCTTTGCCCCCTGCTATGTGCCCTATGCTACCTGTCCAGGTGAGTGAGGGCTAGTGCTCTCCCTACACATAGGTGAGTAGGAAAGAGATGAGCCACAGGGCCAGGAGGCCTGGATTCTCATCCCAGCTACTGGGAATTGGCCGTGTGACCTGGAGCGTGTGTGCTATCTCTGCTTATGCTGTGGGGCATGAGGGGGGAGGGAACTTTGCCGCCGATCCCCTTCCTGTGTGTGGGGAACACTCCACCCGTGCAGTCTGGGCGCAGATCTCCCTGGAGAGGAGGACAGCTGCAGGTTCCTGGTCCTTTTCTTGGCAGCTGGGTGGAGACGGCGGCCTCCGTGCTCCCAGTCTGATGCCCGCTGGCCAGCATCTGAGTGGCAAGGCCACAAGGACAGCGCCGAGTCCTCGGGAAGTGGGAGCTGCTGCCTGCAGCGCCAGCCGTAGAGGGCCCTGTCTGTGACAGAGGCCGCCGGCTTCCTCACCTCCCTGTTCTATGAGCGGATGCTGGGCTGGCTCCTGGCACCTGCTTTTCCTGCCCCTCCCAGCCCAGGGATCTAAGAGACGCCCGCATAGAGGTAGCAGGAGCCATGTCAGCAAGAAGGAGCAACGCCGTCCCACGCCACTCCAGCTATCGCTACATCTTGCTGACAACTCAGGGCACTGTCTCCCTCGGGGTGCCGACCCATGGGGTGCAGAGGGCACAGAAGTGACGTTTTCTGTCCCCAGAGAGAGAGACTAGGGAGAAGAAATCAATGCCAACCTTCGCTGCTAGACAATGTCAAGTCCACAAAGACTCGGGGAAAGGAGAACCTTGTAGAAAAAGGGACATTGAAAAATGGAGGAGGCAGGAGGTGGGGTGTTTGGGTGGGATTTAGACAAGCAGAAGGGAGCTGGTATTTGCTGGGGAAGCCAGCACCAGCTGGGGCCAGAGCCAAGCACAAGTGGGAGGCGTGTTGGGTTCCTACCCGGGGAGTGAGAGGCATGGAGGTGCAGCCTTGCCCGCTTTGCAGACTTAGGGGGGGGAGAGATGGGGGTTTGGGAACCTTCCACAGCTTGTATAAGGGTTCAGAAAACCACCAGCCAACCAGGAATATCATCGACAAACTAGGACATCACCAGGCCCCGTTCCAAAGTCCGCTGATGCTGCTGAGATACAATCCCACCTGCTGGGTGATTTATAGAGACCAGAGGTTGCTGTCTCACACTTCCGCTTCCGGAGCCCAGCAGCTCCGACCCCAAGGCAGTGGCAGGTGCAGTGGTGAGGGCTGCTCTTCTTCCTCCTGCCCCTCGCATGCAGAAGGGCAAGTCCTCCTTTGTCCCGAGTCCCTGGGGGCTGTAGCTTCACTTTTCCTCCACATGGAGGAACCCACAGAGGAAAGCTGAGGGTCAGAGTACAGGAGAATCGTCTCACAGAGACACCCCCCCCCCCCATTAATGCAAGTGTGTGGCTTTGTGCTGGATCATAGGGAGACTGGAAAAGGAGAAAGATAGGGTTTCCACCTTCTAGAAACTTTGAGCCTGCTAAGAGCCAAGATGATGGAAAAAAAAAAAAAACACCAGCAAAATGTTGCATCCCAGAGGGAGTTGAGAGAGGGGGAAACTGAGAGAAGGGGAGGGTTGCATGTTCTTGAGGGGCACTCGCTGCAGGGCAGTGGGAGGGAGATGAGTCCCTGGAGGGGGTACAGGCGGGAGGGTGAGCCTGAGTGCCGTCAGTGAGGACAAATGCACGCTGGGAGAGCACCGTGCAGGGAGCTCCATCTCGTGGAGTCCATGCTCCATGAGTATTTTTGTTGTTGTTGTTAAAGATTTATGTATTTGAAAGGCAGAGTTGCAGAGAGAGAGAGAGAGCAAGAGAGCGAGAGCGCGCCAGGAGCTTCTTCAGGGTCTCCCATGTGCATTCAGGGGCCCAAGGACTTGAGCCATCTTCTACTGCTTTCCCATGCCACAGCAGATAGCTGGATCGGAAGTGGAGCAGCCTGGACTTGAACCGCTGCCCAAACGGGATGCCGGCACTGTAGGCGGCGGCTTTATCCACTATGCCACAGCGCTGGCCCCATCAAGGGCTTTCTAATGCATGCTTCTCTTTATCCATGGAGACTGCAGGGGGAAGCAACTGGCCCAGGATAAAGTCCCCAGCCTGAGGAGGATACACTGATCCTGGCCCCTCTAGGCTTCCCTCTTCCTTTTGGGGGGTAGACCAGGAGTCTGTGTGTGTGAGCGGGCGGAGAACAAGCAAGCCCCAGATGGTAAGTGCAGGGTGAAGGAGAGGTTCTGCCAAGGGTTATCAAGGCAGCGTATTTACTTAGTTATATTTCAAAATCAGAGTGACGGGAGGGGGGGGGACAGAGAGAACGAGAGCGAGAGCGAGAGAGGAGAGAGAGAGAGAGAGAGAGAGAGAGAGAGAAATCTTCCATATCCGCTGGTCCAGAAGCTGGATAGGAAGCCGAGCAGCCGGGACTGGAACCGACACGGGATGGGGTGCTGCAGAGGGCCACACAGCTTGCCCTGGGCAGCATTTTTTTAAAAAATAGATATTATCTCTTCTCCTCTCTGCAGTTGATTGTCCTGCAGGCATTTCACCTGTGGAATCCTGAATACAAAGGGAGAAGGTTGGCCTCTAGGCTGTGTGGCCAGTGGATGCCGGGGACTGGCTGCTCTCTGCACAACACCTCGCTGCCTCTCACACCCTCAGAGATGCCCCGTTGCACTTGCTGCATGGGGGAGAGCCTCTGCGGGTGCCGGGCGCTGTCACAGGAAAGCACCCTGACACGCCCACACACGCATGGGTCCTCTGGCTTCCCCTACTCCCCTACATAGCAGAATATTTTGTAGGCGGGGCAGCCGGGACACAGACTGAAAGCAGGTGATGAGAGCATTGCTGGCGGAGCTGTGCAGTGAACCAGCAAAGGGGCAGAGAGAGAGAGACAGCTCCCTGCACGGATCCGCCCTCAGCGAGCTGGGGCCCTGGCGTCCCATCCCCAGGCTCAGCTCTGCTGTTCTCATGCTTGAGTTGCAAGGCTTGGGTTGAAGGGGCTCTCAGTCCCCTCTGCCCCCTAGCGTTTGGTGGTGGGGCGGGGTTGGAGGGAGGGTGGGATTGCAGGGTCTCTGGGGTTTGCTCCAAGTACTCACTGTTAGCAGGTGCTGCTTTTGTGCAAGGAGGGCCTGGAGATGTTTTCCTGGTTTCTGTCTACCTCCCTGTCTCCCTCTCTAGCCTACACCTTCTGCATCCTGCAAAGGCAAGTGCATCCCCCACCCTCATGCCTCCCCCTCTACCCCCCCAGGCAATGGGCTCAGGCAGGGA
This sequence comes from Lepus europaeus, assembly GCF_033115175.1. Lineage (NCBI taxonomy): Eukaryota > Metazoa > Chordata > Mammalia > Lagomorpha > Leporidae > Lepus > Lepus europaeus. The sequence goes on along the minus strand of NC_084834.1, from coordinate 16,582,532 downwards.
AATTGCAAGTTAACTTCAGTGTCGGGGGCTTGCCAGGATCTACCCTCAGCTTGGAGACCCTGGAGGGCCTGGGCGCTGGCTGCCCGATTCCCCGGAGCTCAGGCACAGATGGCCCCTGTCAGCCCTTGAATGGGGTGGGGGTGGGGCTCTCACTCCTGTGAGCCCTGGTTGGGGGGTGGGCTTTGCCCAGCTGGCCAGCTCCTGCCTGAAGCTGTTCGGGTGTGGGAGAGGGAGCCAGAAAGACCAGATGGGCCACTGTGTTTGCGCCTCAAGGTGCAAATTTGTCCCGGGGCCTCAGGGCTGCGCTGGGGGGGGGGGAGTGGAGGGGAGGGGAGGCACCTCTTATTAGGCAACTGTTTGTTCCATGGTTAACCTCAGGGCTCCGAGGGCACTCAGAACGGTGCCAGAGCCTGGCAGCTGCCCCTGCAGCTGATTGTGGTGGGGCAAATCCCTGGGACGCTGGAGCACTGGGCATCACGGCGGGGTCCAGCTGCGGGCTAGCAGCCCTGTAGCAGCCTCTCTGGGAGAGCCAGGGCTCCCTGGCCAGGCCGGCCCTGGCAGCTGCCTCCTGGCTCTTGAAGGCGGCTACTTCCTCCACACAAAGGCTGCTCTGTGCCTCCTGGAGGCACTTGGGACAGGAAGTGGGGAGCAGAAACAGTGCTGTCACCCACAGCGTTGTCATTTCATGCTGGGGCGGAGCCTCTGGCACCTTTGAGCCTTCAAGGGCAGCCCCACCCCTGAGACCGCATCAAGTGCCTGTTCTGGAACATCCTGGAAACTCTATCTCCAGGGCATGAAAGAGAAAGGTGAGCCAGAACATGGCCAGGGGCAGAGAGACGGGGTCACTCGTGCACCTGCCGCTGGGAGCGTGGCTCCCACTTGTGTGCACCTGCCGCTGGGAGCGTGGCTCCCACTTGTGTGCACCTGCCGCTGGGAGCGTGGCTCCCACTTACCAACTGAGCCGCCCTCGGAAAGGTGCTTTGATCTCATTGAGCCTCGGTTTCTTTCTCTTAAAGATTTATTTATTTATTTGAAAGTCAGAGTTACATGGTGGGGGTGGCGAGGGAGAGATCTCACCTGCTAATTCACTCCCCAAATGGCCACAATAATCAGGCTGAAGCCAGCCGCCTGGAAAGTCCATGCAGGTCTCCCACATGGGTGCAGGGACCCAAGCACTTGGGCCATCTTCTACTGATTTCCCAGGCCATAGCAGAGAGCTGCATCAGAAGTGGAGCAGCTGGGACTCGAACCGGCACCCATATGGGATTCTGGCACTGCAGGAAGCAGATTTATTCCTTAAGACACAGCACCAGCCCTGAGCCTCAGTTTCTTGAGGAACAGGGAATGAAAAAATGGGGTGAATCTAGGTTTGGCATCCCCATATGGACGCAGACTGCAATGTGGCCCAGGCCTCCTGCTGGGAGGCGGTCAGGCCACACGCGTTTGCCACTGTGCGGTGCTCGTGGTGGGAGAGGTTCACCCAAATCCCAGGCACCAAGTCTGCACCTCACCCCCAGCCCTTCTGCACTCCTCTCTAGCTGGGTTCAAAGAAAGAAAAACAGCAGCTTGCTGACCCAGGCCCTGTCGGTCGCACTGAGAACTCATTGGGACTCCGGGGGGATGTCTGCATTTAACAGCGCACGGAGGTGCACGCTTGGTGGTGAGGGTGGCGTTTGCACCAGGGGTCTGGGAACTACTACTCTATCCCTGCACCTATCAACCCCTCACCCATCTGCGACCTCTTTCTCTCTCTCTTCCTCTCCTTCTCAGCCGCCTCAACTTCTTAAGAAGTTGCACTAGATAAAACGACCCGTGGCCTAGCCTGTGGCCTATCTCCTGTGCTTTCTGTACCCATCGTATGAGAAAAATATTCGTGGTCCTAAAATAGGACAGAGGCCCTCAGAGGTTAAGGGTTTCACCTGAGACCAGTCAGTGGTGTGAGGCCGGCACCCACCCACTGCTGGCACCCACCCAGGCAGCTGGCCCTCTCACAGTACCCAGATAATAACCCTGGGGCCACATAGCAGGTTAAATGGATACTTGCAACTCTGGAATTCCTTAAGGACACTGGTTCGAGTCCTGGCTGCTCTACTTCCAATCCAGCTCTCTGCTATGGCCTGGGAAAGCAGTAGAAGATGGCCCAAGTCCTTGGAACCCTGCACCCACGTGGGAGACCCGGAAGAAGCTTCTGGCTTCGGATAGGTGCAGCTCCAGCTGTTGTGGGCAATTGGAGAGTGAACCAACAGATGGAAGACCTTTCTCTCTCTCTCTCTCTCTCTCTCTCTGCCTCTCCTTCTCTCTCTGTGTAATTTTGACTTTCAAATAAATAAATAAATCTTTAAAAAAACCAATCTATCACATACGAGGAGCCAGGTGGGATTAGGGGCAGGAACGTTCCCCCGGGACCACCCCCCTCCCTCCTGCATCACCCCTGCCTCCTCTCTCCCACTCCCGGGCTGCACCAGCTGGTGGCGTCATTGGCGAGAGGCAGGCGTGGTGGTTAGAAGGGCAAGCAAGGCAAGCCCAGCCCCTGGACGCCTCTCAGCCCCTCCAGAAAGCACCAGGAGCTGCCCCTTTGAAAGGAGCCGCTTCTGTCTCCAGAGCCCAGTGTGTTTCCTGAAAAACAAAGATCCTCCCTGGAATTCCAGGGATCAACATGAAATAGAAATGGCAGCGATCAAAGCTCAGTTAGACCTTAGCTGTGCCTGGGGGAGTGGGTGCAGAGGATTCCTGGACCTGGGCAGGACGCTGGAAAGGGTGGGGGCAGACAGGGTCCAGATAGGTCAGAAGTGCTGGGGCCGGTCCCTCACAGCCGCGACTCAGGAGCGGGGTATCCTGAGGACAGGACTCTGTGACAGGGGAGAGCAGAGGCAGCTGGGCAGGCACGCCTAGGAAGAGGGACGTCAAAGGCGGCTCCCGCGTAGGAGCCAGCCTGTGCTCTGTGTGCTGAGGCCACTCCAGGCCACAGCTCGCAGGGCAGGGCACTGTTGCTCTCACCCATGGTGCTCAGAGGCTCTGCCCCGTCCCCTCCCCTGTGCCTGAGCCGCTTGTTGACTTCGCTGCAGAGGAAAGGACAGGGGCCATGCAGGGCCTTTCCTCGGTCAGGAGACCCGAGTCCAGCTCCTGGGGACTAGGTCCTTTTGTCCTTTGTCCAGTCTTGGGAAGAGCAGGTGCACCTGCGGCTCTCGTACGTCTGATAAACCAGTGGCTATTCCTCCAGCCACTCTGTTTATTTACTTATGTCAGAAGCAGGGGGAGAGAGAGGGAGAGAGAGAGAGAGAGAGAGAGAGAGAGAGAGAGAGAGAGGCGCGAGAGGTGTGTGGGGGGGGCGGGGAGAGAATCTCCCATCCACAGCCTCCCTCTCTAAATGCCTGCCATAGCCAGGACTGGGCCAGGCCGAGGCCAGCAGTCAGGAACTCCACCTGGGTCTCCCAGGGGGGTGGCAGGGACTCAGGGACTTGACTCCCATGGTGTGTCTTAGCCAGGAAGTCACACCGGAAGTGGAAGAGACAGGGCTTGAACCGGGCACTCTGGAATGGCATGCTGCCGGTGTTCCCAGCCACGATGCCAACTATCTGCCCCCAGCTGCTCTTTTTGAAAAGGTTGATTGAGGTGTGATTGACATACAACGAACCCCACGCATTTATGGTGGATTCTTCCACGTGTTTCGGCACGTGTGTGCACCTGGGACGATGGTGCCCCTCTAAGCCAGGAGCTTCCCCAGGCCACTCTGTCATCCTCCCCAAGCCCTTTGTGCCTCCCCCTCCCCAGACAACTGCCCGCCAGGTCTCTGTCACCGTAGATTTGTTTGCTACTTCCAGGATGGATATAAATGGAATTGTACAGTCTGTGGAAAAATGGAACTAAAAGACAAGCTTATTTTGGTGCCAAAAAAAGCTTCAAAATGCACGCACGGCCTTTTCATAACATGCCTTTGCGTGAGTGTTTTGGAGACCCCTCCTATGCATGGATTTCAATTTTTTTTTGCACCAAAATGAATGCAACTTTTCATTCCATTTTCATGAACGTTTTGAAGTACCCTTGTTTCTTTGCCAGCTTCTCTCTTGACGTGTTCCTTTGATCAAACACTTGCGTTTTTACAATTTCCTATGCAAAATGCAAAGCAGGCAAGGCAGGTGCTGTGGTGCAATGGATAAACCCACCGCCTGCAGTGCTGGCAGCCCATATGGGCACCGGTTCGAGTCCCAGCTGCTCCACTTCCAATCCAGCTCTCTGCTATGGCCTGGGAAAACAGTAGAAGATGGCCCAAGTGCTTAGGCCCCTGCACCCACGTGGGAGACCCGGAATAAGCTCCTGGATCCTGGCTTTGGACCAGCTCAGCTCCAGCCGTTGCAGCCGTTTGGGGAGTGAACCGGCAGATAGAAGACCTCTCTCTCTCTCTGCCTCTGCCTCTGTAAGTCGACCTTTCAAATAAATAAATAAATATTTTTTAAAAATCTTGAAAATTATTTTAAAAAGTACAAAGCAAGCCAGGTATGTATTCCATGGCTAAAAAGTTGTGCATCTCCATTGCAATGGTGTCTACACCAAAGTCCCTGGTCATTCCCTCCAGGGTGGTTGGCCAATCACAGTGTAAGACCTTGAGATCCGCCCAGCAGGTGGCGCTGTGCACTATTCCTTGTTATCAGCCTGGCAGTTTTACCCTGTCGTCCTGTTCGTCAGGGCTGGACTAGCATGAGTGGGGCCAGATCCCAGTACAGACGGACTTCCACTCCTCCTCATGACGGGAGGAACATCCAGCCAACACCGCCGGCTGCCCATCAGAGACACCAAACGTGGGAGCAGGGAGGACGCTGGAGTCTCACCAGTCCCCGTTAGGGGCTGGGTTGTGTCCCTCTAAGCTTACATGTGCAAGTCCTACCCCCCACGATACCTCAGTGTGACTGTATTTGGGGACGGGATTTTAATGACAATGGAGGCACTGGAGTAGGCTCTAAGGCGGAGACTGACCCTGTGTCATGGCAGGGCCCAGCGTCTCTGTCTCCCTTAGTCCAGGAGTCCTCACTTATCCTTTATCAAAAGGATTTGCTGAATTGAGGAAGTGATATAATTCTAATCTTCGGATCCAAGAAGTCATTGGCTTCTGGGCCAGATAGCAGCGTTGGCCAGCATTGTCCCAGTATCTGGGCTAGATAACAGCCTTGGCCAGTATTGTCCGGAAGGCTTTATTAGGGGAATTCCAGATCCAGGTAGGGACGTTCCAGGTCTGGGGCAGAAGGTGACCACCACTCACGTGTAGGCCCTCCCCCACAGACCAGCTGAAGCCCACCTGGCCATCAGAACTTCCCCCAAAGAGCACGGCATCGCTGACCAATCAAAGGGAGTCCTGAGCACCACCGATGAACCAGGAACTTGGACAGGAGCTGATCACACTCCTCTCCACCCCAATCTCCACCCACAACAGCCTTCGCGCCCTAACTCCTTGGCGAGCTCAAGAGTGAAGCACTAGGTGCCCAGCTCCCTGCTCTGTGCATTGCAATAAACACCTGCGTTCTTCCACAGCCCCGAAGTTTTCTGTACATCAAGAGAGTGAACCCAGGTTTCAGGGTTCCAAAGCAACCCCTCCTACCAGTGCTGGGGGGAGGGGCTGTTCTGTGACAATCCCATATGACCAGTGCCCTTATAGGAAGGAGAGGTTAGGCTCTGGACACACACACAGAGGAGACCGTGAAAACACAGGGAGAAGACAAGCTATCTACCAGCCAAGGGGAGGCCTCGGAAGGACCCTGGCCCTGCTGGCACCTTGATCTTGGACTTGAAGCCTGACGAGTTGGGAGAGAATAAATTGATGTCTGTGATAATTTGTCTGCTCAAATGAATACAGTCCTCTCCTACCTGTTTTGTATAAGGATTTGCCGGATGCTTGCTAAATGCCTCCATCCACAGTGGCTGTACCTGGAGACCTCAGAAAGTTTGTAGAAAATGGAATTAAAAGAAGTTTATTGTGATGCACGAAAAAACTGTGAGGTCCGTGCATTGTTTTTTGTGGTGTGCGTTTTCCATAAAGACTCTCTCCATAGCAGAGGGGGAAAGACAAGGTTTCAATCCCTTAGGGACTTAGGGCTCAGTTGAGTCATTGTGCACGGGGGTGGGAGGGGTAGGGGTGGGAGTAAAGGGGTGGGGCTTGGGGTAGGAATGGGGGGGTAGACTTACTTTCACTGCTTTCCCAGACCATAGCAGAGAGTTGGATTGGAAGTGGAGCAGCTGGGACTCGAACCGGCGCCCATAAGGGATGGCAGCACTGCAGATGGCAGCTTTTACCAGCTATGCCGCGACGCCGGCTCCTCTGGGGGTGCTTTGACACAGTGATGCGAAGCTAGAGGCAGAGCAGTTTCGTTGCAGTCCAGACTCTGCCCTCATGTGTCTTCCAGCAGGCCTCTGTGAATGGGTGTGCTGACCCCATCCTGCCCTCGCCCTGGGTGGCAAAGGAGATAATGCAGGCAAGCAGCAACTGGAAGACATAACTACTGGGACGGTGGAGGCCCCAGCAGCAGCCTCCCGCACGCGGCCCAAGACGCGAGGCTCCAAGTCTGCACTTGCTGTCTAAACAGGTGTTTGTTCTCCACCTCCCAGGGTGGCCACTGCCCCACACAGCACCACACAGCCCTCTGCAATTACCTCGGCGGGTCAAGACAGCAGAGCCCTGGCTCCAGGGACGGAGTTGGCCTGCGTAGCATTTTAAGTGTAGGGTGCGAGTGGAGGGCTGCTGTGAACCCGTAGCCATACTGGGAGGGTTTTTTTTTTAAATTTATTTTTTATTTTTTATTTTATTTTTGACAGGCAGAGTGGACAGTGAAAGAGACAGAGAGAAAGGTCTTCCTTTGCCGTTGGTTCACCCTCCAATGGCTGCTGCAGCTGGCGCACCGCGCTGATCCGAAGGCAGGAGCCAGGTGCTTCTCCTGGTCTCCCATGGGGTGCAGGGCCCAAGCACTTGGGCCATCCTCCACTGCACTCCCGGGCTACAGCAGAGAGCTGGCCTGGAAGAGGGGCATCCGGGACGGAATCCGGCGCCCTGACCGGGACTAGAACCCAGTGTGCTGGCACCACAAGGCGGAGGATTAGCCTGTTGAACCACGGCGCCGGCCGAGGGTTGGTTTCATGCATCACCTTGGTGAGGCCACAACGCCCAGATATTTGGACAGGCACCAGGATCGATGTCTCTGTGCCGTTACCATTTAAACCTGGAGACTTGGAGTAGAGCAAATCACCATCCAGAGTGTGGTGGACCTCACTCAATCAGCAGAGAACTTTCGGGAAGAGGGATGTCAGCCTGCAGAGGCCCCCCGCCCCCCACGCTCCAACTACAGCATCTGCTCCTCCCTGGCTCCCAGGCCTGCCAGCCAGCCCTGCAAAATCCAGTTCCCCCCAGTTACAAGAGCCAACTCCTGAAAACAACTCTGTCTCTGTTACTCTCTTTAAATACACAAAGCACACATGCTGTGGACTCCGTGTTTCTGATGCGCCCCGCCCCCTGGGTTAGTCTAGGTGGCTATAACAAAACACCACTGCTTGATGATGCTCGGGTGTCTTGAACAGCAGGTTTCTATCTCTCATAGTTCTAGAAGCTGGGAAGCCAGTGTCAAGCTGTCTGGACGTTCGGTTCCTGGTGAGGGTTCTCTTCCTGGTTGGCAGACAGCTGTCTTCTTGCTGTGACCCTGCTGGGAGGGAGAGATAGAGATGTTTCTTCTCCTCTTATGAGGTTACTTCAAAAAGCTTATGGAAAATAGAATTAGCAAATATTTTATTTTGAGACTGGCATTGTGGCGTATAGGGTTAAGCCTCTGCCTGCAGCACCAGCATCCCATGTGGGTGCAGGTTCGAATCCCGGCTGCTCCACTTCCAGTCCAGCTCCCTGCTAATGCGCTTGGGAAAGCAGCAGAAGATGGCTCAGGAGTTTGGGCTCCTGCCACTCATGTGGGGAGACTTGGATGGAGCCCCTGGCTCCTGCCTTCCACCTGGCCCAGCCCTGGCTATTGCGGCCACTGGGGGAATGAACCAGCAGATGGAAGATCTCTGTCTGTCTCTCCATCTCTCTCTGTAGTTCTGACTTTCAAATTAATTAATTAATTCAAAAAAGAACTGTGATTACAAAGGGAGTGACAGAGGCCACAGAAAACCCAGGTCTTTATTTATTTATTTATTTTTAAGATTTATTTATTTGAAAGACACAGTTACAGAGACAGGTAGAGACAGAGAGAGAGAGAGAGGTCTTCCATCCTCTGGTTTACTCCCCAGATGGCTGCAATGGCCAGAGCTGCGCTGATCTGAAGCCAGGAGCCAGGAGCTTCTTTTGGGTCTCCCACATGGGTGCAGAGGCCCAAAGACTTGGGCCATCTTCTACTGCTTTCCCAGGCCATAGCGGAGAGCTGGATCGGAAGAGGAGCAGCTAGGATTCGAACCGGCGCCCATATGGGATGCTGGCACTTCAGGCCAGAGCTTTAACCCTCTGCGCCACAGCACTGGCCTCACCCAGGTCCTTTTTTTTAAAAGTCCCTATGGTGTCCCCAAGACATTTCAGTCCCCTCAGTGCCCACTGAGGGATGGCCTTTCCCTCCAGCGGCTCTCCCCTTCCACAAGTCAGCGCATCTAACCGAGCCCCTGTCGTGAATGGAGGCTACTGCGTCATCACTACCTACTGCCCACAGGGTCTCTCAGCTTGTTAATGAGTGGGAGCCAGAGCCTCAAGACCCAACCACAAGCCCTAAAGGTCTGAGCAGCTCACCTGCTTGGCCCAGGCCGCCCTCCGCCTCCGGCAGCTGCATTAGAGATTTGCCGTACATCTGCCCGCTGGCTGGCAGGGGCTGCTGCCACACAGCTGTTGGCTCTCCCTAGCCAGAAGCCACAGCCATCAGCAGAAACGGGCTGAAGTGCTTGTCGCCTGTCTCAATCCGTAGGTGCACCTAGATTTGGTTTTAGGAGGTTCCCAGCTAGTTGGGTAGCAGCTGGCTTTGGGGCAGACAAGTGACTTCTGTGGTTACCCCATTCCCAGCCTCAATGGACTTTTTCAAAGTCCAACTGGCCTTTACGTGATTCACAGGCTTTTGGGTGGGGTCAGAGAGGACTGTCCCAAGTGCTATTTTTTTTTTTTTGACAGGCAGAGTGGACAGTGAGAGAGAGAGACAGAGAGAAAGGTCTTCCTTTTTGCCGTTGGTTCACCCTCCAATGGCCGCCGCGGTAGCGCGCTGCGGCCGGCGCACCGCGCTGATCCGATGGCAGGAGCCAGGTGCTTCTCCTGGTCTCCCATGGGGTGCAGGACCCAAGCACTTGGGCCATCCTCCACTGCACTCCCTGGCTACAGCAGAGAGCTGGCCTGGAAGAGGGGCAACCGGGACAGGATCGGTGCCCCGACCGGGACTAGAACCCGGTGTGCCGGCGCCGCAAGGCGGAGGATTAGCCTAGTGAGCCGCGGCGCCGGCCCCAAGTGCTATTTTCACCCTACATTCTATTTAAGGAGGCTTGGAGCTGGCAGAAGACTATGGCTTTGGATTCAGACAGACCTCAGCTTGTTGGGAGGTTTAAATAAAGTAATACGGGGCTGGCGTTGTGGCCAGCAGGCTGAGCTGCTGCCTGCGATGCCGGTATCCTGTCCGAGTGACGGTTCGAGTCCTGGCTGTTTCACTTCTGATCCAGCTCCCTGCTACTGCACCTGGGAAAGCAGCAAAAGATGGTGCAAGTGCTTGGGCTCCTGCTACCCACCTGGGAGATGCAGATGGAGTTCCTGGCTCCTGGCTTCAGCCTAGCCTGCCCAGCCCTCCAGCCACTGGGGCCATAGCAGGTGGAAGCTCTCTCTCACTCCCCCACCCTGTAACTTTGCCTTTCCAGTAAGTTTTCGGTATTTTCTTTGGCCACAGACCCTTACTCCAGGTATCGGCCCACTTTTGCCCCCTTGATCTCTGCAGGTGGCTTCGACTTGGCCGGTCCTCAGACAGGAGAAATCAGGGTATGAAGTGAGGGTGTAGGGGAAGCCCAGGCTGAGCTGCTGAAGCCGCACTTTACAGAGTCTGCAAAAGTGGGGTGCGGTGGAGGAGGCCCTGGTTGGGGGAGAAGCTCGTGCTTCCTTTGTGGGGGGTGCCTTAGGGGATCCATGAAGCGACCATTGCCGTGACTCAGCTCTGAGGCTTTGGGGTATACCCTGGCCCCATATGCACCAGCTAACCAATGGCTCCTCTGTGCAGAATCTGATAGGCGACTCGAGGTTGAGTGGTGGGGAAGGAAGCAGCGTGTTGCCCCTGTTACATGCTGAGCATCGTGCTGGCCACTTTTACAGTTTTTCCATTCACTATGTATTCATTAACAAAAATAATTTCTAAAGATGCATTTATTTTTTTGAAGTCAGTGTTACAGAGAGAGGGAGAAGAAGAAGGGTTGGTGGTGGGAGAGAGAGCTTGCAAGTGCTGATTCACACCCAAGATGGCTGCAATGGCTTGGGGCTGGGCTAGGCTAAAGTCAGGAGTCAGGAGTTTCATCCTGGTCTCCCACACAGGTGCAGGAGCCCGAGGACTTGGGCCATCCTCCATTGCTTTCCCAGGCCAAAGCAGAGAGCTGGATTGGAAGTGGAGCAGCCGGAACTCGAACCGGCGCCCATATGGGATGCTGGCACTGCAGGAGATGGCTTTTCTCGCTAGGGTACAGTGATGACCCCCAGCTGTCTGTTTTTTAATCCTTCAAACCTGTTGCATCTCTTAAGCATCTGGTCCTCCTGAGACATAGAAAAAAGAAATGCCCACACCCTCTGGGTGTGCTTGGTCCCGTCCACTGTGCCAAATCAAAATAGTGCACATGAGTTCTGAGGCCAGAGGAAAGACAAAGTTTAATCTATTGATAGGTGAGGAGGTGGCAGACTTGGGAGTATCGACAACCATGGCAGTCCTGAAAGAGGATGTTTTGGGGTTTTTGAGGAGTGGGGAGTTAGGACTAAGAGGAACCAAGGACAGAGGCAGTGCGTGTTGGCCTCCGACCTGGTGATGAGGGGTTGGCTGGAGTCGCAGTGGTCATCTGCTTTGGTTACAGGTCCAGCTCATGTCCAAGTTCAGCAATGTCGTAACCTTCATGGAACGTGACGATGGCCATGTGGGCTTTTGCACTTTCTATCCGGGACCTGGAAGTGCCCTAAGCCAAACCTCTCGAGGCAGTACTGGTCACCCAGGTGTTATGTACTGGAGCAGCAAATGACCTCATGAGGCCAGCGATCAGAATCCTGTCGGGCCAGCTGTACCGCTGTCTCTGTCCAGTGAGTTAACTTTAGCGCTATCAAAAGGCAGGGCGGGGACACTTGAAGTTAAGAGCAGGAGGTTTGGAGCTGGAAGCCTGATGGGACCCAGCATTGGCTTTCAAGGCGCTGTTTGTGGGCTTGGTTTCAGGCTGATGTCAGGATTCTGGAGCTCGATCCAGGTCTGCTAAGTGGACGGTAGGGACCCAGTGGCTTGAGCAGTCACTGGCTGTCTCGTTTCCATTCCCTCCCACCTGTGGACAGGCACCAGGCACCAGTCTGCTTCCTGTCACCACAGGCTGGTTTGCATTTCTTGGTGTCTGACATAGGTTTGTTATGCAACCTGTGCTCCTTTGTTTATCTGGCCAGCTTCACCCAGCACAGCGACTTTGAGACTCAGCCGTGGTGTTGTCTGAGTGCAGAGTTTATCCCTTTAGACTGCTGAGTAGTATTCCGCTACATGGGCGTACCACAGTCACTCTGTCCATTTGCCTGTCTGTGGGTTTTGGACTGGCTTTGATTTCAGCATTGCTTTTAGCATATACACCCAGGACATTCTCCAGTCTTGCTAAGATGCCCAAATGTGGACGAGTGGCCCATCCTGGAGCTCCCTGGTTGGTTGCTCTCTGCAGGGGCCAGGTCCTGGAGACCCTGCAGCCAGAGTCCTCTGGTTCCATATGGAAACCTGGAGATCAAATCTCTATGAGTGACTACAAGCCACGCCCCCTTTGTGGGATGACTGGGACAGAATAGAGCCAGGCTGGCTATTTCTCAATGCATCGGACCACCCAACATTTGATTTGCTTGCAAATGAGTGTTCCAGGAGAACACACCTGTTTTAGCGACTTAATTACCATTTCCCCCAAAGCAGAGCAAAGGCGAAGGAAAAGGAAAGCCCACAATAACATGTGAAAATTTGGATGAGCTGCACTCTGTTTTCTTAGTCCTTTGCCCCAAATCTGACCCCAACATTGGCATTAATTTTTCTCCTAGTCAATTGTTCTTCCATGGAACCCTTTCCCTACAATCTCAAGATTGGCACGGGGAGTGGCTGCCTTGGCAGTTTTTGCCTGGTGCTTGGAGGTGGGGCTTCCCTGGGTGGAGGCGGAGCTGCCAGGTGCACAAGTGAGTCGTCTTCTTCATCAACAGGTGCGCTCCCGGTGTCGGGAACGTGCTGGTGCCTCCGGGACTCCACGCAGCGCCATTTTTCTGCTTTATAAGCTCTCTACTGGGATCAGAACGCCGCAAATAAGCAATTCCTTTGCATAATGAACGGCTGAGGCTGTTTTATGCACTTTTATGTTGTTCCAAGTCTGTGGTTTTACTAAATTTCCACCTCAAAGATATGTAATTAGAGCCTCCGCAGCCTGCTCCCCTGGCCCTTCCCACAGCAAACCCACAGGCAGGTTTCTGCAAAGAACAGCCCAGCACGGAGAGGAGAGTGCGTGTGTCTGCGCGCGCGCATGCGCATGATAGAGGACCCAGGGCGTCCTCTGTAAGGCAGGGACCCTCGTCTCCCTCTCACTCACCTCTGGCTTCTCAGCCCTCTCAGGGGAATTCAGTTCTAGCTTCTGAGGCACCAGGCCTCACAGGGTTATCTTCTCATTGTCCTCCATCCAGGCCAGGTCACTCCCACCGCCCCTGCTGTGGCTCCCACTGTCCCCATCGCCAGAGGGGTCCTTCCTTTCCTGGGCCCCACACTGGCCCCCTTCAAGGTCCAGGGGGAGATCTGTATGTTCCAGGAAGCCTTGCCTTCCCTCTGCAGGCCTTGGGCTCCTCCTGCTCTAGGCTTTGCCGTACCTGGGGGCACAGTGGGCAGGTGCTCACGCTGGGGATGTTCTGTGTCTATGTGTTGACCGAAGTGAGTGCTCTTGGGCTGAGAACCAGGTCTTCTACAAGACTGGCTTCCAGAAATCCATGGAAAGATGGAATGAAATGTTTAGTTTTGTGCAAAAATTTTGAAATCCACGCTTAGTTTTTTATTTGTAACACACATTTTCGATGCAGTTTTGGGAAGCCTTCTGACATTTCCTTGTAGACATGTACCCTGTACAGGGATGGTCTGACTGCTGTAGGTTAGAGAGGGGGGACTAGAACTAGAGAAACTTTTTTTTTCTTTTAAAAGATTTACTTGTTTGAAAATCAGAATGAGAGAGAGAGAGAGAGAGAGAGAGAGAGAGAGAGACTCCCCCAAATGGCTGCAATGGCTGGAGCTGGGCTGGTCCAAAGTCAGGAGCCTGGAACTTCTCTTAGGTCTCCCACGTGGGTGTTGGGGTCCAAGCACATGGGCCATCCTCCACTGCTTTCCCGGGAGCATCAGCAGGGAGCTGGATCAGAAGTGGAGCAGCCGGGACTAGAACCAGTGCCCTTATGGGATGCTAGCGTTGCAGGCAGTGGCTTTACTCACTACGCCTCAGCACTGGCCCCTGGAAATGGGGAATATTTTGAGAGACTTCAGACAGGGGCCCAGTGTCTGTAGCCCTTTATCCACCAGAATCATACAATATCTCCAGAGGAAAGCTACTCAGTGCGAAATGCATGTTAGTAAAATGGTGCCATCTTGTCTGTGGCACCATCTATGCCCCGGACGCCATCTTAGGCTCCATCATCACTTTGCACAGTAAGTAATTCGGTCCTAAGCCCCATGGCCCAAGCACAGGTGTCAGCTCCACCCCAACTCTAATGGGATTCGCTGCTCTTACTCCCGGCGCCCCCCCCCCCCCCCAAAGGTATAACACACGTGATGTCTCTCCTGATCCCTCTCTCGCTCACTGCCCCCGCCCTGGGCCTGTGGGGCTTCCCCCCACCCCCAACAATAAACTTTTCCCGTAACTCGGTGTTTGCTGTGTTTTGTGGCGGCCTTACAGTGGATCCAAGCCAAGGTGAAGGTGAGAGAGCCCCATGTTAGGCACATCCCAGCCGGCAGAGCTCTCCTATGCGCCCGATCTGCAGATGTTAACTGTGGTTTCCCTGCACGGTCTTCCTTCGTGGGCCTTAGCTCTGGAAGGAGGTCCCGGCAGGAACCAGGGGGTGGTGGAAAACCTTAGGAATTCAGGAATCAGGCAAAACAGGTTCCATTCTTTTCTTAGCATTTCCTCATTGTGAGATGTTGGGAAAATCGACCTCATTACCCTGGGCTTTGATTTGTTTGAATTTAAAATGAGCTCCACAGTGGCCCAGGATGACATACAGGGGCTGTTACCGTGGCCATTGTCCTCATCCAAAGAAGCTGGTGGCAATCACTGGAGCTGGAAGCAGAGCTCGGGCCTGAGCCGGCCCTTTCTTACTGCAATCAGACTCCCAGAGAAGTCATCTTTTCTTTTTTCTTTCTTTCTTTTTTTTTGGACAGGCAGAGTTAGACAGTGAGAGAGAGAGACAGAGAGAAAGGTCTTCCTTCTGTTGGTTCACCCCCCAAAATGGCTGCCACAGCTGGCACGCTGCGCTGATCCGAAGCCAGGAGCCAGATGCTTCCTCCTGGTTTCCCATGCAGGTGCAGGGCCCAAGCACTTGGGCCATCCTCCACTGCCCTCCCGGGCCACAGCAGAGAGCTGGACTGGAAGAGGAGCAACCGGGACAGAACTGGCGCCCCAACCAGGACTAGAACCCGGAGTGCTGGTGCCGTAGGCGGAGGACAAGCCTAGTGAGCTGCTATGCCGGCCTGAGAAGTCATCTTTTCTTACAGCTGTTTCTCAAGACTATCCGGGATCCCCTGGCCACACAGCAGCTCTGGGAGTGGCAGCCCAAGCCTGCCAGTCAGGCTTCAGGGGAATGGGACAGATGGGAGAGGCATGAGCATGGGAAAGGGAAACTGAGTCCCAGGACACAGAGTAGGTGGCAAACACAGGACTCAAGTGTGCGGCTTCCAGTTCAGGTCCCTGTTAGCACACAGTGGAGTCTTTTATGCACCTCAGAAAAGCTGATTGGTGGGTTGCCTGTGCACCCCTGGCCGTCCTCAGGAGCTCAGAGAGTTCTCGGAGGCCACCTAGGTTTCTTGCTTGCTGACAAGAGAGAACAGTTAGCTCCATCAAACACATTTTTTTTAAAAAGATTTATTTATTTGAAAGTCAGAGTTACACACAGAGAGAAGGACAGGCAGATAGAGAGGGAGAGAGGGAGAGAGGGAGAGAGGGAGAGAAGGAGAGAGGGAGAGAGGAGGAGAGGGAGAGGAAGAGAGAGAGAGAGAGAGAGAGAGAGAGAGGTCTTCCATCTGCTGGGTCACTCCCAATTGACTGCAACGGCTGGAGCTGTGCCGACCCGAAGCCAGGAGCTTCTTCTGGGTCTCCCACATGGGTGCAGGGGCCCAAGCACTTGGGCCATCTTCTGCTGCTTTCCCAGGCCATAGCAGAGAGCTGGATCAGCAGTGGAGCAGCTGGGACTCAAACTGGCACCCATATGGGATGCTGGCACCGCAGGCGCCTGCCTTACCTGCCATGCCATAGCACCAGCCCCTCCACCAAACACATTTTATGCCAAGGGGCCAGAAGACAACATTGGAGAGGGGGCTACTGTGTATTAAGACTGGGAACCGTCCATTCTCTCCTTCACTCCCCTGAGCAATCCTGATACTGTTATGCACTTGGCATTCACTGTAGGGACACACACGCAACCAGAGCTACATCTCCACCTACGGTAGTCTTTGCTTTGTACCCAAACCACCCCACAACATGGTGG
Source organism: Lepus europaeus (assembly GCF_033115175.1). Lineage (NCBI taxonomy): Eukaryota > Metazoa > Chordata > Mammalia > Lagomorpha > Leporidae > Lepus > Lepus europaeus. The sequence goes on along the minus strand of NC_084834.1, from coordinate 16,566,631 downwards.
CTAAAACAGCTGTTGTAGTCCTCCACGAATCCCTGGGTCAACACTCTGGGCTGGGCTCGGTTCTGACAGCAGAGCCTGGAAAGGAAAGAGACGACCGCCAGGCAGTGCTGGGGTGAGGTCCCCGGCAGTGTCGCGGTCTCTTGCGGGTGCAGCCGGCTGTGGTGGCCTCCCACGGCCTCACTCATGCGTCTGCGGTGTGTGGCAGCCTCTGCTCCAGGCAGCCAGCCCACCACAGCCTCTCATCCTGGTGATGGCCAGTCCAGCCTCCGTGCCATGGCGGGGGCAGAACCCCAGCCTAAGAGAGGCGAGGGGAAGCTGCGGCCGCACAGGGCCACTTCCGCCTGAACCGGGTAGTAAGCCGCACAGCGCCACTTCGGCTGTATTCTGGCTGTCAGGTCTGTTTGGGAAGGCGAGTCATGGGGCCTACCAGGCACTGGAGATGGGAAGGCTGGTTCTTGTGGCCATTCTCTCCTCTCCCTCTCTGTGTGTCTGTGCCTCTTTTTTTCTCTCATATCATATCGCTGTAATTTCGCCATCTCTATAATCTCTTTCTGTACCATCTCTATTTCTACCTCTACCTCTCTCTCTATGTATACCTCTCTGTCCATCTCTATCATCTGTCATCTCAGTATGTATCTTTGTCACCCTCTCTACTCTCCCTTTATCTCTCGATCACTACCATCTGTATCACCTGTCTCCGTCACTGTCACTTCAGTCTATTTCATCATTTTGGTCTCTATCTCTACCTCTACCTCTCTCTCTCATCTCTCTCTCTCTCTCTCTCTCTCTCTCTCTCTCTCTCTCTCTCTCCCTCTTTCTCTCTCTCTCTCTGTCTCTGTCTCTCTCCTCTCTCCCTGTCTGTTGTTGCTATCTTTCTCTCCACATCTACGTCTGTATTCTTGGATGGGAGTAGACAGATATAGGTAGATAGAGGTGTGTTCTTGAATATGTAGACACACACATACACACACACACACGGCCCAGTAGTGCTCCTAGTGTAGCCGTACAGATTCAGCTTGGTGTTTGACAAGTGATACTAAGCACGTGATAGATAACAAGGGGGCGGCGTGAGTGGAGCCCCAGTGTGCTGTGTCCCTAGAGGCGAGAGCTCTCCATGGGCTGAGGGCAGGGCAAGGAACTGGGGAGACTTCTTGGCTACGCAGGGGAGGTCTTGACAAGTGTTCAGTCTGGAGGAGGTGACAGGTATGTGCAAGCGAGGGGTAAACAGGGGTGGAGGCTCCCCCGAGTCAAGCCAAGGGAAAATCTCAAATGCTGGCTGAGGATTCAGGTCTGGGTAAGTGGGAGCCATTGAAGGATACCAAGCAGAGGAGCAAAATTTTCTTTTCTTTTTTGACAACAAGCTCTGGATACTCCTTTCCCCTTCTTGCTGTCAGATAACCTGCTCCTTGCCTTTCCCAACAGATCCTCAGGCCTCCAGAAAGTGTCTTCCCCATGCCTTTTGTGGCGGGTTGACCAGCAGTCCTGTTTAACCACTTGCAGATGCAGTGTACTGGAACACTCTGTGGCTTGCCCCCCAAGCCGGGCTCTTTGCTGATCCTGAGATTGGTGGTGTGTGTGTGCATGGTGGGGCACCTGCCCACTCCTCACGCGGCTCACACTGTGCAGACTCCAGGCCTGCGCTGCTCTGTGCCCCGCGCATTGTTCCTTATTGAGGTCTCAAAGCAATCATCACCTTGGATGTGAAAACTACTTGAGGTCTTATGTTAGATCCGGACATAGACCTGGACTTTGGGCTCTGCCCTGGCTGCCCACAGTCCTGCACCTGCCAGGCAAGGCCGTCCAGGGTGGCTTCACCGTGAGAGGGGTGCTATGGAGCGGGTCCTGTCCTGGGGATGTTTCCAGCAATCTGCATGAGCCCCTGGGGAAGCCCCCATCTCCGGGCGCATCAGAGGAGGAGGAGGAGGCAGGAGCAGTCTTCCTAGTGCCTGGAGTGGAGAGAGAGGAGAGGCTGTGACCAGGTGGGATGGAGTGGGCGGGGAAGCAAGCAAAGGGGCTGCTGTGTGGACAGGGCAGGCTGGCGGGCCCGCAGCAGAAGTTTCTCCTCCCTGCTTGGCCACAGGCCATCCACTGGCAGGCTCCGTGGTCCCTTCCAAGGACCTCGCCTGTTCATTGCACTTTCTCATTTTCACTCCCAGGCTGTGCAGCCCTCTCCCATCCATTCTTAGTCTCAAAACGGGCTGGGACCTCGGGATCAGCACCAGGAAATGGCCTCACAGAAGGCAGCACTTGGGGCTGTGCTGGGTTCGACCCTTGCTCTCGTGGGCCCTGTCCTGAGTCTCCTGTCCCCGGTGGGCGCTCCCTCAGCCTCTCAGGAGGGCACACCCGGAGCGGTTGGGCTGCAAATGCTTGTGACCTACCTGGTCCCCTCCGTGGCTGGCTGGCTCCTTTGTTTGCAGTGCTCCCTCCCCCACTCTCCCCTCCACCTTGCAGAGCAGCCTGCCTGGTTCCCACAAGCCCTCTTTGGCAGTGAGGGGTCTGGAGGCTTCTAGCTCTCTGCTCACAGGTGTGGCCCGAGGCTTTCCTCCAGGTGCAGCTGGGAGGTTTTCTGTCCCCCCAGGTGGGGCGGGCACTGCCTCCTCTCACTCTCTCCCCATCAGCCCCAGAGCCTGGGGTCTTCCAGTCTCAGAGTTCCAGACAACTCAGATCCCCGGGCACTTTGCATTTCTGTGCTTGGGCTTCCTATTTGCACGAAAGACCAAAGAACCTCACCTCCCAAAACTGGCCAAGGGAACAGGAGAGAGAATGAGGTGGAACCTGGGAACCAATTGTTCATGCTGCAGGCTTTTCCCGAGCGCCTATGGGCTGTGGAGCCCTGTGCTCTGTGGGTGACAGAAAACAGAGGAGTCATGTGCTTCCAAGGAGAGGTGGTTAAATATCTGCACACATAATAAGAAAAGAATAATACATAAAGTCCTGCACCCTCTAACTGAATAGCCCTTCCCTTCTTTCCCTTCAGGATCCATTCATTTGTTCATTCATTGATTCACCCACCCATCCAGCCATCCACCCATCCACCCATCTACCCATCCATCCATCTACCCACCCATCCATCCCTCTATCCACCCATCCATCCCTCTATCCACCCATCCATCTCTCTATCTATCCATCCATCCATCCATCCATCCATGTAGCCAGCCATCCACCCATCTACCCATCCATCCATCTACCCACCCATCCATCCCTCTATCCACCCATCCATCCCTCTATCCACCCATCCATCCCTCTATCTATCCATCCATCCATCCATCCATCCATGTAGCCAGCCATCCACCCATCTACCCATCCATCCATCTACCCACCCATCCATCCCTCTATCCACCCATCCATCCCTCTATCTATCCATCCGTCCATCCATCCATCCATCCATCCATGTAGCCAGCCATCCACCCATCTACCCATCCATCCCTCTATCCACCCATCCATCCCTCTATCTATCCATCCATCCATCCACCTACCCATCTACCCATCCATCCATCTACCCACCCATCCATCCGTCCATCCATACCCATGCATCCACCTATCCCATCACTCAATCATTTATAGAGTACAAAGTACTACTCTAAATTCCGGAGGTGAAGGAAGGGTGAAACACAGACCCTGCCCAGAGAAAGATGAGGTGTGTTACTGCGAAAAGCCTTGGCTTAAAGGAGCGTCCATTGCACTGGTGCCTCTGTGTCAGCTTCACTCACCTGAGCGCTTACACTGGGAGTCTCAGCATCCCTGTGGCTTAGCACAGAGCCTCGCCCCAAAGAGGAGCTCGGTAGATGTGGAATGAAAGAACAGAGGACATAGAGCAGAGTGTGCAGTCTCTCTCTGGTCTCTCCCTTCATGTGAGACAACCATGTTTGTGACAGCCTGATAGGGGTGAAATAAACTCCGCAGTACCTGCGCCTAGTGGGATGTAGTATCTGATCAACGAGGGTTTCCTTTTGGGTCTTGATTTAACTGGGCATGTCTCTCTCCTTCCCTCTCAGACTATCAGAGGTCCTGACCCGGTTTGCTTCCAAGCACCAGTGAACAACCCAGGAGTTGGCAGTGTTCCTTGGCAAACTTCCCACAGGACTCACGCTGCTTCACGGCGTAACAATCATCAATTAAGTGGAGTTGTCTGCGGATGCCTCACGCTGCCTAGGAAGGTAAGGAATGTTCTCAGTAGAAGTGTTTTCCCCACTTTTTTCCGTTCCTTGTCCCCAGTACAGAGCTCGGCTTTGCTCGATTCTGGCATGACTTTTTTTTTAAACTTTTATTTAATAATTATAAATTTAGAAAGTACAACTTTTGGATTATAATGGCTTTCCCCCCCCATAACCTTTCTCCCACCTGCAATCATCCCATCTCCCACTCCCTCTCCCATCCCATTCTTCATCAAGATTCATTTTCAATTATCTTATATACAGAAGGTCAACTTGGTATATACTAAGTAAAAATTTCAACAGTTTGCACCCACACAGACACACAAAGTATAGATACTGTTTTAGTAGTAGTTTTACCATTAATTCACATAGTACAACACATTAATGACAGAGATCCTACATGGGGAGTAGGTGCACAGTGACTCCAGTTGTTGATTTAACAATTGACTCTCTTATTTATGTCAGTAATCACCCGAGGTCATGAGCTGCCAAGACTATGGAAGTCCCTTGAGTTCACAAACTCTGACCTTATTTAGACAAGGCCATATTCAAAGTGGAAGTTCTCTCCTCCCTTCAGAGAAAGGTACCTCCTTCTTTCCACTGGGATCTCACTCATAGAAACCTGTCTTTATTTAGGTCATTTTTTTTTTTTTTTGCCATTCTGTCTTGGCTTTCCATCTGGCATGACTTTTAACTATTATCTCAGCGGCTGCTCCAAGACACAAAGATGCTCCGGCTGGAATTTGGTCTCCGTGAACATGTGCTGCACGTGGGGGCCCCCTGCTGTCAGCCTGCCGCCAGGGGTTAGCGCGAGAAAACCTTGGCATTTGGTCTGCATCGCCCCCTGGTGGCGAGGCTTGTTTCTGACAGCCGGGGCTGGGTATGGGTCGTCCAGAGCAGGTTGCAAAGGATAGGGGGACCCGTCGGCTCAGGGGAGCTCCCTTTCGGGTCTCGTGGCCCAGGGGACCGTGGAGCTCGGGGAATTTGTTTTCTGGCCCTCGGACCGTCCCCAGGAGAAGACCTTGCCTGCTTGGCGTTCCTTCCATCACACATCGCGTTTTCTTTTTTCTTTTCTTCTATTGAGCAGCTTTGATGCCCCACGCTCCGGGATAGGTGCTGGGGTTACAGAAGCCAGCAGGACACATAGCAAGCCTCATCCTCAGGGAAATCTTTTTAAAGATTTATTTTATATTTGAAAGTCAGAGTTAGAGAGAGAGAGAGAGAAGCCAAGAGCCTCTCCCCCATGGGTGCAGGGCCCAAGCACTTGGTCCATCTTCCACTGCTTTCCCAGGCGCCTTAGAAGGGAGCTGGATCAGAAGTGGAGCAGCCGGGACTTGAACCGATGTCCATATGGGATGCGGGCACTGCAGGCGGTGGTTTTACTTGCTATGCCACGAACTCTGGCCCCTGTCCTCAGGGAATTGTTTGCTCTGGGTCCAGAAGCCCTGCCCCTCAAACATCCTCACACAACAGAGGGCCTGCTGGGGTATTTTGTGTCTTCTGCAAGAAAGAGCAAAGACCTGAAACCCGGAGAGGAGTGTGTTAGCAAGGCTGGACTCTCAGCTATCCCACTGTGTTCCGAGGGCGTGGGGTCTGGGGGCACCACTGGGACCTTCCCAGAGCTCAGCACCCAAGCCACTTCCTGTCTCCTCCGCAGGGCTGGTTGGGTCTGTCTGAGAGCAGTGGGAGCCGAGACCTTAACCTGGAGATGGAGACACAGCCCTGTGGAGCTCTCTTCCTATTTTTTTTTTTTTTTTTTGGAAAGAGAAGATAAAATCCCAAGCTTCATTGTTGTTAGTCGACTTTTTAATTTTCAGAATGATCTTGCTCCTTTAAAAATATATTATTTGAGGGGCGTGCACACACACACACACTCACAGAGGGAGAGGTAGCGCTAGACCCAGAGACCACTCCCACTTACTGGTTTAGTCCCCAGATGTCCTCCACAGTCAGGGCTGGGCCAGGCTGAAGGCAGGAAGCTTGTGACTCCATGCAGATCTCCCACAGGGGTGGCATCCCTGCTGCATTAGCAGGGGGCTGGAGGCAGGAGCCAGAGCTGGGACTTGAACCCTGGACGGTCTGAGATGCGATACGGGTGTCTTAACCGCCTGGCCAAACCCTGGAGTTATGAATTTCTAGTAAGAAGCGCCCAGGTAAGCACAGAGGAGTCCCACGTGCGAAGACGCCGTGGGCAGCCAGAAGCATCGGGAGATTGCACGAGGAGCAGTATTTGGTTTGTAGCCATCAGCCCTTGCTACAGGTGGAAGCTTGGTCACAGGACGCTGCTCTGTGAAGGCACAGAGACTATGTCCTCACCAGCTCCCCCTGCAGGCACCCTCGGGGATTGCTACTCTGATGAACCAGCCTCGGTGCACAGTCCATGCCCCAGCCGCTTCCACAGGGTCTCTGTGCCAAAGGCCACTCCCTTGGCTGGCCTCACCGGCCACCTGCCTTGGCCCAAGCAGGCCTTGGCAATCCCAGGGGATTCCAGGAATCGTGCAGCCGGGGCACAGTTGGCGTGTCAGCCAGGTTCCTCCCAAGTCAGCATTTTCCCCAGCCTTGGATGTTGCAACGTGGAAATGAACTCTCTTGGAAAGCTACAGTGCTGGAAGGCGTGCTGGGGGCGCGCTCACCTTGTGACACCTCCTGGGGGCAGCTGGAAGACGTGTCGTTGGATTAATTCACCTCTGAGGGCTGAGGGGGGAGTCACCCCCAACCCAGAGGAAGGTCGCTCCAGCTCCCAGGCTGAAGATGCAGCCCCGCTTGTCTCTGGGATTCTTGGGAGAACCCATGGGCTGAGCCACCGCAGTGCAAGAGAGAGAGGGTGCTGAGCTGCTCCTTCGTCCCTCCCCCCTTCCCACCAGCCCTGGGAACCCCCGACCTCCCAGACCTTCCCCTGGGCTTTTCCAAGGTGTGGTACTCTTCCGTGTGCTGTGTCTTCTTTCTGGAATTTTTTTTTTAATCGCTGCTTTTTAAAAAAATATTTATTTATTGGGGCCAATGTTGTGGTGGGGCAGGTTAAGCCACTACTACCTGTGATGCCAGCATCCCATATGAGTGCTGGTTTGAGTCCTGGCTGTTTTTTTTTTTTTTTTTTATTATTTTTATTTTTTGACAGGCAGAGTGGACAGTGAGAGAGAGAGAGACAGAGAGAAAGGTCTTCCTTTGCCGTTGGTTCACCCTCTAATGGCCGCCGTGGTAGCGCGCTGCGGCCGGCGCACCGCGCTGTTCCAATGGCAGGAGCCAGGTGCTTCTCCTGGTCTCCCATGGGGTGCAGGGCCCAAGCACTTGGGCCATCCTCCACTGCACTCCCTGGCCACAGCAGAGAGCTGGCCTGGAAGAGGGGCAACCGGGACAGGATCGGTGCCCCGACCGGGACTAGAACCCGGTGTGCCAGCGCCGCAAGGCGGAGGATTAGCCTGTTGAGCCACGGCGCCGGCCTGAGTCCTGGCTGTTCTATTTCCTATCCAGCTCCCTGCTAATGCACCTGGGAAAGCAGTGGAAGGTGCCCCTGGTGTATGGATCCCTGCCACCCATGGGGGAGACCTAGATGGGGTTCCAGGCTCCTGGCTTCAGTCTGACCCAGCCCCAGCCATTGTGGCCATCTGGGGAATGAACCAGCTGATGGAAGAGCCCTCTGTCCCTCCCGCTCTCTCTCTCTGTCTTTCCTGCTCTCTTGGTAACTCTGACTTTCTAATAAAATACACACTTTAAAAAAGATTATACTTACTATCTGAAAGGCAGAGCAACACCGAGAGAGAGAGAGAGAGAGAGAGAGAGAGAGAGAGAGAGATATCTTTCATCTGTTCATTTACTCCCCAAATGGCCTCAAAATCTGGAGTGGGGCCAGGCTGAAGCCAGGGGCCTGAAACTCCTTCCGGGTCACTCACGTGGGTGGCAGGAGCCCGAGGACGTGGGCCATCTTCCACCATTTTTCCAAGAGCATTAGCAGGGAGCTGGCTCAGAAGCAGAGCAGCCGGGACTCGAACCTGTGCTCTGATATGGGATGCCAGGGGTGCAGGCGGCGGCTTAACCCACTGTGCCACAGCGCTAGAGCCCCTGTGGTTACCTTCTGATGGGGCACATACTTCCTTTCAGCTGGCTTCTACGACAGCTTTGGGGTCTCTCGCTGGCCTCCCCTGCTGAGCTGGGTTCCTCTTTCTGTCCCAGAGTGTCGTCTGTCCTGGAGGGCAGGGGCCCTGCTGTCTCCCAGCATACATCGCTGGGTGATCCATTAAGGTGCCTGGGTCCCCCCTCTGGTCCCAGACTCCACCTTCCTGCCAACCCAGACCTGGGAGGCAGCCATGAGGGCTCAAGAGCTGGGACCCCACCACCCGCCTGGGAGATCTGGGAGGAGCTCCCAGCTCTCTGCTCTGCTTAGGCCTGGCCCAGCCCTGGCCACCATGGGCATTTAGGGAGCGAACCAGCAGCTGAGAACTCTCTCTGTGTGCACCTGTTTCTCTGATCCATTGAAAAAAAATAAAAAATCAGGGGCGCAGAAGCTGCTGACTGTGTGCGCACCGCCACCGACCTAGCCTGAGTCCATTACTGAGCAGTCGCGCTAAGCGGGGCGCCTTCCCAGTGTTCCCCCACTTCTCCGCGGTCCGCACCCGACGTCTGCGCTGCAAGACCGCAAGCGCCCACCAGGGGCCGCTGCCGCCCCTCTCACCGGGAGGCTCCCAGTCCTCTCCACTGGGAGCCCACTGCAGAGCGCACTGCACCTGCTGGGGCCTCCAGCTTCCCAGGGGCCAGGGTGGTCTCGTGCTGACCTGCTGGGGTCCGGGGAGTCCTCACACGCTTAGATGCATGTGGGTTTTCTCTAGGAAGGGAAATCCAAGTTTGAGCGGCATCTTGAATGTGCAAGGAGAAAGGGCCCCTTCCCCTCCTCCTCCTCTCTCTCCTCCTCTTCCTCCTCCTCCTTCCTGGGCTGGGCACCCCTCCCCACTCCCTGCCAGACTGGGCTGGGTCACAGCCCACTCCTGGCCTCTGCAGACGCCCTGGGAAGAACCAAGACTTCTTCGGTCTGGCGACAGCACACACAGGCATGTGCCCAGGGCACTCAGCCCCCTGTTGGAAAACTGGCCCATTTGCTGGCTCTCTCCGCCTGTCTGCCCAGGCACCTCTGGCCAGCCCTGGGAGGCTCTGGCACAGCCGGGTAGCTTCCTCACTGCCACCCGGGCTCCTGGCATCGGGTTGGCTGGTTGGTTGGTTTTTGTGTTCCGGAGACAGTGGCTTCGTGGCTGTGGACCTGCTGTAGCACTGTATATGTCCCCACCTCCGCCGCACGCCACCAGGGTTCAAGGCATTTGTCACCTGCAGCCGGCACGCGGCTTCCTGGGATGAGACCCGGGGTGGCTCCCCCGTGCTCCCCGATCCCAGCTCCGCCTGGCTCTTCAGACACATCCCGGCCAGGCCCTGCTCCCGTAGTCAGCTGACGGCACTCCTGTCCTCAGCTTTGCCCACGCAGATACCTCCGGAGCGCTCCTGAAATGCCCACTCCTGGGAAAAACCCCAGAGCAAAGCAAACCCATCAACACACACAAGGCAAACAGAACCTGCCCAGTTCCCTTTTAGCTTCTGGTCTGACTCCTTCTCGTGTGTGCTTCTCTGTCCCCACGTGCCTCACCCTTGGAGTCAGGATTCCAATCCTGCCCTGCAGTGGGCATCCACGCCCACGTCCTTCCCCCATGGTCCAGAGCGCTGGTGCCCGCAGCAGACACGCGGGCACGGTACTGTGTCTGAGACGCTGAACTTGAGCTGTTTCATCTCCAGCTAGCCAATTGTTCAGGGACTGTTCATCGAGGTCTTTTTATTATGTGTCCAGGTGCTGGGTTTATTTGTTAATATTGGGCTCATCCCTGAGATCTCCCTCACTCCACAGCCAATCCGTCAATCGGCCAAGAGATGCTTCGTGAGCGTGTGCGGTGAGTGTGACTGCCTCTCTGCTTCTCCTTGTCCAGCATCCCCTGAAAGACTCTGACATGGTCCCCTGCCTCCTTTTGTGCAATTGCTTGGTGCAATCTATCTTCCTCCACGTGAGGGACCATATAAAAATGTTTATAGAGAGGCAGTGAGACAGACAGACACACACAGAGAGAGACACACACGCACACACACAACTAGATCTCCCATCTCTGGTTCACCCCCCACAAATGCCTGCAATGGCTTCGGCTGGGCCAGGCTGAAGCTGGGAGTCAGGAGCTCCATCCAGGTCTCCCCTGTGGGTGGCAGGGACCCAACTACTTGAGCCATCACTTGCTGCCTCCCAATGTGGGCATTAGCAGGAGATTGGAATTGGGAGATCTTGGAGTTGAGCTCTTGTACTCTGATGTGGGATGTGGGTTTCCTGAGTGGCATCTATTTTCCTTTGTTAAGATTTATTTATTTGAAAGGGAGTGAGGGGGGAGAGAGAGAGAGGGAGGGAGAGAGGGAAAGAGGGAGGGAGAGAGGGAAAGAGGGAGTGAGAGAGAGAGATCTTGCACCTGCTGATTCACTCCCCAAATGGCTGCAATGGGTGGAGCTGTGCCAGACTAAAGCCAGGAGCCAGAGATCCCATCCGGGTCTTCCTCTTGGATGGCAGGGACCACTTGAGTCATCTTCTATTGCTCTCTTAGGTGCATAGCAGGGAGCAGGATCAGAAGCGGATAAGGTGATCTTGAACCAGAGCTCTGACATGGTTGCTGAAGTTGCAAGAGACGGCTTAGCCCTCTTTGTCACAATACATGTCTTGATGGATCCAGGATAAGCCAACACAGCAGGTGTGAGTGAGTGGTTAAATGGTTGTGTGGGAGATGGATCCAGGATGAGTCAACATGGCCGCAGCTTTCAGCTAGCTCACAGAAGGACCACAAGTGGGGAGACTGCCAGCCACCGGGCGTGCACAGAGATGTGTTCGAGGGCTCCTGTGGAGCACAGCGGGGAGGGAATTGAGTCTGCCTCTCGTGGGTGAATCTTACCTCCTTGCTTATACGCTGAGCTCCTGCGGACGAGCTACACCTCCTCCTTTGATTGCCTCCTCGTTACCACGGTTGCTGCAGTCCAGGCCCTGGACAAGGGGCCATGGGATCACCAGGGCTTCTGAAGCGGGCAGTCCCGGCAGGGCTCTGGCTCAGGGCCACTGGGTCCCACTGTGCAGCTCGCCGGGGCGGGGCCCGCCCGAGCCAAGGTCAGCCCAGCCTGCCATTCCCCACCGGCTCCGGCTGAGTGACTGTGTGCGCCTGGGGCTCCTCCAGTGGGCAGAGTGGGGGAAGCGCTGAAGAATCGTGCCCTTTCCCTCCCTTGACGGCTTTAGTGTTGCTCGTCACTCTTCGCAGGGGTGGTTATTACCAGCCTGATGGGCCGCTCTATTTTTCCAGCTGAGCCGCACTCGGGCTGTGCTGTCAGCCCCACCCCTGCGTGGAGTCTCAGGGCTGCCGTCCTCAGAGGTGGGTGGGGTCTGCAGGGGGGCACCCAGTGGGGTAACTGTCTCTTGCCTGGGCCATGGAGGAAGCCTGGGAGGTAAGGTGGGGATGACATTTCTCCCATGCTGGGGAGCTGCGGGAGGCCTTTGAGTGCCCCCTCCCCCACCATGTCCCGTCTTGTCCCCGGGGAGGACCTATGTGACAGTGGTTGGGAAGCCAGTGCCTGTGAGCAGCGCTCGCAGCTGCTGGCCATTCCAGAATGTGCAGAAGGGGCCTACGGGCTGCAGAACCTGGAGATGAACAAAGGCTTTCTCGAGAAGGTGTGGTCAGGAGCAGGTGCACCACTTTCAGCCGGGCCCTGTGTTGGGCAGGTGCAGCTGGGGGACTGGGGATGGGAGAGGGAGAACACCAGAGTGGCCCCAGCCACCTGCCCGTGCCATCCACTGATACTTAATGCTGGAAGCAAAGTCTCCCAGAGCCCCTCTTCCTTCCTCCCTCTCCTCCCTCTGTCCTGTACCGCCCCAGGGCACTACACACACACACATGCACACACACACACGCACACGCACACAGTGAGCCTCGGCGAGGTTTGCCTCCGAGGTCTCTCACACACGAGTAGGAAGGCGGAAGAGAGCAGGCGGCACCACGGGCTCACGTGCACCTGCTGCCCAGGTGCCTCGGTCCTGCACACAGAAGGATTTTGCGTCTGCCTGGCCCTCAGCCGGCTTCAGAGGGAGAGCAGGCTTCACTCTTCACCCTTGGAAGCAAAGACGCTCAGATTAGAAGGGAGCAGAGACTGCCGGGAGAGGGGCTATGTTTACCAGGTGCCCACGTTGCCCAGGGAGGGTACAGGGGCCTGGGAACCCCGACTCACTCTGTTGCTGTGCTGTGAAGCCTCTCTGGGACTCAGTGTACTCACCTATAAAATGGCAACAAGAACAAACCCAGACTCCTGGTTGCTGTCAAAGGATGACTGAGCACCTGGGTGCTGTTTGCTCAGTGCTGCTTATTTGCTTGTTTGATACAAAAACAATATCGTGTGTGTGTGTGTGTGTGTGTGTGGCAAAAAGAGATGCACCCACATACCAAATAATGAAGCCTGGGACGATGACAGACCCCATTTAGGACTGTGGCCCCATCAGATGATGTGTCCCGGTGACGTTGTTGTTGTCTTTGTGTGAGTCAGCCCACGGTGGCCCCACGATGACAAAGTCAGGGCATGGTGCAGCTCCCGGATCCTCTCCTCTCATCAAGCAGTGCGTGACTGTAGTTGTTAGAAAACAGGAGTCATTTGTCATTTTCAACCCAATTGCATCCTTTTTAAAAATTGGACTCTTTAAAAAAAGGATTTATTTATTTATGAGGCAGAGTTACAGAGAGAGAAGGAGAAACAGAGAGGGAGAGAGAGAGAAAGGGAGAGAGAGAGGGAGAAGGAGAGGGAGAAGGAGAGGGAGAGAGAGAGAATCTTAGCTTCCATCCGCTGGTGCACTTCCTAAATAGCCTCAATGGCCAGGGCTGGGCCAGGCTGGAGCCAGGAGCTTGGAACTCCATCTGGGTCTCCCATGTGGGTGGCAGGTGGATGACCTCCACCTGCTGCTTTCCCAGGCGCATTAGCAAGGAGCAGCATGGGAAGTGGAGGGGATTGGAACTGGTGCCCATATGGGATGCTGACCTCGCAGGCGGTGGCTCTACCGTCAGTGCCACAGCGCCAGTCCCAAAACTAGTAGTGGCTTGTAAAATGTAAGCAGATGTACGGGACAGGACACAGGGCGGCGAGTGCCTGCGAGTGAACCAGAGTGAATTGTGGAGAAAGGTGAGCTGCTGTGCCAGGTCTTCTGTCTAAGAAGGCGGGGAGGCAGGGAGCACCTGTTCTCCAGGCTTCTGCAGACATCAAACACACACAGGGGTTCTAATGGGGAAAGGACAGCTCCCACCCTTGGGACCATTTGCTCGGTGGGAAACCACGTTCGCCAGCTGTTCGGTTCACTTTCTTTCTTTCTTTCCTCCCTCCCTCCCCGCTCCCTCCTTCCTTTCTGTTTTCCTTTTTTTCTCTCTCTCTTTAAGATTGATTGATTTGCAAGGCAGAATGATAAAGAGAAGAGGGAGAACTGGATAGTCGGTTATGAGGGAAAGAGAGTGAGTGCAAGAGCTTCCATCTGCAGGTTCACCCTCCAAATGGCTGCGACAGCCAGGACTGGGCCAGGTTGAAGCCAGCAGCCAGGAGCTCCATCCGGGTCTCCCATGAGAGTGGCAGGGGCCCAGGTTCTTGAGCCATCACCTCTGCCCTGCAGGATGCCTATTAGGACACTGGATGGGAAGCAGAACGGTAGCCAGGACTCAAACCCAGGCTCTCTATTCTGGAATGCGTGTCCCCAGTGGCAGCATCCCCTGTTGCACCACCATGTCTGCCTCCCTTGGCTTCGTGGAGATGTAGGTGCAGCCGGTAGGAGGGAGCCCCAGGGAAAGGGGTTGTCTCCTTCTCAGGGACCTCCCCCAACTCTGCACACTGGAGAAATGCAAACAAGGAGATGAACCTTTGGTCTTTTCTTATGGAGAAGATAGGCTTCAATTAGCCCAAGCATGTGGTTCAAGAAACCACACAATGACAGAACTCAAGCTACAACATCTCTAGAGAGCTTGGAAAAATTATCATTTAATTTTTTTTTAAAAACAGTAAGTGATCTGCTTAAAAAAAAGTCTAACACTATTGAGTGGTACAAAGCGCTAGCACCCCCTTTGTTTCGAATGCTCTGTGCCGGCATTGAATTTCTCCTCCAAGCCTCATGCTGAAGTTCACCTGGCCTTGTGGCAAGGTTAAGAGGCGGGAGGGGCAGTGTTGGCTTAGCAGCAGGTGCCAGTGAAGGCACTCCCATCTCACTTTGGAGTACCTGCTTTGGGTGCCTCCCTCCAGCTCCCGAATCCAGCTTTCTGCAGTTGCAACCCCTGGGTGGTGACAGTGGAGATGGCTCCACAGTAGCTGGGGGTCCCTGTGGCCCATCTGGAGACCTGGGTGGAGTTCTTGACTCCTGACTTTGGCCTTGGCTCTGTTCTGGCTGTTGCGGGCTTTTGGGAGTGAACCAGCTAATGGGAGAGCTCTCTGTCTCTGGGTTGCCAGGCCAAAGCCAGAAGCCAGGAGCTTCTTCCGGATCCCCTACATGGGCACTGGAGCCCTAAGACTTGCAGACAGCAGGCTGAGGCACGGCATAGAGTGGCTCAAGTTTCGGCTGAGAAATGTTCTGTGCCCGAGTACATGTTCCAACCCACCCTTGCATGCTCTTGCACAACCACGCCCTCACACACATCCTTGTATTTCTGCACATGCTCACGCGCTCACACATGCACAGATTCTTGCACTGCTGGGCACACCTTCACCCACCCACACTCCTACCTGCGCTCATGTGCACACTCTCACTCACACGCTGACATGTCTGCACGCAATCACACATTCACACACACCCTTGCACCAACTTGTACACCAGTGAAGCCATTTTATAGAAGCTGCAACTCGCCTTTGGCTTTTACTACTGTTGGGTGAGGGTCTTCCACGGTAGCGCAGGTGCTCCTGCCCTGTTCTCTGCGAGACTGTCTCATACTCCCTGGGGGAAGTGAGATGATCCTCAATAGGCAGAGGACTCCCAGGGTAGGGCCAGCTTATGGTGGCTGCAAGCAAAGCTTCTTCAGAAAGCTTTTAGCTCGGTCTTTTCTGGAGCTTGATCCTAGGCACGCGAGCCTTTGCAGACGCTCATTGACAACCAAACAGGCTTAGAGATGTGCAAACATGGAAGCTGCTGCATCTTGGATCTCTCCTCCAAACAGCCTGGTGAAGAGTCCTGGGTTCGTTCAGTAGGAAAATCTGAGGGGCAGCTGCACTCACCGTTTCCCAAGCTTCTATTTGATCACTTCTCTGCTGGTCACCCCATCCGCATCAAACCTCCTATTTATGTCTAGGCAGAGGCGCGTCCTGGTGTTCTGCCGTGAATGCTCAGCGGTGCTCCTGGGGAAGTGCTCCCACTCCACAGATGGGAGCCCAGCCACCTGGACCACATGGTGGAGCTGACAGGAAGCCCCGCCCCGGCTCACAGAAGCCCCACCCTTGCCACCCCCACAGAAGCTCCGCCCTCTGCTCATGGAACCGCCTTCCCAGGCGGTGACTTTTTGCACCCAAGTTCCAAGAGTCTGGCAAGAAAGCTGTGCATCGGAAAAGAAGCCTGACGTGATCTAGGCTCGGGAATCAGCTTGCAGGATGCAATGCCAGCAGCTGAACGTCCTCGATAGATTAACTGGTTTGTAACGAGATTCACACTCACCGTACTTCAAGTGTCATCTGGACAGTGATCACCCGGTGAGCTCCCATCCCATCAAAATAGTTGAGGTGGGAGAGGCCCCTGGAGCCTGAAGCTGACAAGGTTGCAGCATGTTCCGATGGGCACTTTGCAAAGCTTAGGGAGCTCTTCAGGATAAACGTCAACCCCACCAGGGGACCGCTGGTGCCGACCTCTCCAGGGTCCTCCTGGAAGAGTTGAGGGAGGAAAAGATGGTGGAAGAAGCCACTCTAGGCCGAGCACGCATGGTGTTTGGCTTAAATGTGTGCACTTTTCCAGGAGTTTTTAAATCCCCGTTTGATAGAATGGAAGACGAGAGCATGAGAGAGGAGCTGCCTTCCCCAGGGCTGCACGGAGCTGGGAGGGGCGCTGACTGTGGTTCTGTCCTGACCGAGACCTCCCAAACCTGGGTGGCGCCCCCACAACCATTCTGTGCTAAAGTCTCTCCCCTCCTTTCACTTGAACTTCACAAAACAGGGCACGGGAGTGCATTTCTGAACCCTAGCATGCAGTTTTTAAAAGTTTTGAAAATTTATTTTGCTTTTATTTGAAAGACAGCGGGATAGATCTTCTATCTGCTACCTCCTGCAAAATGCCTATAATAGCCAGAGCTGGGCCAGGCTGAAGCCAGGAGCCTAGAACTCCATGTGGGGCTCCCACATGGTGGCAAGGACCCAAGCACATTGGCAAGAAGCTGGATTGGAAGTGGAGGGGACTTGAGCCAGGCACTCTGACCTGGGGGGCTGGTGTCTCAAGAAGTGGCTTATTGCACTGTGCCGTGGCGCCTGTTCCATTGACGTGTAGTTTATTTCTTTTCTTTATTTTTGAGATTTATTTATTTGAAAGGCAGAGTTAGAGAGAGAGAGAGAAAGAGGCCTTCCATCTGATGGTTCACTCTCCAAATGGCCACAAAGGCTGGAGCTGCGCCAATCCCAAGTCAGGAGCTTCTTCCGGGTCTCCCACATGGGTGCAAGGGCACAAGGACTTGGGTCATCTTTCACTGCTTTCCCAGGCCATAGCAGACAGCTGGATCGGAAATGGAGCAGCTGGGACTCGAACCGGCACCCATATGGGATGCTGGTGCTTCAGGCCAGGATTTTTAACCTGCTATGCCACAGCACCAGCTTCAGCCAACCATTGTCTTTTTTTTTTTTTTTGACAGGCAGATTAAAACAGTGAGAGAGACAGAGAGAAAGGTCTTCCTTTTCCGTTGGTTCACTCCCCAAATGGCCTCCATGGCCAGCGCTGCGCCAATCCGAAGCCAGGAGCCAGGTGCCTCCTCCTGGTCTCTCATGCGGGTGCAGGGCCCAAGCACTTGGACCATCCTCCACTGCACTCCCGGGCCACATCAGAGAGCTGGACTGGAAGAGGAGCAACTGGGACAGAATCCGGCGCCCTAACCGGGACTAGAACCCAGGGTGCTGGTGCCGCAGGCGGAGGATTAGCCAAGTGAGCCATGGCGCTGGCCCAGCCATTGTCTTAACCACCACACCAGACACCCACCGCCTTTGTTAGAGTTTGCTGTCTGGGTGCTGGTGATCCAGACCAGACAGGCAGGTTTGCCACATGATGGGCCTCATGTTGAGCAGGAGCTTCAGAAGCACCTTAGACCACTGGACAACTGGTCTCCCTTCTCCTGCATCATTAGGGCTTGCATTTTTTATCTTGAGCTGCCTGTATGTTGCCAGGCCCTGGATGCTCAGCCAGTATCCAAGGACAGAGAGGTGATCCAAAATCACCCACCTCGTGTTATCCTTGTGGCCAAGGCAATACCTCTCGCCTGCATGGGCTGTGGGCTCCCCCACCAGGGAGGGGGGTCCTCTGGCTCTTCCTCCTTCCTGCTTCTCCTGGATTGACACTTCGTGAGGTCACCTGGCAGTCCCTTCCAGGGGACTGTGGCACTCGCTCACAGCCCTCCTAATTTCTCCCATCGTTTCCCGGTATCGATAGTGGTGTGATGCTGGGTTGCCATGGCAACCGATTGATTAGCATCCGGTTTCTGGACCAGGAAACGCGCAGCCATAAAGAATTACAAATGACGGCTGATTGTCTGCTGCCAGTAGCCCTGATTGCCGCCGATTTCTGGCAGGTAGCTCGGTCCTAATGGGAGACCTGTGCTGAGCAATTAGGACGGCATGATTGATGCGTCACTATGGTTACAGTCGCTGTTTCCAACCTGGGGGACTCTTTTTCTTTTTAAAGGAAAAACTCCCCCTTTCTGATGTAAATATTTGTGAGCGTGAGGGCTGAAGTTTGGCAGGGGTGGGGGGACCATGGTGCTGGCCAGGGTGGTTGAGTGTGGACCCAGCGCCAGCCCAGACCGGGGACGAGAAATGACAATGACTGTCGCCTACCTGTGCTTTCCCCTCTTCCAGCTCCTGGGCCTCACAGCACACTTCGGGACGCTTCAGAAATCAGTTTTAAATGAGAGAGACCTGACGAGTGGGGTGCGTGGTGCAGGGTGGAAAACAGAAGAGAAGGCACGGGCCACAGGTGGTGGCTGCTCCAGCCAACTCCGATGTCAGGCTGGGATCGTTTGTGATGGTCAAAGAGCGAGCATCTGGGCCTGGAGGATGGCCTGGGAGAGAGGCCAGGGAGCCAGCAGGAGGAGCTTTGGCCAGTGTGGGGGATGGAGAGGCTCCCGGGCCAAGAGACCCCTTGGTGGTCCACCCAGCAAAAAGACAAAGTGACTGTTATTGGATAGCGAGTGTTTCTCAGAGTGAGAGTGAGGGACGGAGAAGGAGGTCTGTGCTGGTTAGGGCTAGACTTACTGTGACAGAAAGGAATCCTTTACCTCATCAGAGCTGGCTCTGCCCAAGAGAGCTGTCATCTGCACATGGCGTGCTCGGCTCAACGGTGCCCTACTTGCTGTGCTACCAACGACTCCTCCCCCAGGCTTCTCTTCCAAAACAAACAGCACTAGATGCAACACAGTTTGGTTGCTGAAACTTAATTGTGAATGTGCTCTTGGGGTGCACCTTGCGATTACGTGAATCCTTTCTATTGTAGTAGACAGAACAGGCATTTTACCTGCTTACCGAAGCAGGTATTTTTAGCTTGGCATGCATTCAATCTTACTCCTTGAGAGTAAGGATTGAGTCGTTGATTCTATGCAAACAAAAGGAAACCGTAGTAAGTGATTGTTGAATGGTTGCATGAATGCGAAGGTGCATACAATCCCAGGGCAGTGACAAATGCATTTGGCAGGTGGGGCCGGTGTTGTGGCAAAGCAGGGAAAGCCTGTGACACCTGCATCTCCTATGGGTGCTGGTTTGAATCCCGGGTGCTCCTTTTCTGATCCAGCTCCCTGCTGATAGCCTGGGAGAGAAGTGAAAGATAGCCCAAGTGCTTGGGCCCCTGAAACTGCATGGGAGACCCGGATGAAACTCCTGGCTTCTGGCTTCCAATTGGCTCAGCCCCGGCTATTCAGCCATTTGGGGAGTGAACCAGCAGAAGGAAGACCTCTCTCTCTCTCTATCTCTCTGTCTCTCTATTTCTGTCTCTCCTTCTCTCTCTGTAACTCTGACTCTCAAATAAATATTTAAAAAATGCATGTGGTAGGAATAAGGTACAGCAGGGTATGGTGGGGACAGCAGTGGTGAAAGCCAGGACAGGAAGGAACCAGCAGAAGACCAGCTGACTCACGTCAAGGGAAGACTGCTGGCAGGTAAACAAAGATGGCGCTGGACACTGAGTGCTGACATCCCACATGGGCGCTGGTTCGAGTCCCAGCTGCTCCATTTCCCATCCAGCTCCTTGCTAATGCAGCTAGGAAAGCAGCAGAAGATGGCCCAAGTGCCTAAGTCCCTGCACCCACGTGGGAGACCTGGAAGAAGCTCCTGGCTCCTGGCTTTGGCTTGGCCCAACCCTGGCTGTTGCGGCCATTTGGGGAGTGAACCAGCAGATGGAAGACCTCTCTCTCTCTGCCTTTCAAATAAATAAATAAATATTTTAAAGGAAGGTAGCCTTGTAGTGAGAATTCATAGGAGGTAAGGACCATCGTTGTAACGTTTAATTCCTGGCTCAGTAGATGTTCTTTCCACTTAAAAGATGCAGAAACAGCATAAGCAATTGTTTGAAGAGATTCTGGTGCCTTGCTTGACACGGTCCTCAGCTATCTCACAGTCGCGAGAAGTCGGGAGAAGCACGCGTCCCCTTCCTCTGATTCATCTGAAGTGTCTCCGGCTAATGTCCTGCTGGCTGTTGAACAATAGCCGTAAGATACTCATGTTATGGCCCGAATGTCACAGTAAGTCCACTTATATTTAGGAGACCAATTAGATCCATATTCGTAAGACCATTTAAGGCCATTCTAAACCCATCAGGATTGCTGTCCCCGACTTCAGTCTTCTACTCAAATAAAAGCCAGTTCCCATGGGAACCGGCCCAGTGTTCTCTTCCAGCTAATTAAAATCCATTTGCTCAGGTAGGACTGCTCGGTGAGCACCTTCCAGAGAGTTCTTTGCTTGGTGTACCAAGCTCAGTGCGAGCCCAGGTGGCTTACCACGTGCAACATCTGTCAACTCTGGTCAAGTGGCTAGTTCCGCGAGCTTGCTGGAGCTCATTCTAGTGGACTCCACACTCAAGCTCGCCAGGACTCGTTCTTTGCTTATTCAGTTCATTGGCAGTTCAGAAAGGACCCAAGTCTATGGAGCACTCACTACAAAGTGCAGTGCATAACATTCAGCCAGTTCTCTTTCTGAGAAGCAGTAGGGCCTCTGCCTGTTTCCCCATCCCTATCACAAAAATCCACAAGGCTGAGTACAGCACTGTGGTGTAGTGGGTAAAGCTGCTGCCTGCAGTGCCGGCATCCTATATGGGCGCTAGTTCTAGTCCTGGGTGCTCCACTTCCTATCTTGCTCTCTGCTATGGCCTGGGAAAGCAGCGGAAGATGGCCCAAGTCCTTGGGCCCACACATCCACGTGGGAGACCCAGAGGAAGCTCCTGGCTCCTGGCTTCGGATTGGTGCAGCTCTGGCCACTGGGGCCATTTGGGGAGTGAACCAGTGGATGGAAGATCTTTCTCTCTGTCTCCCCCTCTCACTGTCTGTAACTCTACCTGTCAAATAAATAAATAAAATCTTTAAAAAAGAGCATTGTACCAGCATCCTCTGGGCTCTGGGGAGGGCTCATGCAAGACAGGTGTCCCCTGGCAAGACAAGAAGCAAGTGACCAGGGAGGGTCTGGGCTCACTCTTTTTAGAACAGCCCAAGCTAGCAGGCTCTAATCCATTCTGGGAGAACAGAATTAACCCTGTGACCTCACTCAAGCTCCACCTCTTAAAGCCTCCACCACCCCAATGCCGCCACGCTGAACACCAAGCATCCAGCGTGCAAACATGTAGGGGGTGCGGCCAAACCATATCCAGTTTAGTGCACTCTCTGGGAGATGTCGCGGTCGACAGAAAGGGGTCCCAGGATGGACACATAAAGCCTCTTTTCCCACAAGGAGCCGATGGCTGCAGAGTGCCCATTCTAGGAACTTGGGTTTGTCTACTCCACGTTGCTGTGTTTGGATGGCACCGATCAACACCTGGCCTTTTTAGACATCCTGTTTCCCCCAGGAGCCTGCAAAGCGCTCGCTTCCTTGGATCCCCTTCTACTGCTCACTCTCTACTGTTCTGGCACTGAGTCAAAATCCTTGCTCAGTGCACCTTTCCATGGCCCTCGCCGGGCTGGGCAGGTGCACAGGTGAGTTAGGCTGGGCTGTGCGGAGGAGGGCCAAAGGGGGCACTCTAGGCACCAGGCTCAGGGCTCAGAGCCAGACGCCAGCAGACCAGAGCATCAGCCTGCGTTCCCTTCCTTCCTCCAGCCTCTGAGGTGGCAATCAGTTCTCGTGCTCCCCTCTTCTGCTGTCTGCACGTGGACAGCCCTGGTGGCTCCCGGGACTCACGAAGCTGCTGCGTGTCTCCTTGTCTCTCCGCTGTTTGCATGGGTGGTGTACTTTGGGGTCTGCCCATGGCGTGGGTTTTCCCGGCTGCCTCGCTCCTGCCACCTGCCCTGTGTGGAGGAGGAAGATAAGGGCAGTGCAGAAGACATTCTTGCCAGCTGGCCGGCAGGCCTGGCTTCCTGATGGTGGCCGAGCAAGCTGCAGTTTTTCAGGCTTTGCCCTGCCTGGAACAAGTTGCAGCAGGGAACGGCCAAGTCTTGGCAAAAGGGTGCGGAAGCTGAAGGGGAGAAGAAAGCTTGCAATGTTAAGAGACTGGCGCCAGACTGTTCGGGAGGCCCCTGAGATCCTGTACACACGTCTCCCTGAGCTCTTGGGGAGGGGCTCCAGGGGAGGGGCCAATCAACTTGCTTTGTGCAAAAAGCAGCGCGGGGGTAGCTACCCAGGACCCCAGGGCACCGTGGCTGTGTGACTGCCTTGCAATTCCAGACTTCTCTTTCCTCTGGGTCTCCCACGTAGGTGGCAGGGGCTGAAGCACTTGGGTCATCTTCTTCTGTTTTCCCACGCGCATTAGCAGGGAGCTGGATCAGAAGTGGAGCAGCTGGGATGTGAACTGGTGCTCAAACGGGATCCTGGTGTCACAGGTGGTAGTTTAACCCACTACGCCACCATCCCAGGCTTCTTAAAAGAAGAACTGAGTCTGTATCCCTCACAGTACCCCCTGAATTTAGCCAGAGCCTGGCAGTGAGTCAGGACTCCCTTTTGCCCATTTGAATGGAAATGAGAGCTTGGCGAGGCAGACTTTGGACTAGAGGGAGACATCTGTCCCAGACAGGCTAACAACTTGGCGTCATTTTAAATAATATTTTAAAATATTGTCTCAGCAGTTACGCAGAGGGCTCCTAGAGCTTCCAGATGCTCAGCTGTTCAGACCCTTCATGTGGGCAACGGGTGTTGGAGCAGCCGCGTAAGCCTGCCCTTGGGTGGAGCCAGGGGGTCTCAGTGGGAGGTGCCCGCTTCTTCTGCAGACTCCCAGTGATGCACCTGTAGCTAGGCACCTTACTGTTCCCAGCGTGATCCCACCCTGTGAACGCCTTCGTCTATGGGAATGGGCTTGAGTCAACCGCTGCCGATTTTGTTAAGTTGCGTTTAAAACTACAAGATCATAACGGCTTTAAAGACCCCCTTGGAAAGAAAACTCACAAATTACTCTCTATCACAAGACTGTAACGAAATAGGTTTTATTGTCGTGCATTCTGGAGAATGTGGCCATAATCATACATATTTTATATCACTGTAATCATAGCAAAGAGAAAACTTTGCATTCTGCTTTACTCACATTACATTAAGTGTTTCTCTATATTGTTCCATTCTTTTTCTGTTTATGTGTTTACTTATGTATTTATTTGAAAGGCAGAGAGACACAGAAAGAGAGAGAGAGAGAAAGAGAGAGAGAGAGAGAGAGAGAGAGAGAGAGAGAGAAGATCTTTCATGCACTGGTTCACTCCCTGATGGTTGCAACAGCTGAGGCTGGGCCAGGCCAAAACCAGGAGCCAAGAACACAATCTGAGTCTCTCCCTGGGAGACAGTGTGTAAGTCATCATTGACAGCTTGTCAGGGTGTGCATTAGCAGGAAGCTGCAATTGGAAGTGGAGCTGGGACTCAACCCCAGGTATTCCAATACAGGAAGTAGGCAGCCCAACGGGAGGCTTAACTCCTGTGCCAAATGCCCACCCCTGTTTATATTTTTTTAAAAAATAGCTGCTCAGTATTTTATGCACTGGGCAAGGAAGCAATTTGAAATGTTTGTATTTTCCTACCAGAAACAATTATTTGATGACAATTTTGTGTACGTATCTCTCTTTTTTTCTCATTCACATTATTTTCTAAGGTACAATGACCAAAAATGGCACACCTATTTAAGGTATACAACATGATGGTTTGAAATACATATGCACTGTGAGATAGTTACTGTAATTAGGCCCAAGCATTCGGGCCATCTTCCACTGCTTTCCCAGGCAAAACAGCAGAGAGCTGGGTCAGAAGTGGAGCAGCCAGGACTCAAACCAGTGCTCATATGGGATGCTGGCTTTGCAGACATTGGCTTAACCCACTATGCCACAGCACCAGCCCCTTTAATCCATTTTGAATTGACTTTTATGTATGGTCTAAATTAAAGGTCAAGTTCGTTCCTCAGCTTGTGAATATTCAGTTTCCCCATCACAATTTCTTGAAGAGACTATCTTTGTGTAGAGTTGGCATCTTTGTTGAAGGTGAGCTGACTGTGTGTATGTGAGATTATTTCTGGGATTCTATTCCATTTAATTGGTCTGTGTGTCTGTTTTTATTCTGTTACTGTAACATTGTAATGCAATTTGGAATTGAGAAAGGTGAGGCTGCATCCCACTTTCTTTTTCTTCCTCAGGACTGCAGTAGCTGTCAAACGTTTTTGGTGATTTTGAATGCATTTTGGGACTTTTTTCTATTAATATGAAAAAAAGTCATGAAAATTTTGATGTATATTGCATTGAATCTTTAAATCACTTTGAGTCGTACATATAAATATTTAACAATATTGATTCCTTCAGTCCATGAACGTGGGATAGCTCTCTGTTTACTTGTGTCTTCTTCAATTTATTTCATCATTACTTTATAGTTTTCAATGTGTAGATCTTTCATCTTCTTGGTTCAGTTTATTCCAAAGTACTTTATTCTTCTTGATCTAATTTATATCTGAAACTGTTAGAGCTATGCCGTTGGTGACTAGAAATGCAGCTCATTTTTTGTGGGCTGATTTTGTATTATGCAACTTTACTGAACTCATTTATTATTTTACAGTTTTGTGGTGGAATTGCTAGGATTTCTTATATGTAAGATCACTTCATGTGCACAAACAATTTTTTTTTATTTTTTTAAGGAATACAAATTTCATAAGTATAACTTTAGGAGGATAGTGATTCTTCCCACCGTAACCCCTCCACAGTTACACCCCTCCACTTCCTCCCTCCCTCCTTCCCAGTCCCATTCTCCATTCAGATTCATTTTCAATTAACTTTGTACACAGAAGACCAACTCTATACTAAGTAAAGATTTCAACAATGTGCACACAAACACACAAAAACTGTTTGAGAACAAGCTTTACAGTTAGTTCTCATAATACAACTCTTTGAGGACAGAGGTCCTGCATGGGAAGTTAGTGCACAGTGATTCCTGCTGTTAATCTAATAATTAGCACTTTTATGTATGATGTCAGTGATCACCCAGGCCTCCTGGCATGAGCTGCCTAGGCTATGGAAGCCTCTGAACCCACAATCTCCATCAGTATTTAGACAGGGCCATAGGCAAAGTGGAAGTTCTCTCCTCCCTTCAGAGGAAAGCACATCCTTCTTTGGTGGCCACTTCTTCCCACTGGGGTCTCACTCACAGAGATCCTTCATGCAGGACTTTTTTGCCACAGTGTCTCGGCTTTCCAGTGCAGAAAAAATTTAACTTCTCCCTGTCTTGCTCGGATGCCCTTCCTTTTTTCTGGTGTACCCAGTCCTGTGTTGCATAGAAGGGGTAAGTGGGCATGGGTAATGCAGAAGAAATGAATAATCCCTAGGAACACATAACCTGCTGAGACTGAACCATGAAAAAATCTGAACAGACAAATTCCAAGCAAGGAGATTGAGTCAGTGGTCACAAATCTCCCAACAATGAAAATCCCAGGCTCAGAGAGACTCACAGGTGAATTCCTCCAAAGACTTAGAGATAACACCAACCCTTGGCAAATTCTTCCAACCAGCTGAAAAGGTGTGAACACTTCTAAATACATTGTGAAAAAACAGCATCCCTGGGGCTGGCGCTGTGGCACAGCAGGTTAAAACCCTGGCCTGAAGCACCAGTATTCCATATGGATGCTGGTTCTAGTCTCGGCTGCTCCACTTCTGATCCAGTTCTCTGCCGTGGCCTGGGAAAAGCAGTAGAAGATGGCCCAAGTCCTTGGGCTCCTGCATCCACAGAGGAGACCCAGAAGAAGCTCCTGGCTTTGGATCGGCACAGCTCCGCCATTGTGGCCATCTGGGGAGTGAACCAGTGGATGGAAGATCTCTCTCTGTCTCTACCTCTCTCTGTAACTTTGTCTTAAAAAAAAAAAACAAAAAAAAACAAAAACAAGAACCAGCATTCCCCCGATGCTAGAGCCAGACAAGGACACCCCAAGAAAAGAGCACTACAGCCCATTCTTCCTGATTAACAGAAATGCAAAAATCCCGAACAGAATAGTGCAGGCTGAATTCAGCCATGTATTGAAAAGCACACACCCCACCATCAGGTGCAGTTTGTTGTTGGGATTGGAAGAAGCTCCAACGTGTGCAAATCAATAGGCACGATGCATCGCACGAGCAGAGTGAGGGGTAAAGATCCTATGACCATTGCCACCGATGCAGAAAAAGCATTTGACAGCATTGATTATTTTTTTAGGATTAATTTCTAGGAGCGGGATCTGAGGCAGTAGTATGATGCTGCTTGTGAGATCCTGTTTTGCAGGTGCGATCTGTTCTTGGGATCTCTCAACTCTGCATCCAGGAAGTTGCTTACTCTTGCATTTGAGAGGCAAACACACACACACACACACCAGGGAGGGGCCCCCAACTGCTGGTTCACTCAACAACTGGGGCTAGGCTGGGGCTGAAGCCAGCATTGGGGAACACGGGCCAGGTCTCCCATGAGGGGTGGCAGGGACCCAGCGACTTGAGCCACCTGCTCTGCTTCCCAGGGTGTGCGTCAACAGGAGGAGAAGCAAGGTATTGCACCCAGGGGCTCTGATCTGGGAGCAGACATCTTTAACTTCTGGTCTAAATGCCCATGCACTAAGCAGTCGCTTCCCATCAGCTGTAGTAGACATCGTATTTGCACCGCAAACATGGAAGAAAGCCGCATTGCAAACATTTGCTGTTTTCTTTCACGTGTGTGTGTGTGTGTGTAGCCATCTAACCAGCACATCACTGACCAAAGGACCTACACTTATTTATTATTCTTGACAGATGTGTGTCACCTAATGATGGGGACACGTTCTGCGAAGTGTACTGCTTGCCAACGTTGACATCGTGGGAGCGTTCCGGGGTGACTCACCCACCAAGACAGTGTAGATGCGTCACTGAAAATGGTCTCCGTGTTGAGACACGGTAACTGGGGCACAGAGGAGGCTGTCCCGGTGCCACACGGCACACTGTTGTATCGTAAACTGCCTCCTGTGAGAAGCCGAGGAAGCACACCCCATAATGCTGATAGAAAGCATTGCATAGCAAACACCATAAAGGGGGAACTCGGTCCATTCTTCCCAAGCATCATGCGTGGTATGTAACTGTGTGTGGTGTACTTACAAGTGCCGGGCACTGCAGTGGCTGTGTTAATATCAGCCTCGCCAGTGGCTGTGAGGCCACTGGGCAGTAAGGTTTTTCCAGCTCCGTCATAATCTGAGAGAGAGAGAGAGAGAGAGAGCGAGAGAGAGAGAGGTCTTCCATCCACTGGTTCACTCCCCAAATGGCTGCAACAGCTGAGACTGGGCCAGGCTCAAGCCAGGAGCTGTGAGCTTCTTCCAGGTCTCCCATGTGGGTGCAGGGGCCAAAGCACTTGGGCCATCTTCTTCTTTCCTAGGCGCATTAGCAAGGAGCTGGATTGGAAGTGGAGCAGCCGGGACTCGAACCAGTGCCCATATGGGATGCTGGCATTGCAGGTGGCAGCTTAACCCATCACACCACAGCGCTAGACCCTGGTGTAGATTTTAAACTCCAGGCCATAAGCTCCCCTCATCCACCCCAAAGCTTTGTGTTTTGATTCTGAGCTGGAGAGGAGAGGAGAGATCCCAACAGTCCCTCTCACCCACTCTGCTCTTTTCTGTTCCTTTCACTAACAGGTGCGGACACGATGGCCCAGGTGGGAAAATCACACACTTGACCTCCTGTGATGGGTTGCAGTCAAAACACAGCTGCATT
This sequence comes from Lepus europaeus, assembly GCF_033115175.1. Classification (NCBI taxonomy): domain Eukaryota; kingdom Metazoa; phylum Chordata; class Mammalia; order Lagomorpha; family Leporidae; genus Lepus; species Lepus europaeus. Next base: position 16,538,895 of record NC_084834.1, on the reverse strand, counting down.
ACAAATACTGCATGAAATTGCTCTTGGTCTATGTGTACAAGGTGCATATGAAACGTAAAGGAATTTCATCTTCAGACTTTGGTCTTGGCTCCGAGATCTCTCGTTACGTATATGTAAATATTTGAAAGCCTTTGCAATCTGAAACACGATTTGGTCCCAAGCATTATGGCTAAGCGATGCTTAACCTGTAGTGATTTCCTGTTAGGTTGATGTCCTGTGGTTAAACTGTTTTTCCTCCTGAAACCGCCGAGAAGCACACAAGACACGTGCAACAATAGATTTCGCCAGGTTGGTATTTGGCAACAAATGACAGTGGGATGGGTGCAGGCAGGTGTCATTGCCCGGACTGAAGTGCCTTCCCGTGGAAGAACAGGGCGTGGGGTCCAGGCAGAGACAGTAGCCAGAGGATGCTGTCGGGAAGCTGGGACAGGGCAGCAGAGAGCCACAGGGCAACAGAGAGCCGCAGAGCGGGGAGCTCTGAGCGGGGCTCTGGACAGCTGCCGGGTCCTGAGTGCTGACGGGTGCAGGAGCACAAGGAGGCCACTCCAGGCCAGGGCAAAGACCCTGCCCCTCCCAGAGGGGTACAAGGCGCTCTGAAGGGCAGAGGAGGCGGGCATCCTGGTTCCTGTGGCCTGAGTGAACAGCTCAGCACACGCTCGCTCAGTCTTGGTGGAGTTCTCAGACAGGTTTGATTGAGCAACAGGGCAAAAGCGGACAGGGACCTAACGCTGCTCCCGTTTTACCTAACAAAGCTGAGAAAGCAAGAGATAAAAAGATCAAGCTGCCTCCAATTAGCGGCATCTCCGAACAAAGCTCAAGAATATTAATGGGAATAGAGACACAGCCAGCTACAGCAGGGTAAATACAATATCGTGCATCCAACTAAAAAAACGGAACTAAAAGACACACAAGGCAATAGGAAAATGTAACTGCTAATGAGAAGAGGGTGTGGCTGAACATTTGAAAGTCAACTAGGGGCCAGTGCTGTGGCGCAGCAGGTTGGCGCCCTGGCCTTGAAGTGCCGGCATCCCATATGGGCGCTGGTTCGAGTCCTGGCTGCACCTCTTCTGATCCAGCTCTCTGCTATGGCCTGGGAAAGCAGTAGAAGATGGCCCAAGGCCTTGGGCCCTGCACCCATGTGGGAGACCCGGTAGAGGCTCCTGGCTCCTGGCTTTGGATCGGCACAGCTCCGGCCATTGTGGCCAACTGGGGAGTGTAACTCTGCCTTTCAAATAAATAAATAAATTTTTTTTTTTTTTAAAGAAAGCTGACCAACCTGAGTCACCATAGGGGCTACAAGAGAAAATCTGCGAGACTCTCTCTATGCATCTAGGACAAGCACAGATGAAATCCAACATCTACTGCCGAGGAAAACCTACAGCAAGTTGGGAACAGCTAAGAGCTGATAAGAAGTGTCAATGACAAACCTCCTGCAGGCATCTGCTTTTTTTTTTTTAAGATTTATTTATTTATTTATTTGAAAGGCAGAGCTACAGAGAGGCAGAGAGAGAGAGAGAGAAAGAGAGAGAGAGAGAGAGAGAGTGTCTTCCATCTGCTGGTTCACTCCCCAAATGGCTGCAGTGACTGGAGCTGGGCAGATCTGAAGCCATGAGCCAGGAGCTTTTTCGAGGTCTTCCATGTGGGTGCAGGGGCCCAAACACACGGGCTGGGGCCGGCATTGTGGTGCAGTGGGTTAAAGCTGCCTGGCGGCCTGCAGTGCTGGCATCCCATATGGGCGCTAGTTCAAGTCCCGGCTGCTCCACTTCCAATCCAGCTCTTTGCTGTGGCCTGGGAAAGCTGTAGAAGATGGCCCAAGGCCTTGGGCCCCTGCATCCATATGGAAAACCTGGAAGGGGCTCTTGGCTTTGGATCAGCTCAGCTCTGGCTGTTGCGGTCATTTGGGGAGTGAACCAGCGGAATGGAAGACCTCTCTCTCTCTCTCTGGCTCTACCTCTCTCTGTAACTCTCTTTCAAATAAATAAAATAATTCTTAAAAAACCCCAAATGGGCCATCTTCCACTGCTTTCCCAGGCCATAGCAGAGAGCTGGGTTAGAAGTGGAGCAGCCGGGGCTCGAACCAGTGCCCATATGGGATGCCAGCACTGCAGGCGGCGGCTTTACCCGCTGCGCCACAGCACCGGCCCCCAGGCATTGCTTTGGACCACCAAAGACTTAGATGAGTGGCAAGTCAAGGATGGGCACTCCACATCTTTATCCAGCAGTGACCAGGAGGATTTTACCAGGGCCCGGAGGCGGTAGGGAGGACTGAACAGCATCCGGCCAGGGAGGAACACACCTGTCTCATTTCATAGGAGGCACCAGCATCTACGGAGAAAACCTTATGGAATCTACCAGAAAGCTAATGGAGTAGTCGTGGGATACAGGATGTGGCACATAAAAGTCTCTATCTTTCTTTTTGAAAATTTATTTATTTATTTTAAAGATTTATTTGAACCACTAGATGGAAGACCTCTCTCTCTCTCTCTCTCTCTCTCTCTCTCTCTGCCTCCGCCTCTCTGTAGCTCTGCCTTTCAAATAAATAAATTAATTAAAAAAAGAGGATTCATCATAATACGTGTGGAACTAGAAATCTCATTCTTTTTGGCTGTTTCTTAAAAAGTTAATCATAACACCCACTGTAAGAACCCACTATTCTACTTTTAGGTATTTATTCAAGAGAAATGAAAATGTACATCCATAACATTTGTGCACAAATGTTTGTAGCCATTTTATTTTAAATGGCCGAAAGTTGAAAAGAGTCCAAACATCTATTAACAAGGGAGTGAATAAACGGTGGCGTACCCATCCGGTGGAAGATCACTTAGCCATAAAAAGGGACAGAGCAGTGACACATGGTACCGTTGGATGGATCTCAGGATAACATGCTCAATAGAAGACACATGACGGCATGCGATATATGCTTTCACTCATGTGCCGTGTTAGAAGTGAGCATAATCGGTAGTGAAACAAAGCCAGCCCGTGGCTGCAGGGAGAGCCGTATGAGGAAGGGTTTGCAAAGTGTAGGGGAAAGCTGTCGGGGGTGAGGGATGGGTCCATTACCTTGGCCATGAGACCGATTCTGGAGCATGTGAAAACATCTAGCAAACTGTATACTTAATTTTTTTAAAGATTTATTTATTTATGGCCGGCGCCGTGGCTTAACAGGCTAATCCTCCGCCTTGCGGCGCCGGCACACCAGGTTCTAGTCCCGGTTGGGGCGCCGGATTCTATCCTGGTTGCCTCTCTTCCAGGCCAGCTCTCTGCTATGGCCCGGGAAGGCAGTGGAGGATGGCCCAAGTCCTTAGGCCCTGTACCCGCATGGGAGACCAGGAGGAAGCACCTGGCTCCTGGCTTCAGATCAGCATGATGCGCTGGCCGCAGCGGCCACTGGAGGGTGAACCAACGGCAAAAAGGAAGACCTTTCTCTCTGTCTCTCTCTCTCACTGTCCACTCTGCCTGTCAAAAAAAAAAAGATTTATTTATTTATTTGAAATGCACAGTTAGAGAGGCAGAAGCAGAGAGAGAGAAAGAGAGAGAGAGAGAGAGAGAGAGAGAGAGAGAGAGGTCCTTCATCTGATGGTTCACTCCCCAGATGGCTGCAATGGCTGGAGCTGCGTCTGTCCAAATCCAAGAGCCAGGAGCTTCTTCCGGGTCTCCCTCGCAGTTGCAGGGGTCCAAGGACTTGGGCCATCTTTTATTGCTTTCTTAGGCCATAGCAGAGAGCTGGATTGAACTGGAGCAGCCGGGACTCGAACCAGCGCCCATATGGGATGCTGGCACTGCAGGCTGGGGCTTTACCTGCTATGCCACAGCACCGGGCCCTCGAACTGTATACCTTAAATATGTGCAATTTACTGCATGTCAATTCCATGAGAAATTTTGAACCAAAAGACTTATCATTTCATTCCATTTTCTACAAACTTCTCAAAGTACCCTTGTATGCCGTGGTGACATTGTCAAAACGATTATGGTGTGTGAGTGTAGGCTCATTGTACAGTCTTCAAAACTAGGTGCCAGAAATTTCCCATTTGAAAGGGAGTAGCACAAAACACTGGCTACCAAGTTTCCCAAGAACACCCAAAAGTATTAGATAAGGCATGAAACTTACATAGATTCATACAGCAGGTAGATGGTGAGTAAGGCACGATTTTTTAAAAAATATATTTTAATCAAGAGAGGAGATTCTATGCTGTTTTATTTATTTATTTATTTATTTATTTAGACAGGCAGAGTTAGACAGTGAGAGAGAGAGACAGAGAGAAAGGTCTTCCTTCCGTTGGTTCACTCCCCAAATGGCTGCCACAGCCGGCACTGCCCCGATCCGAAGCCAGGAGCCAGGTGCCTCCTCCTGGTCTCCCATGCGGGTGCAGGGCCCAAGCACTTGGGCCATCCTCCACTGCCTTCCTGGGCCACAGCAGAGAGCCGGACTGAGAGAGGGGCAACCGGGACAGAATCCGGCGCCCCAACCGGGACTAGAACCCGGGGTGCCGGCACCACAGGTGGAGGATTAGCCTAGTGAGCCGCGGCACCAGCCTCTATGCTGTTTTAAGACAAAAGTGGGTTTGGAATTACCCAGTAAATAGCTCAGTAACTGCCACAGGACTGGCCAATGCCTGTCTATGTGGCAAAGCAGGATTGCATTGGCTCTGAAGGCCAATGGACTTGACCCCAATTTGGTCTGAGCATCTACTAGAGACCTCCGCAGAGCTATTCATTCACATGGACATTGACTCAAATCACAGCAGGTGCCGCCGTGTGAACAATAACATGATCTGCCTGTTGGAGAGAGCAGACAGAGCCACACAGACAACTGAAGGTATGTTTTGATCTAGTGTGCACGACACTTGCTCACACGCAGTAACTGAACAACACACAGGCTGAGGGGCACCATGTCAGCTCCTGCATTTCTGCTTTGAGACTTTGGCCTCTATCTCTTTCCCTGGAGCAAATGTAGGCTACCTTCTCTCCTGGAAGCTCCTGTGTGGGCTTGTTGCAGACTTAGAAGTACCCCCAGGGTGATGGGGGCCCTTGGATTCCATGAGGGGGACTGTGGCTGGGTTGGCTCAGGAGGAAGCTCCCTGAGCTCTCTCCACCCAGATCTGCGTGTTCTATTGGATTCATTCCATTCCAGGGGACAAAGTACTGGACAAAGGCTTGGCTGAACGGGATTTGAGTCCTTAAATGCACGCAGATGTTTCATGATTGATTGATTATGGGAAGAAATCTGATCCCATGATGATCGCAAGTCGGGGGCCTCGAACTCCATCTGGGTTTCTCATGTGAGTGTCAGGGACCCAGGTACTTGGGTCATCTGTTGCTGCTTTCCCAGGTCCATTAGCAGAGCAGCCGGGACTCGAACCGGTGATCTGATCTGGGACGCTGGCTTGGCAGGTGAAGGCTTAACTCATTGTGCCCCAAATACACCTCCTTCCTTGCTAAGAAGGTCCTCTTAGGTATTCATGTGATGTATCAAAAGACTCACTAACCCAGTATCTTAAACACCTACCCAGAAAATCCAGGCATAGGACTCACTCTGGGTATGGTTAGATTCAGAGTCCAAGGCTGGCCTCATTTTTTTTTCAACTCTCCTCTCCTTCATCTGCTTTGCACAGTGGCCTCATGCCTGCCGTTCCAGACTTCACAGCTTCTCGGTTCAAATCCCGTTTACAGCTGAGCTCCCCCGGCACAGGAGGCTGATGGCCGCCATGGGGACGCTCAGTCTTGGAGAAAGGAACTTTATTCTGCTCAGTCCATAGGGTCTGCAGTGTGGGAGGACAGCCCCTGTAGTCACTTTGAAGAGCTCGTTTGCTGGAGTACAGCAGGTGCTGGGGGAGAATCCCTAGTGTGCCTGGGGTGTGCTCCTGTCTCTGGGTCCCTGCCCAGGATTCTGGTCAGCTCCAGGCGTTCCGAAAGCTTCGTGAACTGCTGGACTGCTTTACCCATTGACTTTGCAGAAAAAAAAAATTCAAGACCCTATCGACTGGAGTACGGAAGGGCAGAGAGAAGGAAGACGAGACTTCTGGCTTTGGAGTTTTGAACGCTGCATTTAAGTGGCTGAGCCCCGGGAGGACAGGTGGTGCGAGGATGGGCCACAGAGAAGCAGGCCTGACCACACTGCTCCCCAGTGTATGCTGTGTGTGGGCTTCTGTTCCCTTCCAGAAGTCCCAGACGTCTGGGGCCTCCACGGGGCACCTGCGGCATCTTGCACCCTAGGTGACGTTGCCCTCATTCTGGGGGGACATGGGTTTGATAGAGAAACAGACTCCCGGCTTGGGAGACAGGGGCCAGGGCCCGCTCTCCACGAGGTGGGAGATAAGAACAGCCACACAGCCAGCTTCCGTGAGGGCTGTCCAGCTCATGTGCCAAGTCCTTGCAGTCGCGTTGTCTCTGCGGTGGTAGCCGAGCCAGGGAAGGGGAATTGGTGCATCTTGGTGGAGAGTTTCCTGTTGAGGCTCGAGGAGAACTAGCATCCAGTTAACCAAGGGAGCCTGGACCCCAATTTTGAGAATGTCCCCCTTTACAGCCTACGAAGCCCTGGACCACCAGCCTTCCAAACGCTCCCTCTTCCATGGCCCCCCTCACTGCTGCTGGGAGCTATTTTCTCTGACCTTTGATTTCTTTAGGGACTCGCCTTCATCTTTATTTTCTTAAACAAATCACTTCTGCCTTACGCACTCTTCCTTGGCCATGAGACACAAACCCGGCAGAGAGAAAGAATCGCATCACAGCTTGGCTGAGGTAGTTGGGGCTTCTGCAAACCGAGTGAGTGGGAGGCTGGGAGGGGATCCCCTTAGCACTTTTATAGACGCCTCAGTGTGGGTTTCCACCTTCTGCAGGGAATGGAACCGGAAGGTTTCACGGGGCAGGGAGACTCAGATGCTAGCTGGTCTCTAACAACAGCAGCAGCCGTTATTATTATTATTTCTGCATTACATGTCAGCTGTTTCCTGGGCCTTTCGTACCTCATGCAGGGTATCAGGTGTCATCTTTACCTCAATCCTCATCTTCTTTCCCGATCCTTCTTCTCATTGACTTCTGTCCATTTACCTGTGGTGTTCGTCCCAATTCATGTTTACGTGTCCAACTGGCCAACATGTGTTCATGCATGTTCACATATGTTTTCTCCGTGACCCCTCCCCCATTAGTAAACTCCTCGGAGGCAGACACCATGCCTGGTTGATTGCCCGGTGCACCTGCCTGGCACTGCATAGTAGCTCAGCAGATGGTACCTATTGTGAGCATAGCAGGTTGTCAACGAATGGAATTAGGTCAATAACCAGTGCAAGTGACGGAGGAGTATTGTAGACAAAGGAGCTGGGCTCTGGAGAAAACCCCTCACTTCCCCCAGGCCGCTTGAGCCAAGGCTGCGCAGTTCCTCTGCGTGGCCGTGGAGCTCCAGCAGAGACCTTGCGGTTGAGGGTGTTGGAAGACACCTGGGAAGAACCCTGAAGGCCAAGGCTGCCTTGCATGGGTAGATCTTGGGGAGGCGCCGAGAGCCGCTGCTTTGTCATTGAGCTTCCCCAGGAGCAAAGAGGGCCACAGCTTTCACCAGGCATCGCCGTGAGGCAGCCGCTCAGTGACTTCAACCTGCTCCTCGCCTGTCTCACTTAGAAATGACAGATTCGCAGCCTGCCCGCGGGGTGACCGCACGTGCTCGGGCAGAACACGGCAAGGCCTTCGTGGAGTTTCCGTACGAACCAGCATTGGCACGTGATCCATTTTGCCGGTTTCTCCCCTCGGCGCTGTCCCTGCCCTGCACCTAGAAATGAAGGTGTTGCGAAGATTCAGAGCAGGTGGCTGCCACAGGTTGTGAGGCTCCTCACTGGGTGCAGCCTCGCTTATCTGATGCAAACCTTAAGCTCCCTCTGAGCCTGGGGACTCTGACTCGGCTCTGGCCTTGCGCTACCTCTAAGAGAGATGGTTAGGGATTAATGTATATCACTGTTGTAATTGTATCACTCCACAGTACTGTCGCGTATGCCCTAGCTTCTGCAAGTGTCTATTGCCGTGGCTGGTGCACGATTAGGGCTTCATATGCTAGCATTATCAGTTGTGAGATCCATTATGAGCAGAAAGATGCTCATGATGGCATATTTTATGATCAGACCTTCCTTAGACGTGACATCGATGGCAAAAAAATGATTAAGTCAATATGATATACTCCCATGATGCAATATTATGCGGCCATTGCAAATCGCGATTTGTAAAGAAATGGCCCGAAAATGCTTACGAAAGAAATGTCAAGTAAAACAATAAGAATCATATGCGTACATATTAATTTATGCAAGATAAGCCAAAGGAGGCTACGCACGCTTATAAGCGAACAGGACTCGCTCCATCCCCCTAGAAGGGTTGGGGACGTCTTTCCCTAAAACTCATAGCTTATCTGCGTGCTGAGCGTGAGGGAGGTTTTCATTTTCTTAATTCTTCTCTGTTTTTCAGCTTTCCCACGATGGGCGTTCCCCACAATTACAAACAAGGAAAAGCAAACATTATTACATTTTAAAAATGATCTGAGACGCCGCACCGCGTTTTTTCTCAAAGCAACAGCTGCCGAGAGCCATTAACTTTTCCGCTCCATCCATCCAAATGCTGCAGCCTCGGCCTGGCAGGGAGGGGGCCGCTGCGGCCCCCACCTCCAGGCCAGCAGCGCAGATGGGTGCCGCCCCGCAGGGGAGCGTGCCCGCCTCGCCGGGGGCTCTGCCGGCGATTCCTTGGGTATTTATTCACTCACATCGCCTAGAGAGTTAAAAGAGGTTTGTTTCTTTTCAGGCTGTTGAGTGCAGCCTGGGTAATTTAGTAGAAAAATGTCATGCTAATGCAATTCAAAGTTCAAATGATCTTTCATTTCGAGGGAAAGAAGAATGCCTGTGCAGTTGGAATGTTAAAACCCACGACTTGCGCTGCAATTCAAGTAGAAATAGGAGCTGCAGGGGCCACGTAAGTCACATGAAGTACTGTGAGTGAAATGCGCAAAATGAATAAAAATGATCCGGAAGCTGTTGATTAGCATTGCTGGGGGCCGGCCCCAAACAAGAGCGGTGGCCGTCAGAGCTGCGCTGGGGAGAAGGCGTGTTTGCATGAAATCACAGTCATTCTGAAATAATGAACAAGGAAGGTGCCTCCTACCAGGGCACCAGTCCGCCCTCAGCTCCCCAGAGAGCTGGCTCTTTTTCCGGCCCACTTGCCCTTTCCTCCTCTCTGGACTTCCGCCCTGGCTTGGCTGTACCTGTTGGGAGGCTGGGTAGGGTTTGAAGCCTGGGAGAGGGTGTGTGTGGCAGAGGTGGAAGGATGAAGGGATGGAGAAGCTGTGGCCCCTGGTGCTTCGCTCAGGATACATGGGAGAGGGTGGATGGCCCCGGAGGGGAGAAACACAGCTCACCCAGCCCTCAGCAGGTACATGGAGCCTGGGTTCATCCTCAGGGAGTTGCTACTCCCACTCCACTGGAAGTCCTGCTCCCCTTTGGCTCAGAAAGCGCTCCGAAGAAGGGGTGTTGGTCATTTGTATCTTTTTTTTTTTTTTTTTTTTTGACAGGCAGAGTAGACAGTGAGAGAGAGAGACAGAGAGAAAGGTCTTCCTTTACCGTTGGTTCACCCTACAATGGCTGCTGTGGCCGGCGCATTGCGCCGATCCGAAGCCAGGAGCCAGGCACTTCCTTCTGGTCTCCCATGCAGGTGCAGGGACCCAAGGACTTGGGCCATCCTCCACTGCCTTCCCAGGCCACGGCAGAGAGCTGGAGTGGAAGAGGGGCAACCGGGACAGAATCCAGCGCCCCAACCGGGACTAGAACCCGGTGTGTTGGCGCCACAGGCGGAGGATTAGCCTGTTGAGCCACGGCGCTGGCCCGGTTATTTGTATCTTAATCTGAATTGGCCACCTTGTTTCTGCTCATTAGAGAAATAGCGTCCTCAGACACGGCTGTTATGATCACTTGAAATCCTCTGTTGCTCCCTTCACTGATAATTTGCCCAGGTTTCTTTGGTATTGAAAATCAAGTTCGGGGCCGGCACCATGGCTCACTTGGCTAATCCTCCACCTGGGCGCCGGCATCCCTTATAGGTTCGGGGTTCTAGTCCTGGCTGCTCCTCTTCCAGTCCAGCTCTCTGCTGTGGCCCGGGAAGGCAGTGGAGGATGGCCCAAGTGCTTGGGCCCTGCACCCGCATGGGAGACCAGGAGGAGACCTGGCTCCTGGCTTCGGATCAGCGTAAGCCATAGCAGCCATTTGGAGGGGTGAACCAATGGAAGGAAAACCTTTCTCTCTCTCACTGTCTAACTCTACCTGTCAAATAAGTAAAAAAAAAAAAAAAAAAAGAAAAGAAAAGAAAATCAAGTTCAGTCTCAGACCATCTTTGGCCACCATTAAAACAATTTGTTTTTGAAAAATATTTATGTATTTATTTATTTTTTTTTATCTACTTGAGCCTTAGAGAGACCTGGAGAGAGAGAGAGAGAAAGAGAGAGAGCGAGCAGGCTCCCGTCTGCTGGTTGATTCTTTTTTTTTTTTTAAGATTTACTTATTTATTTGAAAGTCAGAGTTACACAAAGAGAGAAGGAGAGGCAGAGAGAGAGAGTGGGGGGGGTCTTCCATCCGCTGTTTCACTACCCAGATGGCAGCAACAGCTGGAGCTGTGCTGATCTGAAGCCAGGAGCCAGGAGATTTTTCCGGGTCTTCCACATGGGTGCAGGGGCCCAAGGACTTGGGTCGTCTTCCACTGCTTTCCCAGGCCATAGCAGAGAGCTGGATCAGAAGAAGAGCAGCCAGGACTCGAACTGGTGCCTGTATGGGATGCCGGCACTGCAGGTGGCAGCTTTACCTGCTATGCCACAGCGCTGGCCCCCGCTGCTTCTTGAAGTACCTGAATAGCTCCTGGCCGGGGCTCCAGCCGGCAGCTGGGAACTCAGGCCAGGGCTCCCAGGTAGATGGCAGGGACCCAGCTCCTGGAGTCACCACGGCTGCCTTCCAGGGTGCACGTCAGCAGGAAGCTAGAAGCAGAATCAGAGCCAGGACTTGAACCCAGGCATGTGGGATGTGGGAGAGCCAAGTGATACCTTAGGCCGGACGTTGTCCCCTGATAACACCTGCTTTGATGTCATCGTCCTGTCTCCTGTGCTTAGGGACTGAATGGAGTCCCCCCTCTTCCTCCAAAGTTCCCTGTGTGGAAGTGCTAACCCCTAGTGTGACTGCATTTGGAGATGAGCCCTAGAGGGAATGACTGAAGCTGAAATGCAGCCAAAGGTGGGATGGGATCAGCCAGTGCAGAGAGAGGAGCTTAGGTGAGCACACGGTGAGCTGGTGGCACCTAGAGCTGAGATCCAAGAGGTTCAGAATAAAACAGCCGCACTGGCACCTGGATCTGGGGCCTCCCAGGCTCCAGGACCGAGAGAGAGAAGTGTCACAGTCTGTGGTCATTTGTCCTCAGAGCCCTGGCAGGCTAATAACATCTTTGACAAACAGGGAAATCTCAAGGAGAAAGTGGGGCTATGGCCAGTCCTTACTTAGACAAAAGCTGTAATGCAACAATCCAGGGAAACCAATAAGACTCAAATCGCTTGTCTGTGTGTGTGTGTATGCAGGCAACAGCACAGGTGCTCTTTCCTGGAGAGTGTCAATTTTCCATTATGCTTCGCCTAAGTGGGTTGGAAATTGCTCCTGTATACGTTGCATTGTCGTCTAGATGAGTGGCGTGATGGGAGGGGCCGTTTGGGAGGTGAGAAGGGAGGCAGAAGGGAAACCGTTCTTCGTTTTGCATCTCGTCTCAAGAGCGGAAAAGGCATTGTAATTACTAACTTGCGTGTTATCCCAATATATCCGTCATGCATTGCTTCCCAAATTGACTTCCATGGAATATGAGTTCTGCCAACGGATATTAATGGAAGATTTTTTTTTTGACAGGCAGAGTGGACAGTGAGAGAGAGAGACAGAGAGAAAGGTCTTCCTTTTGCCGTTGGTTCACCCTCCAATGGCCGCTGCGGCTGGTGCACCGCGCTGATCCGAAGTCAGGAGCCAGGTGCTTCTCCTGGTCTCCCATGCGGGTGCAGGGCCCAAGGATCTGGGCCATCCTCCACTGCACTCCCGGGCCTTAGCAGAGAGCTGGCCTGGAAGAGGAGCAACCGGGACAGATTCTGGCTCCCCAACTGGGACTAGAACCCAGTGTGCCGGGGCTGCAGGCGGAGGATTAGCCTATTGAGCCAGGGCACTGGCCAAATGGAAGATATTAAACAAAAATGCCTTTGGTCAAGTGAGTTTATGCTGCTGTGCAGATTTTTCGTAGCTTGGGCATTGTGACTGTCCAACAGGCAGATGTGGCCTGTAGCAGGGCCCCCGTATTTGGCCAGAATCCCATTTTCTCCATTCCTTTTGGGCATCACACTCAGGACTGTGGTTCTGCAACAAAGGCCATTGCCTGGAAGCCAGACATCCCTGCCACATCTGTTTTTTAAAAAAGATTTATTTATTATTTATTCATTTGAAGGGAGAGGGAGAGAGAAAGAGAGAGAGAGAGAGAGAGAGAGAGAGATCTTCCATTCCCTAGTTCACTTTCCAAATGGCTGCAATAGCCAGGGCTGGGCCAGGCTAAGCCAAGAGCCTGGAACTCTTAAGGTCTCCCTGTGGTTGGCAGGTGCCTCTGTCATCTGCTGCCTTCCCAGGTACATTAGCAGGGAACTGGACAGGGACTGGAGCAGCCAGGACCCAAACCAGTGCTCTGACATGGGATGCCAGTGTCCCTAGTAGCAGCCTAGCCGTGGGCCCCTTGACTTGCTAGCTGCAAGATCCTGAGCTAGTCTCCTCTCGGTGCCTGTGTCGTTTTGCTGTACAGCGAGAGGCTGGTTTGTATGGCCCGATGTCTCCCCTTTGCTCTGGCATCCTGTGATTCTGTGTCCATGGCCATGTAGCTCTACAGACCCCCTTGGTTGCCCTGGGGCTGGCACTGTGGCATAAATGGTGGAGCTGATGCCTTCAGTGGCATCCCATATGGTTGAGTCCCCACTACTCCACTTCTGATCCAGCTCTCTGCTATGGCCTGGGAAAGCAGTAGAGGATGGCTCAAGTCCTTGGTCTCCTGCACCCACGTGGGAGACCAGGAAGAAGCTCCTGGCTCCTGGCTTTAGATCAGCCCGGCTTCAGATCAACTCATCTCCGGCCATTGCGGCCATCTGGGGGAGTAAACCAGCTATTGAAAGACCTTCCTCTTTCTCTGCATTTCTGTCTCTCAAATAAATAAATAAATCTAAAAAAAAAAAAAAAAGAAAAGGAAAAAGAAATGCTTGCCCTACATTTCTCAGAAGTCTCTTGCCTGGATCAAATGAACCAATGCAGATGAAAGTAGTTTGCAAACATAAAGTGCTAAATAATTGCCTCCGCAGGAAGGGTGATATGTTCCCTGCCATGCTGAGTGCTTTGCAAGCTACATGAATCTCAGCATGAGGGGTGAGGCACCACGCAGGGCTCCGCCGGGCAGGCGGATCGCTGGCATGAGAATCCGAAGCCTGTCCTGCACTGTGGCCAGGTCCTTGGGCAGCCTGCTGATGGTGTGTGCCTCTGTCTGCTCATCATTAAAGGGGGGAGATACTTTCTCCTGTGAATGCGGGGAGGATTAGATGAGAAAACGTGATGCTTGGTGTTCAGCAAACTCCTGTGTTGTCAGGCATTTGTCATCATCATGATCATCACATAGCAATGGCGATGACAGCAACAAGCAAGGGAAGAAGTCAAGATGGGGTGGCAGGGGCTCAGCAAGGCTGGCTTAGATGCTCTCAGCTCTGTCAGTCATCTCCCCTCCTACCCACTGCGGGACAGTTAATTAAACACACAGGCTGGCTTCTCCATGTCCAAGCGTTCATGGGGCTTTCTGCTTTTCAGGCCATGGTGCTGGCCATGAGGCATGGGTAAAAACACAGGCATCTCCCCCTTACGGAAGCTCTGATTTAGAGGGAAATACAAATTGTGAGAAACTGCCATCAGATGGCGTTCTGTCTTTCTTTGTTAAGTCTGTGGATGCTCCTGGGTGGAATCCTTGACCTTGGGAGAGATGGATTTGGAAAGCATAGAGGAGAGAGAAGCAGGAGGCAGGACAGACAAAGGCACACCTAGGAGCAGAGACTCAGCCCGTGGCGGGACAGGCACCAGCAGGTAGGTCCATGAATCCCGCTGGGCAGAGGAATTCCAACTCCATACAAGAATAAAATCAGCAGAAGACAAATCTCTTTCCCTTTCAAACTGTCTGATTTCTCCTTGTGAAAGTAAAAAGGTCACCCAATGGAAGTGAGTCATCATTCTTTTCCACTCACTTAGCATTCAGCGTAAATCAACATTTGCCTTGGGTGAGCGGGCAGGTAGTTATTTGCAAGGCTGAATCAAATCATGCAGCTGGGTGTGAGTGCTGCTGGGAGCTCTCCTCTCCCTGAAACCACCCCGGCTCCATTCAGGGGAAATGCAGAGGCTCGGTGGGGGTTGTGCTCTTGAGAGAGGCTGAGAATAGCAACCCTCTGGGGTAGGGACTCTCTGGAAGAGCTGGCTTCTACTGTCTTAGCAGTGCAAGGTGCTCCTGGCCTGCACTTCTAACTGGAGCCACGGGTAGATGATCGTATCGTAGACCAGGGAGACGATGAATAAAATGTGGCTAAATTATCCTCATCTGAAACCTCCTAGGAATTTGGCTTTTTCAGTTCGGAGTGTTTCAAAGCCCATTAAATACGGCCATTGTGCTGCTGTTGATTGTAACATCTCTCTGCCGGCCTCCTTCCTCGCTGATCCTGGCTACCCACGTGAGCAGTCAGCTCTTTAAGCAGAAATGATCTTTTGTGAAAATCTATATATTATTTAATACCTTTGCCCTTTGCCTCAGCTCGCTCTTTCCTTGAGCGTCTCAGCCAGGGTTTCAACCGGCTTTGGATGCTTTGCAAGGGGAAAGGCATGGCCACGTCCGCTGGGAATCGTGACTCTCTGTCCCTGATGTCTGCAGTCTCATAATTTATGGTGCTTACGTGCTGGGCCTCTGTGGCGCTCTAATGGGGCCTTGTGGTAAGGTTTGGGTAAGGAGAAACCACTGCACTTAGAAACGGTTCTGCTTTGACGGCCTCTGTTTCACTGGGGTTTTTCTTCTCCTGTCTTTAAAGCCACAGCCATTTCCTGGACTAAACGTTGCCTGAACACCAGAGGAGAAAGAAGAACCAAATCTCCAGAGGATTCAGACACCAGCAGGGCATCCAAATGGTCTTGGTGGGTTTTTATTCCCTCACCAAGCCCTACTACATGGTAGGGACCTTGGAGGGCAGCAACGTGAATGGAGACTCATCTCCCAACTTGTGAACTCAATAGCCTCTCCCTGTTAACCAAACTCAGACCAACATGGTGCCCTGGTGGACAACCCTACCGAGATTTCTGCCCATGCCACAAGCTCCCATCAGCCTGGATTGTCCCTGGGTCGTCAGACCTGTGCTGTCACCACTTCTGCCTACTGAATTTTGTTCACTTTCACAGGTGGAGTTCATGCTCTACCTCGGGGTCTGGTTGTGTGACCAGATGGACCCCACATCTTTCTCTTGTCTTCCCACGAGGACAGTGCTTGGCAGAATAGGAAGATCAAACACGTCTGCTGATTGACCGATGGGGTGGAAGGACTCTTAGGGTCCCCGAGGACGGCCAGTATCAAGGTGGCAGTGAGAACCTTGGTCTGAACTTGGTACTGATTGTGAGAATGAGAGCAAGGGAAATCTAACTGAATTGCCAAACATGTAAAAGAGCAAGGCTGAAAATAAATATAGGTTCATGGCCACACATAAGAGTGACAATTTGACCAACAGCCCAGAATATGTCAGGCTGAGAAGAGGGTGGTATATTCTCTTAGTTCCTTCCAGGGACTTCTTCACCAAGGCTACCACTAAGCAAGAGACAAGTGTCGAGACACCCCAACTCCCGCCCGCACCTGTGCCACCTTTGTTGCTGTGATGTGAGCCAGTCTACACAGTTTCCATCAGCGTCTGTAGGACCATGGTAGGCACCCAGGAGAAAGTCACAGGCACATTTTGTTCACTGTGAATTTTCATCCATGCTAGGGAGAAGCGTACGGGAAAGAGAGCCCCAAGGTACAATGCACACCAGCCCACGAGGAAGGCTGCGATGGCTCAGCCAAGCAAGGGGGGCTACCTGGATTCAGGGGGCAGAGGTGTGGGTGGGAACCAAGCCATGGGAAAGTCCAAATGTTGAGACTGAGAGATCTGCTAAACAACTTTGGGAATGGGGTAGGGACTTGGGCATTCTGGCTTGGGGACTTACAGTGTCTAAAACTGTAACTCAAGACTCCAGCTCCCACATCCGAGGCTCTCTCTCCTTGTACCTCCTCTAAATTAACCCTGCCTCCGACTTTATTTGAGGGCCAATGCAGTGTGCTCACAGTCTCCAGAGCAGAACGGCTGAGCCAATTTTGCCTTTTCGCTTTCCCTGGGTGCCTATACCTCATCAGTCAGCCATTATTACGTTTCACGCAGATTGCTTTTTGTCTCTGTGTTCAGCCTGTATATAGAAGCACAGGGCATCTTGGATTTTGTCTTTTTCAGTAGTCTTCCGGTTCCCTCTGAACAAAAACACCTCAAAGCTTAGCAGCTTGAAACAACAACCGTTCAAATCTATGTCAGGATTCTGGGGGCCAGGAACCTGGGCTGAGCCATTGTTCTGCCTCCTGCAGCATCAACAGAGTCATTGAGAGGAGGTATGGGCTGTGCAAGGTGCTACGCTTTTCTGTCCATCTCTTTTTTGGCCATGGCTGGAAACTTGGGCTGCCCTAGGACCAAGGACTGGAGTCGGAGCACCTGTGCATGGTCCCCTGGGAGCTCAGAGCTTCCAGAGTGAAGACTCCAGAGACAGAAGGTGGAAGCTGCCTCTCTCATCAGGCTGGGCTGACATGCACTGCAACATCGCTCCTCGTGTCCGTCACTGGTCCTGCAATCACACAACCACTCTGGAGCCGAGGGGAGGAACGTGGGGGCAGCCATTATGGCACAGCGGGTGAAGTGGTTGCCCATGACGCCAGCATCCCATATGGGTGCTGGTTGAGTCCTGGCTGCTCCACTTCTGATCCAGCTTCCTGCTAATGCACCTGGGAAATAAGTGGAAGATGGTCCAAGTCCTTGGGCCCCTGACACCCATGTGGGAGACCTGGAGGAAACTTCTGGCTCCTGGTTTTGGCCTGACCCAGTGCTGGCCATTACAGCCATCTGAACCAGTAGATGGAGCATCTCTCTCTCTCTCTCTCTCTCTCTCTCTCTATCTCTCTCTCCTTCTCTTTCTCTCTCCGTGTAACTCTGACTTTCAAATAAATAAATAAATCTTTAAAAAAAGAAGAGTATGTTTCTGACAGCCTGCAGCTCACCATTGAAATTACGTCTTTCCTTAGTTTGTCGAGAGAAGACAGTCAGTGGAATACAGAAGGCACAGCAGTGATGCGTAGACTAGGTGTGTGCTGGGCTCCACTGGGTTGTGTGTTTTGTGGTCATCGAGAGAAGCATGAAGATACAGTGTGATCAGCCACTAGGAAGCCTCAAATCCTTTCACAAGATGTAGGCTAAAAGTCAGCTGTCGTCATTTTAAACATGGCGTTGAGATCCATATCACTCAGGATTCTGTTCAGGGGCAACCAGTAGAAAAGCTGGCTGAGAGGGTTTCATTAAGAAGGGCTTGGTTTCTTAAATGCAGCAAATTCAGTCTCTGATGCACCTGCTCAGACAGGTGGTTGAAGACCCGGACGCCTCCTGCTGCTCCAGCACCCTGGGCATCTTAGCTCTTGTCTTCCACGGCATGAGGCTGCCGGCCCTATGTTCCAGGCAGGAGGGAGGCAGAGAGAGAGAGAGAGAGAGAGAGAGAGAGAGAGAGAGAGAGAGAGGTCTTCCATCTGCTGGTTCACTCCTCCAAATGGCTGCAACATCTGGAGTTGCACCCATCTGAAGCCAGGAGCCAGGAGCTTCCTCCAAGAGTTCCTACGTGGGTGCAGGGGCCCAAGGACTCGGGCCATCCTCCACTGCTTTCCCAGGCCATAGCAGAGAGCTACGTCGGAAGTGAAGCAGCGAGGACTTGAACCGGTGCCCATATGGGATGCCAGCACTGCAGGCGGAGGCCTTACCTGCTACGCCACAGCACCGGCCCTACATTTATTTTTAATAAACCACATTCAGCTGGCCATCTGCCCTTGACGCTCGACTTGGGCAAAGGTGATTCCACACACAAGCAAACTAGAAGTTCAAGGGGGGCATAGGATCACTTTTTCTTCTTCTTTTATTCCCTATCGGGTCCCAGATGGTGTTGAATAGAACACAGTTGCATATGAGTTGTTTGTTTCTTGGTTTCCAGAGAATGAATAAGTGTGGGTGGTCAAGAGCTGGACAGGGAGTGCAGTGGAGGATGGCCCAAGTGCTTGGGCCCTGCACCCCATGGGAGACCAGGAGAAGCACCTGGCTCCGGCCATCGGACCGGCGCGGTGCGCCGGCCGCAGCGCGCCTACCGCAGCGGCCATTGGAGGGTGAACCAACGGCAAAGGAAGACCTTTCTCTCTATCTCTCTCTCTCTCACTGTCCACTCTGCCTGTCAAAAATTAAAAAAAAAAAAAGAGCTGGACAGGGGCATGGCTGGGAGGGAGGCTAGTGATGGAGTAATGAGAGATAAAATGAGAAAGGGCATCTTTCATTTGTCCTCTAATGTATTTATTGAATCCCTATTTTATGCCAGATGAAAATACAACTGTGCTAAATTCTTCATTCTGTGGGCCTAACAGCATAGACAGACTCAAATATCAAAGAGATAATTTAGCAACAGCCATAGTTCCAGATCCCCTGCAGATAGAACTCCTTCGGTCTGCCTGGTGTGTGGATGGAGGCATCGCAGGTGCACAGAGGGGCCTTTTACACAAAGGGAACAGCAGGGGCAGCTGCTTTTGTCAGGTGTGGGAGGCTCCTGTTTCAGAACACCCCCCTCCTCCCCGCACCGAGTAATGGCTTGATCCCAGCCCCGACAGCTCAGCTCACTCACTACTCACACTTTTCGACAATGAACCATCCAGGTGGTTCTTAGCTACCCAGGGTGCCTTGATTAGGGATGGGAGCATTTGCTGGGTGTCTACCTCATGCCAAGGACTGGACCCCAGAGAAATAGCAGTGCATACGTCCCACACCTGTCTCTAGCCTCGTGAAGACAGCGTTCTGATAAACAGACTCGCTCCACCAGCCAGCAAGGCTTTGCAGCCATGGAGTGGGGGCAGGCCAGAGAGCAGGAGATTTAGGAAGCTGGGGAGAAGGTCGGGAAGATGCCAGCCTTGATGCACTTCTGGCAAGGAGACTTAAGTCAGCAGGCAGGGGACGGCACGGTGGACAGTGGGTAGCGCCTGCATCCTATATGAGTTCTGGTTGGAGTCCCGGCTGCTCCTCTTCCGATCCAGCTCTCTGCTATGGCCTGGGAAGGCAATAGCAGATGGCCCAAGCACTTGGACCCCTGCACCCACGTGGGAGACCTAGACGAAGCTCCTGGCTCTTGGCTTTGGATGCATGCAGCTCTGATTGTTGCGGCCATCTGGGGGAGTGAACCAGCAGATGGAAGACCTCTCTCTCTGTCTCTCTCTCTCTGCCACTGCCTCTCTGCAACTCAAATAAATAAATAAATGAAACTTTAAAAAATTAAAGAGTCAGCAAGCAGGAAGGGGACTAACCCTGGAACCCCCAGAAAGTGAAAGTTAGATGAGGCATGTGACGAATTATTCCCAGGGACACCCTTTTGTATGGCCTGGCCATGTATCTGACCTGGCCAAGGAGAATTTAATCTTTTGGAAACTTCAAGGAATAAAGAAAAAAAGATAAAAACTGCCTTATTGAATTTCTTTAGATGACACATACCCAGAAGTTAGGCTTGGCTCGGTCTCCCTGATGCCCGGACTTGGCACATGTGCAGAGAGTGCCTCCTGGATGAACTGCAGGATAAGCTGACAAAGGCTCAGTAGCTCACGGCCATCCAAGGCCAAGGGCGTCCCTATGAGGGAAGTCCCGAGTGTTTGTGTCCATGCGAAATCCATGCTCTGAAATCCTGCAGGTTGATGGTGCTGGGAGGTGGGGCCTCTGCCAGGGGAGGGGGTGGAGCCCTCGGGAAGGGGGTTGGTGTTCTGACAAGAGTGACTCCCAGGAGAGCCCCGGCCCCTTGCCCCATGGGAGGATGCGGTCCCCATCAGACCTGATGCCATGTTCTTAGACGTCTTGTCTTCCAGGACCGTGAGCGATGACGTTTGTTTTGGTCATAGTGGTTGTAGTCAAGTTTTTGTTACTATATCAAGATAGCCAAGGGAACCAACAGCGTGCGGAAAGAGGTTTCTTTTGACTCATGGTTCGGAAGGTTAACAGTCTGAGGTCAAGTGGGGCCCACAGTTTTGGTCTCTGGTGAGGGCGTTCTCGCTGGCAATGTCTCTACCTCCCCCCCTCACCATCTATTATGTCTACGTCCATGCCTACCTCGTTGGGTGATCCCACTGTTTGTCTCCAGTCTGTAACTCTCTCCTAGACCTGCTCACCACTATGGCTAGTCATCCACCAGCTTTCTCCACTTGGATGCCACACTGGGGGACACACACACACACACACACACAGAGGAAGAGAGAGAGAGAGCGAGAGAGAGAGAGAGAGAGGGAGAGAGGCTCCATCCATTGGTTCCCTCCCTGGGAGTTACCTAAGCTGTAACTGCAAGCCAGGAACGCAATCCAGGTCTCCAGCATGAGTGGCAGAGACCCCGCAGCTACCTGGGCCATCACCTGTTACCCCTGGTGCACATTCGCAGGCAACTGGGTTCTGGAGGTGGAGCTGGAACTGGCACGTGAGCTGAGCTGCTCTCATAGAGGAGAGAAGGGCATCTTAGCCCACCCCCATCTTAGCCATTTTTAGGTGCGTGGTTTAGTGGCATTGAGTTCATTCACTTTGTGTATGGTTATCACCACCACCCGTCTCCATCATTCCAACCTTTGATGCATTAAACAATAGCCCGTTTCCCTTTCTACTTCTGGTTTCTATGACTTCAACTCCTCCGGAAGCCTTGTGTGCGTGGAATCATCCAGGATGTATCCACACGTCACTGGACAACTTCACTTAGCATCATAGTCATGAGTCCCGCTCACACTGTAGGTGCCTGCTTCACCCTGGCACTTCACAGAGACCACCAGGGGTCCTCGCCAAGGCAATGTTGGTGCCGGAGTCTGCAGAAGATAGGGAGGGGGGCAGTCAGGCGGCCATCTTGGAGAGAATGTTCTGGAAAGTGCCAAGACTCTGAGACACAGAGTGCCTGGCATGCCTGGGGAACAGAAAGGAGCCCGGAGCCATGGAAGAGGGAACAAAAGACGAGATGATGTGGCCAAGAGATACTGCAGAGATGGAGTGGGGTGTGGGGGAGGAGGGAGTGCCGGGGCAGCGGGATCTTCCCAGTGCATGCCCCTGTTGAGGGCAGAGGCGGCGTCAGGTCCCCAACTCTCCTTTCAACACCCAGCACCATGGACTTGATCATCTACAGCTGCTTATGCCTCTCGGTTTCCTGCACCCCAGACTGTGAACCCTATGGGGTTGAGGGCCCGGAGCACCTGTGTTGTTCCCTAGTAATGGCCCAGGCCTTTGCCCAGTGATTGGCACAGAGTGGCAGGAGTGAGAGAATCCCTGTGGGATCAGAGCGATGACCAGAGTGCAGTGCATCCTTATGGCCACATGGTGATGCACCCCCCTCTGCGGGCCAGCGCTCCTGGCTTCCCACTGCGGGACCTTTGGCCCCTGGAGGACCCTCTGCCTGCAAGGATGGGGCTACGTGGCCCCAGGGGTGCTTGTCTAACCTGTTGACAAAATTGACTGAAGGCCAGCCTGTGACCACCTGGACAATGTGCATGATCCCACCTGATTCAGGTAGGAGATAGTGGTCCAAATGCCACTGTTTCCACCTCTCCAGGGGCCATAGATCTCTTTTTTAAAAAAAAAAATAAAACTGAGGCCGGCGCCGCGGCTCACTAGGCTAATCCTCCGCCTAGCGGCGCCGGCACACCGGGTTCTAGTCCCGGTCGGGGCACCGATCCTGTCCCGGTTGCCCCTCTTCCAGGCCAGCTCTCTGCTGTGGCCAGGGAGTGCAGTAGAGGATGGCCCAAGTCCTTGGGCCCTGTACCCCATGGGAGACCAGGATAGGCACCTGGCTCCTGTCATTGGATCAGTGCAGTGCACCGGCCGCAGAGCGCCTACCGTGGCGGCCATTGGAGGGTGAACCAACGGCAAAAAGGAAGACCTTTCCCTCTGTCTCTCTCTCTCTCACTGTCCACTCTGCCTGTCCAAAACAAACAAACAAACAAACAAACAAACAAAAAAACCTGATAGATAATTCCTTTTCTTCCTTTAAAAAAAATGCTTATTTATTTGAATGAGAGAGAGAGGAAGGGGGGGGGATCTTCTATCTGCTGGTTTACTCCCCCAGTGCATGCAACAGCCAGAACTTGGCCAGGCTGAAGCCAGGAGCCTGGAACTCCATCTGGGTCTCCATGTGGGTGGCAGGGACCCAAGAACTCGAGCCGTCATCGGCTGCCTCATAGGAAGCGCATTCGCAGGAAGCTGGGTTGACGGCAGAGTAACCAAGACCCAAACCAGGCATTTGAAAGCTCTCACTGGTTGGGTGTCTCAACCAGGGGCTTACCCCACTGTACCACCGTGTCTGCCACCAGAGACCTCAATTGCCCGCTCCCCAACCCAGCTGCAAGCATCCAGTTCATGTGCTTGGAAGTCACACATTTTGTGACTTCTGGAGGTGCCTGGGAAGCGCTGAGCAGTGGGCAGCCCTGTTGTCCAGTTCGAGGCCAGGCCGTGGTCTCTGTGCACAAAAGCTGCTTTGTCCGGCTATCCCTATTCCATGCACATTGGCCAGGTGCCGAGCCCGGGAGATTAACAAGAACACGCAATCGAAAGGTTAAGAAGTTCTGGGCAGGCAGCTTTGTTCTATTGGGCTATTCAAGCCCACCAGGCTTCTCTGACATCAAGGCGGCCATGGGGACAGGGCCTGCATCTTGAGCTTGAGCTGGGAGACAGGCTGTCCCCGCCGAGCCTTCCCATCTGCATTCTGAGTGGTCTTACACACGGCTGCTGGGGAAACAAAGCATTAATCACCTGCGGTAGGAAGGAAAAGAAACACTTCCACCGAAACTTCTCTACGCTCCAATATTTTTAAGTCAAGCCGGAGAGAGTTCATATTGTCTGCTTTGTTCAGTTTGCTGCAGGGTGCTTGCCCACTGGATGTAGCTAATGAAGGGGTGGGGGGTGGCGGCCAAGGGATGGGGTGCGTTCCACACTCTGTGAACTAAAGGGTCCTGTTTCACTCTCCCAGACCAGCGACGGAAACACCTGGACACATAGGGAGACCCTCACATGGCTCCCTTGCATTTTTTAAAAAGATTTATTTATTCACTTCAAAGGAAGAGTTACACAGAGAGAAGGAGAGGTAGAGAGAGAGAGGTCTTCCATCCGCTGGTTCACTCCCCAATTGGCTGCAATGGCTGGAGCTGTGCCAATCCGAAGCCAGGAGCCAGGAGCTTCCTACGGGTCTCCCATGCAGGTGCAGGGGCCCAAGCACTTGGACCATCTTCTACTGCTTTCCCAGGCCACAGCCGAGAGCTGGATTGGAAGTGGAGCAACTGGGACTCAAACCAGTGCCCTCATGGGATGCTGGCACTGCAGGTGGCGGCTTTACCCGCTATGCCACAGCGCCGGCCCCTGGCTCCTTTGCATTTGACATTTGTTGAAACATCCACTAGGTTGGGCAGAGACAGAACCAGAGCCACAGCTTGGAACTGAACAAACGCTGTGCATCTCTTTTTATTTGCTTCTTCATGTTGGCTGGAGCTGCCAACCCCAGGCCCAACTATCTCCTCCTGAAGCCCCTTTTCCAGCACTGGGGGCTGGAGGTGTAGAGACAGCAAACAGCTAAAGAATATTGAGCCCAGTTGGCTGGATGGTGCCTGGTTCTCAAGTCCTGGACTGGTCAGCTCTGCAGCCACACCAAGTTTCTCACAATTCCAAAACACACTCTTTTTACATGCTCATCTGTGCAATAGGGCAATAGCGACAGCATCTCTGGGATCGCGTTGCTATGGGAACTGGGATAAACAGGGCTTGCAAAGCACATAGCGGTTCCTGCCCAGTGATGGTAGCTAGGATTGTGATGGTGAGCCTCCGGAGAGGAGAGGCTGTTGGAGGGGTACCATTACTCGGCACCCAGTTCCACATTCGTGTTGCACACCACGTCCACGGAGGCAGCAGACTTTGCTCGTGTGCCTCTCGACTCTTTCAGTCCAACATCTTTTCAGTTTCAATTTGCGTCAGTCCAGAGCCTTCTCTCCCCCATCTTTAGTCCATTGCCTGGGTTTTAAATGCATAGGATACAAAAGCTATTAACAAGCCAAGGACTTTACATAATAAGAAGCGGACAGCGCAACGGGCTGGAATACAGAACAGGAAGGGCCTCCTTCGTGACCGGTGTGAACATGGGAGCCAGGGCTGCGTTTGGTACCAAGAGCTGCCTGCTCCTGGTGCGGGTCTTTCTGCTCTGTGCCAGTTTGCAAGGGCTTAGAAGCTGACATCAGCCCCGTTTGAAAATACAGAGAGAGGTACTGGGGCCCTGGGAGTGCGTGCTTTCTTGCTTTTCCTATGGCCCCTCCACGCCCAAGGCAGGTAAGCAGAAGGGCCGGATCTGCTAAAGGGACCAAGTCTGGAGGAGGCCCAAGGGAACTGGCTCCCCAGCCCAGTTTTCAGCTGCTCCTGGGGCCAGATGAGGAAGGAAGGGAGGGAGGGAGGGGAGGAGGGAGGGGAGGTGGGAGGAGGGAGAAAAGGAGGGAGGGAGGGAGGGAGGAGGGAGGGAGGGAGGGAGGAGGAAGGGAGGGAGGGAGCGGGGGAGGCCCTCTGCCTAGGGAAGCAGAGAGGACTGGCGGTGGAGACTTGGGTTTCAAAGTCCCTGAGGATGCTCCTGCCTGTGGGCTCAGCCCCACCCGCCTGGTGGCTTTGAAGAGTGTCAAGGGGCCATGACCACCATGGACTCAGGAGACCCTGTTGCCTGGCAACTAGGATGCTTCTAAGGTTTCTTGTCTGTGCAAGGCCAAGGTCAGCCGGATGATCTTGAGAGAACCCCACTAGCCCTACTGGCTTGAGACTGCGCCTGGTCACATACCTTCCCTTTGAGGGGGTCTCTGGCTTTGCTGTTGCCAACACCCGACTCTGTGCCAGGCCAGCAGGGAGGTGGCTGGTGGCATCCGAGCCAGAGTCCTGCCTTGGCAAGACAGAGCTGCTGCTCGTGTGTCAGAACCTCAGGTGCTCATGGGAGCACTGGCACGGGGAAGAAAGGAAAGAGCTGGCAGCTCTCGGGGTGGCTGCAGGAGCCAAACTGCTGGGACAGGAGAGATAGGGAGTGGCTCCCGTCCAGGCCACAACACGTGTGTGTGGCACTGTGGGAAGTCTGGAGGAGCTGCTCACCAGTTGGGTCCAAATGCATGGGGGCCTGGGCTGGAGGTCCTAGCAGGTGCACAGACAAACCTGGTACCTGGCTTGCATCATTGCCCTGTGTGTGTGTTGGGGGGAGGGGCAGGCTGTCCCACTGCGCAGGTGCGCTTCCGGGCTGCAGGGCTCTGGTGGGTCACAGAGCCCCCGTCTGGGCTGGATTTTCAGGGAAGATGCTGGCCAGCCTGCACTTGTATCAGCCACACTAGCTACAATAACATTTGGAAACTCATCATTCCGTGAATGGCAGGGGTGCCTCCCAAGCTCCAATTACAAGATAAATTTCTTTATGAGCCAACTGTTGGCAAAGGCCCTCGTTGTTATTCTGACTACAGAAGCTAAACCCGTTACTCTTCACCTTCAGCACAGAGGAGGGAGAAAGAAGTTGACAGTGGTCGTCTCCCCGCCCCACCCCCAACTGGCCCCGTTAATAACCTGACTTGATTCTTCTTCCAGGACTGACAATGCCCCATGAGATGGCTTCCACGCCCAGCACAGACCCATGTGGTGATGTTTGACTTACGTGCCTATTCTTGGTTCCTTGGAGAGTTCCTGAGTAACCCTAGAAGTTCCTTTCCATTAACATCTTGCTTGGGTTGCCACACACACGCCAGCATTGTGGTTCAGCAGGGTTAAGCAGCTGCTGCCTGCTCCCCACACTGGCATCCCATATTGGAGCACTGGTTCGAACCCCGGCTGCACCACTTCCAATCCAGCTTCCTGCAAATGTGCCCGGGAAGGCAGTGGGAGGTGGCCAGAGTATTTGGACCCCTGCCTCCCATGTGGGAAACCAATGGGTTCAGCCTGGCCCAGCACTGGCTGTTGCAGCCATTTGGGGAGTGAACCAGCAGATGGAAGATTCTCTCTCTCTCTCTCTCTCTCTCTCTCTCTCTCTCTCTCTCCCTCCACTTTCAAACACATAAATAAACCTTTAAAAATGCATACACCATTATGGTGTTGCACAGAGTACTGTCACTGCCCTAGACCCTCTGTGTGCCCCCTCCCCCACTACCAGTTCATCCCTTTCTCCCCTTCCCTGGCCTCATCTCTTCCAGGCATCATCTCTCTCTGTTCTCCTGCCTCCATTGTCTTTGCTTTTCCAGTGTGCCATGCAGCTGGAATCACACACAGGGACTTTCTGTTTTAGCAATTCCTCTCCTCTGCCGTTGAAGTTGGCTGTGCCTCATCTCAGAGCGAGGCAGCCCGGCACCCTCTGTCCTTGCCTGGTCATCTGGGGCCCGTCGTCGTGTAATTGAGAGGCGGCGAGGTACAAGATAAACGCCTTCTCGCTAAGCCAGTGGGATAGAGCCGCCGCCAGCCCCGAGGGAAGACGCTGGATCTGTGCAGGTTCCTTGATTTCATGGCGCACACTTAATCACTTAAATGGTTTCTGATGATGAGCTGGGGGGTGATTTGTATCATTGAGACCAACTCTCTACAGTCCCTGATGTATTCTGAACCAGAGACGTAAGGGGAAAGAAAAACAGAAGAAGGGACCCAGGCTGTGGGTTTGGGTTTGTTTTGCATCATCTACTGCATGTCTGATGAACCCAATTCACCCAGAAACCACAAAGCTGGCCCTGGTGGCAGGTGCTATGCTGTTGTTGCGATGGGAGCTGGGGTGGGGTGCTGCCTGTGAGGCCACCCAGCATGAGACCCAGGCCTTCTCTTCACAAGAACACATTGTCACCAACCTCTTTGCTTCCAATAAAGCAACCTGTCTCTGTTGAGGTCTCTCTCCGCCTCCTTTCTCCGTCTCTACTTTCTGGGGGTCTGAAAGAGCAGAACCCTGAGCTCTTCCAGTCCTAACGGGCTCCGCTCAAGCCCACAGCCCACTGAGGGCATGGAGGAAACCCTGTGGGGGATGAGCCAGAAAGGGCACGCCTGTGTGTGTGTGTGTGTGTGCGTGCGCGCGCATGCTTGCCATCTTGCCCGAGTTATTTGTCAGATTTACGACCGCTGGTAGCACTTATCAAAAGTGACGTTTATTGGGTGTGAAATGTTCTCATTTGTTAGATAACACAGGCTGTTTAGTATTGAAGCCACTTGCGCGCGGTACCAGCTCTGCCATTAGGGACCTCCTAGGATTAATTACTGAGATCTATGCCTGATGCTTAGATGCGTCCCGGAACCATCAGCTTATAAATCAGGCACGAGCTGATTGCCCAGAAATTCTCCGCAAAGCCACAGTCTCTGTGTGAGGGGCACGAGGACGAGGCAAGTGAACTGTCGGTGCCTCCGGGTCTGAATCGCCACGCCTGCTCCCACTGCAGTAACACCTTCGCTTACACACTGGGCGAAAGCCTTTAGGAGCGACTTGTCTGCAAAGGTGCTTTCTCTGCCACTTGGCATCGCAATGCCAGCCCTTGGAACGTGTCCAGCACATAGTGGGTCCTGAATGATGATGGCCCCAGAAAGGACAGGGCTTACCTCTGCTGCTCCACAGGGCTCTCTGAGCCGCGCTGGCCCCAGGAGCTCGGGCCCTTCTCTGCATCCGACCACCTTTCTGCTTTCTTTTTCTTTTCTTTTTTTTAAAGATTTATTTTATTTTTCTTAATGTGCAAGTCTGAGTTACAGAGAGAGAGGGAGAAAGACACACACACACATAGAGAGAGACAAATCTTCCTTCTTCTGGTTCACTCCCTAAGTTGTTGCATTGACTGAGTGGCAGGGGCCCAAGCAATGGGGCCATCTTCTGCTGCTTTTCCCAAGTCATTAGCAGGGAGCTGGATGGGAAGTGGAGCAGCTGGGACTCGAACTAGGGCCCATATGGGATGCCAGCGCTGCAGGTGGTGGCTTTACCTGCTATGCCACAATGCTGGCCCCTCACCCCATAGCCCTTCCCTTTGACTTGTTCTTCAAAGCCATGCTCTTTAGAGGTACAATACAATCCATCTTCAAGTGCATGGCCGTTGGTTGGGGACACCCAGCTTGCTACTCATCCTATTCTTCAAGACAATTATGAAATGCTACAACACGAGTTAGGGGGGATGGCGAAACCATGGCCACAAAAGGATTCTCCTGCCCTTGCATTCCACTAAGCCTCCCTCGTCTGCCTAACACACCAACAGCCCATAATGTCCACTGCCTGCCTATTGCATAGAAACTTGCTATCCTATAACAGCTGCCGTGGCTGAAAACCTGCCGAGCTGTCTTTTTCAGGGTTTCTTATGAACTTAGACTGAGTTGCCTGCAGCCAAAACCGTGACTGGATGGGTGCAGGTCAACTCAACGAATGCTTGCCATGCACCCACGCAGGATCTGGCCCTCGCCGCCCGCTGAGCTTAGCTTCTTGCCACACTCCAGCCCTCTTCCGTCTCTCTCTCTCCACTGCGTAAGGACTTTGCACACGCTGTTCCCCCTGCTAGACTGTGCGTCCTCTCACTTTCTTTCTTTCTTTCTTTTTTTTTTTTTTTTGACAGGCAGAGTGGACAGTGAGAGAGAGAGAGACAGAGAGAAAGGTCTTCCTTTTGCCGTTGGTTCACCCTCCAATGGTTGCCGCGGTAGCGCGCTGCGGCTGGCGCACCGCGCTGATCCGATGGCAGGAGCCAGGTGCTTCTCCTGGTCTCCCATGGGGTGCAGGGCCCAAGGCTTGGGCCATCCTCCACTGCACTCCCTGTCCACAGCAGAGAGCTGGCCTGGAAGAGGGGCAACCGGGACAGAATCAGGTGCCCCAACCAGGACTAGAACCCGGTGTGCCGGCGCTGCAAGGTGGAGGATTAGCCTAGTGAGCCGCGGCGCCAGCCTGCCTCCTCTCACTTTCCATGTGACTGGCTCCTTCTCTCATCTCGCTGGAAAGGTTGTTTTCCTCGGAGACGCCTTCCCTGGCCCCGCCATCTCCACCAGCCCCTTCCTCGGTTTCCCTCTTCCTGCCCCCCGCTCCCCATTCCCTCTTCACAGCAGATGGTGCTTATCGTCAGCATTTAGCATGCGATCTGCAAGGGTCGGGACTGTGTCTGTCTCTCTGGCCAACAGCACTTGAGAGCTCAGCATCCTGTTTCATGAACAGAGGAGAGAAATAGACGCACTTTCAATGTTTCCAAGGAGCCATTTATCGGCGTGAGCACGCGCGCTCCTGTGTACGTGTGTAACGATTGTGTTCTAGAAGAGTTTTTGTTTGTTTTGTTCGCTGGTGGATCCCCCAGTACCCAGAGCCATGCCTGGCACATAATGGCTCAAATAAAGTAAATAAAGTTAGACAAAAGATGTGTTGGGGGCCAACGTGGTGGCGTAGATGGTAAAGCCGCTGCCTGCAGTGCTGGCATCCCGTATGGGTGCTGATTCGAGTCCCGGCTACTCCACTTCCGATCCATCCCAAGTCCTTGGATCCCTGCACCTGCATGGGAGACCTGGAAGAAGCTCCTGGCTCCTGGCTTTGGATCAGTGCAACTCTGACCATTGAGGCCATCTGGGGAGTGAACCAGTGGATGGGAGACCTCTCTCTCTCTCTCTGCCTCTTCTTTTCTCTCTGTGTAACCATAAGAAAGGATCAGAGTAGTTATCAGGGAAGCTGAATCTTGTCTACAAGCCGGAGCAGAGCTTGGGAAGCCTCGGTGACATGCAGACCTAGCACTTTCCACAGGAGGGGGAGGGGAGTGTGGTTCACACACAGCGAATGACCTAGGGACGGACCCAGGTCAGTGGTGGACACACACGGGGTGCTGTAGCCTGGCTGAGTCTTGTTGCAGATGCACTGGCCATTTGTGCAAACCCTGGGCCCAGGGGAAGGAGCCCTGGGGCTGCACATCATGTTTCTCGGGCATGGGCTCTGCTTGTGGGTCCTTAGGAAGCTGATTCGGGAAGCTGGTCCCCCGGGAGTCTGATCTGCTTGTGAATAAACGCTTTTCTCTGCAAAGCTGAGCCCCACATTCAGAGCCGTCAGGATGTCACCAGACACGGCGGCCACCTTGTGACCCTCGATGGGTGGCCTCATGGTGAGGACAGGGTCCCAGGGTGCAGTGGACCTGTGTCCTGTGCTGGGGTGACACTCACGGCCTTGTCTCTGGGCTCCCAACTCTCCCTTCCTGTGAATAGCTTGGTTCCTACCTTGCAGGGAGATCCAGCAGCAGGGCCGGTGCCTAACTTAGCCAAGAGCTTCCCCGGGCTCATTGAACACATCAGAGAGATCCTGCACGTGTCGGTAGAGCTAATGAAACAAGACAACAAGGAGGGTGAGCAGAGCCCTGGGAAGAGGCTACCCGGCCCCAAACGCCTGTCTCCCAACCTGCCCATCGACACCTCCCGCCGTGCTCCCACCCAGAAGGCTCTTCCCGCCTCCTCCCCAATTCTCTCCTCCCTTTTACTCCAACCATGGGAAACCCTGACTCTCTAGTAAGTAGTAATCATAGGCTCTTTGTCTTTTGCTCTATTACTCTTGATTGAAGGTAGATGGTGAGTTGGGTTGTGCGAAGTTCTGGGGAATATAATGACTAATCATAGGCATATTCTTTGCCCCCAAGGGTTGCAATTTAGCTGGAGAGTCAGGCATTGATGCTGACTACACAAGGGAGGATAGAACTGGAATTGTGGTTCCAGGGAGCCTGGAAGGGCATGTAGTCAGAACACACTTGCTATGTTTGCTTGGAAGTCCCTGAAGGCCCCTTTAAGTGACATCTGAGTTGAGATTAAGGCAAGAGTGCTTTAAAAAGCTCATGCAAAACAGAATTAGAAGATATGTTTATCTTGGTGGGAAAAAAAAGTCTGAAAGCCAAGCATCAGTCTTCAAAGAGTTCATGGAAAATGCATATTTAAAAAAAAAAACTGGATTTCAAAAAAAGTTTTGCACTAGCATACACTTATCTTTCAGGGAAAGTTTTTTTTTTTCTTTGAAGATTTATTTGCTTATTTAAAAGGCAGAGTTACAGAAAAAAAAAGGGAGAGAGAGAAAGGTTTTCCATCTGCTGGTTCAGTCTTCAAATGTACCCACGAGGGATGAGCCAGGCCGAAGCCAGGAACCAGGAACTTCATCCAGGTCTCCACATGGATGCAGCAGTCCAAGCACTTGGGCCATCTTCCTCTGCTTTTACAGGTGCATTAGCAGGGAGCTGGATCAGAAGTGGAGCAGCCGGGATTCGAACCGGTGTGCATATAGGATAATGGTGTCACAGGCAATGGCTCAACCCACTGTGCCACAATGCTGGCCCTTTATTCTCACCTTTTAATTTCATTTACCAGGAACTTTGTAAAGTCCTTGCTGGGGCCGGCGCTGTGGTGTAGCAGGTAAAGCCACCGTCTGCAGTGCAGCTTCCCATGTGGGCACCGGTTCAAGTCAAGGCTGCTCCACTTCTGATCCGGCTCTCTGCTATGGCCTAGGAAAGCAGTGGAAGATGGCCCAGGTCCTTGGGCCCCTGCACCTGCATGGGAGACCTAGAAGAAGCTCCTGGCTCCTGGCTTTGGATCGACACAGCTCCAGCTGTTGTGGCCAATTGGGGGAACGAATTAGCGGATGGAAGATCTCTCTCTCTCTCTCTCTCTCTCTCTCTCTCTGCCTCACCTTCTCTCTCTGTGTTACTCTGACTTTCAAATAAATACATGAATCTTAAAAAAAAAAGTCCTTGCATAGAGAGGCAGGTAGCCATGCAAAGAGTGGCGCGGTGAGTCTCCCACTGGCTGGTAAATCCAGGACCGCAGCCCATCTCGCCTGCCCCTGGCTCCAGCCCTGACCCTGGGTGAAGCTCTAGGGTCATCCGGTTCTCTGCTGACCGCCGGCCACCTCGGCCTGGCCCCTGCGTCTCCCACCAGCTCCTGGCTTATTCTCTCTTAACGACTCTCATCTCTGCAAACTTCCTCCCCAGAACCCACACTGCCCGGCATTACCAACTCCTCATGTCTGGTGATAACTTTTTATGAGGTTTTTATTCTTTTACAATATATTAAAGCCATATTTTTGCCAGGTTTTTACTTCAGTTTATTTCTTGTCCTTGAATCACTCTTGCCGGTCCCGGTCCCTCCCCGACTCTCTCCACCTGAGCGGGCTTGGAGATGTTTAATTCTTCTTTAATCCCAATTCCCCGAGGTACATGAAAGCCGCTTTACGAGCCCATAAATCCAAGAAGATAAAGTGCATTTTTATTAGTTGTGTTGGCATCAAAGGGAAAAAAATGGAATCTAATGTGAACTAGTCAATAATGAATTTGCTTAATGGCCTGCCTCATCACCTAACGGCCCCTGGCAGGGCCGTGGCCTCTGGGGTAGGGCGCAGGGACTCCCAAAGAGAGAACAGGACCCTGGACGCTTCTGGCTCTTTCGTGTTTCGTAAGGGAAGAGTTATTTATTTATTTATTTAATTCTGATGAAGCCAGGAGGCTGTGAAGGGGCAGGGGGCTGGCCAGGGGCTGCTAGGGCACCTGCCATCCTGGATCTTAGCTCAGAGGATGCTCTGGCCTCAGAGAGCAGCTATGGGAATGGGAGGGAGAGGTTGGATTGGGCAGTAGGTGGTGTCGGCACCCGGGCCACGTGGAGCCCACGCCGTGCATCCCGTGGAGGTGCAGGAGCGGCTCTGAGAGCGTTGGTGGCACCTTCGCACCTGCACCTTGCCCCTCTCCCTCTGGCCAGAGAAGGCTTGAGTTCCTTCTCTCAGATCTGAGGGGCCCAGGGAGTCCCTGGCACCCCCTTTGCTATCAGCCTTACTTCTGTGCATCTCAGCTCCACGCCCCTCCCCTCCTCCTCTCCTCCTCCTCCCTCTCCTCCTCCTCCTTAGTCTCTGTTTATTTTAAAAGATTTATTTATTTATTTGAAAGTCAGAGTTACATAGAGAGGGAGAGACACAGAGAGAGTTCTTCCATCTGCTGGTTCATCCCTCAGACAGCCACAATGGCCAGGACTGGGCCAAGAGGAAGCCAGGAGCCAGGAGCTTCTTCCGGGGCCCCCACATGGGTGCAGGGACCCAAGCACTTGGGCCATCTTCCACTGCTTTCCCAAGCGCATCAGCAGGGAGCTGGATCAGAAGTGGAGCACCCAGGACTGGAACCAGTGCCCATGTGGGATGCCGGCACTGCAGGTGGTGGCTTTACCCGCTGAGCCACAGGTCCCTTGGCCCCTCTCTGTGCAGTTGCAGACCCCTGACTGCTCCCCTGGCTCCCCATCCCCTTCCTTCCTCTGCCTTCCTCCTCCCCTTCTCTCCCCACTCCCTTCTGGGCCCTGCAGCTCTTCAACAAGCCCCCCTGCCTGGCCCGACAGCAGGCTCCTGTCCCCAGTTTGGCAGGCGTGCCGGCGGCTTCCAGCTCGCAGTTGTTAGCACCTGCTAGCGTTGAGCTCAGCTCTCCTGTTTCAGGGAAAGCGGAGGGGGCCTGTGAAGGCTGGGGTTGGAGGGGACAGGGGAGCTGGGTATGTGGCCCTCGGCCGCTAGATGGCAGTGGTCAAACACGCAAAGCCGGCGGCCGCCTGCAATCCGGCCAGGCTTTCTGGCTAAGCAGGGACGCGGTGGGGGTGGGCGCTCAGAGACAGGCAGGCAGCAAACACGCCGGTAGACCTGAGGCTGGCCTGGGCCTTCCCACGCCTGGCTACTGCAATGTCTTGAAGGGTTTGGGCAGGAGGTGAAAGGAAGGGGCATTCCACTGAAGGGGTGGAGGGCTCGTGACCCGGTGGGCCAAGGTGTGGTGGGCTAGGCTGGGGCGGGGGGCGCTGGGAAGGCAGGCTGAGCGGTGGCATCTTGACACCGAAGCAGTAGGGAGCCGCTGGCAGGAGCCCGGGCATTGCCTAGGGGAGCTCCCAGCCCCGGCTCGCGGTCGGGGTGACTGAGGGCCAGGAGGGTGGTGGGTGTTTCCTTTCTCTGGCTCTCCCAGGGCCCTTGGCCTTCGTCGTGCCCTACAGATCTTAAAAGGCACAGATGTGCAGCAGGGGACCCGGCCTCCCCAGGGAAGGTTAGCCCCACTGCTGAGTGGGCAGAGCCTGCCAGGTGGCCGAGCCCCGCCCACACGGAACAGCAGGCTTTTCCCGGACAGCCTTGTTCCCTGGTTTGTGAGATGTGATCCCAAGTTTGAAACCTCCCCGAAGGGCCCCCGATCTCTCCCGGACAGAGCCCTCGTGCTGTTTGCACGGAGCAGCTCGCGCTGTCCACAGTCCCTTACCGTTCACCCCCACTTCTGGTTTCCTAACTACCCTGAGGCTGTGAGATTTTAGGGGTGGTACCAGCAGGTGCTGTGCAAGAGGCGTGTTCCCAGACACCTGCCCTCCTCATGTCCAGTCCTGTGCCGGGCCCCTGAGCCCCTGCTGCCTGGGGTTAGGCTCTGCTGGCTCCGGGGTGGGGGGTGAGGGATGCAGGGAAGGCCCATGTCCAGGCCTGGCAAAATAACAGGCCAGTCTTCAGCCAGCGGTTTTAGTGAGCCGCTACTCACCACCAGAGACCGGTGGCGCAGGACCGCCCACCCGCTGGGGGTGGAGACAAGGCATCAGCCGTTATACCAGAGTGCCGTGTGTGGCAGCAGGCAGCAGAGTGCCGTGTGTGGCAGCGTGAGATGGTACAGAAACCTGGAAGAGAGAATAACTGTGGGAGTGAGTGGGTGCTGTGCTACAGCAGGTCAAGGCGCTGCCCGGGGTGCCTGCACCTTATATCTGAGTGCTGCTTCGAGTCCTGGCTCCTCTGCTTCCAAACCAGCTTCCTACTGTTGTACCCTGGGAGGCAGCGGCTCATGGATCAAGTACCTGGGCCCCTGCCACCCATGTGGGAGGCTGGGTGGCATTACAGGCCTGGCCCAGCCCTGGCTGTTGTGGGCGTTTGGTGTGTGTGTCTGTGGGGGGTGAACCGGGAGATGGGCGGTTGATCTCTCTCTCTCTCCCTCCCTCCCTCTCTCTCTCTCTCTGCCTCTGTCTCTCTGTCTTTCAGATAGATGACAATAACTAAGTGTTTGACTAAAAGGCCGATTGCACCTTCTCTGGGTGATGGGGCCGCGTCATTCCCATGTCGTGGAGGGGACAGGAACAGCCTCATGTCCTGGATGGGCCTCCAGCGCTGCCTGCCCCCCGCAGCCCGCCGGCGCCGGGGCTCTGCAGAAATGCACCTTCAAGGTTCAGCAGTGCGATCGCAGGGTCGAGTAGTCCTGGATGCCCCCTCCCCATCCGTTAGAATGTCAGGGAGGCCAGGCCTCGGGGCCCAGGATCTCACTGCACTTATCCGGGGCCTCTGGAGACCACCACTGTGAGATGGGTTTGCACCTGTTGCCTTCGATCATCTCTCCATGGATGGCTCCGAGGGCGTGCGCTGTCAGTGTGGCCACATCGGCTGCCCACACCAGGTGGCGTATTTTTACCTCCTGGCAGTGGAAATCATGTGTCTCCAGGGTCAAGGGAGATCCTCTGGGGGCGGCACCATCAGAGAGCTTTGCAAATAACAAAGACTCAACAATAGCAATACCACCACTACTACTACTACTACTAGTAATGGCTGCCACTTGTTGTCTGTCCAAAGTGACATAGCAAGGACACAAAGTGCACGGGAAAATTTGTCTGGGACTTGGGCTCCTAGTCTGTTTTTGTTGTTGCTGCTAAAACAAAATACCTGATACAGGGTAATGTATCCAGAAACTGATTGAGGGACCCGCATTGTGGCACAGCGGGTAAAGCTGCTGCCTGTGACGCCCGTATGCCACATGGGTCACGGTTCGTATCTCAGCTGCTCCGCTTCCGATCCAGCTCCCTGCTAATGGCCTGGTGGAGCAGTGGGGGACGGCCCATGTGGGAGACCTGGAGGAAGCTCCTGGCTCCCGGCTTCGACTTGGCCCAGCCCTGGTTGTTCTAGCCATCCAGGGAGTGAACCAACAGATGGAATCTCTCTGTCTGTCTGTCTCTCTCTCTTTCCCTCTCTCTCTGTAACTCTGACTTTCAAATAAATAAATATTTAAGAAAATAAAATAAAAAAAAGAAGATTGAGCTCCTGGTTCTGGAGGCCAGGGAGTCCAAGTCATGGTGTTGGCACCAGCGTCACGTGGTGAGACAGACAGAGCAAGCCTGATCTCACTTCCTCTCTTACAAAGACACTGCTGACTTCATGGAGGTTCCGCCCCCATGACCTCCTGTAACCCTGACCCCCTCCCAAGGTCCCACTTTCTTTTCTTTTCTTTTTTTTTTTTTTAAGGTGTATTTATTTATTTGAAAGGCAGAGTTACAGAGAGGCAGAGGCAGAGAGAGAGAAAGAGAGGTCTTCCATCTACTGATTCACTCCCCAGTTGGGCGCAATGGTTGGAGCTGCGCCCATCCAAAGCCAGGAGCCAGGAGCTTCTTCTTGGGTGCAGGGGCCCAAGGACTTGGGCCATCTTCCACTGCTTTCCCAGGCCATAGCAGAGAGCTGGATCAGAAGTGGAGCAACTGGGACTTGAACCGGCACCCATATGGGAGGCTGGCACTGTAGGTGGTGGCTTTACCCCCTACACCACAGCGCCGGCCCTGGCCCCACTTTCAAATATCATTGACAAGAATCTGGAGCCTCAATGTCCCACCTGTGACTTCAGGGGTCAGGGGGGCTACATGTCAGCTGTGGCAGGTGGGGTTCACACCGGGGCTGGGATGCTCATGTTGGGGGGCCTCCCTGGCCTTGAGTATGACGCTCAGAGGGCAGGATGGGAAGATGGAGGTGCCATGGGGCACGGGGCATGCCGCAGGTGCACTGTCAACTCTAGCCCAAGAGGCAAGAGAGTGAAAGCAGCTTGGGCGCCCAGCCTTTGCTCTCCTGGCGGCTCCTGGTTCTCTCCAGGGGACCACCATTCCCTGTCCATGACACGTGGGTCAGTGAAACCGTCAAGGCCCAACCCCGTGCATGGAGTGCATGCCACCTGGGACCTGCAACTTGAGGACGGGCAGCTTGTTCAAATTCTAAGCTAACTAGCGTTGATGGAGCGCCTACCATGCTGCAGGCAATTTTGCTCGCATCACCACATTGAATCTTTGTAACAACCTGGTGTGAGGCGTTATCTCACTGCTTGGGCTGGGAGGCCCAGGGGTGTTCTCCAAGGCTCTGTGACAGATCAGCAACAGTGGCGGCTGTCCTCTGTCTCAGCTACTTCTGCAGTTCTTTCTGTTGCAATATTCTGTTATCGGACCATGGAGAGAAACACTGGGATTTTTAAAAAGAGATTTATTTATTCATTTGAAAAGGCAGAGTTACAGAGAGAGAGGCAGAGGCAGAGGGAGAGAGAGGTCTTCCATCTGCTGGTTCACTCCCCAGATGGCCGCAATGGCTGGAGCTGCACTGATCCGAAGCCAGGAGCCAGGAGCTTCTTCCAGGTCTCCCACGTGGGTGCAGGGGCCCAAGGACTGGGGCCATCTTCTACTGCTTTCCCAGGCCATAGCAGAGAGCTGGATGGGAAGTGGAGCAGCCGGGACTTGAACGGGCACCCGTATGGGATGCCGACACCGCAGGCGGCTTTACCTGCTATGCCACAGTGCTGGCCCAAGAAACACTGGGATTGACTGCAGCTGGGAGTGCAATGCTAGGAAGCTCCAAACATGACCGCGTCCTCCTTTGCTATTGCTAGGTGAGTCTCTAAAATCTGACATTAATGCTATTTTTTAGAGAGGCTGAGAAAGATAGATGATAGCTACTAGCTGGATGGATAGATTGAGTTGTCATCCACTGGTTCACGCCCCTACTGCCTACAAGGTCTGGGCCCAGCCAGAGGATTTTAGATTTCGGGATGCTTAACCGCTAAAATCGACACAAATATTCCCAGATCCAAAAAACGCTGAAATAATTCTGGCCCAAGCATTTCAGATGAGGGATACTCAACTCATACTAACCCAAGCTCTTCTCTTGGGCGCTTGTTCATCTGGATCACTGAGCCCGGGGAACACAACTCAGGGGAGATGTGGAACTAGAACAGGGATTTGGTGCAGGGAAGGTTGGGACAAAGAAGAGAGCCGGGAAGGGGAGGTTTTCCTACCTAGAACCAGGGGTTCCACCTGAGCCCAGGTAGAAGGGGACTCGGGAGAGTCTGATGACCCAGGGGCAGGACTGCCACCATCTAGCTGCTTGCTAGGCACACAAGGACTAAAGTTAGGAGCGGTCAAGTGGCTGGGAGCTGGCCCGTGAGGTGTGGGTGGACACGAAGCCACCGCCAGGCTTGCTAACAGGTGCTGCCCTCCCAACCGCAACCTCGTGTTTCTTTTTCTGGGTGATTCTGGTGTCCACATCTTCCAGCAGCTGAGGATGGTAGGGCCCCAGATGCAGGCAGCCAGGCAACTGGGGTCCCCACACCACTCTCGTGGGAAATAAAATATTCCTATAGGAGGTCCCTGGGCGACAAAAACCATCGTTGCCTGCCCGCCCTCCCCCCCACCGCCCGTGAATGCACAGGTCCCCGTGTGGGAAACAGGCTGGTGGCTGGAGTGATTTCTTGGGCCCCTTTAGAAGGTAGCAGCCTCTGGTTCGGAGGCGTCACAAGAGGCAAGTGCCCCTCCACCCCGAGCTGAGTCCTTGTCCATTTGAGCTTCCTGGTGCCTCTGTCCTGGGTGAGCGTCCACTCCAAGCTTCCCCTCTTTGCTTCCCCGGCCCAGACGGCTCTGTGCTCCAGTGGGTGGAGATGGAACTTTGCATCGACAGACAAAATCAGAGAATAATTGTCAAGGCAGGGATCTTCCACTGGCGGCTTCCCTGACCTTATCTCGCTTCCTACTGAGTGAGAGAAAGAGAGGAGGCTTCAGATTGAGAGATTATCAATGAGAGATAACTTCAAAAACAATGATACGGTAGGTAGCCGGCTGGGATTGAGGGGAGCTGGGGTCAGATTTCCTCAAATGCAGCTCAAAGATGATTTCAAGCATCTAGTGCCCAGCTGGGAGCCCCATGGCTATGGATGGGTTTGAGGTCCTCTGCTAGCGCTGCTGGGAACTCATCAGTGGACCGGAAGCAGTGGTGGTGGTGGTCAGGGAGTGGGGGGCAAGCAAACGACGCAAGCTTAGAGAACTCTGGACCAGCCCCGAATAGCCAGGACCCACCACATCCTGTCCTGTTTCTCTGTAAGTCTCGGTGGGTCAAGTGGTCTGATTCTGGGCTCCGCTCCACAGGTGTGGAAACTGACCCATGCAGAAGTGAATGGCCAGAACCAGGGAGCCTGCTCCCAGCCCCTAATCCCTGTTGTCTCCTGGGTCGAATAGCATAGAATAGGAAAAACGGGAGAGAAATCGAGTAGGAAGAGGGAGCTCCTGGGGAAGAAGGATTAAGAAGAGCTGCAGGTGCAACCCCGAGGGAAGTGAGGGAGGCTGTGAGCCGGTGACGAGGGCAAGGCAGTGCTGGAGGCAGAGGCAGCAGGGAGGGCAGAGGCCCCGAGACAGGGGAGGGGTCTCGGCTGTGGGGAGAAGCCCCTGGGAGAATGAGTGTGCGTCTTGGAGAGCGGCTGGGTCTCTTACCGCCTCGGTGTCTCTAAGAAAGGCCTGGGGAGTCATAGCAAGGACAGTAGCGACATGAAGTCAGCTATTTGAAATCAATGGATCTTCTCAGTCCTCAGCTCGTGGCAGGGGTGAGGGTGTCAGGGGTTGAAGTGGAGGGGGGGGGGACCAGAAGGGAGACGCTTGTCACCGGAGTGGCAGAGGCACAGGTGCTGTGTGTGCGGGGGATTCAAGGAGGGGTGTGAGAGGCAGGAAGAGAGAGGACATCCAGGCTTTTGGTCTGGGCAGCTGGGTGTGTGGTGGAGGTGGTGCAATTCGTGGAGATAAATAGGAGTGGGCAGGAGCAGGTGTGCTGGTGGCTGTGGAGGCGATGTGACAAAGAGTGTTGAGTCAGCAATGACAGGAGGTCGGCTCGGGTGGGGGAGAGGGGTATGCAGGGCCACACACAGTCATTTTGGATCTTGGCCAGAGATGGATGAAATTGAAAGTGGTAGAGAAGAGATATACTTTAGGATTTTTTGTTTAAAATGTATTTATTGGAAAGGCAGAGTTACAGAGAGAGAGAAGGAAGGACACATACACACACATACACATGGGGGGAGGGAGAGAGAGAGAGAAAGAGAGAGAGAACGAGAGCAAGAGAGAGAGAGAGAGAGAGAGAGAGAGCAAGCTTCCATTTACTGGTTTACTACCCAAATGTCTGCAATAACAGGTTAGGGCCAAGCCAAAGCCAAGAGCCAGGAGCTTCATCCAGGTCTCGTACATGGGTGCCGGGACCCAAGCACTTGGGCCATCCTCTGCTGTTTTCCTAGGTGCATTAGCAGGGAGCTGGATTGGAAGTGGAGCAGCTGGGACTCAAACTGATGTCCATACGGGATGCCAGGGTTGCAGGTGGTGGCTTTTCCTGCTATGCCATAGTGCCGGCCCCTAGGATTTTTGTATGTAGAGTTTGGGAAAAGAAGACACCAATGAAGGATGGCTGAGGTCCCATGAGGTAGGAGGAAGAAGAGGAGGCAGTGAGTTTCCCGATCCCAAGAGAGGGAAGTGTTTCAAGTACAATGGTAAAATCAGGGGTGGGCAGAGCTGTCTGTGGCTCAGCCGGAAGGGAGGCACCCAGGGTGGGTCACTGGATTGGGTAACAGGGAGATGGTCTTGACAAGTGTCCACAGGCGATGTCTGGAAGACAGCGTGTGCCTGGCAAGGTCGCAGTGACCATCCCCAGGCCAACCTGCAGAGACATGTGTGACAGCACCGTGATGCAGCGGTCGTGTGGCCAGGCTCAGCCATGAACTCGAATCTTGCAACTTCTCCTTGGACAACCTGCCTGCAGACCTGGTGGCCAAGGGGAAGAGTAAGGTGGCTGGTGCACAGTTTTGTTTTTAAACAATATTTGTTTATTTGAGAGGCAGAGTTATAGACAGAGAAGGAGAAAGAGAGAGAGGTCTTCCGTCCACTGGTTCACCTCCTAAGTGGCCGCAATGGCCAGAGCTGGGCTGAACTGAAGCCAGGAGCCAGGAGCTTCTTCTAGGTCTCCCACGCGGGTGCAGGGGCCCAAGGACTTGGACCATTTTGTGCTGCTTTCCCAGGCCATAGCAGAGGGCTGGATGGAAGAGGAGCAGCTGGGACATGAACTGGGGCTCATATGGGATGCCAGTGCTAAAGCGGAGGCTTAGCCTCGACGCCACAGCGCCAGCCCCAAGCTAGTGCAGAGTTGGTGATGGGGTGGGAGCTGACCCCTGTCTGGAGGGGGCACAGAGAGACACAGAGCAAGCACCAGGGATGCAAACCTTCTGCAAAAGAGAGAGGCAGAGACAGTAGCTGGGAACACTAATGCAGCCGTCCCCAGTCAGGCATCCAACCGAGCCAGGGTGCCGCAAGAGTAGGACGGGAATTCAGAAATTCTCCTATAAAGAGAGCAAGGGGACAGGGCGGGAGCCAGAGAGGACATTGGCACCGAGCGAGAGGTTTTATTCTTGGGGCTACGACAGGTCTCCTTTATGTTCATTCGAGTGATTTCCTGATCTAGAAAGAGAGAGGTATTGAATCACGTCTGTGTCAAAGCTTCTGAGTGTCATGATGAGCTCCTAAACGTGGTGCTTTGCTTCTCCGGGCGGAGCTGGGGAGGTGTGACCTTGAAGGCTAATTGGAGGTGTGTTGGTGCTGGCTGCCCAGCAGCCAAGCATATGGAGCACGGAGCAGCGTCTGCAGGGGCTTGTGGGGAATCCTGT
The DNA here is from genome assembly GCF_033115175.1 of Lepus europaeus. Lineage (NCBI taxonomy): Eukaryota > Metazoa > Chordata > Mammalia > Lagomorpha > Leporidae > Lepus > Lepus europaeus. The sequence goes on along the minus strand of NC_084834.1, from coordinate 16,496,826 downwards.
CTTTAACCTTGCATCCGCCCGCCTCCTGCTGCTGGAGCCTGGGGGGCTCTGATGGACCTCTGGCCGCTGTGACCACAGATGGCGCCTTTCCCGTGTGAAGTCAGCAGTTGTAGGGGCTGACAGGGGGCCCCAGATGCCATGATGGTGGGCAGGGGAGAGAGCCTAAGAGAAGTGGGGGTGTGGTATGTCCCACCGGAAGACTTCTTTGTATGCTGCTGGGATTCCCACCCCAGCCCCCGCCTGGCAACAGCAGTTTGGCTCGAAGGGGAGGTGCAGAGGCTCCAAGGGAGGGGGACACCTGGTGTCAGCTGGAGCAGGGACATTGTTCTGTGGCGTTGCTCTTAATCCACTTTGTCACAGTGCTCCTATATCCCATAATTGGACGTTTGGCTCAGCGAAATGATAGCTGTTTAAATAACAGGTTCTCCAAAACCCAGGCTTTTTCTCGGGCTTATTGCCATCTCCACACTCCTGAGCTTTGGTTCCGCAAGGTGTTCTCCTCTGAGTACTTGTGAAAAGCTGGTAGCCACCTGCTCCCTGCTGGGGGTCTCTCTTGATTCCATCCCCAAAGTCCGCCTTCTTCTCATGCTGTGTGTGGTGTGATGTACAGACGCCGTCGAGGGGAAGGTGCAGTGTGAGTGCTGGGGTGCCACAGTCCCACGGGGGGGGGGGCAGGTGCTCGGTACAGCAGTGTAAGCCACTCCTGCTTCCCACACCCGAGTGCCTGGGTTTATGCCCCGGCTCCACTCCCTCATCCAGCTGCCTGAACATGCACACCCTGGGAGGCAGCAGGGGATGGCTCAAGTACTTGGATTCTCGCCACCCATGTGGGAGACCTGGACTGAGTCCCGGGGTCCTGACCAGCTTAGCCCAGCCCCAACAGTTGCGGGCATTTGGGGAGTGAGCCAGTGAATGGAAAATTCCCTTTCTCTTTCTCTCTCTCTCTGCCTTTCAAATACATAAAGAAAACTAATAAGACAGTTTGATGCTCAGCTGTGCCACTTGCCTGCTGTTCCTTCGTCCTCTGTAGGATCAGTTTCTCCATCTGTTTAATGGGGGGGATAGCAGCTTTCCCTCTCTCAGGTCTGTTCAGGGTACTCCCTGAGATAGGCATGCTGACCCTGGTCTTCGCGCTCAGTGAGTGATGGTGAGATCCGTGTCATCAGCGTGGGCTGAGAGGCACCGTCCCGCAGACCACCTGGGCACTGAAGGGAGCACTCCTGTGTATCAGCCACGGGAACACAGAGCACGCATGGCCCTGTTCTCTGTGCTGCCGAGGGGTGTGGGTGCGAGGTGCCCTCCCAAATCCTCAGTTTCACGTGACAGCTTAAGGGGAAGCGTAATTCACCTCTGGATCAGTGGGACGAGAGACAGCAGAAGACACAGACAGAGACTTGCCTCTGTTCTCGCTCTCTCCCCAGGCAGCTTCATGTCGGCTGCCTTCTCTCATCTTCGCCTCCCCTCCCGCCCCGATCAAGGACACGGCCAATGGGCCGTCCTGGAGGAAGATCCTGACACCTGGGAATCCTCGGAGAGAGAAAGAGCAATTCCCTAGCCTCTGATTTGTGAAAACGCCAGGAAAGAACTCCAGCCCAGCCTGGGTCCCAGTTCCAGCTTGGAAGGGCTGACGGCAGCTCTGCCAGGTGGGGGAGGAGCCGGTCTCCAGGTAACGGTGGGGAAGCTGCTAACAGAAGAACGTGCTTGGATCATAGTCGTGGTTCTAGTAGCCCTTGTATTACAGTGCCCAATTCCAGCGTCCCTTGTAATTGGAAACCTGGGCCCTTCAGCTTTTAAAGCTTTTCAGAGGGGCCTGCTATTGTGCCGTGGTGGGCAAAGCTGCTGCCGGCAATGCCCGCATCCCTAATTGGCAGCAATTCGAGTCCCGGCTGCTCCACTTCCAATCCAGCTTCCTGCTAATGCACCTGGGAAAGCAGCAGATGGCCCAAGTGCTTGGGCCCCTGGACTGATGAGTGAGACCTGGATAAAGCTGACTCCTGGCTTCAGTCTGGTACAGCTCCATCCACTGTGGCCATTCTGGGGAGTGAACCAGCAGATGGAAGATCTCTCTCTATCTGTAATTCTGCCTTTCAAATAAATAACATAAATCTGAAAAAATGCTTTCTCAGAGTCTTTAAACATTTTGTTTACCTATTTATTTAAGAGAGGGAGAGGGATAGGGAGAGAGAGAAAGAGAGAGAGAGAGTGAGCGAGAGAGCTTTCCCATCCACTGGGAACAGCCAGGGATGGGCTGGGCTGAGGCCAGCAGCTGGAAGCACCCTCTGGGTCTCCTGTGTAAGTGGCAGGGAGCTCAAGGACTTGAGCAGTCACCTGCTGTCCCTCCAGGTGCACATCAGTAGGAGTCTGGAGCCAGGAGCTGGGAGCCAGAGGCGGTACCACACCCAGGCGCTCTGATGGGGCACATGGGTGTGCCTGAGCCATGAGGCCAAATGCCCGCCCTCACTTCCCAGAGTCTTGTCGGGCTCCCGTCTTGGCATGACCACGTAGAGGCTAGGAGAGTTAGGATGGAGCTTGACCGCCTAGGTTCAGAATCTGTTTCTGATGCCTTTTACGTCTGCAACCCCGGAGGAGTTACTCAAGCCCTCCCTGTCTGTTTTCTCAGCTATGGCACAAGATAACTGGACCAGCCACGGCCAGGAGTGCTTAGTGAGGAGTGAACGACACCATTAACATGTGGGATCGGGCTCAGCGTCCGGTGGCTCCTGGCAGCTCTCCCCGCACTGCCCTTGGAGTGGCCACGTGATGGGCTAGCTTGGGTAGGAAAAACAATTGGGCTTTAGGATGTCTTTCCCTGAAAAAGAAAAAAAAAAAAAAAAAAAAAAAGGAATTAGAGAGACAGAAGAGAGAGAAGTGGGAGGGGAGGAAGGGAACTCCGTGCCGTCCACGAGCGCCCCCTGGCGGTGGGTTTTAGCTCAGCAGTTAAGATGCTGGCTGATATCCCCGGTCCCACCTTGGAGTAGCTGGATTTGATTCCTGTCTCCAGCTTCGTGCTGAGGCAGACCCTGGGAGGAGACCTGGGTGGAGTTCCCGGCTCCTGGTTTTTGCCTGGCGCAGCCCAGGTGGTTGTGGGCATTTGTCCCTCTCTGTCTCTCCCTGTTGTCTCGGTCTCGTCATCTCACATATAAAGACCTCCTGAGTATTTCTGTCCCCAGCTGAGGTCACTCGGTGGCCTGAGCAAGGCCTGGCCCTCTCCTTGACCCTTTGTCCTCAAGTCCCCTTCGCTGTGCCCGTGTGCCCCTCCTGGGAGCATCCTGGCGGCGCGCTCATCCTGAACCTCTCTCCCGGCTGTCAAGTCGGCCCTGGGACTTCCTTCCCCACCGATCCGGAAGTCCAGCCCAGCTTCTCCTTCCTTGGGGCTCTGCCTTCTTCCTTCCTTCCCGGGCCTGCCTCACTCCCCAAGTCTTTCCACGGTTTCCCTGGCCCCAGCCAGGCCTGGGCCACCAATCTTTCCACTCTGTTAGCTGCCGAGGCTGCACCCAGGTGACCTGTGCTGATTTCTCTTTGGATCTCTGTGTGTATGTCCTGCCTCGTCTCCAGCAAGGGTTGAAGGGCAGAGGATGCACTGGACTGTGGGGCAGAGGGAGAGGAGAGGGGGAGAGATTTGGTGTGGCGTGAAGGAGATCTGGACTCCACTTCCAGTTCTTCTAGAAGGAAACCATTCCTTCATTGGCTCCCACATGCATTGCTCATCAAAGAAGTGTGTGCTCCATGCCCCATGGCATCTGGGGCCAGGGACCCCAGAGACGTACTTGGCACAGCAGTGGCTCATGGAAGGGTGGGCATTTGTGATTTATTATTAGGACACCACCAGGTGTGTCCCTGCTCAGTCTCCAGGTGTCTGTGCTCATAGCTTTATCTAGAAGTCTCTGAGCAGCACTTGTTTGTTCTTGGTAGGTATGCTCTCTTCCTGAACGGGCAACGGAGCGTGTTCCCTTCTTCACTTTGCCCGCCAGGAAACCCAGAGGCTGATACAAGGCAAAGTGATAGCTAGGAGCTCGGTTCTGGCTCTCGGCATAACAGCTCTTCTCTTCCGTTACCCAGATGTTGCCAAATTTCCCTTACATCTTCATTTTATATTTGAATGGATCCAAGTGGCGCTGTTTTTAAAATGGTCAATATAAGTTTATCGTGCAAATAAAATCTGCAGATGGCGATTTTCTTCATAAATCGAAGTACTTAAGTTTTCCTAACATGTGTTCGGCATGGAGTTTTTTTTTTTTTCCTAAATGTGGAAATGCTTCTACAGTAAAACTTCAAACACTAGCCGTTATGTAAATATCGCTTTATTCTACGCCAGGGCAAATCCTTCCTGAACACAAGGAGGGGGATACGTTACAAAGCACAGGAAGAAGCCTCACCTATGTGGGTCTCTGGTTCTCCGTCTGCGAGGCTCTGATAATGGCCCCTGCCTGCCTGGCTCCAGAGATAATGGCTATAGAAGACATTTGAAAGGGGGACAGCGAGGCCCCAAGTAACGGTGGCATGCATAAGATGGGGCACTTTTCCATTCTGCATTCCCAGCCAGGCAGAGCGCGAGTCCTTGGCTGATTTGAAGATAAAGTCTGCAGAGAGAGTGGTCTCGGTGACCTCTGACCTTCTCCACTCTAGGGACCCTGGCTCAGGATGAGTGGGACTCGCTCCAGGGTCAGGCCAGCTCTGCCTCTGTCTGCAGTGGCGGGGAGCAGGGGGTGAGGGTGACCTGTCGTCCTGGGCGCACCTGACGCCAGGATGCTCTCCCACGGATTTTCCCAGCATGCTCTGCGGAAGCCCGCTGGCCCCAGATGCTGAAGGCTGAGCTGGGGACATGGTAGCAACAGTGCTGCAGGTTGATGGAGAGTGGCTGCCCGCTCAGACCTGCCCGGGGTGTTTCTGGTCGGGGGTGCTGTGACTGTGGGGCTCTGTGGGGAAGGGGTGACACATGGGGACAGGGCACTCTCTCTGCCCCCCACGTCACTCACTGCCATGGCTGTACCATGGCTGAGCTGCCGTAAAAGCTCTTTTCTTCTACTTTCGTGTTCAAGCTTAGGACTCAGCTGTCGTGGGAGGGAGTTTGATTTGGGAAGAGGAAGTGCAGATATAAAGTCACAGGAGAACTCTGTATGAGCACCTGAAGAACCATTGTTCAGTACCATGGATGGCTCTGTGTGCAGGAGTCCTGGGCTTCCATCGTGTCCTTCATATTCGCTCACTTATTCATTCAACAAACAGGTGGTTTTTTTGTTCAGATTTATTTATTTGAAAGGTAGAGTTACAGAGAGGGAGACAAGGAGAGAGAGAGAGAGCGAGCGAGAGAGCGCAAATATCTTCCAATGGCTGCAATGCCAGGTCTAGACCAGACAAAAACCAGGAGCCAGGAGCTTCTTTCAGGTCTCCCACGTGGGTGCAGGGGCCCAAGCACTTGGGCCATCTTCTGCTGCTTTCCCAGGTGCATTAGCAGGGAGCTGGATTGGAAGCGGAGCAACGGGGACTCAATTGCTTGCAATAACCAGGGCTGGGCTGGGGCCCAGCCAGGATCCTGGAGCTCCACCCAGGTGGATCCATGGCCCGAGCATCCAGTCCTCAGCTTGTTCACATCTGGCCTGGGCATCTCTGAGGAGCGAGATGGAAGGGCAGCCTCTGCCCCAGGTGTGCACACCTGAAGATGCGTGAGAGGCATGGCAGTCCTGTCCCAGGAGCACCTGCTTTGGGACAGAAGAGAGCTAAGTGCTTGTGGGCCCACCCCCCATCCTGACCTCAAGGTGGCAGGGAGGCTGGGAGATGCCTGAGACCTGCTCGAGACACCGACTGGGACAGGAGATGCAGCAGTCTTGAGGGTGCGCGGACACCAGGCTGGCCCTGCCCCCTCACCGAGGCCAGCCCATGGAGACGCCCTTGACAGCCTGGGCTGGGAGATGTTGAACTTCACCCTGCTTTTTCGTAATCAAAGCGTAGCGAGCCTCGATCCGGCCAAGGGCATCTTTGTAAAAGCGAGAGGAATCCTGGGCTCAGAGAGGGAAAGCAGTCCGTCCAGGGCTCCCCGGGGTGGGGCTGTGTGTTCCCCCAGAGCAGCACTGCTGAGAGGCCCCCTGGTCCCCAGATGTCCCCTGGCACTGTAGACAGCTGGGGCACGCATGCATTGGGAAGATTAGCACCAGCGTTTAACCCAGAGGCTGAGAGGGAAAATGTTCCATCAGCTGTGGCGGCTCCGTGGGGAGCCCAGTGAGGGCCCAGCACAGGGCTGTGGCTCTGCCTCTACCTGGCTCTCTGCCGCAAGCCAGGCTGGCTCTGGAGGCAGGCACTGCCGCATGCCACCCACAGCCAGAAATAGTAGGTGCTCTGGGGTGTGTCAAAGGGCCCTTCCTCCCATCCACCCATCCACCCACCTATCCATCCACACAACCACCCATCTACCCACCTATGCATCCCTTATCCATCCATTCACCCATCCATCCACCCACCCACCCAAACTCCTTTAATGCAGCCCGTAACATTGCTCTCCTGTGTATGCTGGGTACGGTGCAAGTTGCTGAAGCCAGAGCAGTTAACAAGACACAGTGCTTTTGACCCTTGAACTTGACATTACAGTAGAGGGAGAGATGCACCTTAGAAGCAGAACAAATAACCAAAGTAGGTATGTACTTGGGATTTATGGGTTTGCTTATGTACATGCATATGTGTGCATTAGTAGAAAACGCTGTGAGGTTGGCTGGCGCTGTGGCTCACTAGGCTAATCCTCCGCCTGTGGCGCCGGCACCCCGGGTTCTAGTTCCGGTCGGGGAGCCAGATTCTGTCCCGGTTGCCCCTCTTCCAGGCCAGCTCTCTGCTATGGCCTGGGAGTGCAGTGGAGGATGGCCCAAGTCCTTGGGCCCTGCACCCCATGGGAGACCAGGAAAAGCACCTGGCTCCTGGCTTCGGATCAGAGCGATGCGCTGGCCGCAGTGCGCCAGCCGCAGCGGCCATTGGAGGGTGAACCAACGGCAAAGGAAGACCTTTCTCTCTGTCTCTCTCTTTCTCTCACTGTCCACTCTGCCTGTCAAAAACAAAAAATTTAAAAAAAAAGAAAATGCTGTGAGGTGGGCTGGCGTGGTGGTGTGGCAGGTAAAACCCCTGTTTGACACTGGCATCCCCTGCAGATGCAGGTTCCAGTCCCGGCTGCTCCACTTCCAATCCTGCTCCCCGTTAGTGCACCTGAGAAAGCACTGGAAGATGGCCCAAGTGCTTGGTCCCTGCATCCACGTGGGAGACCCAGAGGAAGCTCCTGGCTTCAGCCTGCCTCAGTCCTTGCTGTTGTGGACCCCAGGGGAGTGAACCAGCAGGTGCAAGACTTATCTCTCTTTGTCCCTCCCTTCCTCTCCGTAACTTGGATTTTCAAATAAGTAAAATCTTAAAATACAACCACAGGGACCGGCACTGTGGTGGAGACAGGAAAGCCTCCAGCTGCAGTGCCAGCATTCCATGGGGCATCGGTTTGGGTCCTGGCTGCTCCACTTCCCATCCAGCTCCCTGCTAATGAGCTTGGGAAAGCAGTGGAGGATGGCCCAAGTGGTTAGGCCCCTGCACTGGCATGGGAGACCCAAAAGAAGCTCCTGGCTCCTGGCTTCAGATCTGCCCAGCCTTGACTGTTGCAGCCATTTGGGGAGTGAATCAGTGGATGGACGATAACTCACCCTCTCTCTCTCTCTGTAACTCTACCTTTCAAAATAGATAAATAAATCTTTAAACATAATGACAACAAGGAAGATGCCATGAAGGGAATTAAACAGCGTAATGCAACAGTCCCTGGTGTTGGGGGGAGAGCGGATTGAGATTACGAATTCATTGTGCTGACACTCGACTGCTTGTCCACAACCCAATCCAGGTCACCTCTTCCAGGAAGCCCTCTGGGGTCAGAACTTCCTGGGGGCAGAGCGCTCCTTTGCCTATGCTCTCAGAGCACCCGGCCTGCCCTTGCTGCCCCTGAGCCCGCCACCTGCCAAACACAAAGTGCTGATGAGTGTCTGCCCACGGAGGCCGTCAGCTCCCTGAGTCTGGGACCTCGGCCTGCTTTGATAGCTGTGCATATGTGTGGTCAGTGGGGCTGGGGCTGGGGGAGAGGGCGAGACCACGTGGGCAGGCCTGGGAGGGCCCACTCTGCTTGGGAGGGTGCGTTTGTGTGGCAAGCGTGTGCCCCCACTGGGCGTAAGGAGCTCTTCAGGGTCCCCTCATCCATCCTGTGCCCATCACCTTCCTGTCACTCCCCAGTTATTTACAATCCATTGGGCAGATAGCCCTTAACCAAGCAATATACATGTTAATGTGGAGAGCAGAGGCTGAGAGCGAAGTAGCAGCGCGAACACATTATTCAAAGGGGCGGGTGAGGAGGGAAGGAGAGAGGGATGGGGCAGGGCGGCTCGGGCAGCTACACCCTCCTTGGAGCCACCAGCAGCCTCGCCACTGCTGGCCCGGCGGTCACCTGCTCCCCTACCCTGCAACCTTGCCCCCTGCCCACGCTTCCCCTCAATCTGAAGCTGCCCAGAGTTTATGTTTAGCCCTCTCCAGAAGGCTTCTGGTGGTCCGATGTTAATTGGAATGGTACCCAAGGAAGCCAGAGCTACGGATGGCTGTGATTTTTTCCTTCTCTGTGTTGGCATTGTGTAGGGGGTGGCCGAAAATGCCTTGTGAGAGGTGGGAAATGCAGTCTTTGTTTTTCCTGGCTGCCTGGTCCCAGCCGTAAGGAACGTTGGAGGTGGCAGTGGCAGTGTGGGCTCCCACCTCCTCCACTGCACACACCATCGCCCCCCAGGCGTGAGCCTTGCTTTCCTCCTCTGTGAAATGGGGCCACCTTTGCTGGCTGCCTTATGAGAGGTGGTGAGGAGCAAGTGGGTTGACGAGGGGCCCTCTGATGATGCAGTGAGGTTCAACAGGAAGCCCTGGGCAGAGAGAGAGGGCCAGGGGCCCCCTGGGGGCGGGCAAACAGCCAGGGATGGGGAAGAGCTCAGAGCTGCCAGCTCCTGGGCCTTCCTGCTTCTGCCCTTGGCTTTGGGGCTATGACTTGACCTTGCCTCTGTCCCCCGGGCTCCCAGGGAAGGTGCGGGGAGCACAGAATGGCCGGAAGAGGATTTTGGAGCCAAGTGGCTCAGGGAACTCTCCTAGGTGCTCTGGGTGGGTGGGTATCAAGAGGGGGTAGGCCTCCCTTCTTGGGTCCAGATTCCAGGTAGTGGTTACACAACGAGGGGTCCTGGGGGACTCCCTAGGGTCTGCCAGGCCCCGTGGGGTGCCAGAGCGTGCAGGGAGGGCTCAGCAGCTCCCCTGGAAGCATGACAGATGCTCACTTAGAGGGACATGGGCACTCGAGGGTGACACCCGCAGCTCTGTGCTTACATGGCTGCACACACGTGCCTGGACTCTTCTGAGCAGAAGCCCCCCCAAGGTGTGCAGGTTGGGTCATTCTGCCCTGAGTGTCTGGCTCTCCCTGTGCACGTGTGCTGGGCTCTGGGTGATTTTCCAGGGCTATTCCCATTAGGTGGCGTTGGCCCAGCATTCTCAGCACCTTGGGTTAAGAGGTGGGCTGTTAGGGCAGGATGGGAGCCAGCGCCAGCAGGGAAACATACAGGCAGCGTTTCTCTGTGCTCCTTGAGGAGCCCTGGTGCTACCTCCTCCTCCTCGCCCCTCTCCTGCCTCTCAGTCTCCCCCTCCGGCTTCACTGCTCCTTCTGCAAAGATGGGAGCAAGGTGACCTGCTCAGACCTTCAGTGGTGACGCGCGACCCTCGTCCCCCCCCTCCCCGGGTGATCTGGATCCAGTGTCCCTGACTTCTCCAAAGTCGCCCCACGTCCCGAGGGTGATCGGGGGCACCTGTGAGGAGCTGCTTTGCAGACATGTCTGGATGGTTCCAGAAGGAGGCAGACCCACCCTCAGTTGAGTCTGAGGTCTTCTGGTTTTGGTCTCAGTTGGTTTTCCAGGGTCCACTGCTGTTCCACACTGAACATCAACAGTTTGCAGCTCCTTCCCACAACCTCATGCTTCATCCCATCCCTCTCTCCCCTGGTGGCTCCCTCCAGCTATGACAGCCATTTGTTTTCTCCCAGCTTCTTGGAAAGACAGAGTGTAGAAAGAGAGGAAGAGAGGTCATGAGAGAGAGGGAGAGCAAGAGCGAGTGAGCATGCCAGTTAGAGAGAGAGAGAGAGAGAGAGGGAGAGAGAGAGAGAGAGAGATCTTCCATCTGCTGGTTCACTCCCCAAATGGCCACAACAGCCAGGGCTGAATCAAGCTGAAACCAAGAGCCAGGAACTCCATCCAGGTCTCCCATGTGGGTGCAGGGGCCCAAGCACTTGGCCCATCTTCCACTGCTTTCCCAGGCGCATTAGCAGGGAGCAGGATTGAAAGTGGAGCAGCCGGGATTCCAACTGGTGCTCAGATATGGAATGCTGGCATTGCAAGTGGCAGCTTCAAGTGCTGCACCACAACGCCGTCCCTGCTGGAATGTAAGCCCTCTGAGGGCAGGGACCTCATCTGGCTTCTTCGCTCCTATTTGCCCAGCACTTAGAGCAGTGGTTGGTGCATCATGGTTGCTCGGTAAAACTTGCCAATGTTGGCTTCTGAATGGGTGTCTCATCACGGCCATCAGCTGACCTCTCCTCCCACCTGTACCCATTTCAGCATGCCCCCCACGTGTTCTTCAAGGTCAAGGCCACCTCCTGAATGTGTATTTCACTTATCCGTGCTTCCAGTTGTCCCCTAGCAAGGACGCCCAGCTGTCCACAGACTGCACTTTCACTTTCCTTCAGCATTCCAACAACCCAGGGAGGAAGTCCCCAGGGATGGAACAGCTTGGAGAGGCTTCTTTGTCCATAGCAGGAGTCACCCATGAGCAATCGTGCACCACGAGGATGTGAAACCCACTGCTGTGTTCTGGGAGGTCAGAGGCACTCACAGACAGAGCAGTCCAAATGCTTTGCCTGGCAGCCCTGCAGGTGGGCTGAGCTGGGGCAGAACTCCCGGCCTGGGCTCTCTAGCTCGCGGGCTCACCATCCGTGAGCCTGTCCCTGCTCCTCCATAGCCCAATTACAAATCAACCCAACCCAACCCAAACGCCATGTTGTCTGAACACAAAAGCACAGAGCTAGTTAGGACCGCAGTCGATGAGCTGTTCTGGGTTGGTATTTATGTAACCCTCAAATGGCTTCAAAGCATCACCAGTAGTTTTCAAGTAGATTGGCAAAGGAGATGACAACAGGGCTTCTCCATAGAGAAGTGGCACAAAGCTGAGACCCAGGGGCTTCTTGGGATGGCCTGTGGGGCGGGGGCTGGCGTGCAGGGGAGGAGCCTGGCGGGGGCGGGGGATGGAGGCTGCTCACTGTCTCTCACGACCGCTCTTCCCGGAGCTGAGGACTTGACTGAGAGTGTGGAGAAGGAAGAGATTTGTTGCTGATGGACAGTTCCCTGGCAGGAGGCCCCGTCTCCCGGGTATTCCCACAGAGATGAATGAGCTGCCGGCTTCTCCCGTGCTCCCTGGCTGGCGTCTGCAGGAGCCTGCCTTTTCCATCGTCCTGGCCCTGGAGCCAGCATCCTGGCTCGCCTGTGGCCCAGAAGCTGCAGTGAGAAGAAGGCCAGGGCCTCCTCAGTTTGGGGAGGGTGGTCGGGCTGCCACGGGGGCTGGGGGAGCCCACGCTCCAGTGCACCAGTGCCGACTCTGCAGTGAGTCTGGTTGGCCCGCAGGAGCAGTGGTGTGCATCACTGGGGAAATCCCATTAGGCTGAGGAGAGTGGGGTTTGTACTGGCAAAGTTTACTCACTGCTGAGACTCAGCACCTGCAGGGCTTGGAGCATGATATTTGAGATGTGGATGGTGGCAGGGCTGCCACCAAGAAGAGGCAGGAGAGGTCCTTGGCACAAGGTCAGAAGAGGCTTTGCTCCCGGGGCTGTGCAGGTACGGGGCTGTGCAGGTGCAGGGTGAGGACTTCAGCCTTGTTGAGCCCAGTGGGAAGAGCAGGTGCATTTCCCTCCCACTTCCTGGAGGCCCCTCCCCTACCACGCCTGACCAGCAGAGAGAAACCAAAAAGGGAGGAGGTGCGGGCGGGGACCCAGTGATCTGGGCTAAGGAAGGGCTAGTCCAGACCACTGGAGAAGGGAGGACTAAGTCCACTTCTCTCAGCTGTAAAACAAGCCCCAGGCGCAGTCTGGAAAGGTATGGGGAGTTGTTGGGATAAAGGGTGGGCCCTGGGATGTGGAAGGCAGTCAGACAATGTGGGTTCTCCCGCCTTCCATGGGAGGACATGTGGACTCTGCCCACTGAACCCCCATGCTCCTGGGCAAGGCCCAGGGAGTGCTGCTTCCGGTGCAGTAGCTGCCTTTCCTACTTCCTGCCTAACTGGTATAACCTAGGTCTCCTGTGAGTATGGGCAAGCGAACAGGAGGAGGTGGCACAGTTATGCTGCTTGAGGGGCTGGCGCTGTGGCGTAGTGGGTGAAGCCGCTGCCTGCAGTGCTGGCATCCCCTATGGGCGCCGGTTCTAGTCCTGGCTGCTCCTCTTCCAATCCAGCTCTCTTCTATGGCCTGGAAAAGCAGTGGAAGATGGTTCAGGAGCTGCACCTGCATGGGAGACCTGGAAGAAGCTCCTGGCTCCAGGCTTCGGGTCCATCCAGCTACGGCCATTGCAGCCATTTGAGGAGTGAACTAGCAGATGGAAGACCTCTCTCTCTCTCTGTCTCTCCTCTGTCTCTCTCTCTCTGTAACTCTGCCTTTCAAATAAATAAATAAATCTTTAAAAAACCCACCAGTTATTCTGCCCTAGATTTCCAAGGCTGAGACATAGCTGGGAGAGGGCAGGAGTCAGGAGTGGCAGGTGGGGAGGCACCATTCACCACATGGGCTCTGAGCTCTGGCAGTTTGCAAGGGAGAATTGGTGGTCACATCAGCCCACCCGACAGCAATATCTTGCATCTTTCCTGTGCACCTGTTCGTTCCCGGGTAGGCATGGGTCGGTAGAGCCTGTCTCAGCAGGCTCCACATACCAGGCCTTGGACACAGATAGCCAAGGAAATTTGCTCACCATCAAACTCGGGGCTGGTGTCTCTTCCTGGGAAAGCTGGTGAGCTGGCTGTTTTACCATGCCGCATCCTGAGGCTTTCGTTCCTGACTTCCATACTCCGCTCAGAGCTTTTGGGTCCTTTTGTATGAGCTGGGGGTAACCCCAAGTGCTGTCAAAAGAGATTTATACAACCCCACTGGGCATCCTTAGAACTTGCTGCAGGGGCCAGCGCTGTGGCTCAGTGGGTTAACGCCCTGGCCTGAAGTGCCGGCATCCCATATGGGCGCCGGTTCTAGTCCTGGCTGCTCCTCTTCTGATCCAGCTCTCTGCTGTGGCCTGGGAAAGCAGTGGAAGGTGGCCCAAGTGCTTGGGCCCCTGCACCTGTGTGGGAGACTGGGCGGAAGCTCCTGGCTCCTGGCTTCGGATCTGTGCAGTTCCAGCCGTTTGCGGCCAATTGGGGAGTGAAACATCGGATGGAAGACCTCTCTCTCTGCCTCTCCTCTCTCTGTGTAACTCTGACTTTCAAATAAATAAATAAATCTTAAAAAAAAAAAACTTGCTTCAGTTTTCAGGTGCCCAAACTGGGAGGTCCTGGGGCTGGGGTGGGGGTGGGGGTGGGGGTGAGGACAGGGTTGTTTTCCCTTTGAAGGGCATTGGCTTATGATGTTCTTAGCAAGTTTGCTCAGAGAAGGGGAGGGGGCCTTGGAGTTCCATGACAATGTGCCTCTGACGTTGGGGGGAGGCTTGCAGGCAGGCAGCGGAGGGCTGCAGGCACAAGAGACACGCACCTGCTGGCTCTGAGCTGGTCCCCACCCCGGGTGGCTACGTACAAGCCACCGTGGTCCTCCAAGTCTCACGTCCTTGTTTGCACCAGAAAGCAAACCTCCTTCTCCCAGGCCTGCTGGGTTGGTGCCAGCAGCCGGCATGAGAAGGTGTTTGAAGGCATTTGGTGTGGACGAGGCCCCTGCTCCATTTCCATCTCCAGCCCCACAGGGAAGGAAGGGAATGAGGTCCTCTTCTTTTTCTTAATCACTATCAATACCTGGTCCCTGCTGCACTGTCTGTTCACCGGCGTAGCTTCTCCAAAGTTGTGTATCAGTTGAATTTTTTTTTTTCTAAATTGAATCTCATTTCCCATGCACCGAGGGAGCTGAGGGATTTAAAGGAATTCGCCAGTTTGTCTTTTTGCTAAAGCTAATAACCACCCCTTGATGTCCTTGGTACAAATCAGGTTTTTGCATTTACTGGCTTTGTTGAAAGTGGGGTTCCCTTTGTATTTGTTAAGAAATTCACAGACCGACACGTGTTGGCATCCAGAGATGGAAGGAGGCGGGTGAACAGAGTGGCCCCTGCCTGCTGGGGCCGCAGCTGCAAGGGTTCAGAGGCCACGCACAACCTCCTGGACTGCCCTGGAAGGTAGTGGAGCCTGGGGCTGCGTGGAGGAGGGAGGGCATTGGTGTCTCAGATCTGTGGATGCTCCAGCCAGCACCCGCCCCCCGCTGCACCCCAGGTGCCTTCCTTGACACCAACCCTGCTGTCCCCAAGCTGTGTTCTGGCGGATGGAGCTGGATGTTCCACCCCGTGCACCCCTGCACCGTGTCCACAGGTCCCAGGCAGATGCAAATTCATCTGTGTACTCTTTAAATCTCATTTGCTTGGTCTGTTTTCCCTAATCAGAAGAATAGAATTAGCTCGCTCCTCAGCAGGGCTCTGGTATGGAATTTACGTAAATGAGCTCCTTAATAAAATTACTAAATATAGCATCAACATGGTTACAAGGGGTGGGGGCTGGGGGAAGCTCTTAGACTGTGAGTGTCTTAAGAAAAAAAAGCTGTATTCCTGCAGCAAGGGAAGCAAAATTTCGTTTTTTCACCTGGAGGTCCAGTATGGAGGAGGGGAATGGGGAAGTAGGTAGAGACGCAGAGAGATGAGGGAGCAGGGAGAAGATGCGAGAAAGCTCTAAGCCAGACGGCGCAGATAACCATTTAATTAATTGCTCTCCTGGGGTTTTGCGGGTGTTGGGAATCAGGTCAAGAATATAAACAGTTGTTGCCTTCCTGAAAGAGATACTCTGATTATTTGCTACTGTGGCAAAGAGTTTGCTCTGGGTAACATAATGAAAGGTCCTAGTTGTGACAGTGGGGTCAGGGCGGTGTGTGTGTGTACATGTGTGTGCACACATGTGTATCATGTTCCTGTGCACCTGCAGCCAGACCTCAGGGAGCTGGCACATTAGAAACTGGGAAAGAGCTTGGGGATTTTTGTATAAAAGGGACATTTTCTCCCCTTCCTCCCTCCTTACCCCTTCCTCCTGCCCCTCCCCTCCCTATTTTCCTCCCTCCCTTCTTTCCCTCCTTCCTTCTTCCGTATCTTTTTAAAAGATTTTATTTCTTTATTTATTTGCAAGAGTCACACACACACACACACACACACACGTCTTCCTTTTGCTGGCTCACTCCTCAAATGCCCACGACAGCTGGAACTGCTTCAGGCCAATGCCCAAAGCCAAGGACTCCATCCAGGTCCCCCACAGGGGTGCAGGGGCCCAAGCACTTGGCCCATCTTCTGCTTTCCCAGGTGCATTAGCAGGGAGCCAGTTCAGAGCAGGGAAGCCGGCAGCCAGCGTGCTCCCATGGGGAATGCCAGCATAGCAAGTGGTGGCTTAACCCACTGCGCCACAGCGCTGGCACCTAAGAGGCACATGTAGAGTTGCTGGCAAGAGAAGCGGGACGGAGACTTTGGATGGCTACTTGTCTCGTTTCTTACACGGACAGCGTGGTCTGCCCTTCTACCTCCTCAGAGCCACTGATCTTTGGAGCCCCTTGTCCCTACCTTCATGCAGTTCCCCCCTTGTTTCAGCGTCCTCCAGAGCACCCCCTGTATCCCTTCTGCAGCCTGTTACACCCTGGTTTTTTTGGGCTTAGAGCATGGCACAGGGCCCCCCTAACCACGTGTGGGCCTTAACACCCTCACCCCTCACCCTGATGTGCCAGGCCCCTCCCCCCAGCTGCTCTTTGCTGTCCCCTCTCCGATGCCAGAACACTTTCTGTTCCCCCTGAAATGCACACCCCTCACTCGAGGCCCCTGCACATCTGCGGTCCCTGGCGTCTGAATTTCTCCCTCTCTGCCTCCCATAGCAGGCCTAGCTCATGGCTCGCCTGGCGCTTGGCCTGGCTGCTGGGTGCAGTCAACTGTTGCCGTGGCTGCAGGCACTGCAGCTCGGCCTGGGTTCTGCAGAGCAGAGCTATGGTGTTCACGCCCAGGATCTCGGCTGAGGTCCTTCATCTGGGATGGATCCTCATTGGGCGATTAAGGGGATCAAATTTAGTGATGCTGGCAAAACCCTGGTCCCAGCACAAACCTCTAGTGATGCCATTGCTTTTCCCTACTGTGTAGCTCCCTCGCCTGGCCATGGGCTGTCTCATAAAGCCACAGGGTATTTGTGAACCTTCCATTTGCAGCAGTTAGCACAATACCTGTTGCATAAAAGGCTTTAGAAATTGGGGCATGAACGAGGGTGCTGCTGGTTACCCTGCAGTTCAGGCAAAGACCCCCGGGGCTCCAGGTCTATATTCAGGGGAAGAGAAGTTGCACATTTCAATGCCTCATCCTCTCTCTGTTGGCTGCCTCAACAGCTGATGGCAAGGATTCCATCCACTCCTCTCCCAGCTGATGCTCGCAGGTTCAGGTTTGGCTTCTCCATGCAACAACTACCAGAGTCAAAATTAAATCCAAGCAGTCTTCCTGGGAAGCCTGTGAGCTACCCAGCCTGCACCCTACCTCCCAGATGTGTGTGTGTGTGTGTGTGTAGGGGGCATGGGAGTGGGATGGGCGGGCTTATAAAAGGGACCCCAGAAAGCTCTCTTTCATGTTCTACCACAGGAGGACACTGAGCACAGGCAGCCTGCAGCCCCACGTGGAGCACTTGCCAGATGCTGGCACCCTGGTGGGAAACGCCCAACTGGCAGATGTGTGAGAGGCAAATCTCTGCTGCTTTTCAGCCCCAGTCTACAATAGTTTGTTATAGCAGCCTGGAGGGCTAGGACCCAGGCTGGAATCAAGAGGAGGGTGCCACTGTTACAACATGCGGCTGCAGCTTGGGCACTGGTAGTGCGTCGAGGCTGGCAGATTTTGAGATATGTGCTAGGAAAAGGTGAGATTGTTGCAGATGGAATTCTAAGATTTTTTTTTAAAAATGACTTTATAGGGGCCTGCGCCATGGCTCACTTGGTTAATCCTCCGCCTGTGGGGCCGGCATCTCATATGGGCGCCAGGTTCTAGTCCTGGTTGCTCCTCTTCCAGGCCAGCTCTCTGCTGTGGCCCGGGAAGGCAGTGGAGGATGGCCCAAGTGCTTGGGCCCTGCACCTGCATGGGAGACCAGGAGAAGCACCTGGCTCCTGGCTTCGGATCAGCACAGCGCTGGCTGTGGTGGCCATTTGGGGAGTGAACCAATGGAAGGAAGACCTTTCTCCCTGTTTCTCTCTCTCACTGTCCACTCTGCCTGTCAAAAAAAAAAAAAAAGATTACTTGCAAGGCGCTGGGTCTCACGCAGCTCGCCTTGCTGGGTTTCAGGCTCGCTTACAGGGAATGTCTGTCCGAGGCCTGCTCCACCACTGTATTTTGCAAACACACAAGTTGCTTGCTTTCCCAGATTCATGGCGGGACAGGAGCCACAGCCCGGGTCTTATTTGCAGCCGAGTTAGATGATATGTAGGTTGAGACTGTGGACTTCAGCCTTTAGAGCTGGTGCTGGGAGGAGAAGGTTTTGGGGGTTCCTGGGGGGGTGAAATGCATGTATTTTGTCTGTAAGAAAGCTATGAATTTGGGGCTACAAGGACAGAGAATGGTAGAGACTGAATTTTTGTGTTCATTTATTGACATCTTTTTTTTTTTTTTAATTTTTGACAGGCAGAGTGGACAGTAGAGGGAACCAGAGAGAAAGGTCTTCCTTTTGCCATTGGTTCACCCTCCAATGGCCACCGCGGTAGGTGCGCTGTGGCCGGCGCACCACGCTGATCCGATGGCAGGAGCCAGGTGCTTCTCCTGGTCTCCCATGCGGGTGCAGGGCCCAAGCACTTGGGCCATCCTCCACTGTACTCCCTGGCCACAGCAGAGAGCTGGCCTGGAAGAGGGGCAACCGGGACAGGATCGGTGCCCCGACCGGGACTAGAACCCGGTGTGCCGGCGCCGCAAGGCGGAGGATTAGCCTAGTGAGCCACGGCGCCAGCCCATTTATTGACATCTTAACCCACAGTCTGGTGGTATCATAAGGGAGGTGATTAGGGCATGGACCCCACATGAATGGGATTGGTTCTCGTTTTCAGAGAGACTCCAGAGAGCTCCCTGACTCTTTTTCTGCCATGGGAAGGTACGGTAAGTTAGCATTCTGCAAGCTGGAAGACAGCACTCACCACAAACCCAACTATTATAGCGATGGCTTGGATTGGGCCAGGCCAAGCTGAAAACTGGGAACCCAACCCAGGTCTCCCACGTGGGTGGCAGGGATCCAACTACTTGAGCCATCACCTGCTGCCTTCTCGGGCTGTGCATAAGATGAAAGTTGGAGTCAGGAGCTGGAGACAGGGACTGAACCCAGGCACTCTGACACGGGGTGGAGGCATCTTACCGGGAGTGTTAACTGCTAGGCTGAACATCCTCCCCTCCAGGAGGTCTGTTTTTATGCACTATCCACTTGACATTCAACTTCCTTGATGGGAAATTATTTCCAAAAGTTTCAAGCATGCTGGGGTCTTGTTTATTCCGAGAGACCGCAACTTCCACAAAGGAACGGAAACTCCTCTGGACTTGCTCTCTCGTGCTCAGGACCTGCGAATGCAATAACTAAATGATTGTGTCCTATCTTCTGTAACACCGGGCAATTTACCATGGTGTCAAGTTCAAGAGGCAGACAGAGCTACCTAGCGCCAAGCTAGCCTCCCATCTCCGTTTCTAAGCTACCAGGTTGTTTTCCCTGGAGGCAATTTATGTTACCACTTTGTTGCGCATTCTTCCAGAGGTATTTTCTGTATCTGCAGGCAAATACATTCACGGCTGCTTTCTCCTCCTGTTGCATATGTAGCAGGCTGCCCTTCTAACTGCTCTGCCGATTCTTCTTGTTGTGCTTGGTTAGGAATCTTTGTGTGCTGATTATAAAGATACAGCCTTCCGTTCTTTGGTGCTTGTCCCCTCAGGAGGGGGATCTGGACTCCTCTCTGTTTGACTGTGGGCTGGAGTTAGTGATTTGCTCCTAGAGAATAGCGTACAACAGAATTGATGTCACTTCTGAGGTTATAGACAGGTTGATTCGTCTGTCTTGGGCTCTCTCTCTCTCTCTCTCATCACTTCTCTGGGGAAGCCAGTTACTGGGTACTGAGGATACTGGAGCAGCCCAGGGAGAGGCCTGAGTCATAAGGGCCTGAGGCTAGCCCAGTGACCAAGGCTAGCACAGTGATGAGTATGGAAGCTGTCTTCCAAGACCTGCCAACAGTGAGATGAGCGAACCACGAAGCAGCTCTGAAATGCTTCCTCTTCAGGGGGAGGACGCAGCCCGTTCTGGCCATAACTTGCCTCTCACGGCTGTAGAAGCCCTGAGCCTGAGTCGGCTGCTCCCAAGTTCCTGTCCCATGGAAGCCATGAGAGACCAGCTGCCTGCGGTTTTGTTAGGTAGGAAGGCAGATATGAGCTTATGTGTGTGTGACAAAGGCCTAAAGAGGAGACATCTAGGTCCAGCATCTGCATCTCAAAGTCATCCCCATAACCTTCCAGGGGCAGCCCAGTATTCACATCCTGCCCTGCCCCTTCTACCCGATAACCTGCCAGGTGGGGGTCCCGCCCCTTCTGCCTGACAATCTTCCAGGTGCAGCCCAGTATCTGCATTTCAAATATCCTGCCCGGATCCTGATCCTCCAGGGGGGCCTGCTCATCCTTCTTCTAACCGGGGCAGCACCAGCCAGGCTTCCTCCTGTCTGATACCTTCAAGGGGAAAACTCAGACAGGAATCTTTAATATTTACATCCAAAAAGTCCTTTGTTCCAGGATGAGAAGATGTGGGAAGACAAAGATCGATCCCCTTAAAAACCCCCAGCCTCAACCGGACTGTGCGCTCAGCCCTCCGCCTCTATGCTGAGCCGCCCGCCTGGCCTGGTCAGGTGTCTTCTCTCTACTCAGTCATGTAACCTCGCTCTCCCCCAGTCTGAGCGACTGCGCACTCTCTCTCAGGTTCTGTCTGGAGAGGTGGTCCACCCGTTCTTACGGATGTCCCTGCTCTAATAAACCTTGCTTTCCACTACTCCCTGTCTCACGCCTGAATTCTTTCTTGTGTTAAGACAAGGACCCTGCCGTTCTCCGTTAACAGTTTGAAGGCAATGATTGTGCTGCACAGCAATAGAAAACACACCTGGCTCTTCTGCCACGTGAGAACTCAGAAGAATTGATTGCTTGTGCCTGGCAGGCTAGGCAAGCCGCTGTAATGCCGGATACCATATGAATGCTGGTTCGACTCCTGGCTGCTCCACTTCTGATCCATCTCCTTGCTGATGTACCTGGGAAGGCAGCAGAGGATGGTCCAAGTCCAAGGGCCCCCACCACTCATGGGGGATGCCTGGATGGAGTTTCAGACTCCTGCTTTTGGCCTGGGCTAACCCTGGGCTGTTGTGGCCATTTGGGGAATGAACCATTGCATGGGAGATTCTCTCTGTCTCTGGAAAAAACCTGCCTGTCATTTCACCGGTGTGCGAGGGTATCCATGGGATACATTCTGGAGTATGGAAAAGCCATGTTGAAGAGATCAGGTCTGTGGCTGTGTTTTCCATATGAAGTCCTGCCACACTACCTTGCACAGGAGTTGTACCCTTTACGCTCCCATCAGCAGCTGGTGAGAGAGGGCTGGTTTGTCCACACCCCCACTGTTCTAACCACTCTGGAACGATGCACAGAGGAAGGAGTAAATATGCTTAAGGATCAAATTGTATCTTCTCTCTTAAAAAGATTTATGTCCATTGAGTTGAAAGGCAGAGCTACAGTGAGGGAGATGAGGAGAGAGAGAGAGAGAAAGAGAGAGAGAGAGAGAGAGAATTTTCTACCTGCGAGTTCACTCCCACCTGCTAGTTCACTCTCGACATAGCTGCAATGGACGGGGCTGGGCCAGGCCGAAGCCAGGAGCTTCGTCTGGGTCTCCCACATGGGTGCAGAGACCCAAGCACTTGGGCCATCCTCTGCTGCTTTCTCAGGTGCATTAGCAGGGAGCTGGATGGGAAGTGGAGCAGCTGGAACTTGATACAGGTGCGTATGGAATGCAGGCATGGCGGGCACTGGCTTAATCTCTGTCCCCCAACCTCAGCCTTGATTTTGTAAGGAAAGGAAAGTCCCAGGGCCTGACGACCCTGCGCCAGGGAGCTCAGCAGTGCAGAGGCACCTGGTGACTTTCCCGTTCTGTAGAGGCAGTGGCCGGCGCTGCTGGCTGCCTCTGAACCTGATCTCCTGGGAGCCTGGGCCTTCAAATGCTGGCCCTGAGTCTCTCTCTCTCTCTCTCTCTCTCTCTCTCTCTCTCTCTCTCTCTCCCTCTCTCTCTCTCTTGCAGCCGAGCAGTGCCTGGGGCTCACGCGGCAGGAGGTGCTGTCTCCCTGCCGCCAGTGAGGTCTGTGAAGCCAGCTCTGTGCTGACTGAAGTGGCAAGGCGCTGGCTGTCACAGCAGCTCCTGCTTCCAGCCACTTGGGACAGGGAGGCGGGGAGGGGAGCAGTCCGGTTTTGGATGTGCACACTGCACACAATTCCCACCTCCTCCAGGAAGAGGAGGAGTGAGCAGCGACAGGGCTAGCCCTGGGATGCCCCTGCAGTTATTGTCATTGTTTTGTTTAAATATTTATTTAAAAGGCAGAGTGACCGAGAGGGAGGGAGATACAGACACACACATACACAGAGAAAAAGAGAGAGATATATTCCATTCTCTGGTTCACTCCCTCAACAGCCAGGACTGGGCCAGGCTGAAGCCAGGAGCCAGGAGCTCCATCTGGGTCTCCCACGTGGGTGCAAGGGCCCAAGCGCTTGGACTATCTTCTCCTGCTTTCCAGGGTGCGTTGTCAGGGAGCTGGATCAGAAGTGGAGCAGCCGGGACTACAGCTGGTGCTCGTATGGGATGGTGGCATTGGAAGTGGCGGCCTAACCGTCCGTGGCACAGTGCCGGCCCTGAAACCCACGATTCTGAGGAAAGGACATTTTAGGGGCACAGCTTTCGAGGAAAGCAGGAACTCTATGCCCTCTGCCTGGTCCCCATGTGTAGCCAGTAAGAAGCAGCATCCTGGAAGAGACTCCTGCACGTACTTGCTCAGCATTTATGGGGCACCTACTGCATGCAGTGCACTTTCAACTCCTTTGGGTTCTGTTTCTACCCCAATCACAGGATCTGTGCCCATCATCAGATACCAAGTTCATCCCTCTTTGCACTCACCTCGTCAGAGGCACCCCCAGCCCAGCCCAGCCCTGCCCTGCCTCCCAGTGCTCTTAGAGCAACCCAAGGTTCTCCATGCAGCTACAGCCTCCTGGATGATCTAGCCATGTTTGCCTCTTGGCTTTCCTGCCTTGCCACTTCTTGCCTCAAAATCCACACTCCAGGAGCAGGTGTTGTGGCATAGCAATGGGTTAAAGTTGCCCTCCCTGGGACGCTTGTATCCCATATTGGAGAGAGTCCCAGCTACTCTGCTTCTGACCCAGCTCCCTGCTAACAGGCACCCTGGGAGGTAGCAGAAGAGTCCAAAGACTTGTGGGAAACCTGGGTAGAACTCCTGACTCCTGGATTCAGCCTGGCCCAGCCCTGGCTCTTGTGGGCATTTGGAGAGTGAACTAGTGCATGGAAGACCTCTCTGTCTTCTTTCTGTTGCTCTGCCTTTCAAATAAATAAAAATAAATAAAACTTAGGGAGAATGCACACTCAAACATAGACACAGCAAACCTACTTCCACGTATGGATGTATATCCTCGGCCATTCTTTCAATGTGGTTGGTCATGGGCCCTGGGCCAAGTGTTGAAGAGAAGCAGTTGTGCGAAGAAGTGACTGTTGCAAGCCTGGAAGGGGATGAAGGGGGCACTGGGAGATGGAGAGCAGGTGAAGGCTGGCCAGGCCATGTCTTTCCATAGGAGCTGACGTGCAATCTGGGTTGAGGGCAGGGAGGGGAGCAGGCTGGCCAGAATCTTGGGACCTCATCTCTGAGCAAATGGGAACTCTTGGGCCAAGGCAATGGGCTTGCTCTTTTCACCCAGGTGGAGTCCGGCTCATTCCCTGTAGACGGCTCTTCCTCCTGGAAGCCTTCTCTGATCACCACTCCGAGTCAGAGGCCTCTCCTCTTGGTCTATGTGGCCACTATGCGTCCCCCTCATCATCACATTGAGTGCCCCAGCCCATCTGGGAGCCTATTGCAGTTGAATGACGTCACCCAGATAGATGTTGAAGTCCCCAAGCCAGACCCTATGAACGTGGCCTTCCTTGCTAAGTCTCTGGTGAGAATCTACGCATGCAATGCACAGGGAACCAGAGGCAAGAGCAAGGGTGGAGCCGAGGGCTAAGACTGACACTTCAGGAGGAGCAGGAGCAGGTAGGAGCAGCAGACCTGGGTCACACAGCCTCCCAGCCGCGTGGTCACAGCCAAGGTCAGGTCCGTGTCTGCCGCATACGGGGAGTCCTTCCTGTGATTGCAATGCAGTGCTAGGTGTGTATGCACAGTACCCCTGACTGGGGGCCCACAAAGGAGCCAAGTTTGGAAACAAAGCGAGTGCTGAGGGCAGCAGTTGGCTTGTGAGATTCTGGGAGCGGTGCGCCCTGCTGGGAGACCACAGTGCGACACTGTGCCAGGGCCACCCACTCATGCTCTCTGGCCTTGGTGCATTTCTGTAAGACAACCAAACGACTCTCTTGTTTATTAGGCAGCTTCCTTAAGAAATAGCATCATGCTAATAGGCCAGGAGAATGGAATCTGTAAGTATTTTAAAAATGACACGAGTGGGGAGATTTTGATCTCTGGGTCCAAATCAGGAAGGTTAGGATTTGTTGGGGGATCTGGAGACACTGTAGTCCCAGTTGTAAATATTTCTGCGCTGCTTTTTTTTTTGAATGGTTTATTTGCTTATTTGAAAGTCAGAGTTACAGAGAGAGAGGGAGAGGCAGAGAGAGAGGGAGAGAGAGAGAGAGAAGAGAGAGAGAGGGAGAGGCAGAGAAAGAGAGAGAAGAGAGAGAGAGGGAGAGGCAGAGAGAGAGAGAGAAGAGAGAGAGGGAGAGGCAGAGAGAGAGAGAGAGAGAGAGAGAGGGAGAGGCAGACACACACACACACACACACACAGAGGTCTTCCATCCACTGCTTCACCCCCTAGATGGCTACAACGTCCAGGGCTTTTCCAAGCCAAAGCCAGGAGCTGAAGTGGCAGAGGCTCAAGCCCTTGGACCATCCTCCGACATTTTCCCAGGCGCATTAGCCGGGAGCTGGATTGGAAGTGGAGCAGCTGGGATTCGAACCTATGCTCATATGGGAAGCCAGTGTTGTAAGTGGTGTCCTAACCCGCTGTGCCACAGCGCCAGCCCCACCTGCACAGTCGAGAGCCGTTGAATCCCTCTCAGATGCTTCACAGTCTCTGTCTGTGGGCTGACAGCGGGACTACATTGGGGCTGAGTTTGCTGCCTGCGAGGGGGTCCAGCTCTGTCCTCGGTAGCTCTGTGACCAGGGAAAAACCACCCTGCCTCTGGGGGCTGCCTCCTCGCCCCCTCCCCGGGCCTGTGAGCTGTGTGCCTGGGCTGGATGGGCTTAGCAGCTTTTCTTGGTCCTGAAATCTAGGATGTTACAGCTCTGTCGTAGGCTGAAGTTTTAGGTCAAGTGCTCTGTAACCTCTCGTTTTTATCCACTGATATGTTTGAGTCTGGACCTATGATAATTAGTACACAGTCATGGGTGCAATGGAGGGGGTGTTCAGAACACATACCAAAAAGTTCGTGGAAAAGTGGAATGAAAAGTAAGAGTTCATTTTGTTGTAAAGAAGCTTTTTGGTGGAAAAACAGCTTTCATAACGTGTAGAAAATGTGCATTATGAAAAAATCCACTAGACAGGATGGCGGTTCATGGATTTCAACTTTTTTTTGCACCCAAATAAGCACATATCTAACTTCATTTTTGCATGAGCTTTTCTGCGTGTTCCCCCCACCACCTTTTAAAACATTTATTTGTTTATTTGAAAGGCAGAGTTACAGAGAGAGGGAGAGACACAGCTCTTCCATCTGCTGGTTCATGCCCTACATGGCCGCAATGGCCAGGGCTCGGTCAGGCCAAAGCCAGGAGCCAGGAGCTTCTTCCAGGTCTCCCAGGGGCTCAAGGACTGGGGTCATTTTCCACTGCTTTCCCAGGCCATAGCAGAGAGCTGGATCAGAAGATGAGCAGCCAGGACTCAAACTGGTGCCCATATGGGATGCTGGCACGGCAGGCGGCGGCTATACCCACTCTGCCACAGTGCTGGTCCCTGCATGATTTTTGTGTTAGTCTGTGGGCCTGTGTATATATGTGTATTTGTGCATTAATGTGTACATGTTGGTATGTGTGTGTGATTATATGTATTATATATGCACGTGCTTTCATGTTTGTGTGTGCATGTGTGGTGTGTGTGTATTAGTGTGCACGTGTTGGTATGTGTATGTGTGTTTATGGTATTACACATGTGTTGTATATGTATTTTTGTGTTCATGTGTATATGTGTGGGTATGTGCATGTGTATTTGTGTTTTAGTGTGCATGTGTTGCTGTCTGTATATGTGTTTATATGTATTATATATGTATGTGTTTTCATGATTATGTGTGTATGTGTACATGTGTGGTGTGTGTGTATTAGTGTGCACATGTTGGTATGTGTATGTGTGTTTTTGTGTATTACACATGTGTATTTATTTTTGTGTTCATATGTATATGTCTGTGTATGTGTATATGTGTGTGTTAGTGTGCATGTGCTGATATGTGCATGTGTGTCTAGGCGTGTTTGCATGCGTGTACACATGTATGTGTGTATTTTTGTGTTGGGGTGCGTATGCATGCATGCTATATATGTTTGTGTATTAGGGCATGTATGTTGGTGTGTGTATGCATGTACATGTGTGTTTCCACAATGTATAAATACATATGAGTACATATTTTGTGTGTGTGCATGTTTGTGTGAATGTGTATCTGAGTGTGTGTGTATTAACGTGTGGACGTGAGTGTGTTGCGCACATCCTGCTGCTAGGGGACTCAGTGCTCGACAAAGACTGGCAGACCCCTCCTGAGCTGGGGCCCGTATCCCGGCACAGCATGAGCCTTGCTGTGTGTGGAGAAGCCGGCTTCCGAGGCCTGGATGGGATTCATCTTCTGGTCTTTCCCACTATGACCCCCAGCCCTGCTCATCCTCTGTCTCCTAGCAACGGGCTCAGAAGGTGGTAGCAAATGGCATGGCCTGGAGCTTGGGCTTGGTACTGTGGGCCGTGAGAGGAGGTGTGTGGGGGGTGCTTAGGCCACTCCTGCAGGCCCCCTGGACTGCAGCACTGGTGGGATGCCCTTCGCTTGTGTGGACGGAGTGAATGGGGAGGCTTCAGCTCCAGGAGCCTGGATTGTTCCTCAACACAGAGGCAGCTGACCTGAGCGTGCACACTGGCCGAAGGAGAAGGGCTGCTTGCTTCTGAGCTGGGAGGCGTCTAAGAGGGGGGAAGAGGCAGAAAGGCTCACCCCCCACCAAACTGAGAAGCCCCCTCCACTTCCTCTGCCATCATCCCTGAGAGAGTTCCCGGGAGTCCTCTCGCGCCAGCCATCCTGAGCGAGGGCTGCACTTGCAGGAGTCCTGCTTCCCCTCTGCCTGCAACCTTCCTCTCAGCCAGGTGTCACCTGGCTGAAGGTCAAAGGTAACATCAGCAGTGCCCCTAAAGGCTGCTTTTGAGAACAGGTGGAGCAGGTGCAGAGTGAGTGGCTGCCTTCTCACCTGCTTTCTCAAAGTGGTAAGAGGAGCTCCTTCCCTTCCCAGCTGAAAAAGATGGATGAATGTATGCATTTGGAAGGGAGGGAGGGAGGAAGGGAGAGAGGGGGAGAGAGAGAGAACCTTCCACCCACTGGTTCACTCCCCAGATGGCTGCAACAGCCAGGGCCAGGCAGAAGCCAGGAGCCAGGAGCTCCATCCAGGTCTCCCATGTGGGTGGCAGGGACCAAGCACTTGGGCCATCTTCTGTTGCCTTCCCAGTTGCATTAGCAAGGAGTTGCATGGGAGGCAGAGCAGCTGAGACTTGAACTGGCACTCAGATATGGATGCCAGTGTCAGCATGGGGGCTTATCCTGCTGTGTCACAATGCCAGCCACTCCTCCTCTTTATAAAGAAGGGTTTGGTGGGGGGAGGATTTTGAACATGTCTGGGGTCTTGAACCTTGGCAGCTGTGAATGAGAGAGACTGTGTTGTGGAGAGAATAGGAACACAACCGGGGAGCCGCTGGCCCAGGCTTCTGGGTTTGGCTTTGCTACAGTACGGCTGCATGACCTCAAGGGGCTGACCCTCAGTTTGCAAAGCTGCAACGTACAGCGTTGAGCTACGTGGTCCTTAGCCCTTGACAGCATCAGGAGCCCCCGGGAGTCCCACTCAAGGCTCAGGAGTTGGCTCTTGCCTAAGTCACTGCCTGCTGTTGTTACAGCAGCCTTGGGTGGGGCCATGAGGAGGGGACAGCGCTCACCACCCAGCCCCACCTCCCCTGCTGACCCCTGGAAAGCTCCAGCGGAACAGAAATGCACAGCGAGACTCCCTCACCCCTGGGACTTCTGTTGCATGAAAATATCTTTCTTATTATGGCTGGGTTATTAAAGCACACTGCAGGTTGTTAAAAGAAATTCAATTAGAGATATCCCAGGCAAAATTATCACATTCCCCCTGATGTGCATGTTCCCCGGCTTTTTTTTTTTTTAAAAAAAAAACACACGCAGAAGCCTACAATACAAGAGAACTTCAAAAGTGGGTGGGAAACGGGGTGAAGAGATGAGTCCATTTCTCGAATAGACACTTTGAAATCTGTGCACGTGAGGGGTCTTCAAAAAGTTCATGGAGAATGTGTCTTATGAAAAGACAACTATCCATAGGTTCCAAAATTCTTTCTTTTTAAGATTTATTTATTTATTTGAAAGACAGAGAGAAAGAGAGGGAGAGGACACTTCCATCCATTGATTCACTCCCCAAGTGGTTGCAATTGCCAGGGCTGGGCCAGGCTGCAGCCAGGAACCTGGAGCTCCATCTGGGTCTCCCACGTGGGTGCAGGGACCCAAGCACTTGGGCCATCTGCTGCTGCTTCCCCAGGTGCATTAGCAGGGAGCCAAATCAGAAGTGGAGCAGCCGGGACTTGTAGGGTGCCGGTGTTGCAGTTGGTGGTTTAACCTGCTGTACCCCAACACCAGCCCCTGTGCAAGTGTATTTAAACAGCTGGCTTGCAGTTTGTGATTTAGAGACGGCATGAGGTGACAGGTCATTTGTCATCTGTCATCTGCCACCTGCCATGCCTCCTGAGCCTGGAGGCCACACCCCTCAGCCATGCCCTCAGAACAGAGATAAAAAATATAAGGTGAGTTGTTGCTGTGAACATTCTCATGGTCTGTTAGGAGAATGGTCCCAGAAAAAAAAATACACGCAGTATATAAGCTGGGGCCTGGAATTTACAGATACCCACTAAGCATTGTGCGCGCAGAGGAAGACATCACTAATCGAGTAGATGTGAACCCGGCATGCTTCAAGGGCGCTGAAGTAATTGAGAGCACCTTTCTGCTCGGATACGAGCATTTGGTTCCATTCCGGGGGTGCTTTGAGGATTTGGTGGGTGGACTCACGGAGAGCAGAGATGCAGGAGGCAGCATTTTGCCGACCCTCTGCGGAAGCCTTGCTTTGCTTGCCCTGTGTCTCCTAGGTTTACAGTCTTCCGTATGCAGAGCGTCTTGCGAGGCTGGCTTCTTTCTGAGCGCATGCCAGTTTGCGAGCTCCGTGACTCCACCAGGCTGGGGTAGACCCTGGTTATACTCAGGTTTTCCTGATGACTCCCTCAAGACATCTGTGTGGGACCAGCCCTGCGATGATGCTGGTTCTGGAGGAGGGGTGGGGCGAGGTGGGGCTGGGGGCATTGTCATGCTGGTACAAAACAGTGTACTTGATGTGAACCTCAAACAGCAAAGTGATGTGTGGCTACCCACGAGGCTAAGTTACCTGCAGACAGACCCTGCGGCTTCTCCCATGGGAGATGCACCTGCAGGGCCGGGAGGAGGACCTGCTTGGGCTGTGGGAGACGTCAGATGGTGGCGCTGTTGCAAATGCGCTCTCATCGGCTCCTGTGAAGAGCTGCAGGGTCCGCTCAAATGGAAGCCAGGGTGCAGAGACAGAATGCTTGGCATTGGCCAGGAGCTACTTCTTGGGAGGAAGACAACCTGGGACGAACCCAGAGCAGTCCCCGTGAGGACTGCAGCCATGAGATGACAGCAGTAGCATGGCCAGCAGCAGAGGCATGGTGCAGGAAAAAGGATGGGCAGACAGGAACAGTAGCCACTGCAGTCCATCTTCTGTGCTACTCGGATCCACTGTTTTTTTTAAAAATTAATTAATTTATTTCAAAGGTAGAATTACAGAGAGGCAGAGACAGAGAGAGAGAGAGAGAGAGAGACAGAGACACACAGAGAGATACAGAGAGATCTTCATCCAGTGGTTCACTCCCCAAATGACCGCAACAGCCAGAGCTGACCTGATCCGAAACCAGGAGCCAGGATGTTCTTCTGGGTCTCCCATGCAGGTGCAGGGGCCCAAGGACTTGGGCCATCTTCCACTGATTTCCCAGGCCATGGCAGAGAGCTGGATAGGAAGTGGAGCAGCCGGGCTTTGAACCAGCACCCATATGGGTTGCCGACACGGTAGGCGGTGGCTTTACCTGCTACGCCATAGCACTGGCCCCCCTGCCAACTTACTGTTAAAACAGAGCAGGCGCCACCCAGGTGTGCCTCGGTGGATCAATTTAGCACTGCAGATCTTCTTCCCTGGTCCTTGCTCTAGCAGTGGGCCTGTCACATGCTGCTTCATTTCATGCCTATTGGGATTTTGGGGTGAGGAGCCCAAAGGCACGGGTTAGCGGTTGTAGGTCCAGTTGAACCAATGCCTGATGTTCCGTGCAGAAGTGCTCTTACCTGCTCTGAGATCCAACAGCTCTGGACTCACAGTGCTGAAGGTTGTGGGATTGGGAGCAAAAATCCCCCAAGTGTGGTTCAGGCTGGTGGTCGGGGGGCCACTCCCATACCCCACCTTTGGTTTGCTGACTCACACACCCACACAGAGTAAGCAATGCGGAGTGGCAGTGCTGGGTGAGTGGGGCCCACGTGTAGCTTCATCCCTCTCAGCACAGCCGCCCCACTCACAAGTTCATGGGTCATTTGTTGAGCATAACAGATACTGGCTGCAGTCAGATAACCAAGGCGCTCAGCCCGCTTGGTTCAATGCTTGCCTTTTCCATTGTGGGTACCCCTGGTGGCCATTACTGTGTCTGGCTGGGATTGTCACACGCCATCTCCTTTCCTGTTGGTTCCTAGAATCTTTTTCCCAATCTTCTTTCAGGACCATAGACCAATGGGCAAGTCTATTAAAAAAAATGTCCCCCTGAATATTTTTATTGGGAGCTACTTGGCTTTCCAAAGTCCTGATGCACTGCCTAATGCCCCACCCACTGGGTCGATTCTCCTGTCCCCTCCTCATGGCTCTCTTGCAGGGCCACTTCCCAGATAGGATTACTGTGAAGCAGCTGTGCCCGTGACCATCCACGTGCTGGGCTCAGGCTTGTCCTCATCAGTCATCTGTGTGGACGGAGGGCAGCAGGCAGGGGCTGTGGGAGGAGACCCCAACATCCCGGTGGTAGGTGACCTGAGAGTTGAGACCATCTGCTCATATGTGGCTGACTTGTGCCTTTTTGGCTTGCTCATGTCCAATCCCAAATGAACCGCCTCCAACTCACAAAGGCTTGATGTTGGGTCAGCCAGACTGTGTGACTTGGTAGGAGTGACAGAAGTTGGCTTAGCATGGGTGGCCATGGCTGTGTGGCCCCTGGCTGCCCATAGTCCATTGTTGTCTAGGGACAGACTAGGGCCGCCCTTCCAATGGAACACAGACCTGTGGCAGATGGCGTGGCCTTGCTCCAAAACTCTAATAGTCTGCATTGTGATCTCTCATTGGGCCTTGCCATCAACTCTCCTTGATGGTGTTAGAGAGAGCTCTAACACCGTCGGGTCTGCCAAGTTGTGTGGCCAAGTGACAAGCCTGCTTTTGCCACAGCCCAGGCCTGCAGCAGAGCCCTTTGTCGCTGTCCCCTTCTCCCCCCCAGCCCCCCCTGTCAAAACCTGGCAGCCCTGCACGTAGCCTGGCAAGTGCATCAGAACAGTTTTCCCAAGTGTGTAATGTGCTGCCTCCAAAGAGCCCTGCCAAGCAATGCCTTCCTTTCTCCGTGGTGGGAGCTGTTTGTGTGAAATACAATCATTTGCCATTTCTTTGACAGAAGGCTTTGCTACGCTCAAATCGCTGGGTCCTACAAACCTCACCCATGTGGTAAGGCCCTGAGTCTTCCTACGATTGGTATATATCCTCTGCAGTCTCCGAGGTCTGCAAGGAACCTGCTGGCGTCTTGCTTGTTTGGCCGACGTGTTATGATGTCCCTCGTAGCTAAGACCAGTTTGGTGATCTGTGGAGTGTTCAGACAATCCAGGTCTCTTTGGACTATTTAGAGACAAGAGAAAGGGAGTTAAACCATCCCCTGGACCAAGGCTGTAGATGTATACCACTATTTGTCTCGTGTGAATGAACACTGCTTTCTAACAATTTTTTAAATGTCTATGCAGAGTCTTTTCCCACTTTTGGATTGCTTGTTTTGTTGATGTTGTGGAATTTCTTGAGCTCCCTGTACTATCAGATGCACAGTCTGCAAATATTTCCTCCCATTCTGCACATTGCCTTATTCACTGGTTATTTCCTTGGCTGCGTGGAAACATCTTAGTTTGATAGAATCCCATATGTCTAGTTTTGCTTTTATTGCTTGTGGTTTGGGGGCCTTATTCAAGAAATCTTTGCCTATATCCATATCTTGGAGTGTTTCTCTTGTGTTTTCCTCGAGTAGTTTGCAAGATTCAGGTCCTACACTGGGGTCTTCGATGCACTTCAAGTTGATTTTGATATAGGGTGTAAGGTAGGGCTTTGCTTCAAACTCTTGTGTGTGGAAATCCAGTTTTCCCAACATTGGTTATTGAAGAGACTCTCGTTTGTTTCTGCACCATTATCAAAATAAGTTGGCTGCAGATGCATGGATTCATGTCAGCAATTTCCATTCTATTTTACTGGTCTATGTGTCTATTTTTATGCCAAACCATACAGGTTAACATTTGTTATTTATTAGTTTTATTGATTTGAAAGGCAGAGTTACAGAGAGAGAGAGAGAGAGAGAGAGAGAATCTTCCATCTGCTTGTTCACTCCCCAAATGGCTGCAAGGGCCAGAGCTGGGCCAGACTGAAGTCAGGCTTCATCCAGGTCTCCCATGTGGGTGCAGGGGCTCAAGCAATTGGGCCATCTTCTGCTGCTTTCCCAGATGCATTAGTAAGAAGCTGGATCGGAAGTGGAGCAGCTGGAACTCGAACCGGTGCCCGAATGGGATGCTAGTGTTGCTGGCAGCTGCTTTACCGCTACACCACAACACTGGATCCAGGATCTGGGATCTTAACCAAGGTCTCTCACATGAGTTACTGGGACCCAACTGCCTGAGGTGTCACCTGCTGCCTTCCAGGGTGTGCTTCAGCAGAAAGCTGGACTTGGGAGCTGATCCTCACTGAGACACTCCCATCTGGGCTGCTGGTGTCCTCACCACCACACCAAATGCCTGCCCTTGAATGTGCACTGCTTTTGATGGTCCTTGAGCAAGGGCTTGAAAAGAATGCATTTGCTAGGCACACACTCTGTGTTCACCTGCTCTAACACTGGCACAGTTGGTACAATTGGGCCACTCGGTGGTAAGTTGGCAGTGGTCTACTCCCATCCTCTGTGATCTGTCTGGTTTTGGAGATCCTGGGATTCCTGTGGCCATCGGGGGGTCCAGTTCTGCAGCAGCTTCGGGTGAAAGAGGACAAACACTCGAGTGTCTTAGGGATGCTGCTGAACTTGTTGCCAGCACGGTCCTTATCCCTTTGCTAAACAGAGCATCTTCGGTCTTCACAGAACACCGTCCATAGGGGACTACCTGCCTGCGCCCAATCTGTCACCCCCTTTTCCAGGCCCTGGGAGCTTCTCCAACCCTCTGCCAGGGAAGTGTGGGCCTATTGCTTCTCCAAGGTTCCAAGATTCAACCTGGAAGTCAGCAGCTTCTCCCAGGATCCCTACCAAGGTGATAAATTCCCCTCCAAGGGAGAAGGTTAATACATTTGCATATTCATACAGACTGCTTTATCCACCTTAGCTCCACCCCCTGCTGGAGGATCCAGTCGGTTGGATGCACACACTCCCACCTACTGCTGGCACACAATAGCTCCTTTGGCATGGAGGCCTCTCTTTCCTTGGCTGACTTTGCTGACTGGGTCACTGTGGACCTGACTGGTCTAACAGCAGGGGACATGGGGTGGCGTGGACTACAGGCTCCCTTGCTGATTTCCTCATTTGTTCCCCAGCCATGCCCTGCACCATTGCCTGCGTCATCTCCATGTCTGGATTCTACGCTGGTCAGTCTCGCACAAAGGAGCCTAAATCTGTACAATCCTTTGATGGCATGGAAGGAGCAGGGATGCTTCATTCAAGAAGCCTTGGTTGGGGCCAGCACTGTGGCATAGCGGGTAAAACCACTGCCTGCAGTGCCAGCATCCTATATGGGCACAAGTTCAAGACCCAGGTGCTCCACTTCTGATCCAGCTCTCTGCTATGGCCTGGGAAAGCAGTGGAGGGTGGCCCAAGTCCTTGGGACCCTCACCTACATGGGAAGACCCAGAGGAAGCTCCTGGCTGCTGGCTTCGGATCAGTGCAGTTCCAGCCATTGTGGCCAATTGGGGGAGTGAACCAGTGCATGGAAGATCTCTCTCTTTCTCTGCCTCTCCTTCTCTCTCTGTGTAATTCTGACTTTTGAATAACTAAATAAATCTTTAAAAAAAGAAGCCTGGGTTTATGTCTTAGGTGCTCCACTTATTTAAGCTGTGTGACCTTGGTGAGCCAGCACGCAGGTCTGTGGATCAATCCCTTCACCTGGCAATTGTGGACAATAGCATCTACTCCACCAGCCAGCTATGAGAATTAAAGGTGGTAGCTATGTTAAACCCCCAGCACAGAGCAGTCTGCACTTGGCTCAATAAATAGTAGCTACTGAATTTTATAGCGTTTGTAATCCGCGCTAACCAGACAGTCATTCAACACACAGCTATCCAAAGCTAGGGATACCCTTGCACCTGTGGGGAGAGGAACCCAGGGAGCCACAGTCCCTGCCCACCTCAAGGGGGACAGCAGTCTCCCAGCCTCTTTCCCGAACCTCCCCAGGGTACATCGTCCTCCCCACGTCTCTGTCCTCACACCTTTGCAGCACCAACCTGGCGCCATGAGGCCACAGATTTCTTCTGCATTGCTTTTTCACACTCCCTGTGTATAAATTATGCCTCTGCTAGTGTGGGCTCACATAGTCTCCTTTCTCCATACACAGCACCTGCTACAGGCACCTACCCTGTACTTTCTAAATGTTTGCTAAATGAACCAACAGATGAGTATCTGTGGGGCGGGTGCTGTGGTGCTGCGTGGTAAGCCAGCACTTGGGATGCCCGTGTCCCATAGTGGAGTGCCTGGTTCGAGTCCCGGCTGCTCCACTTCTGATCCAGTTCCCTGCTGATGCACCTGGGAGGCAGCAGAAGACCCAAGTGCTTGAGCCCCTGCCACCCATGTCGGGGAGACCCAGATGAAGTTCCTGGCTCCTGGTTTTGGCCTGTTGTGGACATTTAGGGAGTGAACCAGCAGAGGGAAGGTTGCTGTCTCTCCCTCTCTTTCTGCCACTCTACTGTTCAGAGAAATAAATGAATCTTAAAAATACAAACATAGTTATTTGTGGTTCCCAAATGCCGGCAGGACACTGGATAGAGCCACGCCGTTGGTTTTGCAGGTTGTGACATGGACACGCCCGTGTATGCATTAAGTATTGTCAGCTGAAACTTGTGTCCCGGTTTGAATGCGTGTCCCGGGCTTGGGAGTGGTTCAAGCATCTATTGCTCATTGTGACTCCTAGGAAAAGAAAGGAAGATGATGGCCGGCGCCGCGGCTCACTAGGCTAATCCTCCGCCTTGCGGCGCCGGCACACCGGGTTCTAGTCCCGGTCGGGGCACCGATCCTGTCCCGGTTGCCCCTCTTCCAGGCCAGCTCTCTGCTGTGGCCAGGGAGTGCAGTGGAGGATGGCCCAAGTGCTTGGACCCTGCACCCCATGGGAGACCAGGAGAAGCACCTGGCTCCTGCCATCGGATCAGCGCGGTGCGCCGGCCGCAGCGTGCTACCGCGGCAGCCATTGGAGGGTGAACCAATGACAAAAGGAAGACCTTTCTCTCTGTCTCTCTCTCACTGTCCACTCTGCCTGTCAAAAAAAAAAAAAAAAGAAAAGAAAAGAAAGGAAGATGAGACATGCCTGGCACCGTGTCTGGCACGGATGCTGAGCCCTCGTGAGCAGGATGGGGGGTGGCACTGGCCACGGAGACCTCCCTGGGGGAGAGGTGGCCACCAGTTTTTGAAAGGCTCTCCTGAGGGTGCTGGGATTAGAGCAGACAAGCTGGGGAGGGAGGAATACTCAGGCACCTGTTTATTGTGTGGGCAACGCTTCCTGCGGGAGCATTGAGGTTAAATACAGAGTAGCAGCCCCTGGCTCAGGCCCCTTTGGGAGCTGGGAGCCTGGAGCTTCCTGCCCTGGCACTCCAGTCTGGGGCCGGTGCACCGTGTGCATGGAGCAGCATGCCTTCTGGTGCGGTACTCTGCCCGGACGTCTTCAGCCTCTTTTCCTGAGACCTGACCCTAATCCCTGGCTGTCTGCTCTTCGTGCGTGGAAAAGTGCTTTAATTGGGAAGGTAAAATACAATATCAAATGCCCTTTTTGTGCCGTGTGAAAGGCCCCTAAAGCTGGGCTTAACTCAAAGAGCTTAAATCAATAGCACCGGCCCATTTTCTAATCACAGGGAATTTAATAATGATCAGGAAAGCTGTTGTCAGTCTGATCTGTGGGGCTGCGAGGATTTTAACTCTTGGAAAACAGCTTCCTGTCAAACTTACATACTGTTATCATATTAAATGTCACTCAGAAGGGTATTAAAACCTTTCTGTGAGAGAAAGCATTATAGGGGTTCTATTGAAATTACTCTAAATGCTGATGAGCGGGCTGCTGGGGACCTTAGCAGGTGTGGCTACAGGAAGGCCTCTTTACCGTAATCCACCCAAATGCCCAAATGGGGGAGGAGGGCTCCGTGGTTATCTTGAGGCCCCTCAGCCCAGGCAGGGGCTGGAAAGGTTATTTCCCCCCCCCCCAACCTGAGCCCCCCCATCTATTAGTCAATTGATCATCAGCATCACAAAACATCCCAGGCAACCAGATTTTATAAAGAGAAAAGACTCACTGTGTGTAAAGAGCTGGAGGTGGGTGGTCCCATTGCTTTGGCCCCTGGGGTGGTGTCCTTACTGGCAGTCCCCAGTGGGCATAGAGCATCCCGTGGGAAGAGGTAGGGAGTGTGTATGTCTGCCTCTCTCTCTCTCTCTCTCTCTCTCTCTCTCTCCTTGTAAAGCCACCAGACTCAGCCCCAAGTGTTCTGATCCCAAAGATCTAATCCAGACACCCGGTGTTGTGCTGCAGTGGGTTAAGCTGCCGCTTGTGATGCTGGTATCCTTGTTTGAATCCTTGCTGCTCCACTTCAGATCCAGCTCCCTGCTAATGCACCTGGGAAAGCAGCATTTGATGTCCAATGCTTGGGCCCCTGCCACCCATGTGGGAGACCGGGACAGAGAGCAGATGGTTGTGTGAAGTGGTGTTGTGTCCAGCCCAGCCAGTGCCCTGGACCCAGAGTCTCCAACAGAGAGGTGAGCTGCAGACCTCTGCCCTGCACCTGCAGCTCCAAGGGCAGCGGCCCCACCTGACCTGAGTGGAGCATCTGCCACTATTTGACTTATTTTCATCTGATGGCTTCAGCTTTTAACTCCTTGGGTGCTTTGACAAGACTTGGGCCTCCCAGTGAAAGATACGGCTCATGGAAGACTGAGGCCCAAGTGCTATCACATATTTATTTTTTTAAAAAATACTTATTTAAAAGGGGGGGGGGAGAGCATGAGAGCGCTTTGATCCATTGGTTCACTCCCCAAACAGCTGCAAAGGTCAGGACTGGGCCAGACTGAAGCCAGGAGTCAGGAACTCCACCCAGATTTCCCATGTAAGTGGCCCAACCAAGCACTTGGGTCATTTTCTGCTGACTTGCCAGGTGCATTAGCAGGGAGTTGGATCAGAAGTGGAGCAGTCAGGACTCAAAGTGACGCTCCAATATGGGATGCTGGTGTTAGCCACGGTGTCACAACGCCAGAGCCACTCAGGTCGGAGATGGCCAATGAGCTCCTTTGGCTGATGAGGCGCTACTGTGCCCTGCACACACCCTGGGGCCTCCTGCAGCCTGTATGCCCGCTGTGCAGCTCCCTCGATGTCCTCCAAAGCCAGCATTTCCGGAGGAGACCTGGGGGCGAGCTTTGCCACCCACAAACTCATTCCTCTGGCCTCCTCTTTCCTCTCCTGCAGAATGACGCTGAGGTCTAATCTGAGGTCCCGTGGAGGTCACGTTTCTAGCCTGAGAGCTGCTGCTTAATGTAGTCCACGCAATCGTGGCTCACATGCTTCCTGAAAAACCAGAAAGAATCTTGGAGGAAAACTGGGTGGGTACAGACTACAGGCTGGCATCACCCCAAACTGCTGCTGAATCCCCAAGGTGACCACGGCTGGAGGCGGGGTCTTCGGGAGGTGATTAAGTCACCACGGTGCAGCCCCGCCCCCAGTGGGATCCATGGCCTACCAGAGGAGACAGGACAGAGCTTGCTCCCCCTCCCTCCCTCCCCCCTGCCCCAGTGGTCTCCGGGGTCACTGGACACTGGATCTGCTGACACCTTGGCCTTGGACTTGCATCCTTCAGAACCGGGCGAGACAAATTGCATTGTTGCACCTATAGCTCCCATGGTAATTTTTATTTTATTTTATTTTATTTTTTTTTACAGTATCCTTAACTGACTAAGGCTGGAAGCTTGACGACATCTTTCTCCTGCACCTTCTCAACGAGCTGCGTTGAGGTAAGGAGGCAGAGGGACTGGTGTTGAGGACAACATAATCAAAGCATCTGTCCATTGTCCGTCTCCTCCACTAAACCTAAGTTCATCGCAAGGGCCAGCATTGCGGCGACACCAGCACGCCATATTGGACAGCTAGTTCCAGTCCCAGGTGCTCCGCCTCCGATCCATCTCTTTGCTAATGTGCCTGGGAAGCCAGCGGAGGATGGTCCAAATGCTTCAGCCTCTGCCTTCCATGTGGGAGACATGGATGGAGTTCCAGGTTCCTGAGTTTGGTCTGACCCAGCACTGGCTGTTGTGGCCAACTGGGAAGTGAACCAACATATGGAAGATCTCTCTCAGGGTCTCTCCCTCTTTCTGTGTCACTCTGGCTTTCAAAGAATAAATAAGTCTAAGTAAATAAATAAATATTTTAATAAAGGGAAAAGAGGGGCTGGCGCTGTGGTGTAGTGGGTAAAGCCGCCGCCTGCAGTGCCTGCATCCCATATATATGGGTGCCAGTTCGAGTCTCAGCTGGTCCTCTTCTGATCCAGCTCTTTGCTATGGCCTGAGAAAGCAGTAGAAGATGACCCAAGTCCTTGGGCCCCTGCACCCATGTGGGAGACCTGGAAGAAGCTCCTGGCTCCTGGCTTCTGCCTGGCCCAGCCCTGGCCATTGCAGCCATTTGGGGAGTGAACCAGCAAATGGAAGATATTTCTCTCTCTTCCTCTGCCTTTTCTTCTCTGTAACTCTGCCTTCCAAATAAATAAATAAATCGTTTTAAAAAGAAAGAGAGAAGATTGCTAGGGAGATTTTGTCTGGTTCCAGAACTGCCATCAGGTAAGTCTGATTGACATTGGATGATGTGATGTTGTTCACATGGGCTGAAATTGCAACCTGGGGGGCGTAAAAGACGTGTGGTGTGTAGTTAGTGCTTGGTTGTTCTCTTAAGCTGTGCCTGATTCCAGATCATCACCCAGTGTCCCCTTGGCTGCCTGCTGTGTGCCTGTCACCCCATCCATGCAGAGAAGGCTGGCGAGTTGTGGGATGAGCCTGGGATGAGCCGGCTTCTTGAGATTGTCCGGGTGACGAGGTAAGTGCAGTTCGAAGGGGTCCCTGTCCAGCTGTTTATCTGTTTTCCCGATCCGGCAGCCATGCAAAATTGGAGAAGTCAGAGGCAGCCCCTCGGAACTGTCCCTGACAATCTGTCTGGGCCACAGTAATTGAAATTAATTGGATTTCAGAGATAATACCGTTTATGCTAATGAGTGTATTGAGAGGAGACAATAGACTTGGAGATAAGTACCTAGGAGAGGCGAGCTGGGAAAGCAGACAGTCTCTGGAAGAGATTAGGTGTCCTAGAGGGGCAGCTTGTGGGGGAGGGGAGGGAGGACGAGGGTCCAGTTGCAAGAAACTGGCAGGCTTTTAAAATCAGTTAATTAATTAATTTTCTGAGAGGAAGAGAGACACAGCAAAAGAGACAAAGAGTGAGCCCGCCCATCCACTGGTTTGCTCCCCGAACGCCCACAACAGCCCCTGACCAGGGCAGAAGCTGGAAGTTAGCAATTCAGCCTGGGGTCTCCCATGTGGGTGGCAGGGACCTCAGTACCTGAACCATCCCTGCTGCCTCCCAGGGTCTGCATTGGCAGGGAGCTGGAATCAAGAACCAGAGCTGGAGCAGGGCAGTCGCATGTGGGCTGCAGGTGTTTCCCCTGCTTGGCCAAACACCTGCCCCTGGGAGCTATCAGACAAGCAAGGACAGGTGGGAGAGGGTAGCAGAAGCCTCTTTTTGGATAACAGTGCCAGGTGCTCTTTATTAAGCGCATCTTAAAAAATGCCTATTTTATTTTATTTTATTTTTTGAAAGGCATAGCAAGAGAGAGAGAGAGAGAGAGCTTCCATTCACTGGTTCACTCTTAAATACTTGTAACCGCTGGGTCTGGGTCAGGCCAAAAGCAGGAGCTAGAAATCCCATTTGAGTCTCCCACATGGGTGGCAGTGACCCAAGTCCTTGAGTCATCACCTGCTGCCTCTTAATGAAGTAGGCAGGCTTATAGGTTAAAATCCATTAGGTTTGTGAGCTGGAAGACCACGCCTTCACCACGCCCCTGTGTGACCTCACACCCTATCTGATACCTTCCTCACGCCCCTGTGTGATCTCCTGCCCCTACCTGGCCACACCTGGGTGCCCACCAGCCAATCAGGTTAATTAACCACTCCCCTTTGGAAGTGGGTTAAAAGCCTGGGACACGGTGTGTCCCGCCCTCCTCTTTCCCCTGGCTTCTTGCCAGGAGGGGGCTTGCTGTAGCCCTGCACCTCCAGGGTGCATGGCCTTCGGGCCACCTGCCCTAGGCTTCCTGACCTAGATGTTCCTCCATGTGGCTGGTTCCTGGTGCTCGGTATGAATCCACATTTACCTCTCTTAGATAAAGCTCTCACTCTTTTATGCATCTCACTAAATAAAAGCCTAAAATGTATCATGCTGCCTTGTTTATCTGTGCCGGTATTTAGAATTCTTCTCTAAATATTAGGCAAGAACCCTCTCATGCTTATTAATATTGGGGATTTAGTAATAAGCATATAGTGATATTGTATGGCACCCAAAATTCTGGTAGCATGTGTGACATTTCAGATGGCACTTCTGGGGAACTTTAAAGGGCCATGTTTTTGGATAGATTTTAGGGGGTCATTCCCGATATCACCAAGGTTCGCATTAGCAGGAAGCTGGATTGGAAGCGGAGATAGG
Source organism: Lepus europaeus (assembly GCF_033115175.1). Classification (NCBI taxonomy): domain Eukaryota; kingdom Metazoa; phylum Chordata; class Mammalia; order Lagomorpha; family Leporidae; genus Lepus; species Lepus europaeus. The sequence goes on along the minus strand of NC_084834.1, from coordinate 16,455,762 downwards.
AGTTGATCCCAGCTTTCCAATATGGGAGGCAGGTGTCCCAAGAAGAGGCATAATAGCCATATCACAATGCCTGTCCCTTATCAAATGCTTCGTATGTGCAAGGCAGGAGGCATTTTGTGCAAGGCAGGAGGCATTTTGCATTTGCGATGGCATCTTATCCTCACCACGAGCTCATCAGGAGAGTATTGCATTGTCTCCCTTATTTTAAAGGGGGAGAAAGCCAAGGTTTTGTGCCTACTCCTGTCCACCACCTCTCATTTCCAAAGCAGGAAAGGCAGTACAAGGAGGGCCGGGAAGGAGCTGAGGATGCTGCTGGACCCGGAGCAGCTCTGAGGAGGGAGATTTTTTGACCAGGGCACAGAGGAAGGACCGGTGACCTGGGAGAATAACAGAAGGCAGAGTGGGAAGCTCTTGGGAGGAAAGCACTCTGGCTATGGGCTTGCCCCAGGCACGTCCACAGTGCTCCACTCGCTGGCCCTCCGAGAGGAACTGCAAAGCTAGGGAGTAAAGACCCCAGGTGGACTGTGGGTGCCTGGGGCTGGCTGCCTGGTGAAGGCAGCAGCAATGCACCCGGGCGAGCTTCCTGACCGCCAAGGGTCCTAGATGTGGTCCGAGTGAGCAGCAACATTGAAGAGAGGCCTCTCGGGGAACTCTTGGCCCCGCTGTGTGTGCAGCGTGTGGTGCGATGTGGATGGAGACTCAAAGCTGAGTACAGGCACTCCCTAGGCCAGGGACCCCAGGTGTGTACCTTGCACCTATGCCGGGCCCTCCAGCGCCAGGCAGGGCTGCAATAGCTTTGCATTTCCATCTTCTCTTGGGGTTTCCTGATATTGACTCAAACACGCTCCACCAGCAGCCGGGGTTCTGTTGCTTACTCTTGGGCCAGGTTGGGAAATGGAGAAGAGAATTTGGGATCTTTCTTCTTTTCTCTCTTGACTTTGAGTGTTCTTCCTTGTCTCATATGAAATAAGCCTCCTAAAATCTGAATGTTGACCTTCCAACCTGTTTTCACTCAGATTTGAGTTAACCTTGAACTTGGCATTCCCCAAGTGGGAAGACTGTATCATTATTAATCCCTTTGGTCATTTCCTTCCTTTCATTTTAAGCTCATTTCAGTTACTTAGGCTCGAAAAAGTCTATCAAGTACCTTTGATCTCCTTGTCATGTAGCAAACTACTTTCAGCTTTCCCTTTATACCACATGGATTATTTATTCTGTATAATTTCATTGCTACGGCAATATGCAAATGCATTTTTTTTTCTTTTTGGTTAGCTGCTATTTAGGTCAAGTCGTGGGACTATTCTTGTGTCTTTGAGAGAGATAATATTCCACTGGTATTGAAATGAACTACTGTTGTCTCAGCTTCGTAGACCTGGTCTCATATTGAAGTATGCCTAGATTTGTTTCGGGCTCACAGTATGTGTAAATTTTGCAAAGACTTTTTGGCTTGCATCCAAGTCATTAGAAAATCATTCGCTTCCCCCAATCATCCGTCACCAAAGACTGAAAATCCCAGCAGAACCCCCTGCAGTCTCCTCTACCCCAGGACCCTGGCCTGGCCCCTCGCTCTCTTTGCCCTTGGTCTTGGCTTCCAGACAGCATGACACAGCCCCGACACATCTCAGCTGACCTTCCAGGGGCATAAACACAGTGCCATAATGACAGTCAATTAAATAAAAGGGTTGTCTGTCCTGACCTCACCGCGCCCTGAAAACACAGCAGACTGCCAGCCACTTAGAAGTCCTGACAAACATCAAGCTGGCTCGAATTGCAGGGCTGCTCGCTCTTACGTTCAATTTTCCTGCAGCTAGCTTTTCCTAGCTTTGTACTTTCCAAGGTAAATCACATTAGCGGATGAGAAGGGGGGGCCCTGGGAGGGGAGTGGTGGGTAGCCAGACGGTCCCCTGGAGCCAGAGCATCTCTTCTGAACCCATCAGGGAACAAGCACTCTTGACACACAGGCATCTGGTGCTACGAGAAGTTGTTGAAGTGGGAAGCAGGGACAGAGGTCTTCTACTGGCAGGGTCTCTCCTTATTGCCATCCTGGTGCCCGTTAACTACCCTCATCCATCTCTTGTTCAGTACCTGGTGAAATTAGCCAACTGCCTGTTACAGAAGAGCTGCAGAACGCTGGTCTCCCCAGAAAGCATTAGGCCATCTTGAGTTCTCTCAGCTCTCCACCCTCTTCTGCTGTCCATTACAGATCTTTTCATTTGCATTGTGGAACTATGAAGTCCCTGCGGGGCAATCATGGAAAATTGCAGGTGCTCTGTGGGTGCTCTCTGTTGCCACTCACCTTCTTTGTGGAAGTGGTGGCTGGGGTGGCTTTAACATTTCAACTGTTACTTAACTTCTGCCTGCTTCTGGAGGGAGGCAGGACAATGCTAGCTGCGGGCACAATGAGACTGCCTTTGGCTGAGCAAGCTGGCGCATGCCCAGCCCGGTCCCTTTGAGGGACACTTCTCAGATCCTCTGTGGAGGAGAACAGAGCGTGTCAGGGCGCAGCAAGCTGCCCTCTCCATCCTGAGCCCCTGTTGTAGCTCATCTTCTGAAGACTTTTGGCGTGCCCCTTCTGGCACACCCTTCCTACCCTAGAACAGCTCTTCCAAGGGCTTTGATTCCAAAAAAGAAACGCTAGCGTGTGCGTTTGAATACAATGAAATGGACAGCAGCCTGCTGGAAGTTGGACAGTAAAACTAGGACATCCGTGAGGGACTTCCCAAAAGGTCGCCCAGAGTGGAACTCCACGGTAACTCTATTTTGGCATTAAAAGAAAAGCTGAAATCCATGCCGTTTTTTTCATAATATGTATTTTCTGTGAGCTTTATGAAGATCCCCAAAATACATGGATTTCAACTTTTTTTTTTTTTGGCACCCAAATAAACTTACCTTTTCATTCCACTTTCCACAAACTTTTGGAAGTCCCCTGGTGCTACCAGCCAGGGACAGAGCTGTGTATGTTTATACTGTGTTGCTTTGCAACCTGATCCTGACAAAGAGGCATTAAGTCGGCTGAGATAAGCCAGACCCAGAAAGATAAATATCATGTTTCCTATGATTTGCTGAAGTTTATATTCATACCTATATATGCAATTCAGAGAAAGCATGATATACATATAAAAATGATATATATTATGTAAATATTATATATATAATCATTATATGGAGAGTCTAAAAATTGTGTGGCTATCATATCATTTGGTATAGAATTATGAATTTCACTTCACTGAGTTATTCCAGGTAGATAACAATATACTCTTTCCCATGTTAAAAAAATAAAAAGAAATGGAAGGGGGTACTAGTGAGGACACTTGGGGTGCCAGTAATGTTTTGTTCTAGAGTGTCGATTATCAGTGTGATTCGAGGACAAAAATCTCATTTATCTGTACACTTATAAGCATTTTTTTGGTATGTTAGCTGTATTTCAATAAAATGTTAAAAAAAAAAAAAAAGAATCCCAGATTGATTAAACGACAAGGACTATTACTCTTCCATTGCACAAGGGGGCAGTATTGAGCAGGCCCAGAGAAAGGAACCCAGATGGAGCCTGGCCACGTGGGAGCTGAGTTACCAAGGGAAAATTGTTTCTCCTCTCTGGGCCCAAATTTATCATCTGTGTAATAGGCCAGGCACACTGTTCCGCTCCAGGATTGTTATGAGATTAAATTGGACATCATCACCGCCTTCGGCTCAAGGAAGGTACTCATTGACGGCTACATTGCTTCCTTTTTATGCATGTCACTAAGCGAGAGAGCTAACAACCCCCAAAAGGGAAGACGAGATAGACTCAAGTGAAAAGAATGGGGACATACAGCACAGACTTCAACAGTAGCCTTTATTGATATTATATTGCTTTAAATAGAATAGGACAGCGCTTAAAGTGACAGCGTGTCCCTAAAGCAAGATATGAATACTGCAAATGTTAAAAGCAAGAGGAATTAAATGAGGGAGGCCTCGGTACTGAACTCACAAGGAATGACAATCGCCTTTTTCCTATGATGACTTTGATTTTTTTTAGAAGAAACTTTAATAGACAATATGCTCATATGGCTCAAACATGAAAAAAATCTTAACAGTTCAGTTAGTTCTTTAACTTCTAGAGCCCCTCGCTTCTTATCTCCCTGGAGGAAACCGGTGTTATCAGCTTCTGAGCTTGCAGAAATGCATCCCACTTCCTAAGAAAATGCACACACATCATTGTTTTCTTGCCCCATTGTGTATTCTTGCTGGACTATTATTTACATGACTTCACTGAAAGTAGATTTTCGAGATTATCACATGTCATTATATGAAGAACTTCTTTTTATTGAAGCATTGGATTGCATGTGCATATTATAATCTGCCAAATCCCCTTTGGTGGATATTTCGTTTCCCAGCAGTAGCAGTGCGGCAGTGAACAATCGTATGTAAGCATCAGTCCCATGTGTGCCAAACTAGCACCCAGCTTTTGGGCCAAAGACTTTTGTGCATTTGTAAAGTTGATGGATCTCACTGAGCTGCCTGCCACCGAGGTTGTAATTTACCTCTTCCAGAGTTTATGACAGCATTTGTTTCCCTACAGCCTTTCTATTCTAATGTTTTACAGAACTTCTGGATTTGCACCCATCTGGCATACAACGGTATCCCAGTGTCATTTAACCACGTGATTCTTGTGCTGTCAGGGGGATTGGGCATCCATTCCAGTGGTTAAAAATGACCATTTTTTTCTTTGCTGGAGAATTTCTGTTATGAACTTTATATTCTCTATTCTATTGCACTTTTTAATCTATATTTAAAAAAATGCATGCTTCAATGGTAGGAGGCATCTTTAAAAATGCATATCAGGAAAACTGCATGGGTCTCATTTTTTTGGGCACCAAAACAAACTCATCTTTTAATTCCAGTTTTCTGTGAGTGCTTTGAAGTCTCCTCATATTTCCCAGTTTCTCTTTTAACTCGGCATATTGTAATTTCCCTTCATGTAGATATTTATGATTTCATATAGCTACATTTTGCATCTTCTCAGTGTGATTCTTTAATGCCTTGAGTTTATGTAGGATTTTTTGCCTATGTGATTTGGACCTTTGCTTCCCTTCATATCCTCCTCAAATGTGTGCAGAAGGCAGCACGTCCCCCAATGATTTTCTGCCGGTCTGTGGCTCAGTGACAGAGTCAGGGGGCGTCTCAGCTACTCCTTTCATTCTGCTTAAAGCTAGGAGGTTAATAAACACGCAATGCATGAAAGGAAGGGTGGATAAAAGGAGGAAGGAAATGCTGAATTGCTGAATGCACACCCTGACAGTGATGATATGTGAGCTCCCACAGCACGCAGGCTAGAAGCTTTGGATTCAGTGTATTTATTCATTGGTCATTGAGTTAACAATGGAGTATACCACATCATTCACACTGTGAGTGGCTATTCAATGTTAGCAGTGACTGTGCTACAGCTAAAGGAGGGAGGAAAGGGCACACATGCGCAAGACAAAGCAACAGCAAGACTTCAGCACCACGGATAGCACCAAGGTAGCTCTCCCCACCCCACCCCGTACTCCGTGACAGGTTCATTTAAGTGATGGGCACTTAATGAGTTGATAGAGTTGTTGCAGGCTAGAGCTCAGATGGTCACAGAAGGCGGGGAGGGCAAGCTACTTCAGTTAAAGTGTGAATTCTTTTCTATGGAACTGGGCACTGAGGTTTTTAGTCACTCCCCTCCCTAACTCCTACACTCCCCCACCCCTGCCCCGCCCCGAGAAATTGTTCCTCCTGGACTTTGTGTCTTGCCCCAGATCAGTCTTCAGGGCTGCCCATTTTTTTTTTTTTTTGACAGGCAGAGTGGATAGTGAGAGACAGACAGAGAGAAAGGTCTTCCTTTTTGCCGTTGGTTCACCCTCCAATGGCTGCTGCGGCCGGCGCATTGTGCTGATCCGAAGCCAGGAGCCAGGTGCTTCTCCTGGTCTCCCATGCGGGTGCAGGGCTCAAGGACTTGGGCCATCCTCCACTGCCTTCCCGGGCCATAGCAGAGAGCTGGCCTGGAAGAGGGGCAACCGGGATAGAATCTGGTGCCCTAACCAGGACTAGAACCCGGTGTGCTGGCGCCGCAAGGTGGAGGATTAGCCTGTTAAGCCACGGCGCCGGCCAGGGATGCCCATTTTATACAGGGCATGCTTTGTCCTTCTCTGGAAAGACAGGTTGTGCTCTTAGTTACCTGGCACTGTGGGACACGGCCAGGTAAAGAAACCATGCTAATATGGTCATGATGGCTGCTGTCTTATATATGTTACTCTCTATGCCTGAAGAATACATCTCTGAGAGGGAGGTTTTATCTAATGAGGAAGCTGCCTCTTGAGTCTGGAGGAATTGTTTCACAAGTCCCCACAGCATCTGCTTCTAGGAAGCAGCCTTCTGCCTGTGGTCATTGTCGTAGCTGAATACATTGTGCATGGGTCTTTCAGACGAAGGGAGAGCCAACGGAGAAGCCCCTCCCCCCTAGTAATTCCTTTAATCATTGTCACGCCATGAGCTTGGGTGTGGAGAGAGTGTGCGAGGACTCAGGGTCTTTAGACCTCTGAAAATATCTCACTGGCGCCCAGCTATCCTGTCGTTGCTATCCAAATGCTGGTGCCATGCAAGCAGCAGACAGCCTGGGAGGCCCACGGAGGCTGTGTTCATCTCCTTCCTTTTTAACACTCTTGACCACTCCAGTATTGGTCCTTCTCCATCCCTGTTCCCAGGACTCGGGAATAGGAGTTGGCTCTTCTTGGCCGTGACACCTGGGGCACGTCTTCCGCAGCAGCCAGCTTGGGATCCTGTGCTGAATTTGCTAAATGCGCATCTTTGAGGAAGCTGTGGCTGCGATTTTCCATGATGGCCTGCTGTTTACTCCGGCTCAGTACGTGACAGCCGTGGGAGGGGATGGCTGAGATCAGTACCAGCAAGCAGAGAGACCTCGCAGGAGGGGCATCCGGTCTGGATGCTGACAAACCATGACCTACGTGTTCGCGATTTTTCTTAGATGGTTCCAAGAGAGGGGTGGGGAGAGGGAGAGTGTTGGGGTGCCACGCACAGGCTATCAGGAACATGAAGGCGGTTTTCCATGGTGCTTTAATATGACAAGTGACTTAAGTGTTGTCAGGAAGACTGACGATTATAGCATCTTTGAGAAGAGCCAGAAAGGACCCGGGGGCTGGAAAGGAGAAGTAACACACACTGAACGGCTACTGTATGCCATGTGCCGTGCTGGTGGCTTCAGATACATAAATGTGAACCCCCCCAATCTTTTGATTTAAGCACTATTTTGCATAGGAAGGCACATCAAAATGTTTTCAGGGAAAAGGAATTATCAATTCATTTGGATATCCAAAATATTTGCAATGAATGCATGGTCTTTTTATGAACACACTTTTCCACAAACTTTTTGGAAGATCCCTTATGTGCATGGATTTCAACAATTTGGGGATCCAAATAGACTTATCTTTCAATTCCACCATCCACAAATGTTTAGGATTCTCCTTGTAGTTATAGATGGGGAGATGGAGGTTCTGAGAAGCTGAGGAGCTGACCGGCAGTCTGGGTATGAGCACCAGAGAATAAGTCAGTCTAACTAAAACTCTCACCAAGCTGTCCTGCTCTCCATCACACCCTCCTGCTTTACAGGTGAGCCAACTGAGACCCAGGAAAATAAAGCATCTTTGCTAATTTCTCAGTCCAGAGAGCAGGAGCCGAAAAGGAGAAGAGGGGGAGCCCTTTCGTCTTCATCCTGTCCTCCATCGCGCCTTTAATGATGTGGTTTGATTGCCAGGGAGATTTTGCTGTTACCGTGGTGTGAATCCCCTCCGTGACAGGTTCATTTAAGTGATGTGCATTTAATGAGTTGATAGAGTTGTTGCAGGCTAGAGCTCAGATGGTCACAGAAGGCGGGGAGGGCAAGCTACTTCTGCTACTCAGCAGGTCAGCCAGCACGCTGAGCTCTTAATGGGGCCCCGGGCACGCCTGCACATGCACACACACAGGGGGATGTGCTTGGAGATCAAGCAGGCGTGAGTTTTCTCCTTTCTGTCTCTCAGTGGATTCCTGCCAGCAGGACCTCCCTGCGCATCCCAGGAAGGTTAAGGAAGTGAGTGGTGCATAAGACATCCACTGAGGCCCCAAAGAAAGCACCTGTTGGAAATGGGTACAGTAACCCCAACAAGAGGATGCCAGGGCTGTGGGCTTATTGCTATCAGGTGTTCCGAGCCATCTCGCTCTTTGCACTTGCTGTCTGGGGCTGCCACTTGGAGATGTGCTTTGCCCTGTGTCACCAGGCCAGGGACTCCTGCTGCAGGGAGGGGGCAGTGATGTGGGCAGTGCAGTCTGCATACTTTGGTGGGGTTCCGGAATTTCATTGGCTGTCAAGAATAAAGACCCTGTGGTCCAGGCACTTTGTCCATGCATGGACGGCAGCTGTCTAGGGGTCACGAAAGGCTTTCTGAACTGGAGCACTTGGCAGTAAGATCCACAGCAGTGGTTTGGGATGGTGTAGGAGAAATGGCGTGTCACCTGTAGTTGGGAAACTGACTGTGTTATCCCAGCGGTGCCTGAGCCAGGAATTTTTTTTTTTTTTTTTGACAGGCAGAGTGGACAGTGAGAGAGAGACAGAGAGAAAGGTCTTCCTTTTTTTCCATTGGTTCACCCCCCAATCGGCCGCACCACACTGATCTGAAGCCAGGAGCCAGGTGCTTCTCCTGGTCTCCCATGCGGGTGCAGGGCCCAAGGACTTGGGCCATCCTCCACTGCCTTCCCGGGCCACAGCAGAGAGCTGGCCTGGAAGAGGAGCATCCGGGACAGAATCTGGCGCCCCGACCGGGACTAGAACCCGGTGTGCCGGCACTGCAGGCGGAGGATTAGCCTAGTGAGCCGCAGCGCCGGCCCTGAGCCAGGAATTTACCACGTGTCCTGAGGTGAACGATCTACCTTGGCTGCACTTCTGTTTCCTCGTCCGTGAGATGGGAGTAAGGGTATCTTCTCCACCTGTTTCCCAGGTTGGCTTCAGAGATCAGAAGAGGGGGCTGGTGCTGTGGTGCACTGGGTTAAGCTTACACTTGCGACACTGGCATCTCATGTTGGAGAGCCAATTAGCACCCTGGCTGCTCTGCTTCTGATCCAGCTCCCTGGATGAGCCAAGTGCTTGGCTCCCTGCCACCCCTGTGGAACACCCCGATGGAGTTCCTGACTCCTGGCTTCAGCCTGGCCTGGCCCTGGCTGTTGTGGCCATTTGGGCGGTCAGCCAGTAGATCAGGATCTCTCCCCCTCTCCCCCTCTCCCCCTCTTCCCCTCTTCCCCTCTCCTCCTCTCCCCCTCTCCCGCTCTCCCCCTCTCCCACTATCTCCCTCTCTCCCTCTCTCACTGTCTCCCTCTTTCCCTCTCTCCTTCTCTCCTTCTCTCCCTCTCTCCCTCCCTCTCCCTCTCTCCCTCTCTCCCTCTCCCTCTGTTTCTGATCCCCTCTCCCTGTCACTCTGCCACTCTGAATACATAAATAAACCTTAATGAAAAATGCAGAGGTTGAACGAGATCCCTTGTGAAATTGCTCTAAATTACTAAGGACCTTGGTGTCCACAAAGCATTGTAATTGTCAGGCCAGTGTTGCATGTACCCACTTAGCTAACCAAGTCCCATTTCTTCTTCATTCTCTCAACTTTCCTGGTATAGTAAGCAAACTCTGAGACAGCACTGGAGATGCCTGCCCCATCAGGTATAAGCTCTTGTGTTCCTCCCCGTGGTTATGAGAACATCAACACTGTGACTCTGTGAGCTGGGTCACTGCTCTGTCCCCTCCCAGCCTGCAGTGGGATCCCTCCTGCTGGCTCTGAGCGTGCAGCCATGAAGTCCGTGGCTACAGCACCATGCGAAGTGCCAACAGCACCACGAGAAGTGCCAACAACCAAGCAAGCGTAGAAGACTGAGCTGAGAACCCCATCCCAGCGACAGCCTAATGCAGCCCGCACCCCGAGGGGAGAGTTTTGTCCTGCTAAGTTCTTTCCAGATTGCTGGCTTGCAGAATGGCCGGAGAAGAAATAGGTGTTGTATTCAGTTTCTAAATCTGCAGTTATTAAGCAGCAATAGAAAGCAAATGTACCCATTTGTTCCTATCTCTCATCCCCTCCAGCACCACCAAATAAATTCACACCGGTCTCCTCTTCTACCTGCATAGTTGCTGCAGGCTCCCTGGTGCTGGCCTTTGCCTGCGTGCCCATGGGGACATGGGGCAGCCACGTGCTGTGCAGCCGTGATTCTGTTGGAGACTGTGTTTTTTTGGAAGTAAGGCGATCTGAGTGCTGGGGAAATCTGTCTGGGAATTTGGTGTCCAACATGGCAGGTGTAGCATGGGATAAGTTGCCGTGAGAGCCCTCAGCTGCATTCCCAGGGGAAAGGGGCAGTCCCTTCTCGGGAGTGGGGAAGCCCACGCCAACGCTAGTGCAGGCAGGCTCCAGGGAGAAGCGGCCGCAGGCGCGTTTGCATCGGACTTCCTCCTCCTTATGGCTCCAGGTTGATGGAGTCCCAGGCTGCTTTGCCACCTCTCTTCTCTGTCACCAAGGATCTGTGTCCCTGGTACAAACAGTGCTCCAGATGGGGCAGGTGTCCTAGGATTTTGCTGCTTATCCTGGCTCTGAGAGACCAGTGAGACCATCTGGGATCTTCTCCCGGGTACCCCAGGCTCCATTCATTTTTTAACTTAAGCTTTCATAGACGTCAGCTTATGCTCTGAACAGGGAGCTATGGCCCAGGAGCAGAGTCAGAAGTCATTGAAGAATCGGATGACCTTGTGGATGTCACTGTCCCCTCCAGGGGCCGCAGTGTTTATGTCTGGACAATGAGATGTTCACCAAGCTTTTTCTTTCTTCTTCTTCTTTTTTTAAATTTACTTATTTATGTGAAAGAGAGGGTGACAGAAACAGAGGGAGAGACAGATAATCTTCCACCTGCTGGTTCACTTCCCAAAGGGCCACAGCAGCCAGGTCTGGGCCAGGCCAAAGCAGGGGCCAGGAACTCCATTCTGGTCTCCTACACGGGTGCAGGGGCCCAAGCACTTGGGCCATCCTCCACCACTTTTTCAAGCCCATTAGCAGGAAGCTGGATGGGAAGTCGAGCAGCCAGGACTTGAACTGCTGCTCTAACGTTCTGGGATGTTGGCACTGCAAGCGGTGGCTTTTCCCACTGTGCCTCAGTGCAGGCTCCTGAGATGCTTTTTTTCTGTTCTCTGAACTTATCTTTTGCCTCTTATGTTAAAAATTTCCCCCCCAAAATGGGGCTGGTATTGAGGCATAGAGGGTAAAGCTGTCTCCTGCAATGCCAGCATCCAATATGGGTGCAGGTTCGAGCCCCAGATGCTCCATTTCCAATTCAGCTACCTGCTAATGCACCTGGGAAAGCATTGAGGATTGGGCCTCTGTCAGCTACCTGGGAGAACCGGAAGAAGCTCCTGGCTTCTGGCTTTGGCCTGGCTCAGCTCCAGCTGTTGTGGCCATTTGGGGATGGGCTCGCTCTCTCTCTTGCTCGCGCTCTCTCTCTCTCTCTCTCTCTCTCTCTCTCTCCTTTTCAAATAAATAAAACAAACCTTTAAAAAAGAACTTTCCTAACTCACGGTGGAGGGTGGGTACTATAATGACTTCAGTCCATTCCACTGAGGGCTCCTGGTCTTCCTTGGGAGGTCCCAGCAGGTACGGGAGGGAGAGGCCTGGGCCCTCCACTCACTCTGCTGTTCTCAGCACCAACAGAGCCATGGCCCAGATTTCCTGCACCACCAGACGGACAGGCAGACATCCTTCTGTCTGCAAGTTCTCCCCTGCAGGTGCTCCCAATCCCATCCCTTTATCATAATTGTTATGATAAGCACTTCTGCCAAAACGGTAGTAAAAACTCAATTTTCCTGCACAAAATTAACAACAAAAAGTGTTCACGGCTCGTGCAACCTGGTTATTAAGCTGTAGCCAGGATTGACTGCAGCTGTGAAGTAAGATATAATTAAAATCTGGGGCCCTTCACCACCGATCTGGTTGGTGCATTTGTAATGCTGTAGATACAGGAATTACCGGGGCTGACCAGCTCAAGCTGTCAATTGGGAACCTGTCCAGTGGAATTATATCTCTCAGGGTGTCAGAGAGAGGGAGAGAGAGAGAGAGAGAGAGAGAGAGAGAGAGAGAGAGAGAGAGAGAGAGAGAGAAGCAGGTGCATCCATTCAGGAAAGGCAGCCATAACTTGGTTACAAACACAAGAACAATACAGCTCTGCCATGGCCCCTGCTTCCACCTGCTGTCTGTCCTGTGATCTTGCTCTATGATGTAACTGGTCACTCTCCTCTTTGCCCACAGTACAGAGAAGAGGCCTAGTAGGAATGGCTTGGTTCCAGAAGATAAAACCTACCACACATTCATTAGGCAAAGAACGAAGCCAGAACACACAGAGCACTTGTTCTGGTTGATCTATTATTTTTTTCAATTTATCTGGACATTAGCATCTTGTTAGCACCTTTTTCTAAAGGTTGGTGTTTTTATTAAACTCGTATAAAAAAATCTCTTATCTGCTAACACCCTTGATCAGGCTATTAATTATAAGCTTTTGCTGGTTACGAAACTCAAAGGGTGTGTTATGCCTGCCCCCTGCATGGCCGCTCTGTCCTAATGTCCATTGCCATGGCCAGAGCCTTGACAGACGCGCGAGGCCTTGACTTGTCACTTGTCACCTTAGGTCTCCTGAGGCAGTGGATGCCAGGCGGGGGCACCTCTTGTGCCTTCCTCATTCATTTAGGTTATGAAAGTTGCAGCTGGTCACACCTGGGATCCTCCATGCATTGGAGCTGGGTGAGCCAGGAGCATCGAGGTCGAGAGGACTTCCGGGGTGCACACACTTGCCAGCGTGGGCAACTCTGTTGAGTTCTGGGTTCGTGTGTCATGGTCTCGTTGCCCATCAGCAAGGCTGCTGTGGCCCGTACTCATAGGCGACTGGCCATGCGTCCACTAGTGGTTTTCTTAAAATCTCAACTGTCCACTTCTCCTCCAACCCCATCTCCTGCTTAGTCCCCATAGGCCCGTGCTGGGACACACCCATGCTACAACCATGGTTTACCTTCCTGTGGCTGGAGCTGTGTGGAGCTGGGCCAGCCCCATTGTGCCTTCTGGGCCCTTGCGCTCCAGACTGATGCACTGAGCCTTGAGATTCCTTCCAGTGCCGGGCTGCCAGGCTCGCTCTCAGGCAGGTGTCAGGCCGCTGTGACCGGAGTCCAGCAGGGTTTCCATTCGGGCTCTGGGGCCCTTGTTCTCCTGACAGATGTTGGATCCAAGTTTGCACTGGTTGAAGCTGATGCCTGCCCCAGCCCCTCAGGATTAAAACAAGTACATCTGAAAATAGGACCACAAGGGCCAAGGGTGAAGGGTCATGGCAATCTACCAGACCCCAGGGGCCTGCAGGCTGGGCACTGGCACAAACATCAGCTCACATGGTGCTGGGAGGCTCTGGACTCTGACTCTCAGGAGCAGCACCAAGTGTCCACGTGGCTTTGTGGTCAGTGTGGCTGTCAGCCTTTCATTTCGTGAATACTTGAGGGAAGCCACTGGGGAGATCCAAGCCCAAGCAGGCCACAGGTTCAGGCACCTGGCGAGGCTGGAGGATGGCAGAGGGATGATCCCGCAGTGAGCCAGGGAGCAGAGACAACACGCTGTTCCTATGGAAACCACACACCCACATTGGCCTAAAGACCACTTGGCTAGAACCGCCTCCCAGACACTGGCATCAGATGAAGACTCCACCCTGAACGCATCCCCCAGGAACAGTAATCCAGTAACTGGTAACATAAGGCTTTGGGGTTCAGACGTTTGCATGAGTGTCGGAGCCAAGTCCTGTTCACCCCGTCACAGGCAAGCTGTATGATGACGCTGCCGTCTGCAGCATGAGGTGAGACGGCCCCCGTGGGGTTGCTGTCAGAGATTATACCCATGCGACCTGACACCTGCGAAGGATGCACAAAGGAGACTGGCAAGACTGCAGCAGATGCTCAAGAAACCTCAGCCCTCAGCCCTGGCACAGGGGCTTAGAACCAGGCAAGGGGCCACACTGAGACTTGGCTTCCTTCCCGCCACCTGGAGTGGGGTCCTTGTGCCTTGCAAGGTTGAGCTTGGGGGCCACGCTGGGCAGGGGACCTCTCAATCCATGTCGGTTTCCCCTCTGCCTCCCCCTTTCTCTCTCATCCCGAACCTGCGGCTGCTACTTCCTCCCAAGCATCTGAGGCTGTGTACCTGTGATCTTCCAGCCATTGCTGTATTTTTATACATAAAATAAAAGCTTCCCGAGGACTGTAATTGCTTGGGGATTTCCCTCCTTGATGCCTCTCTAGGCACTGAGAGTCTCTCTGGCTTCTCGTAGTGGTTCTGATGTTAACATTTTAATAACACACTCGGAGTGTTTTTGTTTTATGAATTCTAATATAGATGGAAGCTCTCCCCAAGAGAGGTTTTAGAGCAGGTGTTTTTAAGTGAACCACTCAATATCCACATGCATATTTCCGTGACTAAAAGCCATTTTTTTCTCCCCTTCCAGACATCAAATTGCTCTGGTTCGCCCAGGCAGCTCGGGGGTGGTCCCCTGCTTTAGTTAAGGATTCTTCCGCCTCTCTCTACAGAGCTGCCTGTATTCCAAGGGGCCCCGTGGGTTTTGCATGAGTGGGCGTGTGTGTTGCGCAATCACCAAGGTGTGTCCACGGCTTAATGTTGACTTCCTCCATGTGGGTTGGCAAAAAAAAAAAAAAAAAAAAAATGAGCTGCAGCCTCCATGAATTCCTTGTTAAGAAGAGGCTGGCCTGGGTGACAGATCCGGAGCTTATTCGGTCTGTCTTCTTGAGCCCTGTGAGCCTGCTGGAACTCAGGCACGCAACCAGGCGAGTGCCTCTGACCTCACGGCTTTGTAGGTCAGTGCACAAAGGTGGCGCCCAGCGTGGGGCCTGGGGCAGGGACGGGAAGGAGAGCCAACCTAAGAGAGGGAGCTCCACGCTGCTATCTTCCGGAACAGCTTCATTGAAGGGACTGTCCTGCCCGGAGACAGGAAGAGGCTGTATCCCCCAAGAGGGGCACAGCTGGCCTCCTCCGGCTCCGTCTCAGATCGTCGGGGGGCTGCTTGCAGATCAGGGCATCCAGAGCCCTCCGATTGGAAGCACTGGTTGTGTTTCAGCAGAGTTTCGCACGAGGACCACGCGTCTTGCTGCACACAGGGTCTCACGCTGTAGAACGCCATCCTCTGGGGGCACTGGCGGGGAAGCACTGGTACAGAAGAGACGCCTCCAGGTCGGGTGCTTGGTCATGATGCCAGCTAAGATGCCCGCATGCATACCGGAGCGCCTGGGCTGGGGGCCTAGCTCTGCTCCTGATTCCAGCTTCCCGCTAATGACAAGCCTGGGAGCAGCAGATGTTGCCTCAAATCACTGGATTCCTGCCACCCACGGAGGGAGACCTGGATGGAGTTCCCGGCTCCCGGCTTTGGCCTGGCCCAGTCCTTGGCATTGTGGGCATCTGGGGAGTGAACCAGCGGATGGAAGTTCTCTTTGTCTCCTTCCCTCTGTCTGTTTCCTTTATGATGATGATAATAATAATATTAATAATAATAAATGACAGTCAAGAATAGACAAATTCCCCGGGAAAGGACCACAGAAGTTTAATCCATGCATTTTTTTTTTTTTTCCCACAGAGTGCACAGAAACTCAGGGCAGAAGAGGCCAGGAGATGGAGCTCACTGAGCTGCCCCGACCTTGCTCTCTGGTTTGTGAGAGACAGCAGAACAAGCCAGAAGGGACGCCCTGGCCTTCAGCTTCTCCATGCGAGGCTCCAGGTGCCGGCTGACGCCCTTGACCCAGAAATGTGGAGCAGGGAAAAGCAGACAGCCGACAGTGCAGAGGGAAGGTGCTGGACAGCCACAGGGGGCTGCCGATTCTTAGGTGGCATTTCCGGGGTGACAGGGGTGTGGCCCAGCCGAGAAGCACATGGTGTATATTCAACAAGCTTCTGGCCAGAGTGGAACAGATACCACAAAGTGTCTGTCCAGGGAGAGGCCGTGGCAAGAGGGGGGCAGCCCCTGTGGGTGGCCTGGAACATTCTACCAAGAACAGCTTCCGGAGCTGTTGGGCAGACACTGGTGGGGAGGAAAGGCGGACGCGCGTGCTCCTGGGGACTTAGATCATAAGCAGGCTGGGAGGAAGACCGCAGGATTGTCCTTTGAGATGCTGCCTGGGACAGAAGCAATGCTGACAGCTGTTGCAATGACAGGGTGCTGGATGTGTTGGGTGACACCACTGCATGGTTTACAAAGCACTTGCACCTGTAGGTGTCGCACTTCCCTGTGGCAGCTCAGCCAGGGGCTTAGACAGTGAGAGGCTGGAGAGGCAGCTCTCTGTGAGGTGGAGGGCAGGGCCTCAGCTTCCGGCCACTTAGGAACGTTAAGGTCAAGGCTGGACACACACCCCAGTGCTACCACTTAGTAGCTGCATGTCCTTGGGCGCATGATTTAATCTCTCTGTACCTCTGCTTCCTGAGATGTAAACTGGGGATCACCCCCGTACCGACTTCTAGGGATTTTATGATGACTTCAATACGTATTCTTCTTGGACAACCTTGACAGCAGGAGCTGGGTAAATGCTTGGGGGGGGGGGGGAAGTGGGAGCCCCTTTCTGAGAAAATAAGCTCCTCCATGGGAGATACTAAGCACTTCTCGCGTGGTATTTGTTGAGCCGGGAGATGATATGTTGGATCTGTTGAGGGGAGGAGCTTTGGAGCTGGTGATGTAAAGGCACGGAGGAGCCACGTTGAACACATGGAGGAGTACTTGTTACAATGGCTGTTTCAGACTCCGCAGGGTGCCTTCCTAGCATTGCGGGACCCAAAGCACAGCTGAGCTTTTGGTCTTTGGGGGAAAAGACAGGGACACATGGGCACCCCACTGCCAGCACCTGCGGATGGGCTTCCCCTGCTGCCTGCCCTGTAATGCCAACCATCCCCAAAAGTGGGGTCTGCACGGGCTTGTCCTGCCAGGCCTCTCTCACCACCTGCAGCCATGTTGACCCAGCCCCTAAGGACCAAGGTCAAGGTCCAGCCTCACTTGGGTGGCTGGGATCTCCTGCCAGACAACACCGCCCCTGCTCCTGCCCTTGTCCTTCTTGGGCCTCCCCAGCTCAAAGACAGAGGCAGAGCAACCTCCCTGACCCCTATCACACACACCCTGCAAGCAGATGTACCTGGGATCTGTGGTCAGAGCCCAAAACTCAGTGCTGGCACAGGGAGAGGGAGCAGCAAGTGCAGGTACCGGATGATACTGGGTTCCAAGGTCTTCTTTCCCCGTGGGCTGCCTCGGATGCTCAGGGAACCCAGGACGATGGGCCAGGGACAGCCCCTAGAGACACCCTGGGGCCCACATGCCTGGACAGGGTGGCTTGCTATTACCAGAGGCAGCAACTTTGGGAAAGGCAGGCTCCTCCGGGGCCGTCTATGTGACAGTAAGTGCTCAGAGCTCCTCCAGGAGGGCCAAATACAGCCATTTGTCCTAATGCCGCCACTTTAGAACAACAACCCCGAGGCATGAGGGCACGGCTCTAGAACACCCACTGTGGGGGTGGGGGATGGACCGTTAATGGGAGACAAGCAGCTGGATCCGGCAGGAGGATTTTCTAATGGTGCTCACCGTGGCCGGGCATGGCGCTGTGCAGAGAGCTAAGGGGCCCACGAGGGCCGAGGCCCGCTGCTTCCTCTCCCTGAGACCCAGGCGTCCCCCACCCCGGGGTCTTTCCCTCTTTGCCTTTTCCCGTCCCATTCCCCACCTCACTCTCCCAGAGTGGTGTGGGGGGTCCAGGTTGTTGTAGCACCTGCTCCCAGCTGGGGGGGAGGGGCTGAAGTGCAGCATGGAAGGAGGACCCGGCTGCCACCCCTGAGGCTTTCCCGTGTGATCCGTGAGGACCGGAGCTGCTGCGACGTGTCCCCCCATCGTGCGGCGGAAGGGCTGGGACCCTCACCCGACGTGGGCACCTCCCAGCTCTGATCGCCTCCCCAGTGCCCTGGCTCCGGATGTCTAGGGGCCTTCTGCTTTTCAGGAATTTTCCAGAATCCAAGCACCAGAGCCGCGGTGCTGGCTTGGGAAGGTGCTGGGCTGCCTACCCTGAACCCACTGCCCAGAACCCAGCCGCTGCCGTGTGTCCCATCACAGCGGCCCCTCCCCTCTGGGTCTGTGACTGTCGCCTCTCCTTTCACCCGCCACTTCCAAACACGGTGATCTTGGGCAAGCTGCTTTGCATCCTGGGCCTCTGTTGCCTTGTTTATAAAATGACGTTGGCTAATGGGTACACAGCTACCCGGAGGCAGGAGTATGTGCTGCTGCTCCGTGGCACAGCAACTGACAACAGTTAATGACGTAGCGGTGTTTTTCTTTTTTTCTTTTCTTTTCTTTTTTTTTTTTTTTTTTTTTTTTTGACAGGCAGAGTGGACAGTGAGAGAGACAGACAGAGAGAAAGGTCTTCCTTTTGCCATTGGTTCACCCTCCAATGGCCGCTGCAGCTGGCGCATTGCGCTGATCCGAAGCCGGGAGCCAGGTGCTTCTCTTGGTCTCCCATGGGGTGCAGGGCCCAAGCACTTGGGCCATCCTCCACTGCCTTCCCGGGCCACAGCAGAGAGCTGGCCTGGAAGAGGGGCAACTGGGGTAGAATCTGGCGCCCCAACCGGGACTAGAACCCGGTGTGCCGGCGCCGCAAGGCAGAGGATTAGCCTATTGAGCCACGACGCTGGCTATAAGTGTTTTTCAAAACAGCTGAAAGATGGGCTGCTATTGTGGTGTCGGCTTAGGCTGCCACTTGTGATGCCGGCATTCCATACCGAGTGCTAGTTTGAGTCCCATCTGCTCCATTTCTTTTTATAAAGCATTCTTTTTTAAGATTTATTTATTTATATGAAAGTCAGAGTTAACACACAGAGAGAAGGGGAGGCAGAGAGAGAGAGAGAGAGAGAGAGAGGTCTTCCATCCACTGGTTCACTCTCCAATTGACTGCAACCACCAGAGCTGAGCTGATCTGAAGTCAGGAGCCAGGAGCTTCCTCTGGGTCTCCCACATGGGTGCAGGGGCCTGAGCACTTGGGCCATCCTCCACTGCTTTCCTAGGTGCATGAATAGCAGGACTGAGTGGGGCAGCTGGGACTTGAACCAGTGCTCGTATAGGATGCTGGCGTCACAAGCAGCATCTTTACCTCCTATGCTGCAACACCAGCCCTACTGCTCCACTTTTGATCCAGCTCCCTGTTAATGCACCTAGGAAAGCAGCAGAAGATGGCCCATGTGCTTGGCCCCTGCACCCCATGGGAGACCCAGATGGAGCTCCTGGCTTCAGCCTGGCCTGGTTCGGAGCATTATGGCCATTTGAGGAATGAATTAGCAGATGGAAGACCTCTTTCTATCCTTCCCTTTCTCTTTGTCACTCTACCTTTCCAAAAAATAAAATTTAAAAAAGCCCCAGCTAGAACTGATGATTTTAAATACTCTCACCACAAAGACATGGTAACTCTTTGGGGCAATAGATTAATGCTACGACGCTGGTGTGATCATTCCACAATGTATGCACGTATCAAGGCATCACTTCCCAAATATATACAATGATCTGTCAATTAAAAATGAAATAAAAATGTAGGTGTGTAACAGCATCATCCGTTGAGCGAGCGTGGGCTTTGACTGAGTGAGTTAGGCGGTAGTAGACATAGACTGAGCGCTGACTGCCTCTGTGAGCTCCAGCCACATGAGGAGTCGTTCCGGAAAGTGTAGGGGTGGGAAAACCGAGTTCAGGGAGGTGTGGGGGCCAGGCTGGTCCAAATCCCATCTCAGCGCGGTGAGTTCCCCCACTAGGCTTACCCATGTCAACCAGTGTTCATCCTGGTGGGCGTGTGGCCTAGTGCTCAAGCAGCCCACAAGACACCTGCGTGCCTTGGTAGCGTGTGTGGCTTCAGCCCCCAGCTCCGGCTCCCGACCCAGCTGCCTGCCGGTGTGCGTCTTGGGAGGCAGCTGTGATGGCTCACGTAGTTGGGTCCCTGCCCCCGACATGGGGGATGCAGGTTGAGATGCTGCCTCCCGACTTAGGTCCTGCAGCTGTTGTAGGCTTTCGTGCAGTGAGTGCGAGTGCTGTCTCTCTGTCTCTCTCTCTCTGTCTCTCTCTTGTCTGTCTCTCTCTCTCAGAATGAAAGAGTATTTATCAAGGGGCTGCCCTAGGCAGCCATGCAGAGTTGCAGCCCTGAAATCAGGCAGCCCTACACGCAACCCCACGCATCGTTAATTGCCCATGGCCTTGTGATGTAACCTCTGTGGACTCTCGGGTGTTCACCTGTGCCATAGAGACCTCAACCCCATGGGGCTGTCGTGTGTGTGGGATTAGAACAATTGCAGCCACAGGGCGTGAGCGTGCACAAATGGTCCTGGCTGATGTATCCATTGACCACACTCAAGTTCAGCCCATCAAACCCTCTCTGCAAATCCTCCGGTTCATTTTCTCTGCAGAAAGGCGTGTGGGGACACCGGTCCAAAGCGACCAGGCAGTGGCGCAAGTTCACCAAGGGCCCAGGCTGTGCCTGCATCAACATCCTCTGAATGTGGTCACCCATGGCCCACCGCGGCTGCTGGAGATCCAGGCATCACATTCCTGTTCTGCACGGTGGGCCTGGGAGGAGAAGAGAAGGAAAAGGCACCTCCCAGCCTTACTGGGACGTCACAGGCATCCAGCACTTGGCTTGTATCTCATCGGCTGGATCTTCTCACTGGTCATACTTGGCTGTGAGGGAGATGGTCTTACACCTGCTCTCAGCTAAATCCAGGTCACGGGACCAAAAAGACCCAGGAGAAATGGATCCTGGGAAGGCAAACTGCCCTGGCTACATGGCAGCCGCTGTAGTTTTTATAGCCATTATACTGCATGCTGTGTACCTACTCTTGATGGATTTTTAGATTTAACGCAATGTTATATTGTGAAGGAGCTACACAGGGAGTGGCATGGGCAGGTGGACACTTGAAAGGGAGAGATTTAGTCTGGGTGGTTCTCCAGGCCAGCAGGGAGGCAAAGGGGAGCCTGGGAAGGAGGTGCAGAAGGCATGGGTGTGCTTGCTTTTGTGTCTCATCAGCCGAGCACGTGACTCCCGGGATGGCGCTTGTGAGGGACTGTGCTACAGCAGGAGGGGCCGGGCTCCTCACGCCTGTCCTGGCTCTTCCCTTCTGCCCAGCATGCAGGGTGCCCGGTCAGGGGTGCAGAGCCCTGCTCCCCCAGGTTTCCCAGTTCTCCGCTCTCGGCTCACCACATGGCAGTCACTTTGTCAAATCAAAAACAGCTGGTTATCGAAGAAGCATATTTATTGAGAATTAACTACCGTGTGCAAAATGAGTGTTTACTACCTACTTGTCAAACATCAGCGACTTTGTGTTTAAGAATCATTTTTTCAATTAACTCACAAAAATACATCCCATTAATTCTAGATTAAATGCAGATTTGCAAAAACTCTTAATTCACAACATCAGCAAATCATCTCTTCCCAGCCTGCTTCTGACGGGTCCGTGCTGGTAGGAGTGGCTTAGCTGCTCTCCTGGGACGGTCTTTCTGTGCATCCCCAAGCAGCAACAGCAGCGTGGGCTAAAGGACCAGAGCACGGCTCCCCACCCCGGTTTCCCGGCTTCTTTGCTCACTTCTCAGTCCATCTGCACCTCCTGACAGGCGCCTGAGCTGACGGTTTCACCTTGACCTCCACCTCTAACCTCTCACCCTTGCCAGGAGGCATCCGGAAACTTAGCCAACAGATCCCTTTCCCTGGGGTGCCCGGCTGGGAGCCAAAGGACGTGGGTTTTAATTCTGCCTTTTGTTACGGGACCTTGGGCGACTCAGCCTGCTCCTTAGGACAGCTGTCTCAGAAGACAGTTAAGTAAATGAAGACCTTGAAGTGTGTCTTAGAGATAAGGATGCGACTTCCAAAAAAACAAATTTGGTGGCAGAAATATGTCATTTTCCAGGACATCTGGGAGGATTGGTGATGCGAGGAAGCCGTCACATGTGTATTTTACGGTGGAAACCTGGTCTGACCTGCTAATGTGGCCTCTGTCCACCTGGCAGCCTGACTCTGCCCCCCGCCGCCGGCCAGCAGAGGAGAAACGTCAATGTCAGCAGCCTTACCCTTTCTAACTGCCAGACAGGGGTGGGAACTCCCGGGCCAGGGCTACTCCCCACTGCACTTAGTGTGCCGTCCTGGAACTGAGTGCTAATCAATGTCCAGCAGTGCTGCCGGCCCCCAGGGCACAGGGTAGGGGGCAGTTGCTGTGAGAGGGCCAGGCACAGCCCCGCTCCTTGGCACACTATCCCTGCTGCCGCCGCCACTGCCACTGTGCAAGGCTGGCTCCTGCATCCCCTCCATACACCTGAGAAGCAACGCAACACCCCCCGCCCCACTCCACTGTCACTGGGGTAGAGCATTGCCCCTGCCCATCCCCCCCACCCCAGCTCCATGACAAAATCAGTGATCAAACAGGCAGAAGCTTCCAGAAGCCCAAGAAGCTTCTAGAAGGCCCTCATAAAAGTTGTTTGATGGATGCCCTGGCAGGGTGACAGGGCCCCCTTCCCTGTCTAGAATCTTCTAGATTATTAAGACAGTGCCTCTAATGTCTAAGCCCCCTTTACATTCTAACCAATTATTGAGACGCCGAAAGACTTTAGTTACTGTTGATTGTATTTGTTAGCATTCATTACGGTAGAAATTAGAACAGAAATCAAAAACATATCTACTTATTAATTCATTTGAAAATAACAAGAATAACTCCCTCGTGAGTTAGCGTAAATAGGACAGTGTATTTCCTCTGCGAGAGAACAGCGTCTTCCAAAGCCAACAGCAAATGCAGGGGGCAGGGCGGCTCTGGCTTCCACTTTTGCAGATCCCTGTGATGTTGGCTTCATGGACGACAGCTGGCGTCTGTTATCTGCTTTTGATCTGTCGTGATACGTGCTTGTGGCTGACACGCTCACGCATGCAGAAAACCCGGGCTCACACGGGCATGCATTTGAGAAAAAGAGGGCCTCCCAGGCTCCCCTGCAAGAGTTTTGGGCCACACGCGGTGAGCCTCTGCCCTGCCATTGCCGTGTGGGCTGGTGTTGGGTGCAAATGGTCTGTAGCCACATGTCTAAGTACACAGGTCCTTCCGGCTGGGCTCCAGTTCTTCTTCTTCTTTTTTCAAAAATTTATTTATTTACTTGAAAGTCAGAGTTACACACACAGAGAGGAGAGGCGGGGGGGGGGGGTCATCCACCTGCTGGTTCACTCCCCAGTTGGCTGCAACAGCTGGAGCTGTGCCAATCCAAAGCCAGGAGCCAGGAGCTTCTTCTGGGTCTCCTATGCAGGTGCAGGGGCCCAAGGACTTGGGCCATCTTCCACTGCTTTCCCAGGCCATAGTAGAGAGCTGGGTCAGAGGTGGAGCAGCTGGGACTCAAACTGGCACCGATATGGGATGCCAGCACTGCAGGTGGCGGCTTTACCTGCTATGCCACAGCATTGGCTACATCCAGTTCTACTTCTCTTGCTCATCCCCACACAGGGGTCAGAGTGGGCTGTTTAGCCATAACCTCTGTTGTGTCTCCCTTGCTCCAACCTCCCTCCAGCTCCCAGCACAGGTAGGCTAGGTGCCCAGCCCACAGGCCCGTGGGCTCTGGGCCTCACCTCAGCTCTCAGCCCGTCCTCTCCAGCTCATTTCCCTTTAGCCGTTCTGCTCCTTTCCAACCCCATGAATGTGCCAGACTACTTCTCACAGCTCCTGAAGGGACGCAATTAAAGAATAATGTTTATTCTCGTGTAAAAACTTGAAATCTATGCACTCAAGAAGTCGAAAGGTTCATGGGGAAATGCGCATTATGGGTTTTGCATGCTTTTGCACCAAAATAAGCTAATCTATTCCTTTTTGCACAAACTCTTTGAAGCCCCCTCCTACAAGGCTCAGCTCTGATTGCGCCCTCTCCCTAACGGTCTCTTCCTTCAGAGACTGCCATGGCTGGCTCGCTTCTGGCATTCACATTGTCCTTTCCTTTGTAATCTACCCAGAGCTGGACACATTATAGTCCTGCCCCCCACCCCCTCCCCCATCCCCTTCGTAGCCTTTATCACTGTCTGCAATTGTCTTTGCAACATTGTCCATTTCTTCACCATCGGCTGGCTACATGGGGACGCGTGTTCTACCAGAGCAGAGGCCGTCCCAATTCCGTCCTGGAACGTCAGCTAGCATATACTGCAGGTGCAGCCAACAGTTTGGAATGCAGAGTGGAAGAAGAGCTGTGTGAAAGAACATTTGAACTGGAAATCAGGCCCCGTGACGGCTTCCAGCTCTGTCACTCATGAACTCTGTGGCTGGAGAACATGCTATCTATTGTATGATTAGATGAAATCATGACCATCGAGCACTTGTCCCATAGAAAAGGTGTGGCTCCCCTGACACACAAACTCCTTAACCTAGCTTGCCACACCTCTGATGCACGCACCTGTAGCCCTTTGGGTTCCTGGTCTCAAGCTCACGCAGATGGGAGGGTGAGCGGGGGAGGGCAGCTGGGAGAGGCTTCTTCAGCAGGAAAAAGCCATTGGAAGGAAGTGCTCTGGGGGTTTTGTGCCCTCCAGAAAGTTCGCAGAGGGCCCTTTAAGAAAACTGCTCGTCCTGCTGTGAGCTCAGCCTGCCTTCCTATCTCCCATTCTTCCTACTGGTCATTCTCTGGTCCCAGTGTCTCCATCCCCAATTTTTTTAGCTTGTTCACCCAGGGTCCCGGCTTTCATCCTTTCTCTTGTTAATTTCCAGTCTCAGATTTTCATCCTTAGCCTCCCTCTATCTTAAAATTTTTCAATTTCCCTGCAAGATCTGTCTATCTGCATGCGGGCACTTTGTCCATTTCTAGTGACCCCTGTCCCAATTAAAATGAACTCTTTCCTGTCTGTATCACCTCTAGCTCCAGAAATAGTTTCATCCATCTTTTTCTTTTCTGGGGTACCTCTCCTTCCAGGAGGCCCTTGCTAGTGACGTAGATGAATGGGCACTGGGTCTCCTGACTGCCAGGCCAGCACTCTCCTACCGCAGACCGGGGTCTCCCACCACTGGAGCCAGCTGGATGTGTGCCTGGGACACGTGACCAGGTTTACGTGCACGATTGGTGGAAGCGCTAGTGTCCGTCCTCACTGCCAATCCTACTGAGTTCAGTTTCCCAGAGGACAGGATCCAGGAATCCGGGGGATCCTGACTCATGCTCAATTGAGAGGAAATTGGACCGGGATGCAAGCCGGGGGTGCAAAAAGGCTGTTCTGTTAGCCTCCTCCACTGCTCCCAGCTTCCCTCTGGCTTCTCAGATACTGGATCGGTTACCCGGCTCATTCCCCCAGCCGGGCCCCTGAGGATGCTGGTTCTCAGCTGGTCGCTGCTCCGGGGAGGAGCCTGCTCACAGCCTTGCCCAGGCTCTGTGTCCACAGATGGACGAGGTGCAACAGCACGCTCAATAATTCACAGCAGGGAACCCCGGGTGTGTGTGTAGTCTTAGGACAGTGCATGGAAAACCTGTTGGAAGACTGACCTCGGCAGCCCATGCCAAACTCTCAGGACCCAGTAATAAAGCAGAAGTCCTTCCCCATCCTCCCATAAATCATTCCCCTGGAAACCCATCAAAAAATGAAGCTGGGGAAGACATTTGCACTAGCAGCTCAGCAAGAAGGCAAACAGCCCGGCTCCGCTCAGCTCTTCTGGGCTGAAAATCGAGGTTTGGACCTGGGAACAGGGTGGGTTGGTTTGCTGGCAGCATGCTGTGGTCGCTGCTCATGGAGCTGCCGCCCTGGATTCGGGATGCAGCTGCCCCAGGCCCTCCTACGGGGTAAATGGTGTCATCCAAGAGGCAAACACTAGACTGGATCATTCTCCTTGCCAGCAGGTTGGTGCTGTCCCCAGTCCTGGGACCATGGAGTGAATCCAGCCCTGCACTAGTTAGCTTTGGGATCTTGGACAAATCACTCAACAGCGCTGAACTTCAGCTTTAAAAAAAAAAAAATGATGCCAGCGCCATGACTCACTAGGCTAATCCTCCGCCTGCGGCGCTGGCATACTGGGTTCTAGTCCCGGTTGGGGCGCCGGTTCTATCCCAGCTGCTCCTCTTCCAGTCCAGCTCTCTGCTGTGGCCCGGGAAGGCAGTGGAGGATGGCCCAAGTGCTTGGGCCCTGCACCCGCATGGGAGACCAGGAGGAAGCACCTGGCTCCTGGCTTCGGATCGGCACAGCGTGCTGGCCGAGTTAGCCATTTGGGGGGTGAACCAATGGAAGGAAGACCTTTCTCTCTGTCTCTCTCTCTCTCACTGTCTAACTCTGCCTGTCAAAAAAAAAAAAAATGATAACAAATGTAGCTGACAGCACGTAGGAGGTCCTGCTCTTGCTGGGTGCCTGGTATTAGTAGGTGCTCAATGAATGCTATTTCTATATTCTTGGGCAACAGTGTAGCTTAAAGAGCAGTAGGAAAGAGACAGATCACCCTTGGTGTAGGCGGCAGCAGACCTGGCTTTTAGCTCAGTCTTGTCTCAGTATCACTGTGTGATCTTGCTAGGGTGCTGGGCCTCTCTGAGCCTCGGCCTCTTCTCCAAAGGGAGGGATCCGCGGTCGCTAATCTTGAGAGTCTACTCTGACATCAGATAGACCCAGCGCCACGGCTGGCCCTGCGAGCTGCGGAAGTATTCCCCAAGGGAGTGAGCGGACTGCCTTGGGACGGGAAATCGCCGGCATCCTCACCCTCGCTGCTTTGCCAGGGGTTGCGATGGGGCTCTGAAGATGCAGCCACCTTAGGGGAGTCTGCAAACAGTGAGAAGCTCAGCTGAGTGCGGCAGTAAGGTTCCTGTCGTCTCTCGTGTCCCCGTGCTCCCGAGCCTGTAGCTCGGCTGGACCTGGGCCACCTGTTGGCTATCGCTGGGACAGGGCCTGGCTGCCCGGTCTTTTCTTGAGGCCGTTCCATTAGGTGATGGAGCAAGGGGCCAGGTGAAGAGACACAGGAAGCTAAGCGCCAAGCAGAGGTAGGAGTGGGGGCTGGGAGAGGCGAGGGGGGACCGACAGGCCGAAGGGGGCGGCGGGAAGAGGAGGTGAGAACCTGGTTCTCCTCGCTCTCCTGCAATGTTATGTAGGCAGCCAGCAGCACCACCCCGAGCAAATCGGAACACCTCGCTTAGCTTGAATTAAAAAATAACTCCAAGCCAAACAGTGGTGCCTAAATCTATTGCAAATGCCAGCTGCCTGGCCTGGAGCCAGAGCTGTGATCTCCCTGATGTCACCAAATCCTTGAAGTTCTCACTCGCTGGGGAGGCTGGGCTGATCTGCTGCTGCCGCTTTCTGCCCCAGGCTGCCCTTCCATTAGTCATTTTTGTAACCCGAGGATCAGAGCCGCGAGCTACCATGAAAAGTCTTCCTGGGCCACAGGACTGCCAAGAAACCACTGTGCCAGCAGAAGTGAGCCGGGGGCCCCAAATCGCCAGGAAATCCAATGCCCTGCCCATGGCCAGGCAGGATCTGCACTGTATCCCTCCCACACCGGGCGCCTGGTGGGTGGACAGGGGATGCACAGCTCTCTGGGTCCATCCTGCATTGTAGGCAGGGAGCAGAGGGGTGGTGGGAAGAAGAGAAGGGACCCCTCTACCAGGCCTCTGTTGAGGCTTTCTCTGTGGCTTGGGGGAGGGAGGACACGTGGGCTTCCAGCCTGGAGACAGGACAGGGGGCTCCAGGTTGCACCCCCAGCCCAAGGCCCGTCATGAGCGTCAGGCACACTCTCATGTTTTGACAAAGAGGTTTTTTTTTTTTTTTTTCCCTTTTTCTATTTGACAGGTAGAGTTATAAACAGTGAGAGAGAGAAACAGAGAGAAAGGTCTTCCTTCCTTTGGTTCACTCCCCAAGTGGCCACTACAGCTGGTGCTGCACCGATCTGAAGCCAGGAGCCAGGTGCTTCTTCTTGGTTTCCCATGCAGGTGCAGGGGCCCAAACACTTGGGCCATCCTTCACTGCCCTCCTGGGCCACAGCAGAGAGCTGGACTGAAAGAGGAGCAACCGGGACTAGAACCGGGGCCCATATGGGCCACAGGTGGGGGATTAACCAAGTGAGCCATGGCGTCGACCCCGACAAAGAGGTTTTGCAACAGCAGGGGCACGGGCCGACTTGGGGCTGAACAGCCTGCCTCCATGCATGGGACTCCAGCCGAGCTCTGCGCCCGCTTCTCAGAGCCACGCTTTCTGCCCCCAGGGTGGAGGGGCACCACGCTGGAGCTGACCTCAGTTATTTACACGTGGGCTTTCTAGTTTGTTTGTTTTACAAAAGTCCATGCCTTCAGATGGGGTTAATGCCTTTTGCATATATTCTGCGTTATTTTTCACCAACGCAGATGGAAATTTTCTCTGGCTCTGTGATTGAACTGACACCAGGGAGGTGATTTGGGGGTTATTTAGGCAGCCCTGTACTTCCTCATGTAATAACACATTCCTGGAAACTTGTAAAAAATTTGAATTTTGGCAAATAGGATCATATTTTAACATAATGGGAGTGTTTGTTGTTAAGGGAATTCTATGGTGAATCATTTTATAAGGGAGCGAGTCCTTTGGTAACACAAATAGCCATTCCCAATTTATCTCTTTCTTCTTCTTGGTGGTTGTGCATAAATCAGGCTGAGTGCACGGTGATGACAGGTGCCTGGCCGAGGGCTGGCCTGACTCCAGGGCTGTCCTACCCGGGGAAAAGCCCTGCACAGGGTCTCCAGTCCCTTTTCGTAACCGTGATGAATTAGCAGTTGGCCCTGAAAATAGTGGCTGGCTATTGTTTAGGTTTTTGAGTAAAGAGCCCAGGTCTGGGGCTGGGGCTGTGGCTTTGCGTGTAAAGCCAACACTGCCTGCAATGCTGGCATTCCATAGGGGTGCTGGTTCAAGTCTCAGCTGCTCCATTTCTGATCTAGCTTCCTGCCAATGTACCTGGACCAGCAGTGGAAGATGGCCCAGGTGCCTGGGTCCCTGCCACATACCTGGATGGGGTTCCAGGCTCCTGGCTTCCTCCTGGCCCAGCCCTGGCTGTTGCTGCTAATGGGAAGTGAACCAGCAGATGAAACTCTCTCTCCTCTCTCTTTCTCTCTCTCTCTCTCTCTCTCTCTCTTCCTTCCTCTCTTTCTCTCTGTAACTCTGCCTTTCAAATAAATAAATAGATCTTACAAATAATAATAATAATAATAATAAAAACCCAGAGCTAGAGTAAGCAGGAAAAGAAAACAACATTGGGGACTATTTAAAAACCTCCGAGCATCACTCACTTCTTCCCTACTCCAGGCTGGGGTAACCTGACCCCTGGAGCAGGAGGGACGCTTCTAGTGTGATCCGAGGAAAACGCTTCTCTGTAGTCTCTGTGTCACAGACCATGAGCAGCCGTTCGTGGCCAGCACATGTCAGCAGTGAGGGATGGTCCCTTCTCACTGGGGCGCTCGGCCCGGCTCAGGGAAGCAGATGCTTCCTGCCAGCGGCTCTGGCTTCATGTCTGTGCGTGCACGTAGATGCTTGCTTTGCTGCTCCTCTCCCCCACCCCGGCAGCCCCTAATTAGACAGCAGAACTCCGGGGTCCTGGGGCAAAGGGCCTCCTTTAAAGCCATCCTGGGGTCTGCGGACGCGGTGGCAGGGAGACCCCTGAGGGGCGGAGATCTGACGGCACCTGCAGTGATGAGACGGAGCCATGACAGTGAGGGAGGGCGGTGGGGGACGGACAGGTGCTTTATTCTTCCTGGAGGTCCGGCCTGGCCAAGACAGGCCGCCTGCAAAGGGCGTTTAGTGCCTCGCCTTTATCTGAAGCACTGTGGACTGATTGTCTCCAGTAAATACGAAGAGAACGCTCAGCTGTGTGTGCGGAGAGCAGCGAAACCGACCACGGCAGGGCTGGGAGGTGTGGCGGCAGCTCTCGGGAAATGGAACGGAAGAGGGTGCTCCTCCTCCAAGCCAGGTGGGCAGAGGCGAGGAGGAAGTCCAGGTGGAAGTGACAGGGCCACAGCTGAAGGCAGACGGGCAGTTACACCTGCCGGAGGAGGGACCAAGACTCGGGAGCTGGGCTTGGGGGACCAGGAGGTTTCGTGTTCCTCTTGTGAGTACCAAGTGGGGAAATGGTCACAACGAGGAGACTTAGCAAGGCCAGGAGCACAGAGCGTGTCCTTTAATTCACCGAGAAGTACCACGTGGTTGTTAGCCAGTTTGGAAGCTTGTCTGTGCGCTTCTTGGCTTTCTCCAGGCAGATCCCCTGCCTCACCGAGGTGACACCAGGCTCCCAAGGCTGGGGCTGCTCTCCCGGTGGGACCCGGCTGTCAACACGTGTAGGCACGAATGCTCTCGTGTGACTGTTCCGTGTGCACCTGTGCCAGTGCGTTCTGGAAAGGGTAGGAATTGGGAGTGAACCGAGTCACCACCCCTCCCCCACCCCAAGCTCTGGTATCCTGGGGGAACCATGGGGGTCTGTGTGTTTGAAAGACCCGGGAAGGGTCCGCAACCCTTCATTAACATCCTGCTCTACCAGGCTGGGGATAGTCAAAGGGCCTGGGACAAGACGGTTAGGACAGGAAGAAAAAAAGAGACATTTTTATTTAAAAATATTAATTTATCTTTAAAAGATTTATTTATTTGAGAGGCAGCGTTATGACAGAGAGGGACAGAGAGAGAGAGAGAGACAGAGAGAGAGACAGAGAGAGAGACAGAGAGAGAGGTCTTCCATCTGCTGGTTCACTCCCCAAATGGCCTCAACATCAATAACTGAGTGAATCTGAAGCCAAGAGCCAGGAGCTTCTTCCAGGTCTCCCACATGGGTGCAGGGAGCTAAGGACTTGGGCCATCTTCTACTGCTTTTCCAGGCCATTAGCAGAGAGCTGGATTGGAAGTGGAGCAGCCGGGTCTCGAACAGGCACCCATATGGGATGGTGGCACTGCAGGCGTGCCACTACACCACTGCAAGGCTGAAATTCAGAGTGAGGGAGGGAAGGAGAGAGAAAGAGAGAGAGAGAGAGAGAGAGAGAGAGAGAGAGATCTTCCACCCACTGATTCACTCTCCAAATGCCTGCAATAGCCAGGGTTGGGCCAGGCCCAAGCCAGGATCTGGGGACTCCAACTGGTTCTCCCACATGGCTGGGAGGGACTCAACTCCTTGGCTCAGTACCCACTGCCTCTCACAAAGTGCATGAGCCGGATACTGGAGTCAGGAGGCAAAGCCAGGCCTTCCACTATGCCAAAAGCCTACCTCCACAAGATCAGTTCGGAGGGGACTTTTGAGGGTGGCTAGGGAGACAACAGGGACAAATGAAACATGGAATTAGGGGGAGGTGGGCTTTGTCCATCCCCCCCCCCCCAGCCTCAGGCCTGGGGCTCCCAGCGTGGAACTCATGAGGCTCCCAGGCGAATCTCCTGAGAACAGGCTCCCAAAGAGAAGGGGAATGGGGCGGGGGCTCTTCGGCGACTGTGCCTGGCACACAGGGGCTTGAGCAAAGGTCGGTGTACATGGCGGCTCCCGGGAACACCTGAGGGGTGGGTGCTGGTGGGTGGAGGGGCTGTGAAATCCCCATGGGCAGGTGTCGGAGAACAGGGGACCCAGAGAATTGCCTCCGTTGACTATTTCCACCTGCAAGTCTAGGGGTCTCGGTGACACTTGAACTGCACATTTCCCAACAAGTCCATGGGAAATCCATGGGTTCTTCCCAAGGATGGCCTTGAGCAAGGAAGCGTGCATGCCTTTGTTACGGGGCCTTCAGCCCGCTCAGCCATTCAGCCCAGGCAGGTGTTGAGGTCTCCGCATCTCACACATCACCCCAGGAGGTGGCTCTGACCACGACTTCCGGGCCCTGACGCCTCTGATGGAGGCTGAAGAACTGCATCAAGCAAGCAGGTAATTAGAAGAGAGCGCACATCGAAGCCTGGTCCAGGGGTTGTGCATCCTCTGAAGCCGAGAATGTGAGCCTGACACCTGGAGTAGCAGCTGTGAATGAAAACATGTCTGTGGACTCAGATCTCTCCTAATGACTTAACCCTTCCCGCACCATGCAGGGCCCTACCTAGGAACCCACAGAGCATGCAGTTCTGACCTCAGACTATGCTCGTGTAACTTATTTTGAAAAAGATTTAAATTGATTATTTGAAAGGCAGAGTTTCAGAGAGACAGGGAGGACACACACACACACACACAGATCTTCAATCCTCTGGCTCACTCCCCAAATGGCTGCAATGGCTGGAGCTGGGTCAGGCCAGGCCAAAGCCAGGGGCCAAGAATTCCCTCCAGGTTTCCTACATGGGTAGCAAGGTCCCAAGCACTTGGGCCATCCATCTTCCACTGCTTTCCTAGGTGCATTAGCAGGGAGCTGGATTGGAAATAGAGCAACTGAGACTCAAACAGGTGCTCCTATGGGATGCTGGTGCCGCAGGTGCTTGGCCTGCTGCCCACAACCCCAACCTCTTATATTTCTTTTTGTCTTGTGAGAATGGTGTGGTTTCAATGAACTTGAACTGTCATTCATCGCTTTCTCTCAAGGTTGTCCTCATTCAGAGCTGTGCAGCCCTTTCCAGAATGTGTTTTGTATAATGAAATAAGGAGACAGAATAGATTAAGGTTTGCAAAGATTCCGGGGAGAGATCTGTCTCTGCCCAGATGATTTGAATGCCCTGCTAAGTGTTTCTGTTGGAGAACAGGGGTGGTATTGTGCCTCAAACAGTAAACAGCGTAACAGGGTTGGTGGGTGATCCTAACACCTGGCCCCTGGCTTTAGTCCAGGGGAGATATTGATGGGGTCCCAGACCATGTGATCTATGATGCTCCAGGAACTCGGCCATGGAGTAGGAGCCAGTTTCTTTTCAACTACACAGGGCCTGATTTCCGTAAGGACAGGGAGCAGGGCAAATATTATTTGAATTGGTGCCCCCCTCCTTTTTAAATAGGAATCAGAGACAGTGAAATCACGCCTTCTAATCTTTGGATCCTAAGGCCCTGAAATTTTCCCTGGTGACCCCTAAGCCAGGCTGTGGCTGTGTTGGGGTGCAGGTGGGGGGCCCTTTGTGTCATCAGACGCCAGCACCTGGCATCCAGGGGTCCTGTGTTTGAACACAGGGACTGAGCCCACATAGCTGCTCACTGTCACCCCTAGTGGCCAGAAGGGTGATATGCTTCCATTTCCATCTGATACCTGATGTTGTCTTCTGTTTTTTTTGTTTTTTTTTTTACTCCAAGAGTGTGCGGGAGTATTGGCGATGTCAGTCAGTATCAGGCTATATTTCAGTGTCAATGAGGCAAAATGTTTCATTTAAGCTCACCAAACAGAACCTTAATTTATGAAACCGCTAATGGCACTTCCAGGTACTGTCGGCAGCCGGCAGAGTGTCACTAGTATGTGACATGGCATGTGCCAGGACTTGGTGTGATACCTGATTACAGGCTCTACAAACTTCCGTGACATCTGTTCATTCATTCACACATGTTCATTGGTTGACTCCATGCCCGTCATGAGTTAGAGCTGCCCCAGCTGCTGTCATCAGTGTTTGACGGCCTAAAACCATGGGGGCCAAACCTTTCCCTCCGTGTGAAGTCCGAACGCTCATTCAGGTGGAGATTGTACCTTCCAGGTGGCGATTCAGGGACCCGGGCTCCTTCTGCCTTATGGCTCCACCACACTCTGCTTCTCAGACTCCTGCGCTCACAAGTGGTGGTTGTGGTAGTGATGAGGACACAGCCCACATCCTTCTTAACCACTCCCCCCTAGAAGTGACACCTGTCGCTACTGTAGACATTCTGAGCTGGTAAAATTGTGCAACCAGGGAGGGCAGGGAGGCTGGGGAGGGCAGGCCCCTGCTGGCCACGTACAGTGTCAACCCTATTATATAGGGTGCTTTGGAACAGACGACTGGCCATCTCCTCCACAAGTACAAATTGTCCCAGGCATTAGGGATATAGCAGCGACAAACAGAAACCAGGCGACAACACCTGCTTAACCTGAAACTCTGCAATTCTCCATGGAATGAGGCAGACGATAAGCAGGATGGGATGCTATCAAGTGGCGAGAGCTAAAGAGAAAAGCTAGGGCAGGGAAAGTCAGGGTGAGACATTGGGCCGTGGGGTTGCAGAATGCCTCTCTGAAGAGCTGGAGAACACGAGGGATCCAATGATGTGAACATCTACGGAAGAGGCATTCCAGGCAGAGAGAAGAGCAAGTAACAAGGCCGGAGGCAGGGGCTGTAGGAAGAGACCAGCTCAGAGAGGTACGTGAGCCCAGACTCTCATGGTGAGGATCTTGGCTTTTCTTATTTTCCAAAGGATTTTTAAAGATTTCTTTCTTTATTTGAAAATCAGAGTGACAGAAACAGAGGGAGATACAGAGAAAGGGAGATCCACCATCCATTGGTTTACTCTCCAAATGGCTTCAACAGCCAGGACTGGACCAGGCTGACAGCAGGAGCCAGGAACTCCCTCTGGGTCTCCTACATAGTGGCAGGGGCCCAAAGACTTGAGGCCATCTTCTGCTGCTTTCCCAGGTGCGTTAGCAAGACTGGACTGGAAGCAGAGCAGCTGGGACTTGCACTGGTGTGCTGATGGGGGATGGCAGTATTGCAAGCGATGGCTTGAGCTGCTGCTCCACAGTGCCTGTTTATTCTTTCTTTTATTTTTCTTTGCAACCTATTTTATCAAGGTAGGATTTTCATAAAATAGCATACATCCACTCAACATATTTTGACAGCTGTAGACATGTGTACACCCATGTATGCATCAGAATAATAGCACAAAACAGGGGCCGGCTCTGTGGCCTAGTAGGTTAAGCCTCCACCTCCAGTGCCGGCTTCCCGTGTGGGTGCCTGTTCATGTTCCAGCTGCTCCTCTTCCAATCCAGCTCTCTCAAATGGCCTGGGAAAGCATTTAGGATGGCCTAAATGCTTGGGCCCCTGCACCTGTGTGGGAGACCCGGAAGAAGCACCTGGCTCCTGGCTGTGGATCAGCGTAGCCCCTGCCTTTGAGGCCATTTGGGGAGTGATCCAGCGGATGGAAGACCTTTCTCTCTCTTTCAGTCTCTCCCTCTCTGTAATTCTGCCTCTCAAATAAATAAATAAATAAATCTTAAAAAGAGACATAAAACATTAATTACATCACCTCTCCCATATGTAACCATATGAACAGTTAGATCCCGCCTCAGCCCCAGCACCAGCCAACCCCTGAGATGCTTTGTGTTGTCATAGATCAGTGTGCTTTCTCCGGAATTTCACACAAATGCACCAGAGTGTCTTCTTCCGTGCCTGGATTTTTTCACTCAGCAGAATGTTTTTGAGATCCATCCACGTTGTTGCTGGTATCTGTAGATGATTCTATTTTACTGTCCCTATGTGGCTCTGTTTCAAGTAGCCCAACCTTTTTCCCATGGAGATTTGCTTGGAATTGTTGATGATGTTGTGCAAGTATGAATTCGTCTTCTATGAACAGCGGAGGCAGCTCGCTTATAGTGGACATGTTTTCATTGCTCATGCATCTAGGAGAGGGTCTGCTGGACTCCTAGGGAAAGCCTGCCTTTAACTTTGAAGAGCTGCCAGTGTTTCCACAGTGGTCATGTCATTTTACGCCTCTGCTGGCCATGCGTGAGGCCCCACCCGTTCCATCTCCCCATCAGCACTTGTTATTGTCAGTCGTTCTAGCTTAAGCCACACTAGTGGGTGAGCAGCAGAGTAGCATGCTATTTAGCATTTGTTTGCATCTGACACATACTCAAGCCACATCTTTCCATGTGCTTGTGATCATTTATATATCTTCTTTTCTGACGTGTCTATTCAAATCCTTTGCCCATCTAAAAATGTTTCTTTTGGGACTGGTATTGTGGTACAGTGTGGGGAAGCTGCAACTTGCAACACTGGCATCCCATATGGGAGCACCTGTTCAAGTCCCAGATGCTCCACTTCTGGTTCAGCTTCCTGCTAATGTACCTGGGAGGCAGGGCAAGAGGGCTCCTGTCATCCATGTGGGAGACCTGGATGGAGCTCCTGGCTTCAGCCTGGCCTAACCCTGGATATTGGGGCCATTTGGGGAGTGAATCAGTAGATAGAAGATTCTCTCTCTCTCTCTCTCTCCTCATCTCCCTCTCCCTCTCTCTGTGTTTCTCTTGATTTGGAAAATTTTTCAAATCTTAAAGATTTCCTTCTATTTTCTCCTAGATATTTTAGATTGTATCTACAGATTTATGGCCCAGTTTGGGTTAATTTCAGCACACGGTATGAGTTGAGGGTTAACAATGCAGGTATCTGCATTACTTTGGGACCTTTGTTGAAAACCAGTTTACCTTGATTGTGTCACTTGATTTCTGTTCATCGATAAGTCAATTTCTCACCAGTACCACCTTGTCTTGATTTTGTTACTTTACCGTAAGTCTATAAATAAGCAAGTTAAGCCTTCTACCTTTATTCTCTCTTTTGAAATTGTTTTACTATTCTAGATTCCTTGGAGATTGTTAATTTCTACCAAAAAGACTTGCCAGCTTTTAACTGGCATTTAACTGCATTGAATATATAGATCAGCTGGGAACTAAGAACATCTTAACAATACTAAGTCTCTCTAACCATGAACATAGTATACCTCTCCATTTACTTTGTCTTCTTAACTATCTCAGTCATGGTCTGTAGTCTTCAGTGCATGTCTTGCATGTGTTTTGTTAAATGTATTCCTATGTGTGCTATGGTTTTTGAAACTACTATGAGTAGTATTTTTAAGAACTTATTTTCTCATTGTTCATTGTTGGTATACAGAAAACAGTTGGTTTTGGATATTTATCTTGTATTCTACATTCTTGCTATATTTTCTTCTTAGTTCCAGTAGTTCCTTTTTGGGGGCCTTACACATTATAGCAAATACTTTGCCTTTTACACTGAATGAGATGAGAAGTGAGTAGAGGACGCCCAGCCCAGGAGACCTTGGCGACATATGAGGTACCTATCAGGGAACACATTTTAGGAGTTCAATTTTTGAACACGGTAAGGTATATATTGAAGGCTGGAGGTCACAAAGAGTTAACTGGTAAGCACACACATTGGGAACCAGTAGCTTATGAATGGTTAAGTCACGAACCTTTCTTACAAACTCATGTCGAGAGGCAAATGGTGAGGAATCAGCAGACAAGTTTGGAAAGGAGCAGTCAGGGAGACATGGGGAAAACCAGGTGAATGTAGCTCTCTGGAAGCCAAGAGAAGCAAGTGTTTCAGTGGTCTTGGGCTGGCATTGTGGCACAGTGGGTTAAGCTGCCACCTGCAATGTTGGCATCCCATAGGAGTGTAGGTCTAAGTCCTGACAGCTCCACTTCCAATCCAGCTCCCTGCTGATGCACCTGGGAAAGCAATGGAAAATGGCCCAAGTGCTTGGACCCCTGCCACCCATGTATGGGAGACACAACTGCAGCTTCTGGCTCCTGGCTTCATCCTAGCCCAGTGCTGGCTGCTGTAGTCATTTGGTGATTGAACCAACAGATGGGAGATCTCTCTCTCTGTCTCTCCCCCTCCCCTTCTAACTCTGCCTTTCTAATACATGTTTGCATACATACACCTTTAAAACTTAAAAAATGTACAATGGTCTCCACTGTGCTGGGAGAGACCGGTGACCTTGGCAGGCAGTCTTGGAGCCATGTTGGCAGTGAGGGACTGATTGGAGAGTGCTGAGGGAGACACTGGAGCAGTGAGTATCTGGAAGGCAGTAGAATGAAAGTTGGGGGTTTCAGAGAGGTTTTGTGTGTTGTTTTGGTTTTCGAAACTGATCTTTATGCTGCCTTGGATGATTGATCAGTGGATCTAATATATAGAGGAGAAGGGGAGAGTTGCTAGAGTGACAGTCTTGAGTTGGTGAGGGGGGATGGGACCCAGGCAGCACAGACGAATCCTCCACATGATGGGAGTCGGGGGCACTGGGTGATGCAGGCAGGTATACAGGTGTGCGGTGGAAACAGATGGATTCTTTCTCCTCACTGCTATCTTCTGCCCAGTTAGTCGAACGAGCATTGTGCCCGCACACCGTGCTGTGAGGTTCTCTGTTAAGTAGCTGCCTTTGCCTCCTTTCTGAAAGTCTGGTCGTTAACGAATGAATATAGAATTCTCACCTTCTGTGCTTGAGTGTATAGGCTAGGCCCAGCCGGCACCTGGGGTGGCACTATTTGCTCTGATCTTTTGTTCCACTTGGCTGCTGCAGCTTCAGCCTTATGTATGCAGAGAATGACAGGGGGCTCAAATGGTGAGTGCCTTTGAGGGCCTGGCCTGTTGTTTTTGGCTAAGCCGCGTTTAGTGGTAGGAATGGCTAAAAAAAAAAGGGGGGGTAATGTAGATGAAGGGTCTTCATTATGAACAAGCTATGCCCAAATTTCCAAGTTTTTTTTTTTTTTTTTAAGATTTTATTTGTTTTACCTGAAAGTCAGAGCTACAGAGCGGCAGAGGCAGAGAGAGAGAGAGAGAGAGAGAGAGAGAGAGAGAAACAGAGAGAGAGGTCATCCATCTCTGGTTCATTCTCCAGATGGCCGCAACAGCCAGAGCTGTACTGATCTGAAGCCGGGAGCCAGGGGCTTCTTCCAGGTCTCCCATGTGAGTGCAGGGGCCCAAGGACTTGGGCCATCTTCTACTGCTTTCCCAGGCCATAGCAGAGAGCTGGACAGGAAGTGGAGCAGCCGGGATTGGAACTGGCGCCCATAAGGGATGCTGGCACCGCAGGCGGCAGCTTTACCCACTATGCCACAGTGCAAGCCCCTCAAGTTGTTTTTTTTTTTTTAGCACCAAAATAAACATGCCTTTCTATTCTCTTTCTCCATGCATTTTTTTTTGAGTGCCTCCTGTGTATGGTTGACATTCTCCACGTATGGGGCGTCATCCTACGTGGGCTCCACTTCTCCTTTTATGCTTGCTTCAGCCCCGTGTGTTCGATCTTCTCGTGCACATTTCGCACACGTGGGACAAATCACTCGATAAAATTACCCACCAGGTTCTGACCCCGACAGTCACGCTCTTCCATCGCGCCTGCCCCCGCAGCCTCCACGGCAGCCAGCCAAGAGCTCCAGGCTCTTGTTCCTGTTCTCCCAATCACTGGATGATTGGACTCCGGAAGTTACTCACCTCCTTGCGGGGGGTGAGTGGGGGGGTTCATCTGCGTTCTGTGAGCTAAGTGATTGCTGCCGTTCCTTCCAGCTCTAACATTCTGAAATTCCAATGTCTTCGTGACTGTCGTCTTACACCACCCGCCCTTTCTAAGCTTCTAGGTCAAGGCCTCCTGGGTGAAAAGGTGATTGCAGATCTAATCAGGGCACAGCTGACACTGCTGTGGAAGTGCCCCTCTCTGTGGCTCACCAGTGGGTTGCCAGGAGGATTAGCTAGCTGAAGCTCCCCCCAGCCTCGGGCTCCAGGGAGAACCAGGGAAGAACACTCTAGGTCTAAGCCACCGGCCCTTTGGGCTCCCTTGTCCAAGGCACTGATGGGTTGGTTTTAGTGCCTGGTGTTTATTATCTTAGCAGATCCTTGGCTGGAAGCCTGGAGCCCCGGC
Organism: Lepus europaeus; assembly: GCF_033115175.1. NCBI lineage: Eukaryota > Metazoa > Chordata > Mammalia > Lagomorpha > Leporidae > Lepus > Lepus europaeus. Next base: position 16,416,211 of record NC_084834.1, on the reverse strand, counting down.
CTACAGGGTGAGTGATTAGATGTGGGGCTCTCATGCATCTAACTTTAAAAAAATCTCAATTACATCTGAAAGAGGGTTCTGGGTAACAGATGGGGTCCTGGGGACCATAGTGTAAATAAGAAACAGGGCCACGTGCTTTGATGCATCTCTGGTCCCCAGGCGCTCCGGAGGCTGGCTGGGCTCACTGCCCCATAGGTGTGCCTGGAGGCAGAGGATCCAGGAGGGGGCAGCACTGGCCAACGGTACCGGTTAGCAAGCAGCTGGGCCCACACCGCCTCTGGGAGCTTGCGTGGGGGCGGGGCTGCTAGACTGAGAAGCTTTTGGGAAGCGTCTTGGCAATGAGCAACCCTTGGAGTCTTGAAAGAGGCAGGCAGCGTGGAGGAGGTGTTGAACTTGGCCGAGTCGCCTTGTGTGAAGCTCACGGATGCTGGAAATCAAATTCAGGAAGAGCGGGGGCGTCTTCTAATTGGAAGGGGCCTGAGAGATCTTGAATTCCAACTCCTTTATCTGCAGATTGCGGGGTCCTGGGAGGAGGGGCAGCTGTGCTAGGGTCACCTGGCTGGCCGATGGCAGATTCCTTTTCTGCCACCCCTGGCTCAGTGTCCTGGGGTGACCTGCTCTGTTTGCAGACCACACCATGGCCGCAGGCCTTAGTGGGCGTCATGGAGCTCTTACCACCTGGCAAGCAACACAAGGAGGGGCAGAGGCGTGAGCAGGAGGAAAGGGGCCACCGCCACCAAGGAGAGGGAAGCAAAGCAGGTGCGGGCCAAGACAGGTGAGGCGATGTGCTGAGCAGGTCCAGGGGCGGGTGGGTGGCTGAGGCTGCAGTCAGACCTGACCCTGAGCAAGTGCACCTGCACCTGCGTCATGGTGTGGGAGCAGCCAGGGGAAGAGGCTTCACACGGCCCTGGCAGGGTCAGCCAACTGGGAGGCCCTCTGCTGATAATCTGCAGGGACGAGTTGTGGTGAGCTGGGCTTAGGGAAGGGAGAGCAAGGGAAACTGCCCTGCAGGGAGGGGCTCCGTGGGAAGAGGAGAGAAGAGTCAGGCTCTGGAGACAAGCAGAGAGCCCGGCTGTGGGGAGCAGGTGCCTTCCCGACAGGCTGGGAGAAAGCCGGCTGTCAGTGGGCACCAGGAGATGGCGTGAGGAGTCTGGAATTTATTGCTGAGAAGGGGAGGGGCCGGCGTGGTGGTTTGCATTCGGGCTTGCATTGGATCTGGAGTTGAATCTCTTGGGATCTGGTCCTGGCAGCCTTCCGGGGCCCATCGCCATTGGTTCTCTCCCGCAGGTACAAGATCTCTCAGGTGCCCCAGGTATTTCTACTCTCAAAGGCTCGGTGTCGGGTCCAGAGACGAAGAAGCTGCAGTGTGAAGCCTGCGTGACCGTGCTTAGCGCAGGGCTTGCCACTCCCGTGGCTGTTGCATGCATGCTGTGAGAGCCTCGTCCGAGGAAGGCTTCCACTCGCAGCCCCTCCTGACTGTCCGAAGCCCCCCATGCCCCACGGCTCCTCTGCTCCTGGGGTCCATAGCACTTGTTCGTAAACCCTGGCCATGGTTCTGTCTCCTGCCATGTTGATTCTTGAGCCACCCCTGACCTGTTGCTCAGGCTGTTGGCTGCCCACACACTGCTTCCGGTCTCCTCTTAGTCATGGTTTCTCTCTCCATGGTTTCATGTACTGAGATCAACCACAGCCCGAAAATGTTACATGCAGGGGCCTATGCTATGGCATAGTGGGTAAAGTCCCCACCTGCAGAGCTGGCCTCCCATATGGGTGCTGGTTTGAGTCCCAGCTGCTCCACTTCCCATCCAGCTCCCTGCTAATGTGCCTGGGAAAGCAGTGGAGGATGGCTCAAGTCTTCAGGCCCCTGTGCCCACATGGGAGACCAGGAAGAATCTCTTGCCTCCTGGTTTGGATCAAAACTAACCCATGCAGCCATTTGGGGAGTGAACCAGCAGATGGGAGACCTCTTCCCCCCCCCCCCCCCCGCCTGTAACTCTGCCATTCAAATAATTAAATCTTTAAAAAACATTACATGGAAAATTCTAGAAATGAACAGTTCCTAGTTTTAAACAACTTTTATGACTGTATCTTGTTGTAATTGTCCCATTTCACTATCAGTTATGGTTGCTCATCTCTGATTGTGCCTAGTTTATAAATTAAGCTTTATCATAGGTATGAGTGTACAGGGTAAAAACCATAGGATAGATAAAGTTCAGTACATTCTGCAGTTTTGGGCTTCCACTGGGGTCTTGGAACATCACCCCCATGGGTAGGGGGATGGCTGAGGCGTGACACAGAAATCCAGGCTGAGAGTGCCTCTTCTTTGCCTCCCAGGTGACAGGTGCACTTTCACAGGGGTCTGGTGAATGGAGAGAGCTTTGGGCACGGCTGCAGGCTGGTGCAGGAGCTGGGCCACTGGATGGTTCCTATATCACACAGCCCAGGGAGAGCTTCCCTCAGCCTGGCACCAGGGCTCCTCTCAAGTCCCAAAGTAACAAGTGGCTGCTTTTGAGGTTGATAGTGGTTTGTAATAACAACGTTTGATTTCAGAGACAATATTAAATAGGAAGAGGAGCTCAAGAACCCACTCCAGCCAGATGGACTCGCAGAAGTAGAAAGGCCCCCAGCTCTCTGGTTTTCAAACACTGTACAGTTTTGGTTTTGTAGAAAGAAAATGTCAGAGGAGTGGATAAAGCAAATACCAAATATCCGTGCAGTGGAATATCACAGCCTTAAAACAGGAGAGCTTGCATTCGTGACAAGAGCTGGCGTTGTGATAATTGGAGCAAGCCAGTGACAGGAGTGGCAGCGAGCATAGTGGTGGCTGCCGGGGGCTGGGGGGGAGGAGCAAATGGGTGGTGCTAGCCAATGGCGTGAAGCTTCCATCAAGCAAAGTGCATAACATGCAGAGATGCACAGTGTACCGTTGCGCCCATTGCTAACAGTACTGCAAGTCTGTTAAGAAGACAGATCACACGCTGTGTTCTTATTCACCCCCACCCCCACACACAAAAGAACAGCGGGAAATTCTGGGGGTGATGGATATGCCTAGCACCCTGACTGGGGAGAGAGCATCATGGGAGGATACAGTTGTCTAAGCACGTTTAAATGCGTCCACTGGGACAAGTGTTTGGTGCAGCTGTTAGGAGACTGCTTGGGGTGTCCCTATCTCACATTGGGGTGCCTGGGTGGAAATTCTGGCTCCACCCCAACTCCAGTTTCCTGCTGAGGCACACCCTGGGAGGCAGCAGGGATGGTATAAGTATTTGCATTCCTGCTACCCACATAGGTGACCTGGCTTGAGTTCTAGACTTTTTTTTTTCTTTAAGGCTTATTTATTTATTTGGAAGAATGACGGAGGGAGAAGGACACACACACACACACACACACATATCTTCTATCTGTTGGTTTACTTCCCAAATGGCCACAACAGCCAGCTCTGGATCAAATTGAAGGCAGGATCCAGGAACTCCATCCTGGTCTCCCTTATGAGTGACAGGGGCCCAAATGCTTGGAACATCATTAGCTGCCTTCCCAGGCACATTGGCAGGAAGTTGGATGAGAAGTGGGGTGCCAGGGACTTGTAATGGCACTCTGATAAGAGATGCTGATGTTGCAAGCCTTGGCTTAACCTGTTGAGCCATAAGCTCCACCCCAGTCCTGGCTTCTGGCTGCCACCTGGTCCTGTCTTGGCTGTTATGGGCATTTGGGAGCATGGATGAGTAGATGGAAAAATCTCTTCCTGTTTGCCTTTGTCTGTCTGTCTCTGTCTTTCAAAGAAAAACAAAGAAGTACACACAGATAAATACGTAAATCTAAAAATGCATACATTAAATATAGACCAGTTTGACCTCAAAACAGTTTGTATATTATACATTATATATAAAGTATATATACCAGGGCATTTCAAACAGTTGGCACAAAATGGAATTTAAAGGTAAGTTTATTTGGTGCAAAAACATGTTAAAATCATGCACATGAGCAGGTTTCAAAAGGTTCATGGAAAACGGACATGATGAAGAAATTGTGCTTGGATTCCAATGTAGTTTTTGCACCAAGAGCAACTTTACCTTTTAACTTCCACGTCCCCACGCATTTTGGAAGTCCCCTCATTTATGGGGTGAGCCGAGAGACGAGAGCAAACATCAGACACTAACCAGGGCCAAGGATAGCACCCCTGGCTAGTGCTCCCCCCACCTTGCCCATGGGGGACCGTGGTTAGAACCTGAGTGTGTTCTCTCTGCAGCTTCTCTCTGTGTGTGTGTCCTGAGCAGTCCAGCCCTTTTAATGCATGGTCACTGCTCTGCTGTGGATACTACCTCTTCAAGGACATCATTTCATTTAAAGCGCTGGACTGCTCTGGTCTGAGTGATGCAAAGACAGAGGTGTCGTGAGGGCAGCTGGCCAGCCAGGGCCACCATGACAGTCTAAGCCTGCAGCCGGCCTCCCTGGCTTGGTCAAAGCAGTGCTCAGCAGACGTGTGTGTGTGTGTGTGTGTGTGGCCAGCCCCCTCGGCAGCAGTCAAACCGATTTGTGCACTGGGCAGCCCTGGCCGAGAACAGCAGCCGTGTGCACCTGCAGGGAGGTGTTTGTAATGGATGGCTTAGAAGATGTTCTAGACACAACTTGGAAGATGCACGGCAGTGCCGAGGTGCAGCGCACTTGAGCAGCAGAGACCATTAAGTGCCTGATTGGCCGAGATGAGTTAGAGGGCAGTTCCAGGCGGCCATCGGCGGCGTCTGTCCCACACTGTTCCAGAAGCTTCTCTCTGCAGACGCTCGGTGACAGCCCGCCCTGTGGGCCTGCAGCAGAGAGGGGCTGGGCTGAGAGGGCTCAGAGGAAAGGAGCGCCTCCTCCGTGGCCGAAGCCTGAGGGTTTTCCTGCTCTCAGCCCGTTGGGGGCGCAGACTGAGTTCTCTGGAACAGAGCAAATTGTATAGTGCATGGTGTTGCTTGGGGATTGTGTAGCACATAAGCGATCATACACTTTCCTGGGAAGCTCAGACTTCCAGATCCTTTTTCCTTCTTAAGATTTATTTAATTTACTTATGTATTTGAAAGGGAGAGAGAGAGAGAAAGAGAGAAAGACACACACACACACACACACAGAGAGAGAGAGAGAGAGAGAGAGATGTCTTCCATTTGCTGGTTCACTCCCTAAATGGCTGCAATAGCCAGGGCTGCCCAGCCAGGAGCTTGGACTCCATCCGGGTCTCCCACAGTGATGGCAGGGGCCCAGGCACTTGGGGCCATCTTCTGCTGCTTTCTAAGTCTCATTCTACAGGGTGCTTTTTGGGAACTTGAGCAGCCGGGACTTGAATGGACACTCCTATGGCCATAACGCCAGCCCCACCTGCCACGTTCTAAGCTGAGTTGGGTCTGGGAGTTGGCGACAAGGGAGATCATTGGGGTCCCTCTCCTGATGTCCTTTAAACAAAGCCACGGCATCTTCTCCAAGAGAAAAATGGAAAATCAGAACCACGCAATTCGGAGGAGTGGGGCTCTCTGCCTACTGACTCCCGACGCAGCAAGGGCGTTGGGAAATGTTTGGTCTGAAAACCTGTGCTCTTCCCAAACCGACTCTGAAGCGTGCTCTCACTCTGGCTCTCCGTCCCACCTGCCATGGTCTCGGTGGGGCCTACGCAGCCCTGCAGGCTCACTCCCTCCAAAGCGTGTGCTCTCCTGACTCAGAGAAATGTCTTCCTTTCTTACCCATTCTTTCCCACATTACCCTCCTCCCCAGATACACGGAATCCACCATTGGCTCCAGCATGGCGCCCCCAGAAGCTCCAGGGCACAGCGATTTGCAAACAGACTCCCACGGATAAAAGGAGCCCCCAGAGCCGAAAGAACGGCTTGGGAAGGAGAAAGGCCAGGAAGGTCCTCTCTGGACTTGTCACCTCTTAACCCTGTGCACAGACGCTGCTTAGTCTTTGGATAACTGCTCAGCTTTGGACGAAGCCCCAGAGATAAGCTCCTCACATAGGAAGGGGTGTAGTTTGGCTCACGGTTTTGGAGGTTCACAGTCCACAGCATGGCAGTGGTGGAGTGTGTGCAGAAGGATGGTCCCAGGGAGGGTTGAGAGAGAGAGCTGGGCTCAACTTGGACTTTAGAACCAGCTTGTGAGAGCTGCCCCCAAGGAAACACCCCCAGCGACCTAAGGATCTCCTAAGGCCCACCTCCTAGACACCATAATTGGAATATGTTTCTGCTGGCTCCTGGCTTGAAGACTTACCCACCTACATGAGTGTGGGAGCCAAACGGCAGTGAGGATGCAGGCTTTTTAGGCTCACTGGCTCCCCCACCCCAGACCGCCAAGAACCACGAACCATTTGATTTCTGTGAATGCACTGGTAGCCTTTCCAGGGTGGGACCCCTAGCATGCCCCCAACCTTTGATTCTGGGAACCCAATCAGAAAGGGGAAAACCAGTCCCCTCAGTTACAGAAACGTGGCCTTAGAGGCAGGCATCGGGTGCTACTTGGGACACCTGCATCCAATAACGGGGTGCCTGGGCTTGAGCCCTCGCTGTGCTCCAAATTCTAGCTTTCTGCAAATTTGCCCCCTCGAGCACTTGGGTCCCTGCCACTCACAAGGGAGGGCTGGATGCAGTTCCTGGCTCCTGGCTTCCATCAGACCCAGCCCCAGTTGTTGGTGGGCATTTGTGGGGGTGGGAGTGAGTCAGCAGATGGAAGCCCACCCCCCACCCCCCAAAATACAAAGAAAGCAAATAAAGAAGAAAACCTGGCTGTTGCAACTGGAGATCTGAGTTCACCCGAATGGTGAAGTGAGAAGAAAGTCCGTCGCAGAAAATTGAAGGCATTTTTCCCAAGTGTAGGAGTGAAGGGGTTGGTGGTCTTGGGGCAGGGACTGTGTGCTGACTGCTGGGTGGACACACCGCATCCTAGGAGCTGTTTCACAGAGGAGTGGTTTGAGACTCACAAGGCTCAGTGGCTGGGCCGTTCGTACCCACATTTTAGTTGTTAGAGAGCAGGCTTTCCAAGAAGCTCAGGAGTGAGGCCCCTCTGCAAAGGGACCGGATGTGACGTCACGGAAGTGCCATGGTGTGCCTTGGGCTGGCCTCTCTGGCTCCTGCCACCTGTCCACTGTGGGGACATCTTGTCTACCCCACACTGCTCCTTTAACGGAAGGAAGACACTGGTTCAGTAGCCCTATTCCCGTTTTATAAATGATCTAGTAGCAACATCATCTTTACAGATGGCGGCTGCACAGTGGCCTCGCGGCCCCTGGTGGCTGCAAGGCCAGAATTCATCCAAGACATCATCAGTATCCGCAGGAAACAGCTCCGGCCGGAGCCGGGGCACTGTGATGGTCCTGGGAGAGGGGCGAGCAAGGAAGCTCACACGAGGTTGATTTAGTTCCATTTAGCAGGAGCGTGCTGGGGTGTGTGTGTGTGTGTGCGCGCACACACACCTGCACAGGTTATCATGACGGATGATAGCAAGATTGAGCTGGAAGCTGCAGTGTTTAGCTGGAGGAGTGGGGGACACCAGTGAAAACTACGTGGAAATATGAGCCAGCATGTGCTGGGGGTACAAATGGGGACAGACAGCAAAATACAAAGAAGGCAAACACTAGCCTTATCCTCAGACAACCGGAGGCAACTCAGTTTTGCTATCAGCTGGGCAGTCTGAAGCAAGTCACTCAACCCCCTTCCCCACCGTCCCCTCCCTTTCCTTTTTTTCTTTTCCTTTATCTTTCTTTACTCTGCTGGTGACTCTCCAGATGTCTGGGCTGGGCCAGGCCACAGCCAGGAGCCAGGAGCCAGGGACTCCATCCAACTATTCGATGCAGCTGTAGGGGCCCAAGCAACTTGGTCCATCTTCTGCTGCTTTCCTAGGTGCGTTAGCAGGGAGCTGGATGGGAAGTGGAGCAGCCGGGTCTCGAACTGGCATCCATGTGGCATGGTGGCATTGCAGGCGGCGGCTTAAGCCGCTACGCCACAATGCCAGCCCCAGCCTCTCATTTTTTAGTTGTCCAGAGGATAATTCTACCCTGCCAGGGCTATTTGGGGAAAGCAATGAAAGATTTGATGAACATCAAGCCATCCAGCGTTTGCTCTCACATCTAGTTACAGATAAAAGCTTAGACGTGTAGCTACTTACAGAAGCTGAATACATTGGTTAGGTTTCTGAAATGGCTCGAACACCAGCCTCCTACTTGGCTCACAGTTCTGCAAGTTGCAGCTTGGCCTGGGCTCAGAGGGACAGCCCTATTGCTGGTCTTGGCTGGTCGCTGCTGGGTCTCTCTGTGTCCGCGATCAGCAGGGGGTGACTCACAGCTGGATCTCCTGGGATGCTCCCCTGCACTCCCCAGCATTGCTGGTGAGCACACTGCTGGCAGGGGGCAGACACGGTGAAGGGGTTTGTTCATTTCAGCAGCCAGCAAGCACGGCCGGCTGGCCCGGGTTGTCAGTGCTTATGGGAGCCTTCCTGGAGGAGGAGGTTTGAGCTGGACATTGGCGCAAGGCCAGGAAGCATGCTAGCGGATAGCGGAGAGCACCCAGGGGCCTTGGGGACTCTCTGTGAGGGAGCGGGAGAGCTTCTGTTGTCCCCTGGCGGTTTCCAGTCCCGGCCATGAGCAGACTCTTGCCTTTCAGCCGGCTTGCCCTACTGAAGGGGAGCGTGGGAGGATCTGGGAGAGTGGAGATAAGGTTTATTTTGCAACAGTTTTAGATTTACAGAAAGATTGCAAAGATAGCGCCGAGAATTCTGATATGGGCTGAGCAGCCCTCAACCAAACGCTTGGGGTCACAATTTTGTTTTGCATTCCGGAATTGGGGGGGGATTTTGGAAGATTTGCATATACATAATGAGACATCTTGGGGAGGGGACCCCAGTCTAAACACAGAATCCGTTTCTGTGTGATCCACACTTTATACACGTGGCCGGAATGTCACTTTACACCGTACTTTCTGCGTGTCCAAGTCTTGACCGCAACCCATCACGTGAGGTCAGAGTGAGACTTTCCAGTTATGGCCTCGCATTTCGGAGTTTGGACTTTGGGTTTCTGCGTTAGAAGATCTTGACTTGTTCATCTTCCCATTGTTTCCCCTGTCCTAACTACAGCTCGTGTGTCAACACTAAGAAATTAGCACTGGCACGCTATTGTTCACTCAACGAGACACCGTGCTGGGGAATCACCAGTTTCTGCATTAATGTCCCTTTCCTACTCCAGGATCCAACTCAAGACAACATACTGTGGTCATGGCTGCCGGTTCTCTCACACTTCCTTTCCGGTAGCTGTGCCGAGGTCAGTCAAGGGTATGGTTCCTTGCAGGTTGCCTTCGATTTGCAGGCTGGATGTTTTCTTCAGGAAGACATTGGGGTTAGAGTCAGGGAAAGAACACCCAAGGGTAGTGTGTCTGTGCCATCACCTCGTGCTGGCCCGGCGTGCTCTTCTTGTCCATAAGTGATGCTGGCCTAGGCTGTTTGCGGCAGGTGCAGTCTGAATTTCGTCACCGTTGAGTTACTAGTCTTCCTTTCCCTACTGTGTTTTTCGGGAGAAACCCACGGAGTCCAGTCTGTAACCAAGGTGGGGGCAGGGGGGAGGAATTAACCTGCAGCTGAAAGAGTGTTTTTAGCTCGTTGAGTTCGTTGTGGACATGCATGTAGTGGCAGGCAACACAAGCAGGTGTCTGTGGGGATGGGTTTCTGGACTGACACAGCACCAGCGTCTTCATGAGCGTGCCTTGTACCCAGTGGTGTGGTGTTGGCCCATAACCTACACACACAGCCTCCCGTATACTCCAAATCGTCTCCAGAGCATTTGTGCCACCCAACGCCGAGCTTGCCTGCACATCACTGCGTTCGCATGGGTTGCGTGTGGTTCTTGGTGTGCAGAAAATTCAAATTGTGCTTTTTGGAACTTTCTGGCATTCTTTTTGAATGTTTTTGACCTGCGGTTTGTCAAATCCATGGAGGTGGAACTTGCAGATGCAAAGGCTCTGCTGTAATCCAGCGAGCTCCTGGGTGCCTCTCACCCACCTCCCCCTCTGGTCACGTTTCGCATCATTGAGGTACAGTTTCATAATCTTAAAAAAATGAGGAACTTCATCAGCGTGATCTCCCAGCCTGCCTGGATGCCAACAACATACTGAGAGCTTTCAAAAAAGCCCAAGCCCAGAACCCTTCCTTGATGTACTGATGGGGAGACAGGAGCCTCTGTGTGCTGATGAGCAGCCGGCTGCAGGAACTAACCCGGGAGAGGAGGCAGCAACAGCAAGGCTGGGATGCTGCTCCCATCCCTACAATATCCCCGTGCCACCACGGGAGCAGGAAAAATGTCATGCCATTGGCAGTTCTTTTGAGCGAAGGTAAAGTGCAAGTGGCATATTGCTTCTAGAATATGTCTTCATTCACAGACACATTTCAGGAATTACGCACCTGACCTCCCCAAAGGCCAGTAGGGCTGAACAGTGAGTGACAAATTTAAGCTCCCCTGGAGAGATGCATGCTCACGGGGCCCTGCCCGGGGCTCAGTCTGCCTCTCTTGTCCCAGTGTCTCCTTCTCTGGCTGCAGCCTCACTTCCTGCACCCTAGGCTGCCTGAGATAGCTCTTGCTATCAGTGCTAGCCACCGCCCCTCATCAGGGTCACAGGCTGGACCACCGCGCTAGCGCTCCTGGGCTCAGCTCAAACGCCACGAGTCTCTCTTGTGTACCCTACAGCTTGCACCCCCACCCCTTCCTCCTGGCTCCGGGAAGCCTCTGTCCTTGCGTTTCCTCTCCTCTCTCTGGTTGATTCCTGTACTCTTTGTGGGCGTATCTTTCAGTGCCCCTCCTCCCGTCCTGGAAAGCTGTGCAGTCTGCCCCTTTTTGTGGGTGAGCTGGTTTGCACCACGCCTTCCGCCAGCACCTGTCCCTGGTGGCTCTCCCACCTGCAGCTCAGGCTGTCTCTTCCTAAGCGTCCACCTCAAGCTTTATGTATCCCAAAGAGTGGATCTCTTCCTCCCTGGACGCGCTGCACCCCTGTTTTAGGGTGGGGAGTGACAACAGACTCAGCTGCCCAGCTGGCCAGCCGGAAGTCATTCCAGGTCTGCTCCTTCTCCATCCCAGCCTCGCTCCTCCCTGGCGCGGGATCTCATCACCCCTTTCCTGGACTATGGCAAAGCTTCCTATCTGGCTTTCATTTCACCACTCTACGTATTATACAGATGCTATTTTTTTTTAAAGATTTATTTGTTTATTAATTTAAAAAGCAGAGTTACAGAGAGGCAGAGGCAGCGAGAGACAGAGAGACAGAGGTCTTTCATCTGGAGGTTCAGTGCCCAAGTAGCTGCAATGGCCAGAGCTGCGCCAGGAGCCAGGAACTTCTTCTGGGTCTCCCATGCAGGTGCAGGGGCCCAAGGACTTGGGCCATCTTCTACTGTTTTCCCAGGCCATAGCAGAGAGCTGGATTGGAAGTGGAGCAGCAGGGACTCGAACTGGCGTCCATATGGGATGCCAGTGCTGCAAGTGGTGGCTTTACCCACTAGGCCACAGTGCTGGCCTCTATACAAGTGTTCTTTACAAAGCACAAATTGCATCGTGTTTGGCCCAGTTTAAGGTATTTTTCCAATCTCATCACCTCCTACAAACTATAGTGCAAACTGCTTAGTCAATCTTCCAGGCTGGTCGCTGTCCGGCTCCCCTTGGACTCTCTGGCAGTCAGCCCTGCCACACCCTTCATGTTCCAGCCACACAGGGCTTCCAGTGAGCCCTGGGCACCCCGAGGTCAGCCTCTGAGCTCTGAGTATCCTCTGCCTGCCACGATCCCAACCATCTTTCAAAGCCCGTGCGATGGACTGGGTGTCTTCCCCCAAAGCACGTACATTGACGTCTGAATGCGCTGGTTTTGGAGACGGAGCGATGAAGTGTGATGAAGATGAAGAGCGATGACTTTTTACAGATTTATTTATTTATCTGAAAGGCAGAGCTACAGAGAGGCAGAGGCAGAGGGAGAGTGAGAGACAGAGATCCTCCATCCGCTGGTTCACTCCCCAAATGGCCACAACAGCCAGAACTGGGCTGATCCGAAGCCTGGAGCCAGCTCCTCTTGTGAATGCAAAAGGCCCAAGGACTTGGGCCATCTTCCAGTGTTTTCCCAGGCCACAGCAGAGAGCTGGATCGGAAGTGGAGCAGCTGGGACTTGAACCGGCGCCCATAGGGGATGCTGGCGCTGCAGGCAGCGGCTTTACCTGTGCCAGCCCTAGTGTGATGTTTTTGGAGATAGAATCTTTGGCGGTGATGAGGCTCAGTTGAGGTCGCCAGGGTGGGCCTGATCTGACGCAATCAGTGCCCTCAGAAGGGAAACAGCAGAGTCCGTTTCTCTCTCTCTCTCTCTCTCTCTCTCTCTCTCTCTGCCGGTGAGGATACAGCAAGAAGGTGGCCTTCTGCATGCCAGGGAGAGAGCCCTCAGAGGAAGCTGCCCTTGCAGGCAGCTTGGGCTCAGATTTCCAGCTTCCCGGGCCGTGGGAAACGAACCGTCTGCTGTTTCCAGTACAGTGTGGGGTGTTCCTTTACAGATGCCAGAGAGAGCTGCGTTCTAACGCTCTCCTTCAGGAAGCCTCCTCGGCACCCCCTGCAGAACTGACGGCTGCTGCGTTTAGCAAGTGTTATTACGATTCAATTACCTGCCTCCTTCCCTGTCGCCCATAAGAAGCAGGGAGTTGATTGAATTCATCTTTGTATGAGGGTACTTCGGAAAGCTCATGGGAAAGTGGAATTAAAATGTTTATTTTGGCGCAAAAACATTGTGAAATCCATGCATAATTTTTTCATTAATATGCATTTTCCATGAATTTTTGTGGTACCCTCATATGCCTAATAGCACAGTACTTGGCAAAAAAAAAAAAACCACTTTAATAAATGTTTATAGAACAAACGATGCCTTAAGCGTCTACTAAGAGGTGAGATTAATAGTAATAACGAAAATCAAATCAGTTAGCATTTATTGAGGTCTTTCATGTTCCAGGCATTAAAAAATAAGATTTATTTATTTGTTGGAAAGACGGAGTGACACACACACACACACACACACAGAGTGAGAGAGAGAGAGCGAGCACAATTCTTTTCTTTGCGGGGTCAGTCCCCAAATGCCCACAATAGCCAGGCTGGGCCAGGCTGGAACGGGGAGCCAGCTGGAACTCCACATGGGTCTCCCATGTGAACAGCACAGACCCAAGCACTTGGGTCATCTTCTGCTGCTTTCCCAGGTGCATTAGCAGGGAGCAGGCACTTGGATATGGGCTGTGCCACAAAGCCCGCCCACAGGCATTGTAAATATACACTGAGTCCCCATTTCAGCCCTACGGACGGGAACCAGGGATAATGATATTGTCCCCATTTGACGGAAGGGTAAGAAGAGGCCCAGAAAGGCTAAGTGATCGGCAGTAGGAGTCACAGCTTATGGGCCAGGCATTTGGTACAGCGATGAACAAGATGCCACCTGGGGCTCCCACGTGCCACACTGGAGGGCCTGAGTTTAAGGCCCAGCTCTGGTTCTGATCCAACTCCCTGCTCATGCACACCTGGGAGGCAGCAGGTGATGGCTCACGTGCTAGGGCCCCTGCCACTCACACAGGAGACTCAGATGGAGTGGCTGGTACCTGGCTTTAGCCTGCCTTAGCCTTGGCTGTTGCAGGCATTCGGGGCATGAACCAGCAGATGGAAGATTCTCTCTCTCTCTCTTCTTGCCATCCCAAAGCTAAAAGCAGATCCTCCCCTGAGCAGGGCTTGAGGAGTCAGCAGAAGGGTGCTATAGGTGAGGGGCAGAGCTGAAGAGGAGGCTGGGACCCCGAGCCACATACCTCCCCCGGCTCTGGGCTGGGGTGAGCCTGCGTCCCCACTGCAGCTTCCTGCTGTCAGGCTGGGGAACGTGAGAAGAGTCAAGAGAGAGAAACAGTCCTGGCCCGGCTTGGTGGGTTAATAGCTCCAGTTTCCCTATCACCCCCTCCCTGGCATGACATCTCCATGCGAGAGGAAGGAAGAAAGCAGCCGTGGCCCCTCTCGGTTTGAGGAATATTCTCTTTAAAGCCTGTAGTCAAATGGCCGCGCCACCAGACAGGCGGATCCCATCCGGATGATTTAGCTGCCACATCACGGAGTTCATGAGGGATTCCCATTCCCGCCTCCGAGCAGACTGGAACTAAATAAAGTTGAACCGAGGCTTGACAGCGCAGGGCTAGGCAGGCCACGTGAGCTCCCACTTGAAGGCACATAACCTTGTTTTGAATGAGTGTCCCAGGGTTTGGGTTAAGACATCCGGGGCATCCACATACGCACGTCCTCGCGCCGTGAACGCCTTCTTTGCCTAGAGGGTTTCCAGCTGTTTGGGTCCACGGTTTTCTTTATTTATTGGGACCAACACTGCTGACGGCTATAATCATAACCACTGTTTCTCAACCATCTCCTCGCTGGCGTCATCTCACTGAAGCCATCACCGAAGGCTTCCCACCATCTATCTGCTCTCCCTGCACTGTGCACCTGCTAGCAAGCAGCCCGGCGTCTCTCAGCTTTGGTCCCCTCCTCTGCAAACTGAGGATGCTAGCGGCTGAGAATGTTGAAGTCCATTCGCATGCGGCGTCTTCAAGCAGTGCGCGCAAAGTGTGCCATCGCGAAAGCCTATGCATGCAGGTCACGTATTTATTTATCCATTTGGTGCCCAAATAAGCTTATCTGTCCGTTGTATTTTACAATTGTTTCGAAGGGCCTTTGCACAACCTGTGGCCAGGTCTCAGGACAGCATCAGCCAGCACAGTCCTGGGAAGGGGTACAGATCAGCACAGCAAGGACCCAACTCTAGCCTGGCCCCAGGCACTCACAGGCTCCCCACCCCTCCCAGACCCCTCTGCTCCCACAACCTTGCGTCATACCCCACCACGGGGGCTGCAGAGTGAGGTCTGGTCCTGGGGTGATTCCCTGCACAATGCTGACCCGGCCAGGATCAGAATTCCCTTCCTGGCCTGACAAGTCAGGAGCAGTGCCCTGGAAGCACCCCTGTGGATGATCTGGCCGGACCACACACACCAGCCAAGAACGCTGGTCCTTTCCAGCAACTGCGCTGCCTGGGACCCATCAGGGCGTCCTGCCCCTTGGCTCAGCCCTGCCCGCTCTCCATCCCCAAGCCCCTCTCCAAGGAAAATATTGCCCTC
This sequence comes from Lepus europaeus, assembly GCF_033115175.1. NCBI lineage: Eukaryota > Metazoa > Chordata > Mammalia > Lagomorpha > Leporidae > Lepus > Lepus europaeus. Next base: position 16,401,061 of record NC_084834.1, on the reverse strand, counting down.
GTTATCAAATCTTAGAAGGTGAACAGACGGCAGAGGAGTGATTGAAAGCCTTCCTCCAGCGGGGAGCGCAGAGCAGCGGGGAAGGTAAATTTTGCTGCGTCTTTTAGATTGGTTCTTTTCTTATCTGCCCGTTTTATGACATAATCTGCTGTGGAGTTACCCAGGGTCCTTGGGGCTGAAGCTCCCGGCCCAGCCTTAGATAGGGAGGAAGATATTGTCTGAGCATGAAGTTTAAAGCCCGTGGCAAGGGCTCATTTCTCTCATTTCAGGCAAGGGAGAAGGGATATAAAATGAAAAGCAAGCAATCAATAAAGAGGAAAGATAGAGATCATCCCCAAAAAGGAAGAAAAAAAAAAAAAAAGAAATCCTCCCGTCACTATTCTAACTAAGGCTTCACTAGACATGGGGGCTGCACTAGACATGTCCCTCCTGTTCTCTCCTGCCCCACTGCGGGCCTCCTGCCTAAGGGGCCAGCACCTGACCTCAAGCTGTCACTTCTTGTGTGCAACTGGGCCTTCCTCGGCCCTACTGGTCAACCTTGAACACACGGTTACTTAGGTCTCTGGCGGTGGGGGTGGCCACTCGGGGCTGCTGGCTCGAATCGCAGACTGCGTGCTGGGATCCTGTCCTTCTGTGGATGTATCTACTCACCTACTCCCGATTGCTCGCGAGATAATAAAAGCAAAGGCGAGAGTACTCTCCGGCTAATGCCGCGGTTTATGATCGACGAGCCTGATTTAATGGCTCCACGGTCGTTCTGCTGTGGGGAAATCAATGTTTTCCTAAGACGGAGGAGGGGCTGCCGTAAATCCACTCCCCGTTCCAGGAGCCATGGCGCTCACCTACCGCGGAGACGGCCCCCAGGCACAGCCGGGCAGGGCAGGGTGGGGCAGGGCACTTGGTAAGGTAGCCTTAGAGACCTGTCCAGGGCCCCTGCACCTGTGAGACGTACAGAAGCTCTCCTGGGACCGTCAGGCAGCTGGGGGGTGCCCTGGGATAGCTGACATTTTTTCTTTAAGATTTTACTTATTTATTTGAGAGGCCGAGTTGACAGTCAGGGAAAGACAGAGAGAAAGGCCTTCCATCCGCTGTTCGCTCCCCAGTGGCCAGAGCAGAGCTGATCCGGCGCCTGTAGGGGATGCCAGTGCTGCAGGCAGAGGCTCAGCCTACTAGGCCACAGCGCCAGCCCTATCTCTGTCTTCACCTGGGGAATTCGTCTGTGTAGCTCCTTCTGGAATCATTGCGCAGGCAGCCAGTAAGGAAGAGACCCTTAGGGCCGGGCTCCTTGCTTTCAAGCAAAGAGGAGAGGATTCCTAAGGACGGGCAGAAGCAAGCCTGGGGATGCTCGCAGGACTGGCCACTGGAGTGCGGAGTTTGAAACCAGCTTCCTAAGTGACCCTGCCCCAGGCACACAGCCCCATTTAACAGAGGGGGAAACTGAGGCTTGGGGGATTTCTAACAGCTCACGTACTGAGATGTTCTGAGTTTAAAAGAAAGCATGCACTGGGCATGCGCCCTGCATTTTGGCTGTCCAGCCTCTCTCTGAGTGCCATCTCCTGTGTCCAGGGAATTGCACACTTCACTGAGTCGTGCCGAGAGGAGGGGCCTTTTTCTGTGACAGGCTCTGAGAATGCCACACGTGTACATTTCGCAGGCCTCCTGCAGGTGGCTCCCAGCACCCAGCCAGCTGTGGGCAGACAGTGCGCTGTCAGCGTGGGACCAGGAGCCCGTGCCACTGGGTCCAGGCACAGCCTGCATGGCTGGTCCCTTTGTGGGCCTGTGGTTAGCAACTTGGCCAGCATGCATCCACGGCCTGAGCTTGCTTGTTTGTCTGCTTGTAGAGCTGACCTAGCCATGAGCCACGCCCAGGGTATCAGCTGAATAAGAGGCTCCATGCAGCAGGGGCCAAGGGTGCTGGGGTGTGGGCCACTCTCCTTTAGATGAGGGGTTACTGCTCACGCAGCCTTAGGACTTAGTGGGTTTGCAAGTATCCAGCTCCAGTGTCCTTTGGCACCCACTGCCACCCACTGTCACCCACTGGTAGCATCCCACGGTCAGGTGACTCAGCAGGTTGCTAGGAACTACTTGCAAAATGGTGAACAATGCATTTCTGAGGGTGGCGTGGTCTTGCTCCACAGCCCTAGGTAGCTGTAGCTGAACTCGTAATTCAGGCTTTCAAGAAAAGTCACAGAGCATCCTTCTCCACGGCCGTCCCTAAAATCCGTGAGAGCTGATGAACACGTGAGCCAGGCATTAGGGCCCCTTGTCCCACGGCCTACGGCAAAGTCCTCTTTTGCTCTGTTCACCGTTCAGGACGGACAGATGGCTCACAGCTGCGGTCTTTAAAAAGTGGTATAGAATGCCATCAAAAACCAGAGGCGCCTGGCAGGTGCTGGGCCGTTTTCTAAGTGGCGGAAGAGGAGAGCGCCAGTGGCTGGTCCTCCACCTGGAGAGGATGTGGGATGTGCTGCCGCAAACTGAAATCCGCCATCTCCAGGGAAGATGGTCTCTGCAGGTTTACCCTGGAGAACTGGTGCAACTTGTCTTTCCAGGGCATCCAGTGTTCTTGCGTCTTGCCACTCAGGTTCTGATTACAATGACATTCATTCACGTGTAGCCACCTGGATGCCTTGATCCCAAGTACCAGAAAACCCCCTCCTTTCCCACTCTAGAATGGGGAAGTTACCGGAGCCGGAGCCAATCTGAAAATCAGACTGTGGGCTTGATTTCCTGCAGCCTTTACCTCGTGCATGTCCATAGGGTGCTGGGCTACAGACAGCCTTCATAGGTTTCATTCTTCCCCTCTTATCACTGGTAATGGACTCCTGGTTATCTGGCCAGCAATGAGCTACCTTCAGGACTCCCTTCAGAGCAACTGCTTCCTGATATCACCGGTGGTGCCACGAATTCCAGGTGCTTTTCCCAAGAAGCAGACTGGAGACAGGATGCAGGTCCTAGTGCCTTGTGTGAGGGTGATGCTAGGAGCCCTGGGAGGGAAATGGGACACACGCAGTAAAAGGCAGACAAACAGTAAGCACTGTATTTTCACTGTGGGCAACAGAATTGCAACTCTTCCGGGAAATCTAGAAGCCAGTGTCCAGTGTGTGCCTTGATGTTCCTCCTACCGGGAAGCGAGAGACTAAGGGATATTCATCCACCAGCTCCCGTCAGTCATGGTTACATGGCTGCCCTGGGGGGGGGGGGAGCTGCCTGCCTGTCACTTCCAGCTCCAGGGAGTTCTAGCAGCTGGCGAGATCCAGCTGCCAATCATCGGAATCTGACCCAGAATATACGGACATGCTGGGCCCCGGCAGGACTGGTCTCACCATTGTCCAGTGTTTCGGTGCTGGAGCAGGCAAATAGAAGTGAGGTGTGGAGGCAGCCATGCACAGCGTAGGGCGTGGCACAATCCTCTGCTTCTTTGCCCCGGCCAGACTTGGCGGAGACATAAGTCAAAGTGAGCACCTAGGGCAGCCTTGCATGCAGCAGGTGCCCACTAAATGAATCCTGATAAGAGACCTGAAGGTCTTAAGGCACGTCGGTGTCTACTAGATAGACTTCATGGTGGAGGGGGCGGAGCACAGAAAAATCCATGTGCCTAGATCCGGGCAGCCATCTTCGCGACAGGTGCGCTGCTGCTGAGACAGTGGGTCTGTTGCGCCTTCTCTCCCCTCTGTTTCAGGCAGCTGGCCTGTCCACAGTGGCTCCCTGCTCAGCCCGGTCTTGTAGAATTGTGTGGCCCAATGGGCCTCATTATCTCCTCCGGTCACTTGCCTGCAGGTTCCTGGAGTCCTTTCCTGGGAAACCAACCTGGGAAACAGGAAGAGAGTTAGTGGCTGGGGGGAAAGAATGAGCAATTACCGATGGCAAGCACCAATCCCAAACATGCAATTACTTTTCAAACAGGCTATTTACAGCCCATCAGACAGAGCCTGTGGGAGTGGAAAATGTGCAGTCCAGGGTGGGTCAGAGCCTGGAGAGGCAGGAGAGGGGGGAGCCAGGCTGGCAGCTGCGCCAGGCAGAGTGACAGACACGGGGGAGCAGAGAGCACACAGAGCAGCCCAGACCTGCTCGCAGATCTGCCCTCTGGCACCAGTGCCTCTTCTCCAGGAGCCCAGGTCTGTCTGTTTCTAGAGAGCACGACGGCGCCTCCCCAAGGCTTTCTCCTGGTCCTCAGCTCATGTCCACCTCCTGCAGGGCAAACCTTCCCTGACTGCCCTAATCGCTTACCCCCTGGTCCCTTGGGTCCTTCCTTCTCAAAGCTACGCACACTTCAGATTTTGTTGGCGTCTTCTCTTCTGAGCGTAAGTTCAGTTCCTCTTTCTTTTCCACTTCCGTGTTCTCTCTTGATCTTAGCCCACGAAGCAGCACACTTGAGATTATCCTGCTTAATGACCAGTTGTCTTAGTTTCCTTTATTCTTAGGTCTGCTGAGACGGCTGTAGCCATTCTCGCTCGTAAGTGCTTTGTACCGTGCGAGCCGTGAGCTGCACAGACGAGAGTGGTCATGGCTAGCCCACTGACCTGTACAAGGTTTCTGTGGCTCAGAAAAAAAAAAGAGAGTGGTCAGGTGACCTTATTATTTCACCCACATCTTGACTGATTTCAGCTAGCACAGGAAGAATTTGTATGAGTCTATGATGGAGCATAGACGAATTTCTTGCAAGTCTTGAAATGCGTACCGTAGAGTCAAGGCTTAGAAGTCTGCTGTGACTGTTAGAGAGGAATTTGAGAAATGATTATAGATGCCTGATGTCGGGTATTTCTGAAGCATCTGTTCGCCAGAACTACCGGAGATCATTAGAGCAAGCAGAGTTTTCCAAGGCACATCCTTGTGAGGAGTAGCAGCCAGGGCATCGTGGCCAGGCTGACACTGACTGACCCTGCTGGAGATGAGAATGCCAGCTGAGAATGGCCGTGCACCTGCTCTTGTTGTAGGCTTGAGCTTTCTGTTGGCTGGATCCCCTCTGTCCATCTAGCAGCCAACTCTGACCCCCTCGACACCAAATAGCAGCGTGAGAAGTCAGGTCTCGCTGCCTGTTTGGAGCTCAGCCGAGAATCCACGCTGCGTCTTCTGTTTGTCCTCCAGCCCTTTTCACCCTTCTCCCTCTCAGTCCCCAGGGCATTCAGTAGCTTCCAGGGTGGCGTCAATGGGCTCTATTGCCCTCTGGTTTCGCTCTGGTTCAGCCAGTGGGGGGCACCGACAGATCAGAACGTATTCCTTCCTTTGGTTCTCTTCGCTGGTCTACCAAGGGGCTGAAGTTGGCTGCTCTGTGCAGGACCACAGCTCCCCCAGGGCTGCCTGCCCAGACATTTTCCCCCAGGTTCTAGGAATTATGCTCTTTTTCACCCCTACAGTGCAGGATTGGAAACTCATTTCACAAACCCTGGAGACTTCTTCCACCCTGCTCAGAGCTTTGCAAAATAATCCCTGCATGAAATTTTGGTTCAAACACTCCGTGGGCTCTCCCACTCCCATCTACAAGGGGATTCCAGAAAGTTCATGGGGAAAAAAATGGAATTAAAAGGAAGTTTATTTTGGCACAAACATTTTTTGAAAAGCATTCACATGAGGACTCTCCAATAAACTCTTCAAAATTCAAAACTCTGCAGGATCTGTATAATGAAAAAACGAAGCACGATGTCAACTTCGTTTGTACTGATAAGCCTATCTTTCCATTTCACTTTCCACAAACACGTTGAAGTCTGCTCCCATGAGGCTATGCTGTACAGGGGATCAGAGTGTTACTTCTTCAGTCAGATCTGCCTTTCAAGCCCACGATCTTGGAAAAGCAGTTTCCACTCTAGGCGCCATGGTTTAGCATGGAACTAATCACAGCACCTCCCTAATTGGCTCCTAAAGAGGATTAAATGAGGTAGACACGCAAAGCCCTTACTGAGTGCTAGCTTTCATTACCCAGCTCTGTCCTGGATGGAAGGGAAGGTGGGGGAGGCTACATTCTAGGAAGCAGCTATCTTGTAAATGGAGGCACCAGGCAAAGACCCTGACTTGGGGTGATGCTGGCCCACCTAGAAGAAAACGCCCAGTGAATAGCACGGGTCAGACCAGATCCAAGAATACTGAAGGATGCTGGGGAGTGGAAGGGTGTAGAAGAACCATTCCACAAAGCTGTTGAAGAAGTCCATTAAGACTATGGAATCTTCCAGATGGGTGAGTTCTATTCTAGACTGGAGATCCGTGTCCTTCATCACCAACTCAGTTTTTCGTAAATTTGGCTATTGTTGGAGCTGTTGGTGGAGTGTCTGTCTGTCTCATGGTGCATTTGTATGGGGCATCTTTGATTCTCCACCTCACACGCGGTTACTAACAATTATTGTGTCAACTTTCGGACTGACCTTTGTCCTTTTTCTTTGTACCCGTCCTGTTTCCTAGGATCATTACCCCCCAATAGACGACCTGTTGGCAATCCCTTGGGGCAACTTGTGCCTTGCAGGGGGAATCCAAGCTAAGACTTTATTTCATTTGGCTTCCTGTTAAGTGCATTTTACTGTTGCATTTTATGCTGCTTTAATGAACATAGTTTATGCCTTCCTAATAGTACACAAATAGCTGGAAGTGAGCCCTTCATAAATAAGACCCCCATTCCAACAATGAGTCTTGGCAGCCACCTTCGTCAGTGCCCTTCACGTGCGGGAAACCTGACATGTGCCGAGGCAGAGTGGCCCAGTGGGACGAGCAGCACGGCTGGAGCTGTATTATTTAAAATAATACTGGGGCCGGCGCCATGGCGCAGTAGGTTAATTCTTTGCCTGCAGTGCCAGCATCCCATACGAGTGCCGGTTCTAGTCCCGGCTGCTCCACTTGCAATCCAGCTCTCTGCTGTGGCCTGGGAAAGCAGTAGAGGATGGCTCAAGTGCTTGGGCCCCTGCACTCACATGGGAGACCAGGAAGAAGCACCTGGCTCCTGGTTTCGGATCGGCGCAGCTGCAGCCGTTGTGGCCAATTGGGGAGTGAACCAACGGACGGAAGACCTTTCTCTCTGTCTCTCCTTCTCACTCTAGCTCTCAAACAAATAAGTAAAAGCTTTAAAATAATAATAATACTAACTATTGGTAACTGTATTATTAAAAATAACTACCAGCTAACTGTATTATTAAAAATATCTATTTTTAAAATATTTTAAAAATATCCATTATTACATTTTTATTGAGATGCAGTTCCATACCACAAACCTCACCCAATTAGCACTCACAGTTCAAAGGCTCTTAGTATACTTAGGGAGCTGCCCAGCCATCATCACAATCAAATTTTACAGCATTCTTGTAGCCCTCCTCCCACAGCAAACCTGGTACCTATCTGCAGTCACTCCAGGACCCCCAGGTGTGCTCTCTCTTCCCAGCTCTTCTCCCACTCCCTAGCTTCAAGCAGCCACTAATTTACTTTCTATTTTTATAGATCGGCCAAATCTGGACATTTCACTTAAAGGGGATGGTACGATCTGCAGTCCTCTGCCGCTGGCTTTTCATTTAGCTGCGTGTCGTGGCGTTTATTAGATTAGTTGTGTGCTTCCGGGTAACCACCAACCAGGACTTCTGGAGTCTCTCGGGAAGCAGCAGAGTTAGTGGAGAAGCCCAGAGGAGAGGGGGGCTCCAGCGTTTCAGATTTCAACTTTGATGAGCAAGAAGCTGAAAGAAGAGAAAAGCATTTACGACCAAGCCCCTATTCGACAGTTGGTGCCGGTCTGCGTGCAGAAACCAATTACCTATGAGGAGTAATTGGAATCATTAATAGCCACAAACAAATGTGTCTATTCTGCAAGTAATTTGCAGTAACATTTAGTAATTGATAGTAATTTTTCGTAATTAAACACGAAGTAATTCATTTACCAAGCCACACAGCCACTTTATGGGGTTCCTTGGTGTTCCCATGGCAAATCTTAATTACTTAAGCCAAGCACCAGGGGTATTTCTGCCATTTCTACAAAAATAAATAAATAAATAAAAATAAAAAATAAGACCTCGGTGGAGAGGAAGCCAGGGAGAGGAGCTGTTTTCCTGGGCAGTAGTAATTAAAGACAGAGGTTGCCTTTGGGGCCCATAACAAGGTTGCTGAGTGAAGCCCTCTAGCTGTGTTTTTTTGTCTACGCTGCACAGAAAAGCAAAGTGAAGACAACTGATTTCCGTCTCCCCGTCGCCTGAACGTTCGGCTCGGCCTCTTCCAGCCAGCTCAGGCTGCCGCAGATCCCTGCTGAGGCTGGGTACGGCCGGAAGCCATCCCAGGACCCACAGTCCTCTTCAAGACACCACGTCAAGTGCTCAGGATGTTTCCACCAGGCTGTGCACCCTCCCTGCAAGACCCCTTTCCAGGGATTTCCTGTCGGCAGCGGGCCGAGTTAGTTGCTCACTCAGCACCCGGTCCCCCTTCTTCCCCCTAGAGACTCCCCGGTGTTCTGCAGAAATCCCCCGACTTCTCCACGCAACCTGCATGGAGGCGCCAGTTTAGCAATCCCAGCCCCAGCTCCTGCAGCAGGCTGCTTCAGCAAACCCGCTTACTATTGGCCCAGGAGCGGTCATGTGACCCCAACCGGCCCAATCACGTCTTTCCTTCTAGGGCTGAGGCCTCTCTGTCTTGCTGGATGTGAGCAGGGTGCCTATTGGTGCAGCTGCAGTAGGCGGCCATCTTGATAGCGCCTGGGAATGCAGTAAATGAATTACTTCCTGGGAACCAGGCCTCCCAGAAATGGACGGATTAAAGAGGACTGCAAAGGAATAGAACTGGAGGGCTGCTGTACCTAGAGCTGTACTTCTGGGGTGCTAATGCGGGGAGGCCGCGCATTTTACCTTGGGTTCTGTCCAGTGCAGCCCCGTGCCCCATCTTCCACCCCAGGGCTATTGCTCCTTCGGCTGGACGTCCCCCCACGCCGGCCGCCCACCTTGTCCTCACAGTGGAGAGTGCCCTGTGCCACGTCGCTAGCCCGCCCGAGCTCACACAGCAGTGCCCCAGCTCAGCCCAAGCCTCCTCTGGGCCCCCCAGCCCAGGAGGGAAGGTTGAGACTGCCTCCTGCGTGGGAGTCCACACGGCCACCTTCCTAACCCCCTCCTGCGGGAACAACCCGGAGGGGTGTGGAGTGGACACCTGACACCCAGGGAGGGAGGGAGAGAGAGAGAGAGAGAGAGAGAGAGAGGGGGGCCATTGAACAACCCGGAGGGGTGTGGAGTGGACACCTGACACCCAGGGAGGGAGGGAGGGAGGGAGAGAGAGGCCACTGAACAACCCGGAGGGGTGTGGAGTGGACACCTGACTCCCAGGGAGGGAGGGAGGGAGGGAGAGAGAGGCCATTTTGGGCAAGGGTGGCTGGGAAGAAATGGAAGTTTCTTGAAGAGAGGCACCGAAATGTGCTCTTTAAAATATGCTGGTTTTTTATTTAAAAAAGTGAATTTTAAAATTAATTCCATTATGACATGAATCAACCACTCTATATTAAGTGTTACACCAAGGTTTGTTCCTCTCTCTCATCCATCTCATTTAAATATCAAAACAACCTCCTTGGACTATATCTTGTTTATTTTTGTTTTTTAAATAGGGATGTGTGTGAGTTTTTTCCTCCCCAAAGTTGGCTCTGGGCTTCTAACCCAGACCTCCCAATTCCAGGTTCAAAGTAATGTCTCTCTTATCTACTACCCAAACCTTGCCAAATAGGATCAGTGGGGTGGGGAGTGGGGTCTGCAGACATTTTCTTTGTTTCTTTCTTTTTACGATTTATTTATTTATATGAAGGGCAGAGTGGCAGAGGTGGTGGGGGACAGAGGGAAAGATCTTCCATGCACTGGTCCACTCACCAAATGGACACAGTGGCTGGGACTGGGCCAGGTTGAAGCCAGGAGCCAGAAACTCCATCATGGTCATGGATGTAGGTGACTGGGGCACACACACTTAGGCCATCTTCAATACTGCCTTCCAGGAGTATTAGCAGGGAGCTGGACTGGAAGTGGAGCAGTTGGGACACGAACCGACACCCATGAGGGGATGCCAGCCTTGCAAGGGGTGGCTTAACCTGCTGCACTACAACGCCAGCCCCAGCATTTTCTTTAAAGGTCAGAGAGTATTTTAGGCTTCCTGGCCGTGGTGGATCTGTTCAGCTACTCCACTCTGCTGTGTAGCACAAAAGCAGCCTTGAGTGCTCGGTGTGCCAAGAACCCAGCTCCCCACAAGACTGCTGATAGCGCTGACATTTGGATTTCAGCTAATTTGCACGTACCGTGCAACATCAGGCACTCTGCCTCTTAGTATTCTCCTCCAACCGCAAACAGGTAAGTGTGGGACAGATTCCGCCTCTGGGTCAGACTCGGCTGACCCCTTGTGTTCTAGGGCCAGGAAATGTTTGGGCATTGTAGGAAGACCATTAACTGTGGGATCTGCCCTTGTAACCTGTTGTCAGTGGATGAGACGCGCTGTTGTGCCCCGTGAGTTCATCCCCACATGCGCTCACCTTGCAATACTGACATTGGTGCTGGTGAGTTGCAACCCTGTATCCTCCTGTCCCAGCGCCTGGCATCCCGGTTCTCCGAGTTTGATAACTTCAGATTCCTCGGGAGTGTGTGGAATCGGGCCGTGCTTGTCCTCTGTGGCTGCCGTGTCTCCCTCCGCGGGACGCCCTCCAGGCCTTGGCTTTAGTGCGTGTGTGTCTATGGAGAGGCGGGTAGAGAGGTTGAAGGACATGAGCTGTGCCCGTCCCTTCTCCTCACCGCCTGATTGAGCCCATGGTGGCTGGAGAATCCCATCCCCTCGCCCCCAGCCTCCCCGACCTGACGCCTCTGCTGCTGGGCCCGCTTGCCTGTCTCCATCCTGTCTTTCAGCACCAGAGTCTTTTCATTTAGCAATCTACTGAGGTCTTGGATGAAAAGCCTGCCCCTGGCCTCTTTCTCCAGCCGACGTAATTAGCTACCGCGCAGCCCCTACCTTCTATTCTCTCCCTTAATGAGCAGCGCCAGCCCTGAATCACTTTAAAGAAGCAGGCAGTCCCCTTGGTATCCATTAGACAGGAAGCTAGCGCAGAATCTGGAACAAGCCGTGGGCAGGTGCCAAGGAAACTCTAGGGGTCCTGGGTGTGCTAGCAGAGCAGGACTTCTCCCAGGGGTGGCTTCACACTCTTGGAGGAGAAAGAAGACAATCCCAGCTCGCAAGGCCCCGGGTCACACCCGAGGGAATGGCAGCACGTGGACATCTTCCAGTGGGAGTGCAGGGGATAGCCGGGGAGCGGGCCACCCATGCATGCTCCCAGATTTCAGAGTGGCCTCAGTGTCCTGTATCTGCTCTGGCTCCCGTGGTGTCTTGGCTCTCTCTTTTTCCTCCCCAAAGTGAACAATCAGGCAAGACTGTTCTTGGGCACGGGGTGCTGGGGAAATAGTAGGAGGCATCCTTCATCTCCGTGTTCCCCTCAGGAAAGCCAATTTGATCAGTGCGCGATAGCCAGCACTCTGAGCTCCAAGCATGTGGCTGCTCGTCACTTTGGATGTATGCCTTCCAGAATGGGCACAATGGGGGAGACGTGTGCCAGGACTGGGAGTGAGAGGAGGGGCTGGGGTGGCTCCCGATCCAGGCAGCGGATGCCCTCAGCCAAGCCTTGGGTGGATCAGGTAGGCACCTGTTAGCAGGCACCAGGCAAGGCTGGGATCTGGCTGGTTGCTGTCTGGGATCTGCGGCTGTCTCTGTGAAGGTAGTCCTCCTTCTGTGTCTGCTTTGCTTTAATCCTCTAGGGGGCGCTCATCTGCCTGTCAATGTCCCTGCCTTTCAGCACCAGGGTCTCTCTCTCTCTCTCTCTCTCTCTCTCTCTCTCTCCTGTAAGCAAGTTTCCTAACCAGAAGATATTTAGCGAGGACACCAGGATCTCCCCCTCCCCTCTCCCTTTCCCCCTCCCTCCACCCCCTTCCCTACCCTCCCTCTCCCCCTCTCCTGGAAGCAAGTTTCCTACCAGAAGAAACTTAGCAAAGACACTTTAAAGGTTAGAAGGGCCTCTTCCTGTCCCCTTAAGGCTTTCAACATAGGCAACAGCCCTCACTCAAGCACAGATTAGTGTGGCTGTGACGCCAGCCATGCTACTCGAGTTCCAAAGTCGCTGTCCTGGGCCACAGGACATAGCGATTCTGCAGGGTTGCAGAAGCCACTGCTCTCCCCCAGGGAGCAGGTGGCCAAGGGGAGATGGGGATGAACCTGTAGCCAGTCACTCCCCAGGCAGAGGTGGTGTGCACCGCAGGTGGTCGCCAGGATCAGGCTGGGTGGGGATTCCCCCCTCAAGGCCTCAATGGTGGGACAGCCAGGTCAGCTGAAACACAGCGTGGAACCCCTCCTTCTAGAACAAACTTCTCCGTGGAGCTTGTCGCTGGCTTCTCCAGGAAACCCAGCCTCCCCAGGATCTTACTGTGGACCCATGCCTCAGCCAGCCTGCGCCAGCAGCCCAGGAATAGCCGCGTATCGATTTTGTCATTGGCAATTAATGACAACGGCGAATTAATAACCACATGCACGCAAATTGATTTTCAGAGATGCAATAATTAGATTTAATGCCTGCCATGCCATGCATTTAGATGCTTAATTATCAGCTTCATTATGAATTTTAATGAACTTTCAATGGTCCAGGACATTCACAACCAGTCAGGTGTGTGCCTTCCGTCTCGTTTGTGGATGGGTTTATTCCTCCAGTTTTCTCGATCGTCTTGTTCCTCTCTCTTGCTTATTCCCACATGGACAAGCACAGTGCTTTGGCAAAGAGATCAGCTCTTCCCTGGAGATATTGGCAGGTCTTGTCTGGGAGAAGGAGGAGGAGGAGGAGGAGGAGGAGGAGGGAGAGGAGGAAGAGGAGGAGGAGGAAGAAGAGGAGGAGGCAGCACGAGCAGCCGCAGGTGTCAGCCTGTAACTGGCTGTGTGCCCTCAGGGAAGCCACCTCCCTCTCTGAGCCTGTCGACTCAGCTGCAAGTCGAAGGGAAGGGAGGGAAGCCTCCACCTTGGATTAAGGCAGACCCGGCTGAGCGCAGCGTGTGCCCGCGAGAGCCTGAGATGAGTGGGGCAGACCCTGCCTCCCCAGCTGCCCCCTGCTTGAGACAGGGGCTGTGATCTGCCTCTGTGGGCTGCACGTCTGGCTGTCATTACGGCCCCAGCGCTTGGGCTCCAGCCGGGATTACGGGCGCAGAATTCGCTCGCAATTTGCAGCCTGGGCCACGGGGAAATTGCAGACAATTTGGATGAAAATGGTTGGAAAATTGTAGTGTTTGGGCCTCTCCCACCAGCGCCTTTATTTTTCTCCTTTCCTTTCCTTTTTCCTTTTTTTTCCTGCTCGCTTCCCCCCACCCTCCCTGCCGAAATTGCTCTAGAAACAGAGGAACAACAGGCCAGACCCGCTAGATTTTTTTTCCTTTCCTGTCTGAGATATATTTTGTAAACAGGCGTGTAAACTGATACAGAATTCAAGCCCCCCTCACAGGAAGTGGCTGGGAGCCTGCAGAGGGAGAAGGCTCTCCGTGGGACCCTGGTTTAGCTGGAAGGCTGGGGTTTGTCTTGCTTAGCTGAAGTTCCGATTGGGTGCCAGCCAGGTCACGGGGACCCCTTTATCCTGTTGCACCTGGTTCTCAAATTGTGTCCGCAGACCTGTCTTCCTGTTGTGTTATTAAAAAAAATCTTTTTTCAGACCTTGCCTCATTTAGAAAGGAATTTGGGGCAGCCACCTTACGCTATTACGGATAGCTTTTTTTTTTTTTTGACAGGCAGAGTGGATAGTGAGAGAGAGAGACAGAGAGAAAGGTCTTCCTTTTTGCCGTTGGTTCACTCTCCAATGGCCGTTGCGGCCGGCGCATCTCGCTGATCCGAAGCCAGGAGCCAGGTGCTTCTCCTGGTCTCCCATGCGGGTGCAGGGCCCAAGGACTTGGGCCATCCTCCACTGCCTTCCCGGACCACAGCAGAGAGCTGGCCTGGAAGAGGGGCAACCGGGATAGAATCCGGCGCCCTGACCGGGACTAGAACCTGGTGTGCCGGCGCCGCAAGGCGGAGGATTAGCCTGTTAAGCCACGGCGCCGGCCACGGATAGCTTTTTACAGGTCACTGAGATTCACAGCCACGACGCAGGGAGCACAATGCACGGGGAACAGGTGAGGAGTGGGGAACCAGCGGCGCTGAGAGGCTGGGCTGCCCCAGGCATCAGAGGTGCCAGCCAAGCTGCCCACCTGCTGCTGGTTGCTCCTCTTTGGCGTCCAATGGGGGCCCAGGCTTCACCAGAGTCCTGCCAACCCAAGGCAGGCCACGCCATTTCTGGGCAGATCTGGTTGTTCTAAGTTTTCCCGCGTTGTTCTGAGCTAAAATTTGGCAGAGGCTCTTCTGAGTGTGTCCCGCGGCTCTGCAGAGAACAAACTGCCGTCCCCTTGCGCGTGCTAGTGCTTTCTGTGTGTGCACAGAACTCTCCTCTCTCCTCCCTGGTTCCTGCACCGTCTGTAAGCAGGGCTGCGAGAGCTCCTCCATGTACTGTGTGTGTGTGTGTGTGTGACCCCAGGGAAGCTGTCTTAATCCCCCTTTGCAAAGGGGGTCATAGCAATAAAATGTTTGGAATGGCGCCCGTCAGGTAGAGAGCGCTACTGAGATATTTTTTTTCTTTTTTTTTTCTTTTTTTTTTTTTTGACAGGCAGAGTGGACAGTGAGAGAGAGAGACAGAGAGAAAGGTCTTCCTTTTTGCCGTTGGTTCACCCTCCAATGGCCGCCGCGGTAGCGCGCTGCGGCCGGCGCACCGCGCTGTTCCAATGGCAGGAGCCAGGTGCTTCTCCTGGTCTCCCATGGGGTGCAGGACCCAAGGACTTGGGCCATCCTCCACTGCACTCCCTGTCCACAGCAGAGAGCTGGCCTGGAAGAGGGGCAACCGGGACAGGATCGGTGCCCCGACCGGGACTAGAACCCGGTGTGCCGGCGCCGCAAGGCGGAGGATTAGCCTAGTGAGCCGCGGCGCCGGCGAGATATTTTCTATTATCATCCGCATTGCTCGAGAACCCTTTGTCCTGCGATCTCTCTTTTTGGAAGACTCCAGTTTATTTCCATTGCTTGTTTTTTTTTTTTTTTTAAGATGAATTTATTTATTTGAAAGGCACAGTTAGAGAGAGAGAGAGAGAGAGAGAGAGAGAGAGAGATCTTCCATCTGCGGATTCACTCTCCAAATGGCTGCAATGGCCAAGCCTGGATCAGGCTGAAGCCATGAGCCTGGACCTCCATCCTGGTCACCCATCAGGTACAGGAGCCCCATGCACGTGCACATTTTTTTTGCTGGTTTTCCCAGATGCATTACCAGAAAGCAGGATCAGAAGTGGAGCAGCCGGGACTTGAACTGCTGCCCACATGGGGTTTTGGTCTTGGGATAACCTTCAAGTAAAAAGGGCACTCATTTAATTTATACGAAAATAAACTGTGATTGCTCTGGGAGGGTAGACACGGAGGACAAGTTTGGGGCCCTCACGGGGTCCAGGGGGGGAATAGTGAGGTCACTGGAATCGCTGCAGTGGGGACAGTTCAGCACGGACCTTGGACAGAAGGAACCGCTGGCTGTGGTTGTGAGTTAGGCAGAGAGCCTGACCCCTGAGCTTCCCTCACTGTTCGCTGGGAGGAGGAGTGGAAAGTGAGGCTCCCCCTGGATGGACCTCCTGGAACAGCGTCTCCGGTTTGAGGTGTGTCCACGCCATCCGCGTCCTGGTGGGAGATGCCAGCTCAGCCCCCTAGCTCTGAGCTTGGTGTGCAAGGTGGGCAAGTGATGGTGAGTTGGGCTGAGGGGCTGTGGCATCACCCAGGGAGAGAAGATGAAGGAAAAAAGGAAGGAAGGAGGAAGAGGAAATAGGTGTGCCCCCCCCCCCAAAAAGCTGCAGGTGACCAAAATGGTAGAAAGGAAAACAGAAAAATTTTCTGTCATGTCCGGGAAGGAGGAGGAGGGAGGGAGTGGTCCCCACAGGGCTTTTGAAAGCCACCGAGTTGGTGAAGGGATGGGAAAATTGGCGAGTGCCCAGCGGATGTAGTGGGAACCGTTGGAAACTTTAGTAAGGGTGATGGTGAAATAGGGGGCAGAAAGTGGGACTGGAGTGGGTTGAAGTTTAGGCGGGAAGTGGGGAACTGGAGCCACCAACCAAATAAACACCAGTTTCTTGGGCTGGCGCTGTGGCACAATGGCTTAAGTCGCTGCCCACAGTGCCAGCATCCCATCTGGGCATGAATTCAAGTCTCCACTGCCCCACTTCCAATCCAGCTCCCTGCTAATGTGCCTGGGAAAGCAGCGGAAGACGGTCCTAGTGCTTGGACCCCTGCACCCATGTGGGAGACCTGGGTGAAGTTCCAGGCTCTTGATTTCGACCTGGTTCAGCCCTGGCCATGTGGCCATTGGGGAGTGAACAAGCAGATGGAAGATCTCTCTTTCTCTCTCTCTCTTGTTCATTCACGCTGCCTTTCAAATAAATACATTAATTTTTTTTTTAAAAGAAACAAGTGGGAAAGAGTAGAGCAGGTCCAGATGGTAACAGGGTGGGCGCAAGAGGGCAGAGAGGTTAAAGACGCAGGGGTGCGAGGGGACACCAGGGCCCCCTGGGGGGGGGCATGCCTCACCTTGAGCCAGGGCCCCTCTTCCGGCTCTCAGGAGGGCGCAGGACCTGGGAAGACAGGGCTGCTGGTTTGGGCCTGAGAAGTTGAGATTGGGTGGCCCCAGGGAAGCAGGAGTCTAGGTTCTCAGCCAAGGTCAGGGAGGGTGGTGAGGGTGTGGGAGGGGGCGCAGCATGGAGTGGCATTGTCCCCTCCACAGAGGCTGCAGCTGCCTGCTTATCTCCCAGGATTTTTGGTTCTGGAGGGCAGCGATGTGTGGTGGTCTCCCAGGGAGTGCGGTGTTCTGCCCCCAGTCTGTTCCCAGTCCTGCCAAGCCACGACTTCGTGAACCTGAGCAGCCGGCAGTGGGAGTTGCGATTCACATATGAGCATGTTGGTGTGTGTGTGTTGTGATTCAAATGCATGCTTGTCAGTGTGTGTGGGAGCTGTGATTCCTGTTCATCCATGTCAGAGTGCGTGTGTGTACATGTGTGTATACATGTATGTGTGTACGTGTGTGTGTGTGTGTGTGTTTCCCTTGAACTAAATCTCTCCCGAAGGCAGCAGTTTGCTCTTAGGAGGAGAAGTTTAACAAGGACACCAGAGTGAGGCGCTGGGCAGCCCAGGACGGCCACCGTAGGGAGCGGCCTCTTTCACTCCCTGTGGCTCACGCGGGCATGCGTGCAGGAGCGATGGCGTCACTTCTGTTCCCTGAGTGTGAGGGTTCATCGGGTCCCAGGGCACCCCACTTTGCTGACACGGGGAAGCCTCGTCCTTCTTCCTCCCCTGTCACCCCCAAAGGCTGAGTCCCTGGGTCAGACCAGGAGGCAGAGGCCTCTCTTCCACCCCACTCCCACCCCAGGACACACAGGGGTGAGTACCCTGTGTTTACAGTGGGAAGGTGGCAGGCAGGTGCACGCCCTGGGGGTAGTTTCTGACCCTGATTGGACAGTGCTTTGTGGTAATTAATGTGCTCTTGGTCCCCTAGCCTCATTGATCTCTCTGGGTTCTGTTTTGACACCACACATCCGAGAGCACTTGGGACCAATGAAGCAGCCGCAGGCATGGCCCATCGATCCGTAAGAGGCTCTTGAAGCAGAGAGGCGTGGACTGCGCGGCTGGGCTGCAGGAACCACAGCTCAGTTATTTCCTTCTGGCTGAGACCTGCAGGGGGCGCTGTCAAAGGGGAGGAGGCAGGGCCCATCTTGCGGAGGTCCCTGCTCTAGGAAGTGGGGTTGGAGGAGGGTTGTGGTGGGGGCCAGAGTTGAGTGGCACTGGGAACTTTTGAGTTTGTAACTGTTGGTAGCCTAGATGCATTAATTAATTAACTAATTAATGCATCTAATTAATTAACTAATTAATTAATTTGGTAAGGCAATGCAAGGTGATGGGCATGAATGAGTTAAGCCAGGAAGGCAGCAGACAGCCTGGAACCCTGGACTTGGGCTCCCATAGAAAGCCGTGTGGGAGGGGCAGGCACTGTGGCTCTGAGGGTTAATGCTCTGGCCTGAAGCGCTGGCATCCCACAGGGGCGCCAGTTCTAGTCCCGGCTGCTCCTCTTCTGATCCAGCTCTCTGCTATGGCCTGGGATTATAGTAGAAGATGGCCCAAGTCCTTGGACCCCTGCACCTGCATGGGAGACCCGGAAGAAGCTCCTGGCTCCTGGCTTCGGATCAGCACAGCTCTGGCCGTTGCAGCCATCTGGGGAGTGAACGAGCAAATGGAAGACCTCTCTCTGTCTGTAACTCTGCCTGTCGACTAAATAAGATAAATCTCCCTTTAAAAAAGGAAGCTGAGTGGGAGTGGGTACACAGGTGCGTGTCAAGGCCACACTCCGGGTGGATATTGGTTGAACAAATATGTCTCAAGCAGGAAGCTTTGGAAGTTGCTCCAGGCCCTATTTTAGCGGAGGGCAGAGGAGTCCTCAGTGGGTGTGGCCTCTTTCAAGTACAAGGTTTCATTCCCCTCCTCCCCGGGGAAGCAGGGAGGGGCTTCTCAGACTGGCTGCCGAAGCTCAGGGGTTTCCCTGCCCTGTGGGCTTCAAGTAGAACCCAGAGCTCCAGCTCCCAACAGGTGCTCTGCCAAGGCAGGGGGGAGCCAGGGCTGGCCTGGGACAGTCGCAGAGGGCGTTTGGTCCTGGGTGGGCAGAGTTGATGCAGAGTCCCCACCCTCTGTCCATCACAAGCCACAGCCTGGGGGTGTGATTTAGGGGAACCTCTGGGCCGAAGGGCTGGGGACAGTGGTGAGGATCCCCGGGGAAAGGTGTTTGCCAGGTTAGCACGGGGTCGCAGGCTGATGGCGTCTTGTCTCAGTTCCGGCACTTACATGCTGGGCAACCTTAGGAGCGTCACTCAGCCTCTCTGATCTCCGATTTGTGCCTGCGGTCGGGGGAGTTCCCCACCTGACAAAGGCTTGAATGGAGCTACGGGGGCAGGGGTGGGGCCGAGAGTAAGAAGGCAGTGGATCCAGAGGCCTTGTCCCACCTTCGCAGGCCTTTTGTTCCAAGTTACACAGCTGCGGGTGGGGGGGACCGGGGTTCCTGACCCGGTTTTCTTCCACGTGGCTAAAGCTGACCGTCCTAGCGTGGCTGCCAGCATCCCCAGCCCTGCACATAGTAGGCGTTTGACCAGCCCGAGTGGCATTGATTGCTGAGCCCGGGGACTCAGGGAAGCCAGCCAGGGGTGCACTGGTGCTTATGTTCAGAGGGTGAACCACAGCCAGGCTCCTCGGGGCTCGGTCACCGGGGCCTTCATCCCTACCTGCCTCCAGTCCCAGGGTCGGGGAGAAGAGGCTGCAGGGGAGCAGGCACTGACTGCATCGGTCACCCCGTCCCCGCCTGAGGACCCCCGGCTGGGGTCGCGGCCCTGGTGCACAGCGGCGAGCGGGCAGGGCAGCGGGGGCCTCACTCCCTGCTTCCATCCGCAGAGATGGGGATGGATCAGGGAAACACCAAACGTGCCCAGAGCCCTTGCGGGAGGAGGCGGCCTGCTCCAGGTGACATTTCACTGTGTGTCGCTGCCACGTCCCAGACTGGACCCAGGGCAGGGAGCAGCTTCCTCTAGAGAGGAGAGAACTGCCAGGTGGGTGATGCTGGTGGGGGCGGCGCCCCGACCCTGTGAGCCCCAGGATGCCTTGGGCATGAGAAAACAGGTGTCTGGTGCCTTCCTGGCTTTTGTTTGGCTGAAAAGTGTGCCCCCAGGTGACGCATGCTCAGTGGAGGTGTGACCAGGTGCGGAGCCCAGGAGGCCCAAAATAGCAGACTGCAGGAGGGGTGGCCGAACGGGGGTGTGCATGTGTTTATATGTGGGAGTGTTGGTGTGTGTTAAGTGTGTGTGGGGGTCTGTGTGGGTGTGTGCAAATGCATACGAGTATATGTGCGTAGGTGTGTATCTGTAGGGGTGAGCGTGTGGGTGTCATGTGTATGTGCGTGTGTGTATAGGTGTAGCTACATATGTGTGTGTATGTGTGTGCATGCATATGTGTAAGTGTGTGTAGGCGTATGAGTGTTTATATGTAGGTGTGTGTGTAGATGCGTAGGTATATATGTGTGTACATGTGGAGGTGTGTGTGTAGGCGTATGAGTGTTTATATGTAGGTGTGTGTGTAGATGCGTAGGTATATATGTGTGTACATGTGGAGGTGTGTGTGTAGGCGTATGTGTGTTTATATGTAGGTGTGTGTGTAGATGCGTAGGTATATATGTAAGTGTGTACATGTGGAGGTGTGTGTGTAGGTCCATGCGTACGCATGTGTGCATGTATGTGTGTGTGTGTGTTGTCTGATGAGCTCGTTGTGAGGATTAACCCAGGCTGCTGCGAGCAGGGTTATCGGAAACGCTCACCGTGGGGGCAAGGTCTTAATCCTTCCTCTGCTCCGAGTCTGATCTCCAGCCCTTCTTTCCCGCCCCTCCCTCACTGCTTCCTCTGTCCTAGGCGCCCCCCCCCCCCCACCATGGCCGGGCTGTGCACACCTCCCAGACTCTGCCCCTCGGGGGGCGGTGCAGTGGGAGAGGCTGCCGCCCAGACCCGTGAAGGGAACAGCACTGCTGTTCATCAAATTGGTGCGGTTCTGGAAGCCCGGCTACCATGCGAGGAATCAGGTGCTAATGAATGAGCAGCCAAGACAGCCCCACTGCCAATTTGCATAAATATGCATTGTCCAACCCAGGCAAACAAAGCAGCCAGACGCTGGCGCCTGTTTCTGGTGTGCCTGTTCAATGGGGACCATGGCCTCCGTGGTTTTTGCCTTTTTAAAAGTGCGTGTGTGTTTGCAAGTATATGTGCATGCGTGCGTGTGTGTGTGTGTGTTCTTTCCCCCGTACCTCCACCCCCTCGCTCTCCAGCTGGGATTCAACTGTCTCCAGTATCAGTCCCCAACCCAACAGGATGCAAACCAAGGCAGGGGCGTGTGTGTTGGGGGAGGGGAGGAGTCGATCCATGGAGCCTCCAGGCAGAGCGAGAGGCCAGCGGTGAAGTCATCCCCACCCATCTCCAAGGAATATTCCAGAAGCATCAGGTCTTTCTATAACACTCGCCCCAGCGCGTGGCTTTCATCCTTTCTAATTACAGCTAATTGCAGCTGTCACTCGTTTGAAACCCTGCAACTGACTCACGGAGGTCAGGCGATGCAGACACCCCGCCGTGTGCGCGGATAATGAGATGCGCTGAGATGAACCCGCGGCATCGGGGAAAGAAGCTCTCGCTGGCTGTGCTGGGGGACCACAGAAGCCAGAGTGTGGCCACCACCATGCTCCCCCTAGGGCAGGAAGAGTCATTGGCAACCTCAGGACCCCTCAGTTCCCTGGTGGCAGCACCCAAGGGCCCTGCCGATTATTGCGGTAGACGTTTGCGGACTCTGTGTTGCACTGGGCGCTATGGGAGGCAGGTGCTTGGCTCTGGATGGGTGTCTGTGTCCTGGGGTGAAAATGACCTCAGAGCAACCTGAGGCTGGACCGCACCTGATTAGCTTGCGTTTTGGAGTGCAGCTTGTTCTCCCCTCGCTGTGTGTCTCTTGGCTGGCTCTTGGTGGCAGGGGACAGCTGAAGTGGCTCTTTTTTGGGCAGCCGCTGGGGGAAGGCCATGCCCACTCTCTTCTCAATGAGACCCTCCTCCGGAGAAGGGAACACATTCTGCAGAACTGGAGTCGGCCCCAGCTCTCGGGACCAGGGCTCCCCCAGCAAGACGTAGACAGGAGAGGAGAGTCAGTCCAGGGAAAGGAGGGGACAGCCAGTCGTACATGGCCGTGACCATGCTCCTGGCCCATTGGGCACTTCTGGAAGTCACCAGAGAGCTACGGGAAAGGATGGAGAGGAAGGAACAAAAAGGTGTTGTGGTTGGCACAGTGCCTGTGACATCCACAGCCCATCCCAGAGTGCCAGGATGTGAGTCCCAGCTCTGCTTCCTATCCAGCTTCCTGCTGGTGTGCCCCCGGGGAGGTACTAGAGTCCCTGCCACCCTTGTGGGAGAGCTAGACTATGTTCCCAGCTTGGGGGTTCAGCCTGACCCAGCCCTGGCTGTGGTGGATGTTTGGGGGAATGAACCAGCAGATGGAAGATGTCTCTGTCTCTGTCTTGCACATATTAAAAATATGTTAGGGGGCTGGCATTGTGGGGCAGTAGGTTGAGCCGTTGACTGTGTGGCTGGCATCTCATGAGTGCCTGTTCAAGTCCCGGCTGCTCCGCTTCTGATCCAGCCCCCTGCAGATGCACCGGGAAAGCAGCAGGAGATGGTTCAAGTATGTGGGAGACCTGAATGGAGTTCCAGGCTCCTGCCTTTGGTCTGGCCCAGCCCTGGCTGTTGTGGCCATTTGGGGAGTGAATCAGCAGATGGAAGATCTCTCTCTCTCTCTCTGCTTTGTAAACACAGAAATCTTTTAAAAGTGTATGTTGGGAACTTTTAATTAAAGAGTCAGGTTCCTAACACACGCACACACACACACACACAACCAGGTTCTGTATTTTAGAAACTAAGAGGGAAATTGCAACAGAATCTTGCTAAGGACTGACAGCAGGGGTGGGGTGGGCAAATTTAAAATATTCAAAACTCGCAAAAATACAGGACAGGAAGACCCACGCCCTACAGGCCCTAGGAAAGGCAGGACCAGCAAGGAGCCAGAGAAGAAAGTGGAGTTTTTGTAACAGCATCTATGCGCACAAGCTTCTAACTTGTCCCAGGTGACCAGGCCAGGAAGGAACAAACAGCAATCAGGCCCCAGCTGGGAGCCGCTGGGCAGAGTGGCAGCGTGAGCCCCGGGAGTCTCGTTCCTTCCCCCAGCTCTGCTGCTTCAGAGTCACTTTGCCCCGTATAGCCCCTGGCATCTCATCAGCCACAGCCCAGCGTCATGTCGGCCCTGCCCCTCACCATCAGTGCCCTGTTGGAAGCCGCCGTGTGCACCTGCAGTCCGATGTTCGCACCCATGGCTCACGTGGCTGACCTGGGTCTGGGGAAGGCTAAGGCCAGGCTTGCAGGGGGCTCTCCTGGGGTGTCTGCACTCTGCCTGGCCCTGAGCAGAGCTTGCTGGGCCCACAAGAGGGCCCCAGGGAGCCAGGAGCAGTGCCGTGCTGGCTTTGGGTTTGTGTGTACATCCGTAGATCAGAGGCACAGGGCCTCCAGCCCAGCCTGCAGCCTCTCAGATGTTCAGCCAACTGCCCCCAGCAACAGCGGCAGGAGCAGCAGGGCTCTCCAGGCAAGCCGGTCCCTGGGAGCTGAGCTCCTCCCGTTCTGGACCCGGGCGGGCGATGCTGCCACCAGAAGCTGTCACTCAGGAGCAAATGGCAGGGATGAAAGAGGAGCCCCGAGGAGAGGCTCCAGGGCTTGTTAGGTTGCACCTGCGGATTCAGCACAGCCCAGGCCGGCAGGGAGGCTGGGCACATGTCACAGCACCCCCCTCCTCGTGTGTGCCTTGACACGGAGTCAGAGACATGATGGGGGCTTGTGGGGGCAGAGCAGGTTTCCCTGACCCCAACGAAGGCAGCTGCATGTGAATTGTCATCCCTAAACACAGAAGTGCTTAATCATGCCAGCCGCGAGTTTCTGGGGAGATCCAGTGCCCTGTCCGCAGAGTGTGATGGAGCGGCTGTCCCCGCCCCGGCAGCTCAGCCCAGACCCTGGCTTCTCTCCCTTCCTGCTGGGTTCATGGTCAGATCCTCCCAGCCGGCTCTTGATCACACACTGTCTTGCGTTCTTCCTACAGTGGTTTTTTTTCTTTTTCATGTCAGCAAGGTTTCGCTTTCCCAACCACACTGTTAATTCCCCAATGGTAGATGCTTGGCAGTCCGCATTTTTCAAAGGTTTTCCTTTTTTGGTTAAGGTTATTTATTTGAAGGGCTGAGTTATGGAAAGATAGAGGGGGAGACAGAGAGAGAGAGAGAAAGAAAGAGAGACAGCGAGAGAGACAGAGAGAGAGAGAGAGAGAGAGGGAGGGAGGGAGGGAGGGAGGGAGAGAGAGAGAAGCTCTCATCTGCTGGTTCACTCCCCAGATGGTTGCCATGGCTAAAGCCAGGAGCCCTGAACTCCGTCTGGGCCTTGCACAGGGATGGCAGTGGCTCAAGGACTTGGGCCATCATCTGTCGCCTTTCCAGATGCATTAGCAGGGAGCTGGATTGCAAGTGGAGCAGCCGGGACTCCACCAGCATCAGCCTCTCTACATCACAATGCCAAAGCCCCAAACTCTTTTCTTACCCACGTAATTCATCTTGCACGAGTTCATCTATGGCAAGGGCAGCCATGGCCATGACACAGACAGGCACACTGGTATGGGGACAATGGTGACTTGGCCGGGCCCATGTGCTGTGGGGACTGTATGTGTGTTTCCTAGCACCACCCCCTGTACACAGGCCAAGAAACCCTTGATGATTTAACTTTTCAAAATGTCTCTGGGGCCAGTGTGATGTGGTGGAGAAGGCCGCTGTGCTGCCCGCCACACCAGCATCCCATTTGGGTGAGGTCTGAGTCCTGGCTGCTCTAATTCTGATCCAGCTCCCTGCTAATGCCCCTGGGAAAGCAGCAGCAGATGGCCCAAGTGCTTGGACCCCTGTAGCCCTCACGGGTGCTCCAGATGGAGTTCAGGGCAGCTGGCTTTGGCTGTGGCAACCACGTGGAAGACCTGAAAGAGGCTTCTGGCTCCTGGCTTTGGCCTGGCCCAGCCCTGGCCATTGTGCCCATCTGGAGAGTGAACCAGAGGATGGAAGATCTCTCCTCTTTGTAACTCTGATTTTCAAATCAATCAATAAATCCTTAAAAATATTTATTTTCTGGGCTGGCACTGTGGCACAGTAGGTTGAGTTTCTATCTGCAGTCCTGGTATTCCATATGGGTGCTGGTTCCAATCCTGACTGCTTTGCTTCCAATCCAGCTCCCTGCTAATGCACCCGGGAAAGCAGTGGAGTGCTTGGGTCCCTACGCCCAGGTGGGAGTCCCGGATGAAGCTCCTGGCTCCTGGCTTTGGCCTGGCCCAGCCCTGGTCATTGAAGCCATTTGGGGAGTGAACCAGTGGATGGAAGGTCTCTCTCTCTCTCTCTCTCTCTCTCTCTGTCTCTCCCTCTCTCTCTGTAACTCTGATTTTCAAGTAAATGAATAAATGTATTTAAAAATACATATTTCCCCGTATTTAAGACATCCAGCCTCAGTGTGTCCAGCTAAAGATGACTGCAGAACTGCTCCTTCCCTTAAGGAATGGATCCAATTCGTCTCCCCTCGACTCTGGACTGGTCTCATTGATTTTCTGCATTCACTAGAACGTGGTGCCATTGATACCACGTGACTTCCAAGACCAAGCCAGAAAAGCTGGCTTCTATTTGCTGCATGCTGTCTGTTAGGTTCCAGGTGCTCTGGTAAGTGTTTTATATTTATTATAAACATTATTTAACATCCTAAAATACTTCCAATAGAGGCCAGCACTGTGGCGCAGTGGGTTGCTGGCTATGCCAGCATTCCATAGGGGCACCAGTTCGAGTCCCGGCTGCTCCACTTCTGATCCAGTTCCCTGCTGATGTGCCTGGGAAAGCAGTGGCGGATGGCCCAAGTGCTTGGGTCCCTGCACCCACATGGGAGACCCAGAAGGGGCTCCTGGCTCCTGGATTTAGACAGGTCCTGCTACGGCCATTGCAGCCATTTGGGGGGTGACCCAGCAGATAGAAAAGCTTGCTGTCTGTCCTTCTCTCTGTAACTCTTTCAAATAAATAAATAAATAAATAAATAAATAAATGTTTTCTTAAAAATACCTCCAACACTCTGTCCACCAGATAGCACCGGTGGAATTCTTGTAGTTAGAGAAGTATATACCTGAGAGAACTAAAATAATTATCTATTTAATATAATTAGTAATTGACAGAGCTGGAATTTGTACCCAATTTTTTTTATCTTTTTTTTCTTAAAGCTTATTTGTTTGAAAGGCAGAGGTAACAGAAGCAGAGCATGGGTTTACCCTTGAACTCTGGGGTCTGGGGTCACAGATCCTAGGGGCTGAACCTGGGGGCTGAGTGTTTGTCTCCCCCACATTCACACGTGGAAATTCGCAGTCTGTGTGAGCTGGGATTAGGAGGGTGGTCTTTGCGAGGTGATCAGACCCTGGTTGGGTGGGTGTTGCAGCCATTCTGAGAGAGATTAACACCTGCTATGGTCTGCACAGGGCCCAAGTGTGTCCCCGAGGGTTCGTGTCCCCGGGGTGGTGGCAGTGTTGGAAAGGGGTGGGGCTTGTAGGAGGTGGGCCAGGGTGCAGAATAATTAGGCCATGGGGACAGTGCCCTTGGAAGAGACGGATGCTGGCCTTGAAGAGTGGGGGCCTTGTCCTCTTCAGAGCGTGTTGTTTTAAGAGAGTGTGTCTGCACCCCAAGGCGTGCCCTGGCTTCTTGTCTTGCTGGTTGAAGCACTCCCACCGCTGACTCTGCTCCAGCCGCTTATTCTACCAGGTGCTCTCTTAGAGCCAGCGCCCTGCTGTTTCAACCGTGAGCTAACTGATCCTCCTTCCTTTATAAGCTGCCCAGCCTCACATGTTTCGTTCTAGCACCAGAAAACCCCGAGAAATCCCTCCCTCGTGCTGCCCTAAGAGGGCGCAACCACTTGGTCTCCGCGGGAATAGACCGCGAATCTACCGACCCGTTGATCTTGAACATCTCCGCTCCAGAGCTGTGTGTGATAAGTTTCTATTGTTGATCAGCCACGCAGTCTACAGTGGTTTGTAATAGCAGCCCCATTAGACGAAGAGAGGGGAAAATTGTGATGCTGGGGGTTCTGATCTAAACCTGCACCACAGATCCCTGGGAAATCTCCCTCTTCCTGCACGGTTTTGGGTTCAGTGGTGCTGGGTGGGGATTTCTGCCCTGCCCAGGAGTGTTGGTCAGGAGTGTGCACCTCTCACGGTGCCTCGTGAGGGTTGGAGAGACTCATGCCGGTGGCCAGAGCCCACCGTGTTCTAGCAAGGGCCATGGGGCATGGCTTATGTATGGTAGCGATTCCTGAACCAGATCCTTCAGCAGCCACAGAACCTTCAGTTATGGGAAAAGTGGGGGTGGGCAACAACGTGGGGGCTTGTGTTGCCGGGGCCTGGGGACCCCATAAAGATCACTGGAGTAGATTATCCCACTCCTGCTCTGCCATCCTGGCCTTCTCCCTCCTCTGATATAAAAATATTCTCAGCACAGGGTGTTAACATTAAGCACACAGCACCTGCTTTCATTCAACAGAATGAAAGGGGACAGCATCCTTTAAGATGTAAAGTGTGTGGACAACGGAGGGGCCACCACGCTTTCCCATGGACAGAATTTGCAGTTCAAGTGATAGATTTTTTTGAAAATGTTGATGCGATCTCCATCAAAATTTACAAGCACAATCAAAGTGTAACCCGTTACAAGTGAACCATTTAAGGGAAGTTGCTGACTTCATGTCCTGACACCCCTGGAGTCGTGAATTCTATTTCCTTGCAAACAAAGACGTTATCCTAAGTAGCTACAAAACCACCATCAAAAGCGGGATGCTGATGCTACCACCCGGCAACGCTTTATCCTCGGCCCGCACTCAAGTCTCTGCAGGTGCCCAGTTCTGCCTGTTACCAAGAGGATCCAGTGCAGAGTCTTGTGTCGCTTGCACATGTGTCTGTCCCGTCTCTTTCTATCTAGAATGGTTCAGGAGTATCAGGGAGATGAAGCCATGGTCTTTGTATTGCATCCTATTATGGGACATGATTTTGATTTGTGCCACTTGAAAACGTCTATTTATTAGAAAGGCACAGAGAGAGAGAGAGAGAGAGGGAGGGAGGGAGGGAGGGAGAGAGGGAGAGAAGAATATATATATGTATATGTGTATATATATATATATATATATATATATATATAAAGAGAGAGAATCATCTACTAGTTTACTCCCCCAAAAGCCCACAATGCTAGGACTGGGCTGGGGCTGAAGCCAAGAGCTGGGAACTCGATCCAGGTTTTACGTAGGTGCAAGGAACCCAACTACTTGAGCCATCACTTGCTGCCTCCCGGGGTCTGCATTAGTAGGAAGCTGGAATCGGGAGTCAGAGCTGGGAATCAACCCAGGTACTCTGATGTGGGCTTGTTTACTACTAGGTTATACAGATGCTCTGATTTGTTACTTTTTAAATTATTATTATTTACTTGAAAGTCAGAGTTACACACAGAGAGAAGGAGAGGCAGAGAGAAACAGAGGTCTTCCATCTGCTGGTTCACTCCCCAGTTGACTGCAACAGCCAGGGTTGAGCCGATCTGAAGCCAGGAGCCAGGAGCTTCTTCCTGGTCTCCCATGTGGGTGCAGGGGCTCAAGGACTTGGGCCATCCTTCACTGCTCTCCCAGGCCTTAGCAGAGAGCTGGATTGGAAGTGGAGCAGCCGGGATGCTGGCACTGCAGGTGGTGGCTTGACATGCTCGCCACAGTGCCAGCCCCGATTTGATGCATTTTTTCCAATTCTGTGTATTCATGGATGTGTTGCTGTCAGCATGGAACTCCGGCTTCCCACTTATTAAGTGGGTTGAAATCTGATGCCCTCAAGTTTATTTTGCTGGTGACATGGTCTCAGTTTTGGCCCGTGGAAGGTCCTGCAACCTGGCCTGTGTGTGCTGTGGCACCATCAAGTGTCCCCTTGCTTTATGGTAAAATCAATCTCCCTGACTAAGCTCTGAAATCAACCATGTTTCCCAGGGATTCTGGTTCCTTTCAGTGAAGAACCGGTCTTTAGGCGTCAGCGCAGGGATACTCGCTATGCACGTCACTCTGGGGGAGTCCTGGGCTCCAGCATTCCTCAGCAGACAGAGCAGCGTGTACACACATGCCCTGCCCACAGGGATGTGTGGGTCCACATAGGCTAAGACCCAGGGGGTCACACTAATGCTCCTATTTCCACACTGATACCACACACTTATTCCATTTTTGCTCTTAACGCCTTTCTTTTCCCAATGAAGAAGCTGGCATCTCCTATCCTTACATTCGCTCACTCACCCGGTGAACGATGAGCCTCCCATCAACACTACTGTCTCCTGCCTGCCTGCCGTGAATGCCCATCTTACCCTGCATAGATCCCAGTACCTTGTACTGAGACACCGCCCTGCACGGAGCCCCTCTTAAAGCCTACTCAGGTTCAGCACCTTGCATCAGGCGGTCCTCTCCCGACGCCTCCTTAGCCAGCACCCCTTGGCAGCCTCACCTGTTCCTTGGACTGCTTTGTCACTGGGCTCTGCCCAGTGGGTGGTGGTGCGGTGAGGGGGTTGAGACACCAGCCACCTCGCCACATGCATGCTGTGGGGGTGCCATTGTTGCCATGCCCAGCCCCAGGGAGGAGAGGCCCCCACCTGACCCTGCCCTCTCCCATCTTCTGTCATCTGTCGTTAGAAGGAAGAGGCCCCCAGTGGCATTTACAGATTGCCGTGGTGTAGCACCTGCTGTCTACACCGCTCCTCACCCCCAACCCCAGCGGTCAACTTGATCCTTAACAGTTTTTCAGGGAAGAAAAATGTGAGGGAGCTCCTCTGGCTTGTTCGTGTCTGCAGAGCTGGAACTTGACCTTGGCACAGTCTGCCTCCACGTCTCCGTCCCCACCCCTCCCCGCTCCCTGTTGTAACTCAGAGCACAGCTCACGGCCAGCCATACAGAAGGCGCTTAATACATGGGTGTGAGATGGATGACTACTGAGGCCCGGTGTAGGAAGCGTGGAGAGGGCTCTGGGAGCTGCCTTGTGTGTGAGATGTTCAGTTCAAGCTCTCCGTGTTAGGCCTTTCCTGTCCGTTCTTCCCAAGACGAGACGTGGGCATGTCTGTGGGCTGAAGAGGCTGCTCTAATGGAGAAGCTGACCCGTCCTCGCGTGGGCACACTTGTGAGATTACGACTTTATCAAGAACGAGAATAAGAAAGCGATGTGAGCGTGGATCGTGCCTTTCCTGCATCTCTGACCCCATTCCAGCACGCCACACCTAGCAATTTGTTTAATGGCTGCTATGAGGCAGGGGCTAGTGTTTTCTCCTGTTCCTGCTGATGATAGCTCAAGGCACAGGGAGTCCGGTAGCTTGTCAGGCTCTAGAATCAGAAATAAGAGGCTGCAGCCACGGGAGCCCCAGCTGCTCCTTCCCTGGGCCCAGCCCTCAGCTACTGGTCTCCGAACGTCTGTTAGCCTTCCTGTCATTCAACCGACAGTATTTTTTCATGCAATGTTTTTTTCATGGGGCAGTGAAGCCCATGGACATGAAAGCAGTTTGCAAAACAAAAAATCACGCCACTGTTCACTGACAGAGTTTTTGTTCCAGTAGGTAACTCCTTCCCTTTCACTGTTTTTGAGAAAGGAATTCATTGCCACATTCCTG